>NC_047089.1:233412170-234021016 GCF_902459505.1 Geotrypetes seraphini | reverse complement strand
TCAGGGACATCCAATCTTGGCCCTCACCAAGGTTTTCAGGATTTACCAAATGAATATGCCTGAGATTTATCTGCATACAATGGAAGCAATGCATGTAAACAGATCTCGTGCAAATTCATTGGGGGAAATCCTGAAAACCCACTGGACTGCAGCCCTCAAAGTCAGACTTGAAGATGAAGAGAATGCAGCAGTGCAATTAATGGATCTTCTTTGCTCCGTAGGGTCTGCTCTAATCATACGCTTCTCCACCTATCACTGAATGACAGTAGGAGGGCAGATTAGGGAGCTAAGTGGCTAATTTTTCGTTCTGCTTCAGGCTTACCTCCTCACCACTTATTCTGTACATATTGCCTATGAGGGGAGAGGATGGAGCGAGAAGCAGAGGCCTTTTTCTCTGGGGCACTGTCCAGTTCAAATGGGGTTTTATTAACAGCTCTGGAACTAATTGTGGCAGCTGCGAGAAATGGAATGACAGTATCCTTTTTCCTTCCCTAAGATCAGTGCTGAAGTGCCCTAAAAATTATGGCATCTGGAGAAATGTCTGGGTTACCTCACCCTAGTTTTGGCTCTGCTCATGAGCACATGCTTAGCCAAACGCTCCTTGGTGTCAACCCTGAAGGCACACCAAGACACACAGGTTAAATAGCTTTTACCTTCATATTCCTAACTGAACTCAGTAACACAAAATCTTCAAAGGTGTTAATGCTACAGCATTAAGGCAGATTTTAAAACTGCAATATGCTCAAATAGTCAAGACAAAGTTACAAGGTATACCTCGCTCTATAAGAAAATAGTCAAGGCATACACACATGAAGTTTTTAACTGGGACATCAAAGCTCAAGAGGAAGAAAACAGCAAGCCTAAAAACACAAAAAATTCAAAATCGAAACTTTTGCTACAAGTTATTCACCAGCAGCTGTCACCAATGTTTTCCTCTTCTGAATAAACATCCTGAGTTTTCTTGCTCAATCCGTTAACCTCTATGTGTGCATGCAGCACACAGAGAAGTCGCCCTGTTTACAATTAATTGCACAGAGGGAACATCTCATCTTCTGCAATAACTCACAGGCCTCGACACGCACTTCCTGGAATAAAGCAGTAACTGTAGTCCTAAGTAAACATACAGCTAATAACTACAACTCACATCCCACAAGAGACACGGCTCTGGCTGCTGCAGGACACTGCATTGCTGCTTTTAACCTCGCAGCATATCCCCAACAAAAGAAAAGCCGATCTTGCTGACTGCCTAGAAGAGATACTAAAAGAAACTAGACCTCAGTACTTCCTAGTTAAGAGGAAAAAATCCTCTAGGCAGGATGGGTAATGTAGTCACATGCCTTTCATAACATACTTCCTAACCTAGAATTTCATGTCTGCAAGAAAACAGTGACACCATCCAGAAATACCAAATTTTAGACTTTTCTTTGAAAAAAAATTATAATCCCCTCCCCCCCCAACACATCCACTGAAGTACACAAAGCAGTCTATTTAAAAAAACCTGCCTAGCTGAAAATCTTCTCATCGATATATTACCAAATCCAAACTAGGGGGATAAGGATTTCACTGCTAGGACTTCCTAAGCCGATTCTGAGGTTTTTTTGGACCACAACTAGGCATTCAGGTTTGGCCAAATTTGATCTTTTATCTTCTCTGACTGAAAAGATTTTGGTGGATTATTGAAACTAAGAGTACAATTGGAAGATTAAGTTCTGAGATGGCTTGTGAAGTTGCTGGTTTATGAGAAATTTTCCCCTCTCTTCTAGATCCAATACTTGGCAGGGAAGATAAATAACATTTGCAAGTTCTATTTTCCCACTGCCAAAGAAACATTAGAGTTTAAAGTTTTAAATTAAACACATAGGTCTCTATGATCACATTTTAATTTCCTCAGTTTTTTTTCCTGAACTCATTTTACATGGTGGTTACATTTCATTGTTTACAGAGGTATAGCCAGTGACCCTTTCTTGGAAGGGACCCTTGAGGGAGCACTGGGGAGGGGGGGCACACATTTCCTCTCTGCTGTTCCTGCCTGCCTGCTGCTACAGCATTTGCTAACAGGGATGTCCAAGTCTCATTAGCCAAATAGATCCACTACCCAAACTCTAGCCCTCCCCTCCCCACACCAGCAGCCTGAGCAGTGTGGAAGTCAGCAGAATACTGCAAGGGGGTAACAGCATCAGTGGCTAAAATCACTCTACTGAGGCAGCACAAGGGTGGGGTTCAGGCAGTGACTATCAACTAGCAGGGCTTGGGCACACCCGCCAGCCATTCAACAGTGCTGCATGTTTAGAGGGGGTAGGGCCAGGCCCCTTCCATGGCTACACCACTGACTGGTCAGGATTATAGAATGACGCGGGGAAAAAATTGGTCCCCATGAGCTCGGCCCCCATCCCATCCCCACAAACCATCTGATCCCATCTGCACAAGCCTCGAATAGTTATGATTTTATAGTGAACTTATTAAAGTATAAAAACGAAAAAATTTTTTATAAATCACAAATACAGAGCAAAGATCAACAAATATCCCCTCCATTATCAAGAAAACTGAAGTCAAATAACTACAGAATGCTACATAGAAAAAAATCAAGCTAACAGAATACTTCGGTCACACATAGCAGGAATAGTGTTAGGGGAGTGCAACTAGGGCAACTACTCCCTGGTCAGAGAGCCCTAAGCCAGCTGGAAGCTAAAGAAGCACAGTCCCCAGTTATGTGTAACACCAGCTCTTTTTCGCTTCATAAGACGTACTTTTTTCCCACCCAAAATTGGGTGGAAATTTCGGTGTGTCTTATGAAGCGAAGGTAACTTTTAAAAAACACCCCCACCCACCCCGTTGTACCTTTTCAAAATGCCCCACTCATTGGAGGTACGTGGGCTGACTGCCGCCCGCCTGCCTGCCGCTGCAACTCCAGGAAGGGAAGGGCCAGTGTGCCACATCGGACACTGCCTTCCTTCCTCCCTACCGCGTTGAAGCCTGCCGTCTCGGAAGTCTCAGTAGGTGATACACTGGCCTCCAGCGACCATAATATGGTATGGCTCAACCTCGAGAAGGGTTTCCCTAAGTCACACACAGCAACGAGGGTTCTCAACTTTAGAGGCACAGACTTCAACCGCATGAGAGAATTTATCCATCAAGAGCTATATAAACAGGTAAAAGCTGACAATGTGGAGGATATGTGGTCGACTCTAAAGTCCATCCTACATGAAGCGACAACCCGCTACATAAGAACAGTAAGTAAACGCAGGAGAAACAAAAAACCCCAATGGTTCAGCAAAGATATTTCAGACCTAGTTAAAAAGAAAAAAGAAGCATATATCGCCTACAAACATTTAGGAAAACAGGAGGCGAAAGAGGACTATCTAGACAGATCCAGAGCTGTCAAAAAAGCAGTCAGAGAGGCCAAAATCCAAATGGAGGAAAATCTAGCACAGAACATTAAGAAAGGAGATAAATCTTTCTTTAGCTATATTAGTGACAGGAAAAGAAACAAAGATGGGATTGTACGCCTGAAGCAATCGGATGGTAACTTTGCAGAATCGGATTCTGCCAAGGCAGAACTACTGAACAAATATTTCTGTTCAGTCTTCACATGTGAGGCACCGGGAGACGGTCCACAGCTTCAGACGGGAGATAACCAGAAAGACCCGTTTCAGGATTTCGAATTTACGCCAGATAGCGTCTACAGCGAACTATCAAGACTCAAAGTGAACAAAGCCATGGGACCAGACAACCTACACCCCAGGGTACTCAGGGAGTTATGTGAAGTCCTGGCGGAACCATTATCTGTGCTTTTCAACCTTTCCCTATGCACAGGAAGAGTCCCCTTGGACTGGAAAACCGCCAACGTAATCCCACTCCACAAAAAGGGCAGCAAGACAGAGACAGCAAACTACAGGCCAGTGAGTCTCACGTCTATAGTGTGTAAAGTCATGGAAACACTGATCAAGCGGAATCTTGACACAATCCTAGATGAGGAAAATCTACGTGATTCCCACCAACACGGGTTCACTCAGGGTAGATCCTGCCAATCCAATCTTATTAGCTTTTTTGACTGGGTTACTAGACAACTGGATGCCGGGGAGGCACTGGACGTGGTGTATTTGGACTTCAGCAAAGCATTTGATAGCGTCCCACACCGAAGGTTATTGAACAAGCTGAAATCAATGGGCTTGGGAGACACTCTAACTAAATGGGTTGGGGACTGGCTGAGCGGTAGAGTACAGAGGGTGGTGGTGAACGGTACCCCATCAGAAGCGTCGGACGTGCTCAGTGGAGTACCGCAGGGCTCAGTCTTGGGCCCGATTTTATTCAACTTATTCATAAGAGATATGACGCAAGGGCTTAGGGGAAAGGTATCACTGTTCGCCGATGACGCCAAAATTTGCAACATTGTAGGCAACAGCTTATTACCTGACAATATGACACAGGACTTACTACTGCTGGAAAGATGGTCAACGACTTGGCAGTTGGGCTTCAATGCTAAAAAATGCAAGGTAATGCACCTGGGTAAGAGAAACCCGCTCAGAACTTATACACTAAATGGAGAGACCTTGGTTAGGACCAAGGAAGAACATGATCTAGGAGTGATTATTAGTGATGACATGAAGGCTGCCAATCAAGTGGAGAAGGCTTCCTCCAGGGCAAGACAAATGATGGGTTGTATCCGCAGAGGTTTTGTCAGCAGGCGACCTGAAGTCATTATGCCATTGTACAGATCCATGGTGAGGCCTCACTTGGAGTACTGTGTTCAATTCTGGAGACCACACTACCGTAAAGACATGCTGAGGATCGAGTCGGTTCAGCGAATGGCCACCAGGATGGTCTCGGGGCTAAAGGATCTAACGTATGAAGAAAGACTAAAGAAGTTGCGACTGTACTCACTTGAGGAACGAAGAGAAAGGGGAGACATGATTGAAACGTTTAAGTACATCACGGGTCGCATTGAGTCGGAAGATGATATCTTCTGTCTTATGGGCCCCTCGACCACCAGAGGGCATCCGCTGAAGATCAGAGGAGGGAAGTTTCAAGGAGACTCCAGAAAGTACTTCTTCACCGAAAGAGTGGTGGATCAGTGGAACAAACTCCCACTGCAGGTTGTTGAAGCCAGCAGCGTGAAGGATTTTAAGAGTAAATGGGATGCTCACGTGGGATCTTTAAGGGAGTAAATTCGAGAGCGAATACTTTGGAATGGGCAGACTTGGTGGGCTATAGCCCTTTTCTGCCACCATGTTTCTATGTTTCTATGTTACCCTCCGCCGATTCCTCCTCCTCTGGCCCAGTTCTGCCGCCGCTGCGCCGCCACTCAAAGAAGGGAAGGGCCAGCGTGTGATTGCACGTCGCTGGCCCACAAGCCTTCTCCCGACGTCAGAACTGACGTCAGTTCTAATGTCGGGAGAAGGCTTGTGGGCTGGTGACATGCAATCACTGCACGCTGGCCCTTCCCTTCTTTGAGTGGCGGTGCAGCAGCAGCAGCGGACCTGGGCCAGAGGAGGAGGAATCAGCAGAGGGTAGGCAGGCTTCATCAGCGCAGCAGGGAGGAAGGAAGACAGTGTCAGGCGCGGCAGGAAGGACAAAGGCTTGGAAGGCAGTGAGGGGGAGAAGGCACGAACTTGGGACATGGTAGGAAGGGAGAACGAAGGACAAAGGCTGGAAGGCAGTGAGGAGGCACGAACTCGGGACATGGGAGGGAGATAGGTCGAAGGGCAAAGGCTGGAAGGCAGTGAGGAGGCATGAACTCGAGACATGGGAGGGAGGAAATAGAAAGAGACAATTGTTGGGCCTGAGTGAAGAAAGGAAGGAAAGAGACTCATGAAATCACCAGACAACAAAGGTAGGAAAAATTATTTTATTTTCAATTTAGTGATCAAAATGTGTCAGTTTTGATAATTTATATCTGCTGTGTGTATTGTGTGTATATGAAAAATGAAAGGAACAGCCTGGCAGGGAAGGGGAGACAGGGTGTAGAGCCTGGCAGGGAGTGTGGGGTTGGGTGCAGAGCCTGCCAGGGAGTGAGGGGAGCTGGGTGCAGAGCCTGGTATATATTAGTACACAATTTGGTGCAGAATGTTTTTTTTTTCTGTTTTTCCTAGTCTAAATCTAGGGTGCATCTTATAAAGCGAAAAATACTGTATTTCAAATCTAATATTCTAATAGAAAATACTTTATTTCTACCTTTCGTTGCCTGGTAATTTTATTCTTCACATCACATTGGTCTCAAGTTCTGGTTTCTGTTTCCATTTGTCTACTCTTAACTCACTTGCCAGGGTCTCCTGACCATTTGACATGTCTTCTTTCTCCATGCTCACCGTTCATCTTCCATCTCTGAGTATGTATATCCCCATGTTCAGCAAGTATCTCCCTTCCATTTCTAATACTTTCCTTTCTAGTATTTCCCCTGTGCCTATCTCCCTGCCTTCATCATTAACACAGTGTCAATCCTCTGTATCCCTATGCCCCCCCCCACTTCCAAAGTTCAACATCTCTCTTCTGCATTCCTCTTCTCCCTCATGTCTAGCCATCTTCTGTATCCATATACCCTCCTATGTCTGGCACTGCCCCACTGACGGTATCCATATACCACCCCCAAAAAGCGTTCCCCTTCGTGTCCGTTCCTATGCTCCCATCCATGCCCACCATCTCTCCTCTTTTCATATATCTCCCTGTGTCCAGCTTCTTCCCTGTTACTCCTCTCACCCTCTCTTTCTTCCCTCCCTCCACTGTGTTAAATATTTCACTCTCTTTATCCTCTTGGTTCAGCACCTCTCTCCCTTCCCTCTCCTCCTCTCTGCAGGTCCTGTGCCTCTCTCCCTTCCCTCTAACCCCTCCTATGAGTACATCTCGATCCCAGTCTCTAACCTCCAGCTCTGAGCCACAAATCCAGTACTCCTCCCTTCCCTCCAACTCCCAGCTTTAGGTCTAGCACCTCTCTTTTCTGTTCAGCTCCAGACCCCCCCTCCACATCAGTACCTCTCTTCCTTCCCTCCAGCTCAAACCCCCCTCCCATTGGTTGAACACCTCTCTTCCCCCAGCCCAAATCCAGCACTTTCCTTCAGCTCCAGCTGTGAAGACAGCCAGCATCCCCCCCAACGAGTACATCGATAGCAGCAGGCGGCATCTCCTACCACGGGTCAGCATCTCTTCCTCAGCTCCCCTTTTGCCTAATACCCGAATGAGCCAGCCAAGCTATGCCGAAAAATCTTGAGAAACCAATCAGAGGCTTTCCTTCAGCCAACAAGCTCCTCCTTGATGTAACTTCCGGTTTCGTGAAATACCCAAATGCTGGACATACACAAACTATGCAGACAGGGGGATGGGGGTGGTATCTCTACTGAAAGTGAGATGACAAGCAACACAGACAGACTTGGCAATTAAGACAGAGGGGAGGATATAAATCAAAACTTATATAATATTTATGTTGCATCTACGCTTCTGAAGCACTTACTCATATAAGCTTTCCCGCGTTGGGTCTGGGTTTTCCTCCGGTTTATCCTCCAGGATTCTTTGATAATGGTGACTGCCAGCGTCATCTTCATATAAAGTTTCAAATTCCTCCACTTGACACCTGATATATTCTGGGACTATGAACGGATTATAATCATCCAAATACATTCTGTAAAGAAATGCATTAGGCAGAAATCACAATGGAGAACCAGGCTTTAAAATCTCCCTTTTTGCTGTGGCCCCAGGCAGTGGCGCCCCTCCCTGCCACATGCACCCCTTCTCTTCCCTTGTATCTCTTTAAAAACTTTCCCAGCATGAGCAGCATCACCAACTTGCTGCCCGCATCGGCTCTCGCTCCGGCGATATTTCCTAGACACGGGACCTGGAAGTGACATCAAAGGGAGAGCCTATGCTAGTGCAAGCAGCAGGCTGGAGTTTCTGCTTGCGCCAGTAAAGAGTTAGAGGTAAAAGGTGTACGTGCGGTAGGGGTAGGGTTTGCCAGATTTTATATTCATAAAATCCGGCCCCCCCTCAGCTTTGCCCATCCCTGCCCTAGCCCCATTGCTTGCTTTGGTCAGGCAAGAGGGCATCCACACATGTGATGCAATGACGTGATGCCATCGTGTGGCATGCGCGGATGCCCTCTTGCCCGATAATTTCGGGGGAAGCTTTTCAAAACCCGGACAAAATACCGGGTTTTGAAAAGCCATCCGGGGAAATCCAGACGTCTGGTAACCCTAGGCGGGGGCGGGGGGGAATGGGAAGGAGCGGGGGAGGCGGAGAGGAAGACAGGTGCCGATACCCCCCCCAAGATGGCGCTTGAGGCAGATCCCCTCCCATCCCACGCCTTACAACACGAGGCAGTAAGTAAGGGACATCCCCTTAGGGTAAACCTGTACTATTTCTGTGGCACTGTGCCAGCTGGTGCATTCATTCATCATTTGTGAAAGTAACACTGCTGCCTTTCTCCCCTTTCTGGGCAACCTTCTACAGCTGCTGGTTGCCAAAGTTTTTCATCAGCATTTCATGCTGAAACACGTGTCAAAAGAAAACCAAACGAACAATCTGTGTTAAAAGTCTGCCGTTACACATATTCAATTTGACTGTATGCAAATGAGAAAAAAACAGCACCATCTGCTATGAGAAAGTCAATTTTCAGGGAAAATGGTCAAGTGAATTAGATAATACTATTATAGGTCACTTTCCTTGAACAAATTCAATCTAAAGCAGTTTAGAATACGAGTAATAAAATAATACAATTAAACATATCAATTAAAAATACAATACAGAGAGCAATTTTCACACCGTGTGGCTTGCAGGCTTGGAAGCACATTCTCAGAAGGAAACCCTATATGGGAGTTCCCCTTCAGAAAATGTACTCCAATGGCCTTGTGTACAGCTACAGATATTTTGAAGAGCATGCAAAAATCTGTCCAAAGTACCCCTAGGCTTCCTCCATCCTAGATGTGCATATTTTTCTCTTGTCGATAAAGCATCCATCCATTGATTTGAAAAGCACATAAGCTTCAAATAAAAAAAAAAAGAAAAATCAGCCATTTGGGCTCCAGTTTGATTTTTTTAGCGTTTTGACACTGGAGTTCTGGGGAGGGTGGGGTATGGGGTAGGGGGGATGGTTTTTTTACTTGTTTCATTGAGTTCTTTAGTCTCCGTGCAGAAACCCCACGGATGACTGTCTTATCTTTAGTTTTGTATAGGTTATGTATGTGTTCCGACTGTTGTATTTCCTTTGTATGTGACTTTGTTAAAATAAAAATTTTGGGGAAGAAAAAAGAAATATCTGCAAAATATTTCATTAGTGCATTTGTGTCTACCTAAAGTACTGTACTGAAGCTTAACAAGTTAAAAAAACAGCTGAGAATTTACTCTGTTCCTATGGAATGGGATGTGAGATTGCATTTTACTGCAGGACAGAATACATGAGCTATGCTGGAATTTACCCAAGATATCAAGGACGGACCCATCCACACAAACTGTCTTAGTGTCTTATGTTAACTGAGTGGATAGGACCTTGGCTCCTCATCTGAAAGACACATTTCAGCAGCACACTACCCCTTACATAATGCTGAACTGCCACTGACATGTACATTCAAGTATCCTGGGGGCTAGTCATTTTAACAACACTCATGCCCAACCCTCTACCTCATAACCAGAGTTTTAGGTGACGGTCTGCAGATAGAAACTGAAACATCATCTCACTTAAGAATGGAGACAACCACTGCTTCGGTTGAGTCAACAGTAGATTTTTGAATACATTGCGGTGTGCTGCAAAGGAGCAATCTGCTGCCTCATTTAGATACTACAAATTTCAAATCAACTATATATGGAAACTTAGGGCTAGATTCACTAAGCAAACCGATAGTGTACTGCTCAGTTTGCGCTCAATTTCCGACCCTGGCTCGATTCACTAACCTCCCTCCAGACCTCATCCGCACCATATGCGATCAGCGCCATGCAAATGAGTAAAAATGCATGTAAATTTCTTAACGCGTCAATTCATGAAACCATTTCCTCCAAACCGACTGGACTTTCCATTCCAAAAAGTTTACATCCTCGCCGGCTATTTCTGCCTAGCAACTAACGCGAGCATGTTAAGAACCCCATCAAAAATATATATCTACCCCTCCAAAAATCATAAATATATCAAATCTTTTAAATATATGTAAGCCTTCATATGCATAAGTTTTAGAAATAATTTATTTTTCTTTTTTGGAATGCGCATAGCAAGCGCCGGAGTGAATCTCGTATTTGTAACGCGCATTGCGAGAAAATCACAGATTAACCCTGTGCTCTCCTTGCGCATTGTACATTTCAAATATCAATTCCAAATAACAAAAAAACCCAAAAATCAAATAAAACTTTTATGGGCCAGCTATCCCTCCCCCCTTCCTTCCAGCTGGATTGTCACATGCATGTGACGTCGGGATATCACTAGTGGTTGCTATGTGCTTCACAGCAGATAGAGCCGCACAGCCTCCTGGGATTCGTAGGCTGTATAACAGCGCCTGATCCCAGCGCATTCAACAGCTGTTAACTGTTGTGTATTCTAGCAACTTGAAAGTACTTTTCCTGAGAGAAACGGCCTGCACTCGTTGGCTACAGTATATGCTTCTTTTGGAATATGAGTTCGCCGAGGAAGATGAGGCTAGAGCTAGAGAAATGAGAAGACAAGCACTTCCCTGCCCGTGTGTGTTTCGTGAACGAATTGTCCTGGATGGGATGTTGGACAAGAAGATAATGGACACAGCTTGTACAGCTAGCAACACTACTTCAGAAAAAAAAGAACGGTTGGTAAGAATACTTCCTTATTTATTGCCTTTTTTACGACAACAATGGTTTGCGGTAGGCGCATTCGGAGCTCGCTAATGACGTCCGCGATTAAACCACGCCCCATTTCTACGCAGTGAATTCCTAAATAGCTAGCGCATGCGTTATGAGCTTCAAAACCAACCAGGATACAGTGCGCACACGTGTTGATCGATGTTTCAGCGCTAATAGCGGCGTGTTTGCGACTGGATCATTTGCATGGACAAGCTGTACTGAATCGATCAGCTACAATGACTCGGAAACGGATAGGATAGATTTTGGGACTTTAGTGAATCCTGCCCTTTGTTGAGGTTTACAGAGCAGACTGGAGTCTAACCCCAGCCTCCCATTTGCATAATAAGATAAGGGTTCCCAGACTGGTCTTTAAGGACTTCAAACCAATCAGGTTTTCAGGATTTCCTCAATGAATATCCATAATATCTGCATACCATGGAGGTACTGCATGCAAACAAATTACATACGAAAGATATATAGATATACATATATAGAGAGATATAAATTAGACTGATGTACCATAATCCTTATATATATATATATATATATTTGTTTTTTTCTTGAGCAGAAGAAGGATCTGTTTTCAGAAATATATTGGAAATTGAGATCAGGGTTAGAAAAAAATTCTCTCTCACTACCATATTTCCTCATATATAGGCCAAGGCCTATACATAGGTTTTACAAACCTGTGTATGGGGCATGGCTTAGTTATACGGGGCGGCCTATGTACATACTTTACATCATCCCCCCCACTCCCAGTACCTTTATTGGAGCCCCCTGGATGGCAAATCTCCAGCGGTGCAGGGCAGCCGCGATCTCTTCGGCATCCGGCCTGCCCCCGCACTGCTTGCTGAGTGACTGACATCAGTTCTTGTTAGTCCCGCGAGAGCTGACATCGGCCATTCAGCAGGTGGTGGGGGGGGGCAGGCCAGATGCCAAAGAGATTGCGGCTGCCCTGCACCGCTGGAGATTTGCTGCCCAGGGGTTTCCGATAAAGGTACCGGGGATGGGGGGGGATGATGTTAAAAGTCAGGGGAGGTACCAGAAGATAAGACGCGGCTAATATCATGGGGCAGCTTATCTTCTGTTTTTTAAAGATAGGCCACCCTTTTCTGCGGCCTATACATGGGTGCGGCCTATATTTGGGTAAATATGGTAGTTCTGTACCCATCTAGAGAATGCTGCTTTTGAGCAGAATGACCGAAGCATCCCGAAGATAGTCTAAGGGAGGTACCACAGGGCAATTGGTACAGGTTAGGAAAGACAGCTTATTTGTACATGGAAAATACATTATATTGATTCTTCAGATTCCTCAAGGTGGAATTTTAGGTATCTGCTATAGGTTGAAACTCAGATTTCTATTGCTTTTACTATCTGGGTGTGGCTGCATAACAACTGCTTGTCTCCAAAATAAACCTGATTAATCTGCAGCCTTTGTGGGCCAAGTTTGGGGATATCAGCGTACAGCGACTTCAAAGTCACCCCCTCTGAACTTTGCCCTTGGCCTTTACATTCTATCATATCTGAATCAATTAACTAAAAACTAATTATATCAACCGCTTTAGTTATACCACAGAAAAGCAGTTTTCAAAAACGTAATAAACCAAAAATAAGAGAGAGAGAGAATATCACCTGGAATTTTTTAGGCCAGTTGAAAGAAATTAAGATTTGGGGTATAACCAATTTATTTAAAAATCTTGTGTGGACTGTAGGGAAGTTTCTCAGGTAAGGTGCAGCTGATTAATTTACTATAGAAATTTATTTTTAAAATTGTACATTTGGGAGAATGAGAAAGTAAAATGAGGCTAGTATGTGCAGTGTGTAATCAGCTGCACCTTACCTGAGAAACTTTCCTACAGTCCACACAAGATTTTTAAATAAATTGATTATACCCCAAGTATGCTCTGCAGATCAAAACCTTGATGTGCAACCCAGGGCAGCACATTCCACCTCACCCAGGACACAAAAGAGTTACGAAGCAGCTCTTGATGGGGGCCTGAGATACACACAGAAAATGATCTCTGAAGAACTACTAGTACTCACAACGTATTGTCATCTGGAAAAAGTATATCTTCAGGTATCCCTGCACCAGCTTCTCGTGACAGAAGGAATAAAGGCTAGGAGACAGACAAAAGAGAACCGACATTATACAAGTCTCACACTTGGTCTGGTTTCAGGAAGATCACACATGTTCAAGCTCATCCCTCTACAACAGAGGTTTCCAAACCAGTCCTGGGGACATGCCCAGCCAGTCCAGGTTTTCAAGATCTCCCATGCATATTCATTGTGGTTAAGTCTGCATGCAATGGACATAGTTTTTAGTTTATTCTATTTGTATCCCGCTTTATACAAGTTCATATACAATTATAAATCAACTGGGCTTGATGGACCATTTGTCTGACCCAGTAAGGCTATTTTTATGTTCCTCAAAATGATTCTTTTTTATAGAGGGGGTGGATGCTTTACCATCTCAACTCCGCCAGGAAAAATTAATCGATAAATTTAAGACTAACTTAAAAACTTTTTTATTTCAAGACGCATTCAACTGCTTTTGAATCTTCCCATCTTCAATCAACCAACCGCTTTAATTAAGCGATCCTATCCCTATTGTATTTTCCCTTTCCCTCCCTTTCCTTTCTACCCTTTTTTTTTCATCTCTAATAATATAACTTTACCCCTTCCCTCCTTTTTAACCCTCACTTTCAGATTTGTCTCGTCAATGTCCTTAACGTACACCTCCCCTCCTCTCTAAAAACATCACTTTACAAGTGTTACTTTTATCTCTATTTTTAGCATTTTATTGTAAACTGGCTAGATACTCGTTGATGGTCGGTATATTAAAAATTAATAAACTTGAAACTTGATGATGCCTGGAATGCCCTTTGAGGTGGTAGAGATGAAAACAGTGATGGAATTAAAAAAAGCGTGGGGTGAACACAAAGGATCTAATTAGAAAATGAACGGTATAAAATGAAAAACTAAGGCCGGTACTGGGCAGAATTGCAAGGTCTGTGTCATATATATGGCAATTCTGTTTAGGATGTTCTGGGGAGAGCTTCGACGGAAACTCCAGTAATTTGGGTACATGAGGCCAGTGCTGAGCAGAGCTCCCGGTCTGTATCCTGCAAATGACAAGATGGTTTGGATAGGCTGGGGGTGATTTTCTATGACAGCTCCAGTAGTTGGAACCTAAGGACAGTACTGGGCAGTGGCATAGGAAAGGGGGGAGGGGCAATCTGCCCTGGGCGCCGGCACCTGTCCTCCTCTCTGCCCACCCCTCCACACGCATGCGCCGCTTCCCTTCCCCCGTACCTCTGTTAACATTCCTGGCACCAGCAGCGACTCTAACCCGCTGTCATGCCAGCGTCGGCTCTTCCTCTGACATCACTTCCCCAGGTGCGGGTGCAGGAAATGACATCAGAGGAAGAGCCGATGCTGGTACGACAGCAGGTTGGGGGGGTTACTGCTCGTGCCAGGAATGTTACAGAGGTACGGGGGAAGGGACATGGCGTGGGCAGCGGGGGGGGGGGGGGGGCGGGGGGCGGAGAAAAAGCAAGTGGAGTGCCACCGCGCCCTGGGCGCCTCTCACCCTCAGTACACCACTGGTACTGGGTGAACTTATACGGTCTATGTCCCAGAAATGGCAAAGAAAAAAAGAATTTAATCATGAATTTATAATGGTGTGACTATTAGACAGACTGGATGGACCATTCAGGTCTTTATCTGCTGTTACCTACTTTGTTACTATGTCTGTGCGTATCAGCAGAATCTAAATGCATTTATATCAGCTCTATGGTTGGTGTTGAAGTACTTGCGTCTAACCATATACGCAGGACATATCCAATTACACACCTACATTCCTTTATCAACTAACTTCACATAGGTGTCTAAATATAGGCACACTGTTACAGAATTGCCTTCTAACTCCCTCTTTTGCGAAACTGCGATAGCAGTTCTGAGCGTAGAAAGCCGTGCTGAATGGCCCACGCTGCTCCCGACGCTCATACGAACTCGATGAGCGTCGGGAGCAGCGCGGCTCCCCGCGCTAGAAACTGCTATCGCAGTTTCGTAAAAGGAGGCCTAAGTGTCGGGGAGATATTTAAAAATCCCAGAAGGTGTGAGATGTGTTTGGTGTTCCATAGGAGGAAACATGATCAATTATGACATCAAACATCTAACCACATTTAGCTAGAAGTACAATTGCAGAGGGATTATTTATAGCTTTGCTATCTCTTCTTGTGTGTTTGTTCTGGCTCATGTTCAGACTTCAATCAATGATTCAGGTTTAATTTTCAACAAGCCTCAACAAGGCACAGTACGGTACAGCTTGTTTCTGAGTCAGGAAAATACAAATTTGGTACAGATTTTAGGAAAGGTTTGGGCTTGGTTTCACTCCCTGCATGATGTTATAAAGTTAGCTTCCCAATATGAAAACACAGTTTAAAAGACTGCAGATCCTCTCATACAACAGCTGAAGAGAACATCTGGATCAACTCCCATCAGTTAAGATGTCATCAAAGCCAAATGCTCAGCAATATCTCCCCTCTCATGATACCTGGGAACTTTCTGGGTTTGACCCAAAAATTCCAGGAATCTGCCTAGGATTGCAAGATTTTCAGGGAAACATTGTGTGTCCAATTGTTTTCAGGGAGGCAGGAAGGAGGGGAAACTGCAACACCCAACACCTGCAGATAAACAGATGAGTGTGTTAATGCTGGCTTGTGGTGGGGGTTGGGAATCAGCAGTGAACAAGCACAAAAAGATCACAACCACTCCATCTACCAATCCATGCCAGTTTTGGGAACTTACGGTTTCTAAGTAACACAACAGAAGAGCAAACTCTGAAATATATATTAGTAGAGATCCAGTCAAACAGATATTAGACCCAATTAAACATTAACATTCCCAATTTGCTAATCAAATTTATTTAAAACTAGTCGTTAAGCCCATAACATTAACGGGTGCTAGAATCGATGTGTCTGTCTTTCTTTCTGTCTCTCTCTCTCTCCTTGGCCGCTTTCTTTCTGTCTCTCTCTCTCCTTGGCCGCTGTCTGTCTTTCTGTCTGTGTCTATGCCCCCTATCTGTTTGTCATTCTTTCTGTCTGTGTCTCTCCCAGGCCCCTTGTCTGTCTGTCTTTCTTTCTTTCTCGCTCCTTGGCCGCTGGCTGTCTGTCTCTCTGGCCCCCTGTCTGTTTGTCATTCTCTCTGTCTGCGTCTCTCCCTGGCCCCCTGCCTATCTCTCTCTAGCCCCCCCCGAGCAAACCAAGATTGCTGCCTGCCCCCCAGCACACCCCTCCCCCCAAAGCAGCCCCTTTTCCCTCTCCCCCTCCACTTCCCTGTGCAGCAGTAGCAGCCGGACGCCTCATAGTACCTCGAAGGATGCCCTCCTGCTGCTGCTCTCACTGCCGCTGCCAAGTGCCACAAATGGAACACAGCACGGAAGCAGAAATCACGGTGGCAGGGATCACGCCGTTTCAACAGCGCATGCACGGGTAAGGGTTTTATTATAGAATATAAATATAACTCGCACTATTCACAGTCCTAGGCAAGTATCAATAATACTTTAACTACTATTGTGCATGTATCTCAAAAACAATAACAAAAACAAAAATTATAGTATAGCCATCATCACCTCCAGTTCTGCTAAGCACAAATGATCTGTTTAGATTGCTCATATCTGCTATTTTTTTTTTTTTTTTCGCCTGCCCTTATCCAGGGCGAGTTACATGTTAACATACAAAATAAGACTAACATTTATCATACAAATCGCATCAAGAAAACACTATAACAAACTGCATACATACATATAAAAATCAAATTGCACATGACATACATGTCGCATCAATGTCATTTAAGGCCAAAATACTGGCCAACCCTATCATACATCAAAATGTAAAATTGCATAAGGCATACAAGATGCCTCAATGACGAACATCATTATACCAAATAAAGCAGACCAGACCATCGAAAACCTCCGTGACCAGCACTCAGCTTCACTAAATAAAAAAAAACTTTCAATGGAGTAGACCAATGGCAACCATACACACCCCAGCTTCAAAATCTGTCAGAAGACGGGAAAAGTCTAAATTTGCTATAAATGCAGGCTTTTCCTAATTATGACAGGGATAGCCTTGCAAATGGTAACTCGCAATTGGAAAAATTGCAATCGCCTTAATTTTCTTTTTTGGTGGGCAAGTTTATGTTTATGTTACATATATGAGAAGATGAATGCTGATATGTTGGGGCATAGCAATTTATTCAAACTGGTTTGGGGCCCATTGACATCCTTTGCAACTTCATTATAGGTATCTTTTGTTTTTTAATTTTTATTTCCATAGACATCCAGGACAGAGTGTGTGGGGGGATATCTTGTTGGTTTATTCTTTGATTAAATGTATTGGATGGGAGGGGAGGGATATTTTTCTTCTGCATTGTTATTGATTGAATATAAGTGCTTGCTTTGATTATTAATGTCTGTATAATTCTTGGCCCTTTGTATCAGTTTTGAAAAATTAATAAAAGTCTAAATTTGCCACAGGCAAATGGACACCCTTAACATTTCAAAATGTAAGTGTCACATTATCAAATACTCCAAATGCCAAATGTTTGATTTCTCATTGAGCAAATGGCAATAGAATTAAATGCCAACATTACTTACTTTTGATTCTTTCTGCTTCTTTTTCTTGCTTTTGTTTTTAACCTTGATACTGTTGGCCTGGAAAGCAAAAAGCAGCTTTGTCATGAAAGTAATTTTCCATCCGTGCTTGTGTGTTTAAAACACAGGAAAGTGCAATACCACAAAATTATGCCTCAAAAGAAGCCCAGTACATTCACCCATAACTACCAAGCTGGGGGTAGGAGTGGGGATAGATATCTTGGCATGTGATAAAACCTATGTCATGAACCCTAATGAAATAATGTAAATCCTGGACATGTCAATCCTAACCCTAGAGAATTTAAATAAACATAAACTAATATAGATTAAATTAATGTGTGGACATGGCCAGACTCTTCTAAATTGTAAACTGAATTGATCTCCTTCTGGGGCATACAGCGATACCTTGGAATCCGAACTTAATCCGTTCCAGAACTCTGTTCGAGTTCCAAGACAATTTTTCCCATTTAAAATAATAGAAACTGGATTAATCTGTTCCTGGGTCCCACAAGCTCAAATTTTAACAGTAAATACACTGGATTTTAAGGTAAAATATTAACAAATAATAATAATAATACAATACAGTATTTTCCTCACTACACTACACAAAGGCGAAAATCACACAAGATGCTTTCACTACAGCTTCCAACAATGAACTGAACGATGTATGGGTGGCCTGAGCGCTGGGGACATGAACGCACAAACACACCCGAATAACGTGCAGGGCATTTGGATTCCAGTAGCGTTCGGATTCCAGGGCAAAATTTGCTCAAATTTTTCATTCAGATTCCAAGTTGTTCAAGTACTGGGGTGTTTGGATTCCAAGGTATCACTGTATTAGCAATCCATAAATACTAATGTAATGTAACCTTCTTCCCTCAGCCAGGGAGTTACAGAGTGAAACTCTTTCAGTAACCTGATAAGCATGCACCCCAAGTCTGGCCAATTGACATCAGCTTTGTGAAGTGGTGGAGATGCCCTTTTTCCAGGAACCACAGCCACAGTAACCCCAGTCCAAAGATCACAATATCTTTTAAAACTGCTCTTCCACAAAGCCATAAAATGTGGTTTTATTCACTTTTACTACCTCCTCTTCCTTCAATGAACACCTCTGAGCTGTTTCCTATCCTAGTTGATTAAGATTTCCTTAAGATTTCCCGGTATAGCAACTCAAGGGGAGGCACTATTTATTTATTCCATTTTTTAATCCCATCCTCCCCAAAGAGCTCAGGACGGGTTACAGGTTAACATATATAATATATGGTTATAAACATAATATGCCATAGTTATAGTTAATCCTTTTGTCTCCTGTATGTCAAATGAGTCTAATTAGTCAATGTTTTCCCCTTGATTTTAATGATTATAATTCTGTGAACCGCTTAGACAATTTTTTAAGCGGTATATCAAATCTCAAATAAAACTTGAAACTATAGTACAAGTTTTTCTTTTTCTGGTACAAATAGAGTTCTCCTGCCCTTCAGCAGGTCTGGTTTTTAAAGAGCTGCTAAGGTAACCCCATCCTGTTCTGAACTTAGATTCCAATACCGAGTAGTACGGAATCAAAATTGTAGCAGACCTCTCAAAAAGATACCCTGGGGCAAAAGCATAAACAATTCAAAGTCTGTGGCTAACATGCACTCCAAATCTCTCAAAACTTCTCTTGATGCGCACACAGACTAATAAGGGACAACCCCCTCCCCCGGATCATAATAGATAGGTTGAAGGCAAAAGGTGACTTGGAGACTGCTTTCAAACAAAGCAATATTCCCTTTTATATTTAAATCTTTTTATTAAACAGTGCGGGGTTCTTTCTGCAGGATAGGGGTGGTTTGGTGTTTGATCATGGCCATGGAGGACATAAGAGTCCAGTCCTCCGTGGTAGACCTTTCTAATTTTTAATATTGTAAACCGCCCAGATATAGGTGATGGTCAGTATATCAAGCCATGAATAAATTGAAGCTAGTTTATATTGTAAACCTTGTCTTACACTTTTGTTGTTCCTGCTGCAAACATAGGGGTACCAGACATCTGGGAAAATCCGTACATGTCCTTTTTTTATTTTTATTTTTTTAGAAGACTGTCCGGGTTCCCGGACGGACTTTCTAAAACCCGGCAGTTTGTCCGGGTTTTGGAAAGCCCCGAGCTCCTGCTGCGTCTGGAGGGCCTTCAACACACATGTGCAGATGACGTCACATGCATCTGCACATGCTGGAGGCCCTCCAGATGTGGCATGGAGGTCAGAAAAAAATGAGACAAGGCCTTTTAAGGGCGGGGCTGGAGGCAGAACAAGTCGGGGATGGGAGTGGAACGGGGCAGGGCCATGCATATGGGTTTTTGCGTTCTTAAAAATGGTAACCCTAGGCAAATAGTCTAAATAAATCAAAGAAGTAGATACAAAATAACTGAAAAAACCCCTCAGTGGAATGGTAACTGGTCTCTTCTGTGCAGTACTTTCTACTTCAAACTCATGCATTCTCTACACCAGTGGTTCCCAACCCTGTCCTGGAGGACCACCAGGCCAATCGGGTTTTCAGGCTAGCCCTAATGAATATGCATGGAGCAGATTTGCATGCCTAGCACTTCCATTATATGCAAATCTCTCTCATGCATATTCATTAGGGCTAGACTGAAAACCTGAGTGGCCTGGTGGTCCTCAAGGACAGGGTTGGGAACCACTGCTCTACACCCCCTTGCAAACTGAACAGCCTAACAATCTTTAATCTCCAAACTAGTGTCCACACTAGAGTTGCACGGGACAGAAATCAAATCCATCCCCACTGGAATCAAATCTATCCGTGCCCGTAATCTACTCTGTCCCTGCCCGCCCTCATAAACTTCAGAAATAGTTATTTCATTAAATTATGCTACCGAATTAGAGGCTCTGGTAGAGACCCATTTACAAATAAGCAAAGAACTTTTTTAAATTTGGAAATAGCAATTGTGAAGAATACATACTTTGTAAATGGGTTTCTGTCAGAGCCTCTAATATAAATACAAAATATAAATACTCCAACTGATGAGGACCCTCAAACTATGTCAGCTGAGACTTCCTCTGAAGGTGGCCAAAAAATCACTTTTACCAAGCTTGGAAGGCAGCAGCAGCAGCAATGTCCCTAAGCCACAGATGCTGGCATCTTAGTGGCTCAAGGATGTTGTCAACGACTGCAATTGCACTAAAAATTACACTGGCTGCCAATTGAGGTGAGAATATGGTTTATGTTTGGTCGTATATGTTTTTAATCTTTACATGGTCTTTTACCTAGTTATTTTCTTGACCACTTTGAATTTAATAGAAAACGCCCTACACAGGGTTCATGGATATTTGACTTTCCATCTATTAAGGGATGTGTTTGCAAATGATTCTTTATAAACATTAAATAGGAGATTTCATAAAGAGCAAATAATTATATATCTACTCCCATAATTTGTATAATATCAAAAGGAGGAAAACAAGAGGGTAGTAATCCTATACTTCTTATTTTCAAAAAAGGTGAACAAACACTTTAATCTTTATCCACAGTTTACTAATGCCCACAAAAAGTGGCACAAAAATTCAATATTGCATACTAGTTTTCAATGTCTTAAAACAAATATTTTTTTTAGGTGGATTTCTTTTTTAGTGAAAATTACAAAAAAAATGTCTTACTGCTAACCAAGGAGAGGGACATCAGAAACTTTTACCTGGGACAGGGATCCTGGAGCCTCCTATAGCGCACAGGTATTTCAGCATCCGCTTCACCCAGTTCTTTAATCATTTATTCCCCACCCCAACCTCTCTATTTCAATAATTTTTTAAAGAGCTTTTTGTATATATATTTTGCACATTTTTAAATTGATTGTATCTCAACGTTTCTCTTAAGAATCAAAATCTAGTCACACTAAAGGCATGTGAAGCTGTACTAAACTATTCCATAAGATTCTAGCGCTGTCTGAACTCTGTCACTCCCGACGCCTGGAAACAGCTAATTTACTGTTCCCTAGTAGCCTTTTGGTTAATAAAACCTTTCTCGGAGGATTCTCCATCTTTGGTCTGCTAGGTAGTGAGACCAAAGATTTTTGGCTCTTTTTGAGCCTAAGGTCAGGCTCAGAAAATTCCTGAGTAGGACCTCCCACCCGCCCCCAACTGCTTATGCCTATTATCTGCTTCTTCAAAAATAAGAATGGTCTCTCAAATTTATTCTATATCAACTGGATTTTGATAATTGGATCCTGCCCTTTGGAGTCAGATATGGAAAAGACAAGTTTAGCAATTCCTAGTGAATTTTGCTTTGGACCCCGATAGGACTTTTTTATTTATTGATTTTGTACACATAATAAACACTTTGCTACTGAATTAGGCAAAAGTATGCATATATAGGAAAACATTTCTCTCCCTCCCCTCAGGACTTGGTGTTTTGCCTAGTTGTTTGATACTGTGGGGATTTATTTTTGAACCGACCTTGACCCCTCCATACCATCAAATTACCGTCCAATAGCAAATATCCCTCTCCTAACCAAGTTATTAGAATCCATCATATCCACTCAACTCTCATCCTACTCAACTCTCTCCTACCCCACCAATTCGGCTTCAGACCCAACTTCAGCACCAAATCCCTTTTGGCCTCACTAATCTCTAAGGTGCAACAACTCCATTCTCGCAACAAATTCGCTGTTCTCCTACAATTCGACCTCTCCGCAGCTTTCGACGTCGTCCACCACGATATCCTAATCTTACAACTCTCCGAAATAGGCATAAGCTCCACAGTCCTAGATTGGTTCTCGAAATTCCTACGCTTCCGCTCCTACACCGTTAACACAAACGATACCTCATCCCCCCCCCCCCCTGGAAGCCGAAATGTGGAGTCCCGCAAGGCTCACCCCTCTCTCTTATCCTTTTCAACATCTACATGTCCTCTCTGAAACTCCTTCATCTATCCCCCCTAGAAACTCTCTACACCTACGCTGATAACATCCTCATCCTCCTCGAGACCGACTCGAACCTCACTAACCTTGCTGAAAACATATCCACATGTATAACGAGTCTCCAATCCTGGGCCCAATCTGTACAAATGAAACTGAATGAGTCCAAAACAAAACTACTTTGGCTCGGCCCGACACTAGATCATTTACCCACCTCCATCCCACTACCTTCCGGCCCCACTCTTCAGCTTGAGTTTTCAAGCAAAGTCCTAGGCATCGTCAAAGACTCCTATCTCTCCTTCAATGATCACCTTAACTCCTTGGTAAAAAAATGCTTCTTTAGCCTTCATATGTTGAGGAAAGTGAGATCCTGCTTTCATCATTCTCACTTCGCCGTCCTCGTTCAATCCACCATCCTCTCTAGACTGGACTACTGCAATTCCATTTATATAAGCCTAACTAAGAAAAACCTCCATAGACTTCAGCTAATTCAGAACGCCGCGGCTAAGCTTATTTTCGCAAAAGGCAAGTTCGATCACATCTCCCCACTCCTCTCCAAGCTTCACTGGCTCCCAGTATACTCCAGAGTCCTCTTTAAATGTGCCTGCTTAGCCTTCAAGATCCTACACGGCGTCCTTCCTTCTGTTATCCCATTCTTTTGGAATTCCTCAAACCCACACTCCTCCAGACCCTCCCAAAAACTGAAACTATCATTCCCCTCTATAAAAGGTATATCCCGCGCAGGAAAACTTGGAACATCCCTCCCCTTTAGAACAACCTCTCATCCCCGCTCAGAAATTCAAGCTCCTTCTAATCCTTCCGCAAACACTTGAAAACTTGGCTCTTTTCAAAAATCTAATCACCTCCCATTCTCTAGTATCCTGTCCCTCTCTATCCTCTTAGTCCCTCTCCTATATTCTTTCATTGAAGTTCCTTTCCTCTTAACTCTGTAAACCATGCCGAGCTCTGCGCTTGTGGAGATGGTGCGGTATACAAACCTAAGGTTTAGTTTAGTTTAACTGCAAAATTAGAATCTATCTAGATGTGGCTCAGGCCACACAGAAAAAAAAAATGGAGTCAGTTCCTTCTAATGAAGTAAGAGGTTTGAAGTTCCAAGTAAATGTGTAATCAAGAACCAGTCACAATTAAATATATTTATTATGAACCATCGCAATTGCTTTTTTTTTTAAAGTAACAAACGGTTATTAACCCTATGGATGGACAAAATCAGCCAAGTGTTTGAGAATAGCTAAGCCATTAGTTAAATGAGGAGCCTAATTTTCCCAATTAGGGACTTTGCCCCCACTCTAATATTAGGCACCCCTTTCCCCCTCCATGTGGTGGACTTGTATTGAGAATGTGCACTATTTTGTAGAGAGTATTTTGTTAAATTTCTTTTATCTTTCTTACTATTGTAAAGAGGTTTCTTCTTGGTTTACACAGCAAAAGCATCGGTTTATATCCAATGAATTACTGTATTTTTCGAACCATAAGACGCACTTTTTCCACTACCTAAAAGGGGTGCGCCTTATGGACCGAATACACGGTGTGCCCTCCCCCCGGTATTTTAATTATTTGTATTGTATTTCACTGATTGTCCAACCTTCTTTTGTGTAAACCGCCTAGAAACTGTTTGATTATGGCGGTATAGAAGAATAAAGTTATGTGATGTTTTATAGTGGCGGTGGTCCAGCGCGGTCTCCTGGACAGCTGCCTTTGGCTTAGACGAGCGATGCACAATGCAGGAACGCAACCTCTGCGCTTACTGCCTGGTTGTGCCACTCTGTGATAGGCTGAAGTCAGTTACTGACTGTAGCCAATCACAAAGTGGCACAACCAGGCAGTAAGCGCAGAGGTTGCGTTCCTGCATTATGCATCGCTCGTCTAAGCCAAAGGCAGCTGTCCAGGAGACCGCTCTGGACCACCGCCACTAAAAAATGAACGGTGAGGGCTTTGGGTGGCTGAGGGCGGCTGTGGGCTTCCCAGCACCAGACACACCTACGTGCAGAGGAGGAAAAACCAAGAAAACAAATTCTGAACCAAATTTTTTTCTTGTTTTTTCCTCCTCTACGGGTGGGTGTGTCTTATGGTCCAAAAAAAATACAATATTTACAAAATAAAGACTTAGAAAAATGTCAACTTACAGCCCCATCTTCATTTTCTTGTTTTTTAAAAACGATACATGGACCATCTGCAGGAAGAAGAGAGCAGTGAGTCACTCTTCAGCTTCACTAGCAAGCAACAGATTGTCAAAGTTCTGAAGTTAAGTTGTACTTTTTGAACCAGGCGAAAAGACCCTCACCCCTAATAATTCCACAAACTGTCTGTATCGTGCAAGAAATCCTGCACAGCTGAAAATAATGCTCTCTTTTCTACACCCTTTTGGATCATTTATTAACTTATCTTGTGTTACTCACACGGAACCCATAAGAATAAAATAGGCCTTCTAGAAGGTAATGCACAATAAGAGCGTTATAGCACATATTAATAGTTGACCCCCCTCCCACAAAATCAGAATGCAATTTACAATTAAAATATAAATGTAATTTTTTCGAATCTGAACTAGGGAACACATTTAATAAATAAATAAACATACCTACACATTATATACTTATAGATATCTATATACATATACATACATACATACACACACACACATATACACTCTAGTAGGTTACTGGCCAGACTTTATGGTAGATATCATGCAAACATGATGGGATGGTTGGATAGGCTGGAGTGAGTTTGGATGGCTACTTCAGCATTTGGAATCTAGGACAATACCAGACTTTACAGTCTACGGCCCAGAAATATCAAAGAAGAGACAAGTTAATTTAATCATGTATTTTTTCATGAGTAAAACTTATGGCCAGATTGGATGGACCTTTCAGGCCTTTATCTGTCGTCATTTACTATGTTACTATATAAACAAGTGCAAGTATTTTTTTCCCAGGACTTGTTCAAAGTGGATGTATGAATCTATTTCCACTTTGAAATCCCAGCAAATTCCACACCTTTCACTTGCATAAATAGTTAAAAAAAATACTGCTGTGGACAATAATTTTATAATAGGTTATCACTAAAATCAATCCTTATTTCATGATGAATAACTTTTGGACCATAATGTATCTTAAATAGGAAACTATCTTTAGATAGATTTTTCCTCAAAGAATCATTTTAAAAAACAATTACAATTTTAAAAGATCTAATTTTTTTTTTTTAAACAAAAATCATTGATTTTTATGCACCCTGGTTAACTGTTTAACAATCAAATGCTCAAAGCTTGGTGGAACTTGATGAAAAATGTTCAACTTAAGAGGCATTTGGCTTGAGGAAATTTGGAAACATTGACCTAGAAAATATACAGATTTTAGGCTGTGGTGAACCTCACTGAGTGTGTCAACATAAGAACATAAGAATTGCCAATACTGGGTCAGACCAGTGGCCCATTGTGCCCAGCAGTCCACTCACACAGCGGCCCCTAGGTCAAGACCAGTGCTCCAAATGAGTCCAGTCTCATTAGCTCAGCATGAACTTGTCCAACTTTGTCTTGAAACACTGGAGAGTGTTTTCCTCTATGACAGACTCCAGGAGAGCGTTCCAGTTTTCCACCACTCTCTGGGTGAAGAAGAACTTCCTTACGTTTCTACGGAATCTATCCCCTTTTAACTTTAGAGAGTGCCCTCTAGTTCTCCCTACCTTGGAGAGGATGAACAGTCTGTCTTTCTCTACTAAGTTTATTCCCTTCAGTATTTTGAATGTTTCGATTATGTCCCCTCGCAGTCTCCTCTTCTCAAGGTAGAAGAGGCCCAGCCTCTCCAATCTCTCACTGTACAGCAACTCCTCCATCCCCTTAACCATTTTAGTCGCTCTTCTCTGGACCCTTATGAGTAGTACCGTGTCCTTCTTCATGTACGACGACCAATGATGAATACACCACCCCATAACGTCATGAAAGTATATCGAGTAATGCTCTAGGTGTATGATTCTGATTAGAAAGTTATATGGTATAAGGTCACTCTCTTGATTTGTTCATATTTGTTGTGTTTCTTGAGTGTACTTCTTTTTTTCATTCTTGTATTTTGGATTATCCTTTACAAAATAGGTACAATATGCACTTTTTTTTGGATGTTTTACATAGGCATCCTATTATGAAACTGTCCCTATTACATGATCCTTGCCAGCACAGCTTGACTATAATCTGTGCCTATTGCTTTGTACTGTCACCTCTCCTTGTGGATCTTGGAATAAGGGCAAAAAGAAAGATCGAAATGTCCCACAGCAACTCAGAAGACAAACAGAAAAACAAAGTAAGACACTGGATCTGGATGACCAGCAATTTATTAAACAGATAATACTAAAAATCCCAAAGAGTATGATGTAGACCAATGTCTCTCAAACTTTTTTATCTCTGGTATACTAAACGGAGCAAATGTTTCTTGTGGCACATTATAATCAAAATTATAAAATTGCAAAGCCAACAAAAATTAAACTTGAGAGTTATTTATTTAAAGTTCTTTAAGCTATGTATGGGGTAATTGTAACAACGGTGAAACTAAAAGTAGATGAATAGAATTGCTAATCAATGTGACGGATGTGCTTGTTGAGAGGAAATTATCTCGAAGTACAGCTTGATAGTTGACAAGCAAACACACATTTCATCATCCACCATCTGCAGTTCTCTTTTTTTAAATTTAATTTCTATCAGAGCTGAAAATCCAAGTTTGCAAAGATAAAAAGATCCAAATGGTAACAAAGCTTTGATTGCTTTGTTTCTCAAGTTAGGATAACTACAGCATAAAAAAAATAAAATTAAAATTACTTGCCGTTAGTTTTCAAGGACCAATCACGTCAAAGAATGATGCTTGTCTGGGCAGTTACAAACACAGAGATGCTCATAACATTGGCAGACATACATGTCATCTATTCTAGTGTATACTTATGAAGGGAATTTTTAAAATAAAGTAAAATTCTGGAATCTCTCATGGCACACCTGGAATCTCTTCGGGGCACACCACTGTGCCTTGGCACAGAGTTTGAGAGACACTGATGTAGACAAAGAGGGACCAAACATGGTCCATGTTTTGGCCTTTTACAGGGGTCCTACTTGGGTGTATGAATGCTATGTTATCTGAGAGATTCAAACTTCTGTTCAACAGCCACAGCATGCAGTTCCTCGTTGCACTGATTCATACTGTATTTGAAATTTTTAGTATTATCTGTTTAATAAATTGTTGGTCATTCAAGATCCAGTGTCCCACTTTGTTTTTCTGTTTGTGTACCTTAGACTAAATCATTCTAAGATGAAGCAGCTAAACATAAAAGGTATATATTACTATATTTAAAATCCTCCCCCTCTTTTTACTATTATTAATCTTTGTAAACTGTTTAGCTGTTTTTTATTTATGGTATATTAAATAAATGTGAAATGGATATGCTGCAAACCTGACTAACTGAGGCCCCTCAGAACTGGTTTGTGAAGTACAGTGTTCCCCTGTGAATTCGCAGTCTCAATCTTTCGTGGTTATTTTCCAACCGTCTCTTCTTGGTACTAGTCAGGCTACACCAATCAGGAGCTGCTTTGACACGCCAGATAGTGTGTCAAAGCAGCTCCTGATTGGTGTAGTCTGACTTTAGTACCAGGAAGAGGTGGTCGGAAAATACTAAGCATGGTCCCAAACTCGATTTTCAGCACCCACAGGTGCCCCAGCTGCCCTCTCTTGCCTTCTATCCACTACTAAACCGCATTTGCGGTTTTTTGAAATTCGGGGGAGTACTGTACTGGTTTTTTGTTTGTTTGTTTTAACCATCACAAATGCAATCTCTCATTTTTCAGCTATTCTATCAAGACTCTCATTGCAGAATACTGAAAACAAGGACTTGCAAGCAGATCAAAACAGTAAGTCAGAGGAAGCAATATGCAGAAAATAAAAATATATGTTGAGACATTAGGCGCCTTTAAGTGTGTCCATAACACAGCCCTATATGCACAGACACTCCCTGGTAAATCTATCCATTTTGCTTATTGGAAATGGTAGTATAAAGAAATCTTATTATAAATAATTTTGGTAGTTCTGAATCGAGATCACACACATACCCATTATTTTGAAATAACAATCTAAAGCTTGGTGTAAGGCTGGGCATGCAAACTTTTCTTTATTCTCCTGAAGCAGCCATATTAACCAGCGGGCCTTCTCTGGTGGTGCTTTATGGAAATACGCTAGTAGATCTTCAGGAGAATGATTGCAGATCATAGAGTCCAGCTTATTACCATACTTCTCATTCCAAAGAGACAAGAGGGTGTCAAAGTTGAGTTTTTCTAAGCAGTCACTATACCGAGCCAGAAAAGCCTCTGCAGCCTTCAAACCTGAAAGAGAGTCAAAAGAAATGAAATACTACATGGAAAAAAATGATCCAGTGCATAAGACTAGCACCTTCCTATGGTAGAAGCTATGCCCACATGATCTGCTCTAGCTAGCTCCGAGATCTAAAAGCAAAATTTGTACTTTTAAGGGAGAGAGCTATTCGTTTTTTACCTAGCTAATCCTTCCATTGATAATAATAATAATAACAGTTTATATACCGCAATACCGTTAAGTTCTATGCGGTTTACAGAAAATTAGTGGAGTACAAGTTGAGTTGACGTACAAGTTGAGTTAACTTAAGGGATGTGGGAACAATGGGGAGAAAGGGCAAGAGAGGGGAAGGAGGGAAGTGGGTCAGCTGTCTAGGTATTTCAGGAATAGGTGAGTTTTGAGGCGTTTCCTGATTACCTCATAAGTGGTGGGCAATAGGAGTTGTTCTAGGTCTTTACCCCATAGAGCAGCCTGATGTGAGAGAAGATGCTCATTGATCTGTATGATATTCTGTTACCTTCCCAAACTGTGGGGGTTGGATCCCAAAAACTGTATTTGGAATTGCAACCTGGGTGGTCTCTTCATAGCGACATTATTCTACACCTCTGGGGTGGGAGTGAGTTGTTTACATTGATGTCCAGAAACTTCTGCTGACTAAAACCCAGGTCCACAAACTTAACACGTGCACATCATGTTTTGTGGTTTGTTTTTGGTTTTTTTTTTATAAATACTTAATCACATAACTAACATTTAACCATAATACAAACATATGGGCTCATCTTCCAAAGCACATAGACACACAAAGGTTTTGAAAACGAACCTCAATCTATTTTTGCAAAGAAAGTTTTTCACAAAATTCCAAAATCTAAAAGAAGTAACATACCTCAGTGAGAGCGATGAAACTATTTTTAAATTTGGGGATGTCTTTATAATTTGAAGAATAATGTCTCGCTTTCTGTCTCTTCTCCCCTATCCAATATTACCTATTTTCTCTCCTCTCGCATCTTCTCTCTTTCTTCTCCTCCATGTGTCTCTTTTTCACTACATTCTTCATCCTTCCAATCCAGCATCACCAGTTTTCTCTGTTCTTGCAGTCTTACTTCAAAGATACAGGCTAGGCAGTCAGCTTCAAAAGCTATGTGAAGACACATAGGGCCAGCTTCCTCCGTGCACCTTCCTGCGTTGGGAGGGGTGTGACCAGCAGAGCTACCGACACTGAGAAGATATCTTCTCAGTGGTGCCAGTGGGAGAGAAAGGCACTGACACCCCCTTGGGGTCCGCCATTTGAATAGCTCTGCTGTACTGACTAGCATATTTTACTATTCAGCTGAATACGAATAATGAAAGTTATTTGGCTGAATACAGATATGAATAATGGGCATTGAGCTTTAGCATAACAAATGATAAAAGAAGCAACATGTAATCACGTTTATTCCAATAGGATTTAGCAAAGTAGAGCCCCATATTAGAGAATGACACAGTGACAGAATTCATCGCCATTCCCATCCCTGTGGATAACCGTGGGAAACCATCCTGTGTCATTCTTTAGTGTCTCTCTCAACCTCAAGGCTTGAGGGTCAGTGGTTGAGCTCATTCATACTCTGATTCTTATGTGAGCCAAGTATAGGAAAATGAAGCCATTGTGACATCACTGATAAGGTTGGCTTTTAGGCATTAGTGGAATGAGGCATTATGATATCACAATCTCAGCTCTGGAATGTTGCTACTCTTTGGGTTTCTGCCTGGCATTTGGGACCTGAGTTGGCCACAGCTGGAAACCTTCGGTCTGTCCCAGTATGGCAACGCTTATGGTCTTATGTTCTAACCATCCAGTGTCATTCTTTAGTGTCTATCTCAACCTCAGTCCTTCTACACCAGCATTCTTCACAAGGTTTGAGAGTCAGTGGCTGTGCCCATTCATACTCTTGATTCCTCCTTCTCTCCTTAAAGGATGTAATGGGGATAATTTCCTGCAGTTATCCGCTAGGACAGGAATGGTGATGAATTCTGTCACTGTGTCATTCTCTACCCCAGATTATTCATTTTTGAATTTAATCACGATTCAGCTGAATACAAATAATGTACTCAGGGCACTATTTGGGGCCAAATCAAATAGAAAATGAATATTCAGTATAGCTCTAGTTGTCACACAATTTTAAACTGGTTATAATCATTGGTAATAGCCACAACGAAAGATTAGGTTCTTACTTTTGCTAATCTTCTTTCTTGTAAATCCACACTTTATTCCCGGACCAGTGAGTTATTTCCGTCTACCGCCAGGACTTTGTAGGAAGCCTCAAATTTCAGAGACTTAAACCCATCCCTCTTATACCTCATGACTGTCCCTGGTTCTGTAAACAATTAGTGGCAAAGCAGCCAGGAACATCTATAGAGGATAACAACGAGAGAGAGAGGAATAGGACGACACTCCCCAACAAGTGTATTCTGCTCACAATTAGAAATGTAAGACAGCAACAAGTAAACATAATTGAATCAGGATATCAAACATTAGTAACCTGAATGATAACAACAGTGCTATAAATAGAAACAGCATTCATCTGCATACCTGCCGGCACCCCCTAAGGGAGGCAAGAGAAAAGTCCCTGGACCACAGTCGCAGAGGTCCCTGTGACCGGAACAGAGGCCAGCGAAAGGAAGACAGGCAGAGACTGTTTCTCTCCCCCCCCAATTATGCCTGATAAAGCATATCAACAAAATCTGGGGAAAATACATCCTCCACGGTGGGAGTCAACCCCTGCGTTGTAGTTGGGGACTTTTTGGAGGATTTACCAGGTTTATTTCCCTAGACGCTCTTGCGTTTTGCCATAGTGTCTCCTGCAAACTTCCCAGGGCCCCCTCCCCCCCCCCAACACCATTTTCATGGGAGTCGGGACAGAAAGTGCTAGAAAACCCTCCACGGAGGTTGAAGGCACTGAATCTGGGCAAGTATCACCCCTCGCAGGCTTCAGCGCACCTGGAATATGGCTGCGCATCTGACAGCTGTCCACCGCAAATAAGGCATAAATCCATGACATCCTGCCCTGGGGAGGTCATCTATGTGGTTTCCTTTCAATAATGAAGCTGGTAAGTATAAAAAATAACTTTAAAATCAAATATGAAAAATTCCAAGATAGTCCGGGAAAACAGAGGACCCTCAAAAACAGAGATTTTAGGATTTTAGGGGTGGGGGTAGGGCATGCAGGGAAACCACTTTAAAAACCCTTTTGAAAGATCCCCAAAAGTCTCTGACAGGGAAATACTGCAGATGGAGCTAAAACAGCTCACAGGGAGATCCTCTGCCTCAACTTGCTGGAAAGTTGAACTTTGAATCTCCTGACTGCCCCACCGGTCTGACTTCCACAGCTGGTCACCTCCGCCAACCTTGGACACGTCACACAGAACGCCTGGCAGAGGAACGCAATCTGGCTACAATTTTGGGCGTGTCTCCACGGAACCACACTGCCTGCACTCGACCTACTAGCAGATGAACATGGGGTGAGCTAGCTCCCAAGGGAACGGTCCCTGAGCCCCGATCTGATGTGCAGGCTGTCCAGAGGGCTTACTGACAAGAAGGGAACCCTCTAGAAACAGATTTTTCACAAAGGTCTGTGATCTCCCGCAGAATGAGAGCGAAAACCATGAACACAAAGACAAACTACATGGAATAAAACACGAGCAGAAAAGACAAGTTCCTAAAGCCTGGCTTGTAGGAAGAAATACTGATATTTACAGTGTGTGGAAAGAAATTAGGGAATGCAATTGAACTACATGCACTTATGTGATCTACAGCTGGTTACATATACAGTAAGTCATTTTAAATTATATTCAATCCCACAATTTCTCTGACAAGGTGATGCATGACTTACCTAAAGTATTGACCTCTTCAAGCCAGTCTTTTAGTTTGGGCCTCACGTCTTCTAGATGATTTAGCACATAAAGAAATAGTCTGGTGTTGACTTTATTATCCTCCTGGCTCAAATGATTAATAAGCATGTCCATGACTTCTGCTGAGGACATACTGGCAGCATCAGCAGAATATATGGTATAGTCCAGCTCACTTATCACCTGCCATGAAAGCAGTTCATCAAGAAGCTTAGGAGGATCGAGAACACCAGTTTTAATCAGTTCGGTATTTTCTGTAATATGTTGCATTATCATGTCATCGAAACATCTCCTATACCGATCAGGATCTGTAGAAAGACATACATAAACAGACCCAAAGGGACATATCAAGGCCTTCACCTGTGTATTCTAAATAAATGACCCCCCCCCCCCTCCATAAACCTACCAGCATGACAGGGAATCTTTACAGCAATAAGAGAGACATACTGTAAGGTAATCAGACCCTCAGTCTGACCCTCTGCCCTAAACTTCCAACACAAAGATCTGTCACATATAACTTCTGCACAGTAGAAAAGATAAAGCAAAAACCTTCAGTCTCTGAAAGAACCAGGTAATAGAAGGCAGAAACCAAAAGCCCTAAGCAGAAGATCATGATGCCAAGTTTATGGGTAAATTTACTGTGTGGTAGAACAGAGTAAGCAGCAATCAAATAAAACACTCCTAAACAGACCGTAATGACATGTAGGAGACCTACTGATTGCTGCTACCTGGGATTCATTTTCAAGTTTGAGCATCAAACATCAAAACAATTATATTTTGACACCCGTTTCCCGCTTAATTCTTCTGGCTAAATCAGAAAGAGGACTGTGATCCAGGCACCAGGATACTTCGTCCACAATCTGGGATGTTCCTCTTCTCTTTTCTCCCGACCCACTTTAGTTCAGGTCACGCATGAACATTCAGAACCTGCTCTAGGTTTTCTTCTACAGCACTGAATCCTAAACCCGGTCACTAACTGTCCTTACTCCACGATTAGAACTTTTTTTCCATTCCCCTCCAAGGAGCTGCGAACACTGCCTCTGCAGCAGACCCACTTGAGAGCACAATTTGACCTGGAAATCAGTGGGGCAAAAGCTTACAATCATCTCTGTGAGCATTTAGTCATGCCTAATGGCTCATGCCTAGCCAACTTAGACATCTGGGGTCCAAAACATTATAAGGTTCATCACGATTCCACTCAACTTCCAAATAAAAAACGGAACATGTTTCTTTCTACTTTTCTCCTACTGGCACCTTAGCAATACTTAAACCCTTTGGCAACCCAAGAAGTAAGCAAGCAACCCAATGCCCTTTCCAAACTTAAGTCTTGCGTAGCACCAAGCAAGCAGGCCCCCACAGGGCCAGTCTAAATGACTAAATCCCAATTAGTCTCTGCGCTTCGTGAGGGGAACAAGACGACGGCAATAAAATCAGTAGAAGGCCCTCTCACACCAAATTACTACAAACCAGCTTGCTGGAAACATACCTTTATGGATATCCTCTTCAGAAAGGCTATTTTCCCTTGGATTTTCTTTTTTTTCTTTTGCCAACTTTATTGCTTCTTTTCTTGCTAACTTCCTTTTTAATTTTTTCTCTTGTATTATACTTAAATTCCTAGGGCTGAAGTAAAGAATTGAAGAATGTCAGCATCATACTACTAATCATTTCTATAGATACTGGATGCACACAGCATTGTATACATTATATACAGGTACTTTTTTAATGTGGTAAATTTATTTTATTATAGAGTATCAAAATTCACTTTTATATATATAAAACAATTTTTATTGATGACAACTGAGAAAAAATTACAGCCGTCCAATTCAACAACAGCAAAAGTCCTATATTTTACAATACAAATGAACCCCATCCCCTGACATACAATAAAATCCACAAGATATAGAAACCTTCCAAGGAAATCCTCCCAACCTCTAAAGAATACCATACCCCCACCCTGCCTCTGTACCACACATCAATATCTAGGAATTGGTTCCTTATTCCACCGGACATTGCCAAAGAGCCAATTCAATCCCTTCCCCCCCTCAAGGTACTCTTTTTTTTGTCTCTAGTGGGATCACAATCTTAATTTTTTTTTTTTTTTTTTAATTGTGCTAGGAGCAATGTAGGGTTAAGTGATTTGCCCAGAGTCATAAGGAGCTGCAGTGCAAATTGAACCCAGCTCCACAGAATCTTAGCCCACTGCGCTAACCATTAGGCTACTCCGCCATTCCATCATGTCATAGACAAGCTACACTGAGGCAGAATCACTTGCAGGGCTGGATTCAAGGGTAGGCCCAATAGGCACATGCCTCAGGCTCGAAAACATCAAGGGGGGGGGGTCCACCGATGCTAGGGAAAGGTAAACAGGCATCTCTTCCCCTTCCCCTTCCAGGACCGGCGTTAGGGGGCAGCAAACAGGGCAGGGAGCCCCCGACTGTGTGGTGAAGTGATGTAAGCTTCCCTCTCTTTGACTCCCTTGCTGCCCTCTTTCCCACCGCTGCCTGTAAGCAAATTGAATCCATGCCGCGGGGCTGCTCTAATACTGTGCGTGTCTACTTCCCTTGTCCTCCGAAACAGGAAGTTACGTCATGAGGGGACTTGTGTGCCTAGGGGCCCTCGATGAATGAATCCTGCCCTGATAACTTGTATGTTGAGACTTCAGAACTCAGAAGTAAAAATATTCTCCTTTGTTTTGTATTGAATTGACACAGACATTCCCCCTGTGCTCAGATTGCTTTAAATATTCATACACATTTTTTTCCCATTTGCAGTAAAATGAGATTAATAATAAGTACGATGAACATGAGCATCTTTTGCTCTGTGAAATATTAGTCTCCTCTTGTACGTTTGTCTTTTTAGATTACTGCTTAATTATTCTGTATTTTGTTTTTCAGTTCCGATGATTTAGAGCAAGTGGGTAGGCAGTTCTGGTTCTTGAGAGTCCCAGGCAGGTCAGGTTTTCAGGATATCAACAAAGAAAAGGCAGGAAACAAATTTGCATACCAAGGAGACAGTGCATACAAATCTCTCTCCTGCATATTCATTGCAGATAGCCCTGAAAACATGACTTGCTTGGGGCTCTCAAAAACAAGAATTGCCTGCCCCTGATTTAAAGAACACTACCTCCTGTTTTGTTTTAAATCTTATATGGCAACATCTGGCTTCTATACTGTGACACACACCATATTCACTAAACAGAGAAATCAGGGAAAACAACAGAGAATGTGATAAGAGAACCTACTTGAGTTCATATGCCCTAGGGGTGTATCATGCTACACTGTAAAGCGGAATGAATGCTCCCTGAAATATAGGACATATTGCAAACTAAAATGCTACATGTCTGAATGATATGTTATCTAAATTTTTGAACTATTTGTACATCGCCTAGAATTTTGAATAGGCGATAAATCAAACTATTTAATAAACTTGGAAACTACATCCCCCCCAAACAAGAATTGGAAATATATACTTGAACCAAGTAGGAAAAACCCCAGTAATTCTATAACTTAACACCTTTACTTACTTAAAGTATTTAAAACAAACTCATATATTGCTATTTTCCTTAAATATTAGTGCCTTAAGATTTTTGCAATTGGAGATTTTGTTTTAAATACTTTATGTGTTCTCTTCTATACTCTATAGTTGGACAGGCCTACACTTACGTGCCAGATATGTGTGTACACTTCTCCCTTGGTATTCGCAGGGGTTAGGTGCAGAGCCGGACTGTGAAGTGTGAAAAATCGCAAATAAATTCTCGGCCGGCTCTGACCCACCCCCGCCTCCCTCCCGCATCCCCGGAACCTTACCTGGTGGTCTAGCGGTGAAGCAGTGTAGAGGAGTGATCTTCCTATGCTCCTGCACCGTGCAGAGCTGTCATCAGAATGGCTGCCGGGAGTTCCCGTTGTGGTCTCGAGAACTCCCGTCAGCCATTCTGATGACGGCTCTACATGGGGCAGGAGCATAGGAAGATCGCTCCTGCCCCGCTTCACTGCTAGACCACCAGATAAGATTCCGGGGAGACTTGGACGGCTTAAAAAATAGCCAAAAAACGAAAATAGTTTTTTTGTAAAAAAAAAACAAAAACCCAAAACCTCCCGCAAATAACCGAATCCGCAGATATTGAAACTGCAGATTCAGAGGGAGAAGTGTACATGCACTAGGTGATTGTGAATGATCTGTATAGCACTTATATATCTAAGTGATTTATAACAAACAGCGTTTCCATATCAGTCCTGGTGGGCTCACAATCTAATTCTGTACCTGGGGCAATGGAGGATTAGATGACAACCTCAAGGTGTTGAGGTAGCAGCTCTAACCACCAGGCCACTCCCAAGACTGGCAATTTTTATTTCATCACAGAAGCTGAACCTAAATCCAGGTCTGGGTTTCTATGCATTTTCAGGGGGAACTGTAGCTCCGCTTCTCTCTACCACCATAAACCAGCCAAACCCCTCAATAGAAAGCACATCCCCCTCTTGGGCCATTCACCACTCCACCCTTCTTTTCTTTCCCTCCCTCCCCAGCTCTTCCTCTAGTAGGTCCTGGTAGTGTCTTCAGGGCAGAAGCACCTTGAATTGCTCCTGCCCCTTTCCTTCGTGCTGAAAAAATGGCAGGCGGGATTGTAAGCAAAGGTCACAGCTGCTATTTTGGAATTGGGAATAGCTCGAGAACAAAGCTGGTGTTAGGGGACAGAAAACAGGGCCGCTGCCTTGGGCCCCACAGCTCCATGGTCTGGTCATCTCTTTCCCTTATTGGGCCATCTCCCTCCCTTCCCTTCATCTTCATGTGCGCTTTTTAAAATCAAAATTTTCTTTCTCAGAGGGGCCTAGATGTGGCAGCCAGTCTCTCTCCAGACAAACAGGAAGTTGTGTCAGAGGAGAAGCTTCGGGACAGCCACATGCAACTAGAGAGAATGGCTGCCATGTCGGGGCTCCTCAGAGATAAAACTGGTTTAAAAAGTGCCTGTGAAGATGAGGGGAAGGGAAGAAGATGGTCTGATAAGGGAAAGAAGTTGAGTGGGAGAGGTTAGGCTTATTATGTGTAGAAAGTGGGGAGCCAACACTGGATGGCAGTGGCGAGGAAAGAGGGGAGCCGACGCTGGATGGCAGTGGCGAGGAAAGAGGGGAGCCGACACTGGATGGAAGTGGCGAGGAAAGAGGGGAGCCGACGCTGGATGGAAGTGGCGAGGAAAGAGGGGAGCAGACACTGGATGGAAGTGGAAAGAGGGGAGCAGACGTTGGATGGAAGTGGAGAGGAGAGAAGAGGGCACATACTGGATAGAAGGAGGAGATAAAGAAAAAAGGGCACATGATAGATTGGGGAAAGAGGATAGAGTTAGTGAGATACTGGAAGGGGCGAGGGAAAGGTAGCAAGCTGTAGGTAGGCACAATGAAAAGAGGGAAATTGAGGACTGAATAGAAAAAAAGAATTTAATTGTCAGAGGCAGAAAATAAATTGAGAAGGAAGACCAGGGAAGAAAAGAAAAGGAAAGGGAGAGGAAAAATATAGTCATGAAACAGTTTGTATCCAAAATGAGTGGATGAACCAGGACCCCTTTTGGATACAAACTGTTTCATGACTATATTTATATTTACGTTTGTTCATTAAAGACTTGGTGTTTTGTACACCATCCCTGCAGTTTTTGCTTTGTTCTTCGATTCGACATTTTACTGCAGTTCCGTTGGATTCTTTGCTTGTTATCTTTCAGGAAAAATAAAATGTGCAAAAAACAAAGGTAGAAAAATATTAGCTTTGGGATATGTGCATCGCAGATATTTTTATTGTGTTTGATGGCTTACCAGACAGCTGGTGGGGGTGGGCAGTAGGCCTGAGCCCACAGTGGGTGGGCACTAAATGTCTCCCCACCAAGCCCCCTACCAAATGCAAAATATAAATACCTAAGTTGGTAGGCTTTCCTGTGTCTTCTGATAATTTCCTTTCCAGTGGTTACTGTCCATATGTCTTTTCTCCTCTCTCCTGTCTTGTTTCATTCCATCACTACTCCTGTCTGTGATATACTGATCTTTCCTTTTTAGCTCTTCCTGCCCTATTTTGCTTTTCTGCCTCTCTGACCACTCAGATTTCACCCTTGTCCTTTTTACTTTTCAGCTATTTACCAACTTTCCTTCCTTCTCCCTTCCTCTAGCTCTCCTATTTCCCATCTCATGCCTTCTCCAGCCTCCTATTCCCTTAGCATTTCTCTCTCCTCCTTTCCTCCCCTGAGATCTGGTTTCTGTCTCCTTCCCCCTTTATTCCCCCCCTCCCATGCTCTGGCATCTCTCTATACCTAAGTTGGTGGGCTTCCCAGGCCCTGCCGGCTGAAGATTTCTTCCTCTAGTCAGCGGCCAGAATTCTTCAAGCTCTGCAGCCGTTGGCAGCTCAAGAGACACTGCTGCTAGTTGCAGAGCTTGGAGATGACTGGCTGCCAGACAGGAGGTGGTCTTCAATTAGCAGGGTTTTGGGATCCCCACAAGCCACAGCAAGGGAGATGGATAATATTTGGTAGACCTGGGATCCCTTTGTGCTCAGTACAGAAAGAAGGGCATATCTGTTTTTATTTCTCCAATGTTGTAATACAGTGTTCTTCAACCACCGGTCCGTGGACCGATGCCGGTCCATAGAAATTTTCTGCCATTCCACAGGGCTGGCACGTCCATCAGGCCCAAGACAGCGTTCTTAAGCCACTGGTCCACGGTGCAATCAACGCGGCGTCTTCGGACCAGCTCCCTGAGTGCTGCAGTGCACAAAGCCGTGGGAAAAGGCTCCTACGCGCGGCCTGTGCCTGAACCGGAAGCCTTCTCTCTGATGTCACAACATCAGAGGGAAGGCTTCCAGATGAGGCGCAGGACGCGCTTGAGGAGCCGCTGCCCACAGCTTTGTGCAATGCAGCACTCAGGGAGCCAGCCCGAAGACGCTGCATTGATCACACCGTGGACTGGCCCAAAGATAACACCGGGGGGCAGACCAGAAGGCAAGGCACATGGAGGGAGAGAGACAACAATGGTAGGGGAAATGCTTTTAATTTTTATTTAGTGATTGATTTGTCTGTTCAGGAAGAAATGCATTTGTTTATTTGCCTCTGGGGTTGTACTGCTTGCAGAGTCTTGCATTTTAGGCTTTGTTTGTAAATATTAGCACTTTTAGTTTTTGGTCCTACATTTGCATGGGGTTATCTGTTTTCTGGTAGGAATGAATGTTAAAAGCATACAGTGTGCTTTGTGTATTTTAATTTTGTGGTTAATCATGTGTTGTTAATACAATACAATTATATTGTGTTTATATATGAAAAATGAATGGAAAAAATTGTGTTACAATTAGTACTATTATGGGAGTGGAGACTGAGTGGAGATGGGCACGACTTAGCCCAGTGTTCTTCAACTGCACGGACTGGTGCTGGTCCACAAAATAATTATTTTATTTCCGCCGGTCCATAGGTGTCAAAAGGTTGAAGAACACTGTTGTAATATTTGTGAGTTTAACGTCTTGGGGTTCCCTGTTCAATTTGTATTTCTAGTTGTGATCCCTTGTTCTGTATCTGGTAAAGGTCTGTATGTTTTGTGTGTAAAAAAAAATTAAATAAATAAAGTCATTTAAAGTTGTTTTATGTGTGGTAGTAATGAGAGGTGGGGATATCGGGGATCGGGGGCCCCCTCCTTAATTTCTGCTCTGGGCCCCAGCATGTCAAAAAAACAGCCCTGCCCGAGCAACAGCAACTTGCTCTTTTTCTCAGGCTGTTCCCAATTCCAAAATGGCAGCCACAACTTCCCAAAGCGGTCTCATGAGGCTGCCACAGGAAGTCACGCCTGCCATTTTTTCAGTGCAGCAGATGGGTGCAGAATTAATTTGGTATGCTGCTGCCCTGAAGACACTACTCCACCATCAGGGCCTTTACGAGGTAAGCCCAGGATGGAGGAGATATGTTTTTTGTCGGGAAGGTGGGCAGCAAGGCCAGTTTCAGTTATGGTCAAAACTGACCCATGAATTTCAGCTACAGATTCTATTTCGCATGGTCTCTATTAAGTGATATTCTGTAATGTCATGCCTAAGTGCTATAACCTGTAACAGCAAGTGGGATATTTATCAGTGGAGCATGAGCAAGTCTGGTGTGCCCATTTACGCCTCCCACAGAGCTGGTGTAAGGAGAAATTAGGTTCTTACCTGCTAATTTACTTTCTTTTAGCTTCTCCAGACCAGTAGAGGTTAACTTTACGAATGGGTATATATCTAATCATGACCAGCAGGTGGAGACTGAAAACAAAACTTTGGGACAGTATATCCTAGCCCCTCCTCTCTATTTCCCTCAGTCTGCCGAATAGCCAAGCAGAACCAAGAACTGGAAAACAACAGAGAGAAAAAACAATACTCCGAAAGGAGTAACAAATAACAAACCCAAAATGCTGTTGGAAAATGCAGAGGAGAAAATTCCCGAAGGAAGAATGTCCCCACAGCTCGCCAGCTAAGCCAGCCGAGCCACAGCCGCTGTTCTTCAATTCTCCCCGGCCCTAGAAAAATACTAGAACCCGCAGCAAAAACCAAAAACTGCCCGCGCAACAGCCCCAACAACAACAACAACAGACAGGGTGGGGACCTCTACTGGTCTGGAGAAGCTAAAAGAAAGTAAATTAGCAGGTAAGAACCTAATTTCTCCTTCTTTAGCACTCTCCAGACCAGTAGAGGTTAACTTTACGAATGGGACGTACCAAAGCAGTCCCTCTCACGGGCGGGACCCCCGAAGGGCCGATACCAGTACGCGTTCACCGAACACCGCGTCCCGACGCGCCTGCACATCAACCCGATAATGACGAACAAAGGAATGCAAGGAGGACCAAACCGCAGCCTTACAAATATCCACAGGAGGCACGAGCGACGACTCAGCCCAAGAAGCCGCCTGACCCCGAGTGGAATGAGCCTTGAGAAACTCCGGAACAGGCTGCTGTTTCAGAAGATAAGCGGAAGCAATCGTCTCCTTGATCCAGCGCGCAATAGTAGCCTTAGAAGCGCCAGCTCCCCGACGAGGACCCGCCAGGAGGACAAAGAGATGATCGGACTTCCGGAATTCCTGGGTCCGCTGCACATAAGAACGAAGGACCCGACCGACATCCAACTTGCGCAGCTGCCGTTGCTCAGAAGAGCCCTCCCGACCACCCAAGACCGGGAGAACCACCGATTGATTGACATGAAAAGGAGAAACAACCTTAGGCAGAAAGGAAGGAACAGGCCGCAAGACGACCCGCTCCTTAGAAAACTCCAAGAAGGGAGCCCTACAAGAGAAAGCCTGCAGCTCAGAAACACGCCTAGCAGAAGTAATGGCAACCAAAAAGACCGCCTTCAAAGTAAGGTCCTTCAAAGAACAGACGTCCAAAGGCTCGAAAGGCGGACGCACCAAAACAGAGAGAACCAGATTAAGATCCCAAGAGGGAACCGAGGGCCGTAGGGGAGGCCTAAGCAACTTGGCCGCCCGCAAAAACCGAATCACATCAGGAAGAGCCGATAAACGCTGACCTGACACTAACCCTCGAAAAGCCGACAGGGCTGCAAGATGAACCCGGAGAGAAGACCAAGCCAGGCCTCTATCCAGGCCATCCTGCAAGAACTCCAGAATGTTAGGCAGAGAAGCGCGAAAAGAGGTCACTCCCCGCGCCCGACACCATTCCTCAAATAGACGCCAAACCCGCACATAAGCCCGAGAGGTAGAAAGCCTCCGGGACCCCAACAGTGTAGAGATCACCTTGTCTGAATACCCCTTCTTGCGAAGGCGACCCCTTTCAAGAGCCACGCCGTAAGACAGAAGGGAGACGGGTCGAACATGGGAATGGGACCCTGCATCAGAAGGTCGTCCGAGAGAGGCAGAGGAAGAGGATCCGCAACCAGGTGCCTCACCAGATCAGCATACCACGGACGGCGAGGCCAATCCGGCGCTACCAGCACCACCAAACCTGGATGGTAAACAATGCGAAGAAGCACTCTGCCCACCAGCGGCCAAGGAGGGAACACATACAACAGCCCCTCCGTTGGCCACCGCTGGACCAGAGCATCCAGACCCTCGGCCAGACCGTCCCTGCGACGACTGAAGAAGCGGGGCACTTTGGCGTTGCCACCCGTGGCCATCAGGTCCATCAGGGGCTGCCCCCAAGCCTGCACTATCAACTGAAACGCCTCGGCGCCGAGACACCACTCTCCGGGATCTAGGAAGTGACGACTGAGGAAGTCTGCCTGAACATTTTCTACTCCGGCTATATGAGAGGCCGAGAGGTCCAGCAGATGGGATTCCGCCCAAACCATGAGCAGAGCCGCCTCCTGCGCCACCTGAGTGCTCTTGGTGCCCCCCTGACGATTGACATAAGCCACCGCTGTGGCATTGTCCGACAGTACTCTGACCGACTTGCCCAGCAACAGGGAGTGGAAAGCCAACAGCGCCAGACGGACCGCTCTGGTCTCCAACACGTTGATCGACCAGGCGGCCTCCTCCGCGGACCAGGTGCCCTGAGCTGAGTGACCCAAACACTGAGCCCCCCAACCCAGGAGACTCGCATCCGTCAGGAGCACCGTCCACTGCGGGAGATCCAGACCCACCCCCTGAACTAGGTGAGGGGTCTGGAGCCACCAACGCAGACTGCAGCGCGCCAAGCCTCGCAGGGGAACCGGAACATCCATCCCGTGCCTCTGGGGAGACCACCTCCGGAGCAGAGCATACTGGAGAGGACGCATGTGGGCCCGCGCCCACCTCACCACGTCCAGGGACGCCGCCATCGACCCCAAGACCTGGAGGAAATCTCGCGCCCGAGGACACCGGGACGCCAAAAGCAGGCGAATCTGAGATTGCAATTTGCTCACCCGGCCCTCTGGGAGCAAGACCCTCCCCAAGGAGGTGTCGAACAGCACCCCTAGGTACTCCAGACGCTGAGCCGGGACCAACCGACTCTTGGAAAGGTTGACCACCCAGCCCAGCGACCGGAGAAACTCCACCACCCGAGCAGTAACCCGGGAGCTTTCCTGCAACGACTTTGCCCGAATTAACCAGTCGTCCAGGTAGGGGTGTACCAGGATGCCCTCCGACCGCAAGGCTGCCGCGACGACCACCATCACCTTGGTGAACGTCCGGGGAGCCGTGGCCAGCCCAAAGGGAAGCGCACAGAACTGATAGTGCCGACCCAAGATCGCAAAGCGCAGGAAACGCTGATGAGAGGCCCGAATGGGAACATGCAAGTAGGCCTCCGTCAGATCGAGAGAAGTGAGAAACTCCCCCGGCTGAACCGCCAGAATGACCGACCGCAGAGTTTCCATACGGAAAGAGGGAATCTTGAGAGCCCTGTTGACCCCTTTCAAATCGAGGATGGGCCGAAAGGTCCCCTCCTTCTTGGGCACCACAAAGTAAATGGAATACCTGCCCGTGCCCCACTCCGGAGGGGGCACAGGTACAACTGCCCTGAGATCTAGCAAGCGCTGAAGGGTCTGGCGAAACGCCTGCGTCTTCACAGGAGTCTGACATGGAGAAGCGAGGAAAAAATCCGGCAGAGAGCGGGCGAACTCCAGGGCATAACCGTCCCGCACCACCTCCAGGACCCACTGATCGGACGTGATCTCGGCCCATTTGGGGAAAAATTCGCGCAGCCGGGCCCCCACCGGAACCAAAGGGGGCTCCGGCAAGGCGTCATTGCGCAGGACGGGAAGCGGGGGAACCGGCGGAGGGATTCCCTGCCCCCCGACGGGCCCCCCGAAAGGGCTGCATGCGCTGGAAGAACCGACCCCGGGAAAAGCCCGGAGACTGGAAAGAAGCAGCCCCACGCCCAGGGCGATACTTGCGAAAATCCCGCAAACGCCCCCGGGCCGCACCCCCCCGAGACGCCGGGCGGGCACGGTCCTCCGGCAGACAGGGAACTTTCGAGTCCGACAGAGTCTGAATCAACTTATCCAAATCCTCTCCAAACAAAAACGACCCCCGAAAGGGAAATTTAGTAAGCTTAGCTTTGGACGCAGCATCCGCCGCCCAAGCGCGCAGCCACAACACACGCCTTGCGGCCACGCCAAAAGCCATAGACTTAGCCGAGATCCGCACCAAGTCATATAGAGCATCTGAGAGGAATGAGGCCGCCATCTCAATCTTCGCTACCTGCTGATCCACCAGAGACCAGTCGTCAGACTCTCGATCCAAGACCCGCTCCGCCCACCGAAACACGGCGCGAGCGACCAGTCCCCCACAAATAGCCGCCTGGACCCCAAAGGCAGAGACCTGAAAATTCTGCTTAAGGATGCTCTCCAATTTGCGCTCCTCAGGTTCCCGCAAGGCAGAACCGCCCTCAACAGGCACGGTATGCCGCTTGGAAATTGCCGAGACCACCGCATCCACGACCGGCGAAGCTAACGTAGCCCGATCCCCTTCAGGAATGGGATACAGGCGAGCCATGCTGCGCGCCAGCCGAAACGGCGTCTCCGGCGTTTTCCACTGCTCCAGAATAATATCCCGAATATCCTGATGCATAGGAAAAGAGCGGGAAACGGAACGGATCCCCCGCAACAGGGGGTCCCCCACACGCGGAGTCTCCGGCGGCGCGTCCTCAAAACGCAAGACCGAAGAAACCTGCTGAATAAGGTCAGGCAGCTCATCTTTCTGAAAAAGACGCACCACGGACGCCTCGTCACTGGAGAACGGGAAATCCGACAACCCGCCGCCAGCTTCCGTCCCCTCCAGAGAGTCCTGGAACTCCTCCGAAGGGTCCAGGTCCTCCTCCAGACCGACCCGTTCCTCCGACCACAAATTCTCGTCCCACGACACCCGCGGACGCTTGGACAAGGGAGGCGGCGGAGGGGACGTCACGCCAGACGAAAGAGGCAAAGCCGCAGGGAGCGCGGAGGAAAACCCACCCCCCGAAACCCCCTGGGCGCAACCGGGACCCCCAGCCGCCTGAAAATAGGCTCTGCATAAAGAAAAGAAAAAGTCAGGAGAAAAACCCCCCGAGGGTCCCAAGGGACTCCCTGCCACAGCAGGGGACCCAGCAGAACCTTGCCCCTGCATAGTCAAAACAGGGGGAAGGTCACCTGAGGTGGAAGACAAAATGGAGGGGCCAGACAGAGAAGATGGCGGTTTTCCCGCCAAAAAAGCTCCCTCCATAGCCTGAAGCGGCTGAGAAACCTGTATAGTCTCAGCCGCTAAAGCAGGCAAGCCGGCATCAGCTGTCAAAAAATCAGCTGAGAGGGAATCCTCTAAAACCTGACCGTCGGCGGTTTGGGGATTCCCTCCGTGGGCGGACGGAGAAGACCGGGCTTCCCCACCGTTCCCTGCCGACTCGCGAGGCACCATCGGCGGGGAGCTCTGGGCGCCTGCAGCCGCTGCCGACGGAGCTCCTCCACCGCACCGGCCTGAACACCGCTTGCACAGGCCGGCCGCGAGTGCCTCGCGTCTGGAGCACAATGAGCACTTTTTCCCTTTAGAAGTGCTCATTGCTCCATACGCGACCTAGCTGCAAAAAAGTGCCGGTTAGTTGAAAAAATACAGTAAAATACAGTTTTCTTAAAGGGATACAACCCTCCAGACCAGCACTACCTCAGGATTTTTTTTTTTTTTTTTTACACAGAACAGACTCCACAGGCTCTCAAAGCAATATGCCTTGCTTGATTTAGGGGGCAAGGGATACTGCTGAGGCTCCTCTAAAAAAATGTGGGGAGGTGGAGGAAGTGGGGGGAGGGACCCCGCTCGTGACCCGCCGGGTTTAACACCCCCGAGGTCGGACGAACCCCCAAACAGAGTCCGCCCAAGCTCCGTCCGGCTAAAAACAGGGACAATAAACCCCCTAAACAAATTCCAACAGCCCTACCAAGGGAGATGGGTACAGATCACTCAACACCTGCTGGAGACTGAAAGAAGACTGAGGGAAATAGAGAGGAGGGGCTAGGATATACTGTCCCAAAGTTTTGTTTTCAGTCTCCACCTGCTGCTCATGATTAGATATATACCCATTCGTAAAGTTAACCTCTACTGGTCTGGAGAGTGCTAAAGAAATATAGTTATGCCTAAATCTAGATAAACCAATTCAGGTTTATGCTAGTATTCCATAATCGCATCTTGGTGCGCCTACATCATCTTCAAATTCGGCTGCCTATGCTACAAGACACTATTTGGCACCTCCTCTACCTACCTTCTGAAACACTTCATCCTACAGATCAACTCCCGCAAAACACTACTATTTTTGTTCCCAACACCCAAGGGATGCCACTACAAAAGATTCCTGTCCTTCCAAGCAGGCATTTGGAACAATACCCTAAGCAACCTCCTCCTGAATTTGCCATCATATCAATCTTTCAGAACAAAACATGAAAACCCATTCATTTGACAAATTTGTCTGACCTTCCAACCTCTCCTTCCAGACTAATTCACCCTTCTTCCTCTCCTCTCCCTCCCCTGCTTCTTGCCACTCTAGGACCCACCCTCTCCCTCTCTAAACCAACCCTACTGCTTCACCGCTCTCATGTACCTTATTTCCCTCACATGTATCGATACCTGTATCCACATTGTACCTCTCCTTTATTGTACAACGTCTTGAACTGAAAAGATATGATGAAATATAAATAAAACTATTATTATTATTATTATTATTAAATGGAGGCGCCAAGTTATAGAATTGTCCTCAGTAATCAAATTTAGTCCCACCCTACAACATTTTAACCGCTCTCTCTGAGCAACGCTGTTAATGACCCCATGCTATATACCAAGTCTCACCTGCAGCTCTTTTGTTTAACGACAGGTCTTGGCTGCTTCTTTATTTTCTGAACTTTATGTTTAAACTGTATGAGAAAGAAAAGACAACACAAGTAGTAATAAATATGAACAGAAGTAATAAGTATGAACCAAACAACTTGATGCTTTAAAAGCTTATTTGAAATGTAGAAGGGGAAGAGAACTACAGAGATGTAGAAGAATGAATAGCCAGCACAAAAAAAGAAATCCTATCATCTCAACATATCAAAATAAATAATAATAATAGTGCTCAGTAGAAAAACACCATCTTATACCGGCAACGGCATATAGTCAGTAGTGTAATAACACACATCATTGCACCCACCCTGCATACATAAGTACCAGCTTTGCTTTCAGTCAATGTATCAAAAGTATGAAAAATTGTTTTTCGTTATCTTTGATGATGATAAGCTCTATTGTACTGGTGGGTTTGAGCAATCATAGTTCAGTGTGTTATTCTGTTGTCCAGTAATCCCAATTAAAGTGAAAAAATATCTATAGTGTAAACCAGTGTTAAAAAAAATATCCAGCAAAAAATATATTCAACGTGGGGCTGCCCAGAGATTCAGACCTATTGGGGACAGGTATTTGGGTATGTGGGGACCCTTCTTCAGGTACCACTAGAGGTGCGGGCAGATGTAGTGCTCCTGAGGATGCCCAAAGGAGGGGTAGATGATACACAGGACAAATTGGCTCATGTAGCACGGTTGACTGTGGCTCGCTATTGGAAGAGTGCGTCTGGGCCATCCTTGCACCTTATGCGGGACAAATTGGGCTGGGTATGTGATAGATATCGGCTCTCGGCCTTGTTGGCAAGATCATGGCAACAATATGTGGATATTTGGGGTAGATTTTTGGCAGTGGAGGGTTTGGAATTGGGAAAGGGTGCTGGGGGAGGCTTGGGTGGGGGGTCACACTGGTGTTGTCTCTTGTTTAGTCTTCTTGGGTTGCTCTAAGTGCTGTCTAGTTCTAATTGCTGTATTGAAGGTGCTTCTCTCTGTGTGGGGAATTTTTGGGGAACTGGATTCTAGGGTTTATGTCTTTTTCTTCTGTTTACCTGCTGTTGTGGGAGGGGGGATGGGTAGGGGGTTGGGGAGTTCTTCAAACAGGGCAAGGGTGAGAGCGGGTGTGATGCTGACTATGTATATTGTTTTGCTGAGTGTATTGTGTGCTCCCACTTTTCTTCTAAATAAAAAATTACAAAAAAATATATATATATTCAACAAAAAACTAAATAATGTTCATTCTAAACAAATAAGTTTGTAAAAATCCTTTTAGAATTCAAAAGACAAGCCATGAATCTTCTTCAGCACCGATCGTATTTCACTTCAGCTTCGTCAGGAAAAAGAACTCCATTTGGGCAGAGGAAGAGAGATCACAGACTTCTGTCTATCAAACACATGGCGGCAGATCGAGTGACATTAACGGTTTTCTGCAAACAGGGTGTTGAACACCGAGAACTAACAATTTAAGTTTTCACCCAAACAGGATCCCAGGGCATTTTGCTACAGCATTCAGAAATTCAGTCATGCAGCAAATTCTGGGATGGAGGAGTAGGCAGCATATTTTTGGGATTTAGATTGCAGAAATGCAGCAATGTTCATGCGATATTCTGCAACACCTATCAGATAGTTGATACTGCTAGTCAGATAACTGCCATAGAATAGGGACATACCCATATTTTCAGCCTCATTACCTGAGCTGTTTGAATAGCACTAGAGCAGGGATCTCAAAGTCTCTCCTTGAGGGCCGCAATCCAGTCGGGTTTTCAGGATTTCCCCAATGAATGTGCATGCACTGCTTTCAATGCATATTCATTGGGGAAATCCTGAAAACCCGACTGGATTGTGGCTCTCAAGGAGGGACTTTGAGATCCCTGCACTAGAGCAATCTGGGGGTGGAGCCTACGCAACACTAGAAATTATCCAGACACCAATATTTGGTAACGGGACAAAAGCGCGCGAGACAATTGAGCGCCGAAAATACGGAGCAGACAATTGCGCACAGGGACATCAGTGCGCTGGACTTATACTTAATTTTAAAGTGCTCCGAGGGGGTGCGGGGCGGGCAACCCCCCCCCCCCACTTACGTTAGTACTGTTGCCACTACCATTGGGGGGGTGTAGGGGGGAACCCCCCCACATTACAGAGGAAATTGACGTTTTTCCCTAAAAAAGGGGAAAAATGCCTCTTCTCTCTATAATGGGGCGTTTCCCCCCCAACACCAGCGCAAAGAGTACTAACTTAACTGCGGGGGTTCCCTCCCCAAACCCCCACTTGGAGCACTTTAAAATTAAGTTTAAGTCCGGCGCACTGATGTCCTGCGTGCGACTGTCTGCTCCGTATTGTCGGCGCTCGATTGTCCTGCACGTTTTTGACTATGAACCCCAATATTTAGTGCTGGTATCTATATAACCATTTCGATAACTCAAGATAGCATAAAAGCAGCCTAAATTATTCAAACGGTTATCTTGATAACAATGCTGAATATTGTTACTAACTGAATATTCCTGGCTCTGTCCTATATGTATACACAGATATTAAGTGCTGCATATCAAGGTATAACTTACCTAGGGTGGTCTGCTTTTGTTTTAAACACTGGCTATTGGGTTTGAATTCCAAGCATATTATTCTGAACCAGCTGTGTGTGCAAAAACTTAGGCACAGGCAGAAGAGTCAACCACGCTGGCAGTCAGTAACCAAGCTGAGATTATAATGCATTCCGTGAGTACCCTAACTCACAGTTGGGGGGGCTTTCACTATTAAACTATCGGCCTCTTTTACAAAGCCACGCTAACGGCCCTGAAGCTTCGGGGCTGTTGACACGGCTTTGGAAAAGAGGCCGTATGTCAGCTTCTCTGCTCACCATATGTTCCTTCTAAAGTTAGGCAGAAAATCCCACACCACAAAAAGGGCTGCAGAACAGAGACAGCAAACTACAGACCAGTGAGTCTCACGTCTATAGTGTGTAAACTCATGGAAACACTGATCAAACAGAATCTTGACACAATCCTAGACGAAGAAAAACTGCGTGATCCACACCAACACGGGTTCACCCAGGGTAGATCCTGCCAATCTAATCTGATTAGCTTTTTTGACTGGGTTACTAGACAACTGGACGCCAGAGAGTCACTGGACGTGGTATATTTGGACTTCAGTAAAGCATTTGATAGCGTCCCTCATCGAAGATTACTGAACAAGCTGAAATCGATAGGATTAGGAGACACTCTAACTACATGGGTTGGGGATTGGCTGAGCGGTAGACTTCAGAAGGTGGTGGTCAACAGTACCCCATCCGAAGCATCGGACGTGATCAGTGGAGTGCCGCAGGGCTCGGTCCTGGGCCCGATTCTATTTAACTTATTCATAAGAGATATGACGCAAGGACTTAGAGGAAGGGTATCACTGTTCACCGACGCCGCCAAACTTTGCAACATAGTAGGCAAAAGCTTATTACCTGATAATATGACACACGACCTACTGTTGCTGGAACAATGGTCAACTACTTGGCAGCTAGGCTTCAATGCTAAAAAATGCAAGATAATGCACCTGGGTAAGAGAAACCCGCGTAGAACTTATGTACTAAATGGTGAGACCTTGGTTAGGACCGCGGCAGAACGCAACCTAGGGGTGATCATTAGTGAGGACATGAAGGTTGCCAATCAAGTGGAAAAGGCTTCCTCCAGGGCAAGACAAATGATGGGGTGTATCCGCAGAGGTTTCGTCAGCAGGAGACCTGAAGTTATGATGCCGTTGTACAGAGCCATGGTGAGGCCTCACTTGGAGTACTGTGTTCAGTTTTGGAGACCACACTACCGAAAGGACGTGCTGAGGATCGAGTCGGTTCAGCGAACGGCCACCAGGATGGTCTTGGGGCTCAAGGATCTCACGTATGAAGAAAGATTTAAAAAATTGCGGCTGTACTCACTTGAGGAAAGAAGAGAACGGGGAGATATGATTGAAACATATAAGTACATCACGGGACGCATCGAGTCAGAAGATGATATCTTCTGGCTCATGGGACCCTCGACCACCAGAGGGCATCTGCTGAAGATCAGGGGAGGGAAGTTTCATGACGACTCCAGGAAGTACTTCTTCACCGAAAGAGTAGCGGATCATTGGAACAGACTCCCACTCCAGGTGATAAAGGCCAGCAGCGTGACGGATTTTAAGAGAAAATGGGATACTCACGTGGGATCTTTAAGGGAGTAAATTCAGGGGAGGGGATACTTGGAATGGGCAGACTTGGTGGGCTATAGCCCTTTTCTGCTGCTTTTTTATATGTTTCTATGTTTCTATCCTAAACTAAAATCACACATCTATGGCTCTACTGAATTGCTTGCATTGCTCAGAGGCCTGACACTCTGATCTACTTTTTGGGTAGTTGTGTACAACACAAAGGGCAGAAAAGGACTATCTGGTTAATCCATTCTGGTTATTTGCACCTGCCTATTGTGCATCTTTTATGTCTATCCCCATATATTCTAGAATTTGGACACAGTTCTGGCTTCTATCAGCTCTGCTAGAAGCCTGAGTACATCTCTCTCTCTCCATGTCAATGGGTTGGTTTTTTTTTACTTTACATTCCTTGGGCCTTGGAAATCTGCAATAAGCAGCTTATAAAACAATAAACAACCTAGGACTTGACTTAGAAGATCTCCCCTTAGGTGTAGTGGCTAAAGAAAAATTATGTTCTTACCTAATAATTTTCTTTTCTTTAGTCATAGCTGATGAATCTAGAAACGAGTGGCTTAAGTTCATCCACTAGCAGGTAGAGATAGAGAACACCAAAGCAGAGCTCCGTCTTAGACAGGATGGTAAGCTCACTGGTCTTCCAATATTCCTCATACCAAAGCAGCAGGATCCTCATGAAAAGCCAGACGGCAAATAACTTCCTCCTCACAGTCGGTAAAATCATCTCATGTTAGTCCTTAGGACTGATCCCTATAGGGAAAAGGAGAAATCCGAGAGGACCACAGCAGAATATCAAGGACGGGACTCTGGATTCACCTGCTGTGACTACAGGAAAGAAAATGATCAGGTAAAAACATAATTTTTCCTTCTTTGTCATCAGCAGCAGATAGATCCAGAAATGAGTGGGATGTAGCAAAGCAGTCCTCAGTTTAGGAGGTGGTGGGGGAGGCCAAATACATAGAACTGGTGCATCCAAGGGACAACCTGAGGACCGTTTGAGCAAAAGAGCTCTACCGTGGACAGAAACAGCTGTCCCACTGAAGGACTAACCTGAGACTGTGCACTCGGCCTCCAAAGAGCAAGATTTGTGCTGCTGAGTGTACAGGAAGAAACCACACTGACATCAAAGAAGGGGCTGATGCCCCTCCCTAGAGACGAAGCTACACCAGAAAGATAAACTCGAGCATCAGAGTCCCACTGCTGCAAGTGAAGAATGTACACACCATAGAAGGGGCTGTGCCTAACCACCAGAAAAGAGCCACACCCAGCGGTCTGCAATAGGCTGTTTCAGACCTCCAGCAACCAAGCAGGGGAGAATAAGCACAGAACCTGAAGCTGTGCCAAGTGAGCAGGTGGTGCGTTGCTTTACAGCCAGAGACAGAACTGGGCTAAACAGGCATCTGGGGCAACTGAAGACCTGCAGAGATGGAGCCACGAACAGCAGGGATCTGGAGAAGCACTCTACAACCAGCACTAGAGGGTGGCTAGTCAGGCATCCAAAGCAGTGGTCTACCTCCAAGCAATGAAGTCAAGCCAAACAGGCATCCAGAACAGCGCTCTACATCCACGGAGATGGAGACAGGCAAAGAAGACATACGAGGTGGCGCTCTATATATCCAGACAGATGGAGTTGCCTGAGAGCCGCCAGAGCCTCGCTCTACATCCAGAGAGATGGAGCCTTGTCAATAGTCAGCCAGATTTGCGCTCTACTACTACTACTATTTATACACTGTATATCCAGAGATGAATCATGTTCATATAGAGATAGAGGTGTACCCTGCATCAGACAAACGGAGTAATGTCAAATGGTCGCCAGAGCCGCTCTCTGCATCCAGACAGATGGAGCCTTGTCGACCATCAGCGGGATTTGCGCTCTGCATCCAGAGAGATGGAGCCTTATCAACTGTCAGCTGGATTCATGCTCTATATCGAGAGATGGAGCTGTGCCAATATAAGGCTGGAGCCGCAGTCAACCTTGAGAAAGATGGGGACTTACTCCAAGGCCTCCAAAGGAGGTGCCCTGTTCTACAACCAAAGATGGAGCTGTGCCGTGCAAGCATGAAAGCTACTCTCTGCGTCCCAAGATGTAACTGTGCCAGAAGGAAGTAGCTGTGCCAAACAGGCAGGGTGCAAATGCTCCTCCATCCAGAGATGGAGCTGTGTCTGACTGGCAGGAAAGGCCAAGCCTCACCTCCAGATATGGAGCTGCACTGAGTATGTAGGAGGCCCCTGCTGAATTGGACAGTGGCACCATGCTCTACGTCTGGACATTGAGCAGAGCCAACCAGGCAGGAGACACCATGTCCAACAATCTGAGATGGAGCCATACCGACCAGGCAGGCCGCACCATCTTTGCCTCCTGAGATGGAAAAGAGTCAAATAAGGAAACAGTGGCTTACCCAATAACCAGCAATGGAACTGTGCTGAAGAAGCCTGTGGCACCATACTCCATCTCTTGAGATGCAGCTGGTGTGCACAGGTAAATGGTCCAGTGGCTGTAGATTGCACCACACTCAACATCTAATGAGGGAACTGTGTCAAACCAACAGGTTGAGAGATAAAGCTCTGCAGTAAGGTCATGCCTAGCAGAGCGCTAGGCCCACATCTATATACAGGACTATGCGCCAAGGCCATCCATGGAGGTGCTGCCACTCTCTATTCAGAGAAGAGGCCCTGAGCTAAGGACACATATAGCAGAGGGTCTGGTTCACATCTATGGCAGTGTGCTCTTACTACATTCAAGGATGGAGTATACGTTGAAGCTAAACGTGCCTGCATGCCCACTCAACCTCCCAAGATGGAGCCAGGTGCTAATGCCAAATATGCCAGTGTGTATGCTCAACATCCGGAGATGGAGCTATGTGCCAAGACCAGATATGCAAGCTTGCTCACTCCATATCCAGAGAAGGAGTTATGTATCAAAGCCAGATATGCCAATGTGCCTGCTCAACATCCAGAGATGGAGCTATGTGCCAACGGTAGATGGCTGCTGAATCTCCAGAGCTAGAGCCATAGCGATAAGGCTAGGACAACAGTGAGGGCTCTTCACCCCCAAGGGGTGGTATGTGCAAAAGTCAGAGACAGAGCAGAACATATTCTACCTCCCAATATGGAACCCTACACTCCAGCCAGAACCATCAGAAGGTGCTCTTGTGACGATCCAAAAAATAAAACGAAAAGCGCACACGGTGTAGCACGCTGCTCCCCATCCAGAGATATGGTAACCTGTGATTTCCAGGAAGAGGATCAGCTTGGGAGCTAAGAAAGGCACTTTATGCTCCCAAGACAAACTCCCCTCACGAACCGGAGGAAGGCAGCACACCCCATAAAAGAAACTAGTCCGGGCTTGGAGAAGCAGGCGAGTGCAACCTGCAGAGCCAAGAAAAAGCCCTGATGCCAGGACTCTCTACTTTGAAAGATGGAGTACCTAGAAAAAAGTGAAGGAAAAAAATCACTCTGATTGAAAACTCGCAAGCAAATGAGCTCTCCACAGCTAGGCAAGGAACAGCATCTCGCACCCGGGGCTCAAGACAAGTAAACTAAGGTCTTTCCCCAAAACAGCACCACAGCTGAACCCCTCTCCCCCAGGCAGAAGGTTGAAATTCCAAGCAGGCTATACCCTGGAATTTAATGTCAAGAGAATGTAGTAACACCAGTAAACATGGCTGGCTCTAAAAAAGGTTAGCCATTGGCCAGGAAGCTGTGGCCTTTTCTGAGATAGCCCTGTAAAAGGCCATAGCCTGCCCTGGAGTAGTAGCATGAGCTGTGTCTACTAGATAGCGTCCTATTAGAAACATAGAAAGATGACGGCAGATAAGGGCTATAGCCCATCAAGTCTGCCCACACTATTGACCCTCCCTATTAAGTCTAATGAACCCCTTAAGTATAATTGTAATTATACTACCACTCTACTGACCCGCTCTTTCAAGTCTGTACCCTAGAGACCCTATCGCTTGGCATGACCCTCGTAGGGATCCCACATAGGTATCCCATTTATTCTTGAAGTCTGAGATGCTGTGTGCCTCGATCACCTGCACTGGAAGCTTGTTCCAATGCTCAATCACTCTCTCCGTGAAGAAGTACTTCCTGGCGTCACCACGAAACTTCCCTCCCCTGAGTTTGAGCGAATGACCTCTTGTGGTCGAGGGTCCCTTCAGAAGAAAGATATCATCTTCCACCTCGACCCGTCCTGTGATGTACTTAAATGTCTCAATCATGTCTCCCCTCTCCCTACGCTCTTCGAGAGTATAGAGCTGCAATTTGCTCAGTCTTTCTTCATATGGGAGATCCTTTAGCCCTGAGACCATCCTGGTGGCCATCCGCTGAACCGATTCAATTCTGAGCACATCTTTACGGTAATGTGGCCTCCAAAATTGCACACAGTATTCCAGATGAGGTCTCACCATGGTTCTGTACAATGGCATCATGACTTCAGGCTTCCTGTTGACGAAGCTTCTCTTTTTACAACCTATCATCTGCCGTGCTTTAGATGAAGCCTTCTCCACTTGAGTGGCTGCTTTCATGTCAGCACTGATGATTACTCCTAAGTCTCATTCTGCCGTAGTCCTGGTTAAAGTTTCTCCATTCAGGGTGTAAGTTCTGTAAGGATTTCCATTACCGAGATGCATGACCTTACATTTCTTGGCGTTAAAGCCCAGCTGCCAGATCGAGGACCAACTTTCTAAAGTACGCAGGTCTTGCTCCATAGCATCCTGTAGATTATAGCCATTTACTATATTGCATAGTTTGGCATCATCAGCGAATAAGGTTACCTTGCCTTGAAGCCCTTGAGTCAGATCCCCAATGAATATGTTGAAGAGGAGTGGGCCCAGGACCGAACCCTGTGGCACTCCGCTAGTCACCTCCGACATTTTAGAGAGGGTACCGTTAACCACCACCCTCTGACGTCTGCCACTAAGCCAATCTTTAACCCATGCAGTTAGAGTCTCTCCTAATCCCATCGATTTCATCTTGTTCAGCAGCCTGCGGTGTGGGACGCTGTCAAACGCTTTGCTGAAGTCCAGGTACACGACGTCCAAGGACTCTCCTGAGTCCAGTCTTCTTGTTACCCAGTCAAAGAAGCTGATAAGATTGGACTGGCATGATCTGCCCTTGGTGAATCCATGTTGACTGGGATCCCGGAGATTTCCCTCGTTCAGGATCGTATCTAATTTATACTTAATTAGCATGAGTTTACACACTATTGAGGTGAGGCTTACTGGTCTATAGTTCGCAGCCTCAGCCTTACAACCCTTTTTATGTAGAGGAACAACGTTGGCTGTTTTCCAGTCCAACGGAACTTTCCCGGTACTTAGTGAGAGATTGAAGAGCACTGCCAACGGTTCCGCCAGAACATCTCTCAATTCTCTGAGCACTCTTGGGTGTAAATTGTCCGGTCCCATGGCCTTGTTTACCTTTAGCCTTGCCAGTTCGTTGTAGACGTCGCCAGGTGTGAACTCAAAATTCTGAAACGGGTCATCCTCGTCTTGTTTTACCTTCAACTGTGGTCCGTGTCCCGGTGCTTCGCAGGTGAAGACTGAGCAGAAATATTCATTTAGTAGTTCTGCTTTTTCTGAATCCGCCACCGCGTAGTTTCCATCCGGTTGTCTAAGGCGTACTATACTGTCTGTGTTCCTTTTCCTATCACTGATATACCTAAAGAAGGATTTGTCCCCTTTTTTAATGCTTTGTGCCAGAGTTTCTTCCACTCGAAGTTTGGCCTCCCTAACTGCTGTTTTGACCGCTGCAGATCTGGTCTTATATTCTACTTTAGTTTCTTTTCTCTGCGTACGTTTGTAGGAAAGAAATGCTTTTTTCTTTTCCTTAATGAGGTGTGAAATCTCTTCAGTGAACCATTGGGGTTTGTTGTTTCTTTGCCGTTTATCTACTGATTTTATGTAGCGATTAGTTGCTTCGTGTATGGATGATTTCAGGTACGACCACATAGTTTCCACATTGCCGGTTTCTGCTTGGTCCTGCAGCGTCTGATGAACGAAATCTCCCATGCGTGCGAAGTCGGTGCCCCGGAATTTGAGCACCTTTGTTTTTGTAATTGATTTAGGGGATCCTTTCCCAAGGTTGAACCATACCATGTTATGGTCGCTGGAGGCCAGCATATCACCTACCGAGACCTCTGAGACGCTTTCCCCGTTGGTGAGTACCAGATCTAGGATCGCCTGAGCCCTAGTGGGCTCCGTTACCATCTGTCTGAGATGTACTCCTTTTATGGAGGTCAAAAGTCTCCTGCTGCTGCTGGTTGTTGCCGAAAATGTGTTCCAGTCTGCATCAGGCATGTTGAAGTCCCCTAGCAGCACAGTGTCGCCCCGTAGAGTGATATTCTCTATGTCTTCAATTAAATCTGCGCCGTGTCTTCTGGTTGTCTGGGAGGTCTGTAAACCACTCCAAGATACAGGCTTTTTTTGCCATTTCTTGCCAGGTTTACCCAGAGGGACTCCCCGGTATACTTGACATCAGTGATCCTGGTGGTTTTGATGTCCTCTTTAATGTATAGTGCTACCCCTCCACCCAACCTGCCTTCTCTGTCCTGACGAAGTAGATTGTACCCCGGTATAGTCATATCCCACCCATGTACATCCGTGAACCAAGTCTCGGATATTGCCACCACGTCCAGGTTGGCATCTCTTATTTCAGTTTCCAGTTCTAGAATTTTATTACCTAAACTGTGTGCATTAACATACATGGCCCTCCACACTTTGTGTTTGCTGAGTCCCTGTAAGGCTATTCCTGACTGAGTCTGTGTGGCTCCTAGAGAACTGTTTGCAAATTGGGTCCTTACCTCGGAAACAGAGTGTTGACTCGTCCCATCAGGATAGTTCCTTTCCACACCAGTATATGAGTAGGACTCCTCCCCCAACTTACCTAGTTTAAAGCCCTGCGAAGCAGGCGGGCTAGTCGGTGTCCAAAGATGTTCTTACCTCTGCTGGTCAAATGGAGTCCGTCTGGTCCCTATAGTGCCTCTCTATGATCCAGGAATCCGAAGTTCATATCTCGACACCATCCTTGTAGCCATTCGTTTGTTCTCAGGATGCATTCATCTCTGGCTCTTCCCTTGCCTCTAACTGGGAGGATTGATGAGAAGACTACCTGAGCACTCGTCTGCTTCAGCCTCTCTCCCAAGGCTCCGAAGTCTCTGGTGATGGTCTCCGGGGTGTTCCTGGCAGTGTCATTCGTACCTATATGGATAAGAAGCATAGGAAAATGGTCATGAGGTGTAAGTAGTTTACTCAGGCTGGTGGTGACGTCCTGTATTTTGGCTCCAGGCAGACAGCAAACCTCCCTTGAGTGTGCATCCGGTCTGCAGATTGGTCCCTCGGTGCCCCTCAGCATGGAGTCCCCAATGACTATAACTCTGCGCTTCTTCCGTTGTGGGGGGGGAAGTCGGTCAGCAGATGGGGTTGCGTGTTGGGCCTGCTCCTGTTCTTCGAGTTCTTCGTGCTGGGCCTGCTCCTGTACTTTGTCGGCAGCTTCTTCCTGAAGAATCTGGAATCTGTTCTTTAGGACGAGATGAGGGCGCAAGTGACCTGATCCGACCTAGGATAAATGTACTCCTGGGCTTATATAATGCATACTGAGGAGAGACACTGAAAATAATTGTGCAACGTGCAGGAAACCATCCTATGTCTCACTAAGAAAGAGCCCCTGCCACAGGATTAACACCTGACCACAGGGGAGATCAAGCTAATCCATGACATAGGAATATCAAGAATATCAAAGGCAGAGTGTGTCATGCTCTCCTGCGATAATGGAAATGTACTTGACAAAAAATGCTATGGTGCCATCCAGTGTTCCCTCTAAGCGGGCGGGTGTTGTGAGCAAACTTTTTTCACTGTGAGCTAAAAATATCGGGCGCCAGCAAGTTATGAGCCAAATAAATATGTTGCTTTCTACCACAGAACTTCCTTACGTTTGTATGGAATCTATCCCCTTTCAACTTTAGAGAGTGCCCTCTCGTTCTCCCTGCCTTAGCTACTAAGTCTATTCCCTTCAGTACCTTGAATGTTTCTATCATGTCCCCTCTCAATCTCCTCTGCTCAAGGGAGAAGAGGCCCAGTTTCTCTAATCTTTCGCTGTACGGCAACTCCTCCAGCCCCTTAACCATTTTAGTTGCTCTTCTCTGGATCCTTTCGAGTAGTACCGTGTCCTTCTTAAAGTACCAGTGCTGGACGCAGTACTCCAGGTGAGGGCGTACCATGGCCCAGTACAGCAGCATGATAACCTTCTCTGTCTCTTCAGTCCAGCATCTGCCCCTTCCATTCACTGTCTGTCTTTCCCTGCCATCTCTCCTCCTGCCCCCCCCCCCCACCCCCCAATTTGGTCTAGCATCCATCATCTTCCTTCTGTTCCCCTCATGGTCTGGCATCTCTATCCTTCCCTCCCCCCTGTGGTTTTTAGCATATCTCTCTTCTCATTTCCTTCACTCAGATCTGATCATTCTCTGCTCTCTCTTCCCTTTTCTTCTCTGGTCTTCCTTCTCTATTTTCTGCCTCCATCTAAATTAAATTCTTTCTTACTATTTAGTCCCGTTTCCCTCTTTTCACTGTGTCTACACACAGCTTGTCACCCCTTTCCCTCACCCCTCCATTATCTTACTATTTTCTTCCCCCTTTATTTATCTCCTCCTTCCATCCAGTATGTGTTCTTTCCCCACTTCCATTCAGCATCTGCTCTCCCTTCTCAACTGACATCCATCTGCCTTCTGCTCTCTCTCCCTTCTTCTCACTTCCATCATCTGTCCCCTTCTCTCTCTCTCTCTCATCTCCTCCATTCCATCATCTGCCCCTTCTCTCTCTCTCTCTCTCTCCCCCCCCCCCCAACTTCCATCATCTGCCCCCCTTCCCCTCACCTTTGTGGGTCACTTTCTTTCCCCTGAGGGTGGCTCATGTCACAGGGGAAGCTTTGGCCGAGCAGAACCGCTTGATTGACAGTGGAACTTACTTGATTGATGTTGATGCTGGGGCCCGTTGCCGTTTGAAGGAAAAAAAAAAAGGTGGAAAAAAGGAACCTGTAAAGGCGAGAGGAAGGGAAACCTCCAGGACAGCTGCTTTTTGCCCTCCTTCAGCGGCCCAAGAGTTCAGACCAGCAGCGGCAGCTCTGTATGCTTTTAACTTCGGCACAGAGCTGCCCCTAATCAATAGTTTAGCGCGGTTTCATGAGGCAGCCTCGGGGCCTTTGATAGCCGGCCCGCTTCGATGATGCGATGTGGGCCGGCCTAGCAAAGGCCCCGAGGCTGCCTTATGAAACCGCGCTAAACTATTGATTAGGGGCAGCTCTGTGCCGAAGTTAAAAGCATACACAGCTGCCGCTGCTGGTCTGGAGGTGCGGAGACAAGGCAGGAGGCAAACGCGGTGGAAGGCAGGAGTCCCGGCGAAGGCAGGAGTCCCGGCACAGCGACTGCAACAGGAAGTTGCAAGTCAGCTGACGCCGGCCTTTCGTTGCGGCGGGGACCGAATCCTTCGCGGACCGGCAAGATTTTGTTTGCGGACCGGCGGTTGAAGAACTGTGCTCTACACTGTGTGCGCTGTGACGAGAAACTTGTGCGCTGCGAGGTAATATTTTGTGCGCCAGCGCACCCCAGCGCAGCTTAGCGGGAACACTGGTGCCATCCTAAACAGCCTAGGTTTAGGCTCCATTCCATCTATGCCAAAACTAAATAATAAAACTTTAAATTGTATATGCAGAGAAATTCCTCTGTCACAGAGAAGGCACCGTATTTTTTTTTTTTTTTTTTTTTTTTAAACACCACTGCTGGCCAAGAATGACAACATGCCCAGTCCAAGACTAAGGTTTCCAAAGTAGATGACTGAGGCAGCTCGCTGCCAGTCCCAAGGACACATGCCTCTGGACTAAGACGAACTTTGCCATAGAAGATGACTGAAGCAGCACAGAGTCGCCATACCTCAGCCCGAGAATGAACTTGCAATGCAGTGAAGTCACTCGCCAAAACTCTGCCCCAGCAGCAATGGGGAAGCAGGACACAGCAGAAAAGAATACTGCTCTGAGATCCAAGGAGAGCCCGCCAAATTCAAATGGCACCATTTTTTCTTTTCAGACCTGAGGGTCCAAGGACTGCCATAGAGAGCCTGCAGCTAAGTTCCTGAACCCAGGCAGAAGACAAAACATGATCCCAAGAGCCATATGGAGATGGAAAATGACAGCTGCCGAATATAAGAATTGCTGCTGCTGGGTCAGACCAGTGGTCCATCGTTCCCAGCAGTCCATTCCTGCAGCGGCCCTAACTAAGACTAGCCTTACCTGCATACGTTCTGGTTCAGCAGGAACTTGTCTAACTTTGTCTTGAATCCCTGGAGGGTGTTTTCCCCTATAATAGCCTCTGGAAGAGCGTTCCAGGTTTTCACCACTCCCTGGGTGAAGAAGAACTTCCTTACGTTTGTACGGAATCTAGTGTGCCAATGTCCAGCCCCCAGAAAACAGTGGCCCCGTTCAAGAACCTAACGTAAGACGGAACCACAACTAGAAACAGGGGAGGCTCCAACCCAATGAAGTTGTACTGAGGGAGGCTTGTTGCAGGAAGGACAAAAAAGGAGGAAATGGCCAAACACTGTCCCTGAGATCCCATCGAGGAAGAAGCAGCAGTAAAGCACAGTTACTTACCGTAACAGGTGTTATCCAGGGACAGCAGGCAGATATTCTTAACACATGGGTGACGTCACCGACGGAGCCCTCGGTACGGACCTTTTTAACTAGAAGTTTCTAGTTGGCCGCACCGCGCGTGCGCGAGTGCCTTCCCGCCCGACGGAGGAGTGCGTGGTCCCCAGTTAGGATAAGCCAGCTAAGAAGCCAACCCGGGGAGGTGGGTGAGACGTAAGAATATCTGCCTGCTGTCCCTGGATAACACCTGTTACGGTAAGTAACTGTGCTTTATCCCAGGACAAGCAGGCAGCATATTCTTAACACATGGGTGACCTCCAAGCTAACAAAGAGGGAGGGGGGATGGTTGGCCATCATGAAAATAAATTCTGTAACACCGATTGGCCGAAGTGACCATCCCGTCTGGAAAAGGCATCCAGACAGTAGTGAGTAGTGAACGTGTGAACTGAGGACCAAGTGGCAGCCTTGCAGATTTCCTCGATGGGCGTGGAACGGAGGAAAGCTACAGAAGCAGCCATAGCTCGGACTCTGTGGGCCGTGACAGCACCTTCCAGTGAGAGACCGGCCCGAGCATAGCAGAATGCAATACAGGCAGCAAGCCAATTTGAAAGTGTCCGTTTGGAGACAGGACGACCCAAACGGTTGGGATCGAAAGACAAAAATAGCTGAGGGGATGTACGGTGAGCTCTGGTACGATCAAGGTAGTAAGCAAGGGCACGCTTACAGTCCAGCGTGTGCAACGCCTGTTCTCCAGGGTGCGAGTGAGGCTTAGGGAAGAAGACGGGCAGCACAATAGACTGGTTAAGGTGAAAAGCCGAGACCACCTTGGGAAGGAATTTAGGGTGGGTACGCAGAACAACCTTGTCATGGTGAAAAACAGTGAACGGTGGGTCGGCAACCAGTGCATGCAGTTCGCTAACCCTCCTGGCAGAGGTGATGGCAATTAGGAAAAGCACCTTCCAGGTAAGGAGCCTGAGCGAAGTTGTGGCAAGAGGCTCAAATGGAGGTTTCATGAGTGCTGAGAGAACCACATTCAGGTCCCAGACGACAGGAGGAGGCTTGAGAGGCGGTTTGATATTGAAGAGCCCTCTCATAAACCTGGAAACCAGAGGATGAGCCGTGAGGGGTTTTCCGAGAACAGGCTCATGAAACGCAGTGATGGCACTGAGGTGGACTCTGATGGAGGTAGTTTTGAGGCCAGCATTGGACAGCGAGAGCAAATATTCCAATACAGTTTCCACCGCTAAGGAGGTGGGTTCCTGATGATGCCGGAGACACCACGAGGAGAATCTGGTCCATTTCTGATGGTAACATTGGAGGGTGGCCGGTTTCCTGGAGGCGTCCAAGATGAGGCGGACCGGCTGAGATAGATTCTCTGGAGAGGTCAGCCCGAGAGAAACCAAGCTGTCAGGTGGAGCGAAGACAGATTGGGATACAGTAGAGACTGATGCCGCTGCGTAAGTAGAGTAGGAAACACAGGAAGAGGAATGGGCTCCCTGGAGCTGAGTTGGAGCAGGAGGGAGAACCAGTGTTGGCGAGGCCACCGAGGAGCGATGAGAATCATGGTGGCGTTGTCCTTGCGGAGTTTGGACAAGGTCCGCAACATCAGAGGAAGTGGAGGGAATGCATACAGGAACCGATCCCTCCAATCGAGCAGGAATGCATCCGGGGCCAGACGGTGAGGAGAGAAGAGTCTGGAACAGAAGAGGGGCAGTTGATGATTGTGAGGTGCTGCAAAGAGGTCCACCTGCGGAGTGCCCCATCGAGCAAAGATGGAGAGCAGAGTCGGAGGGTCCAACGTCCACTCATGAGGTTGAAGGATGCGGCTGAGATTGTCGGCCAGGGAGTTCTGTTCGCCCTGGATATAGACCGCCCTGAGAAAGAGATTGCGGTCCGTGGCCCAGGTCCAGATGCGTAGAGCCTCCAAACAAAGGGGGCGAGATCCGGTGCCGCCTTGCTTGTTTATGTAGTACATGGCGACTTGATTGTCTGTGCACAGGAGGAGGACTTGAGGATAGAGGAGATGTTGGAAAGCCTTGAGGGCGTAGAACATGGCTCTGAGTTCCAGGAAATTGATGTGATGACGACGCTCCTGTGGGGTCCAAAGTCCCTGGGTGCGTAGATCTCCTAGGTGAGCTCCCCACGCATAGGGGGACGCATCCGTGGTGATGATCATAGAGTGAGGGGGTAGATGAAAAAGTAGACCCCTGGAAAGATTTGAGGAGTTCAACCACCATTGGAGAGATTGCTGAAGAGATGATGTCACAGAGATGGGATGAGAAAGAAGATCCGTAGTCTGTGACCATTGGTTGGCGAGAGTCCACTGAGGCGTGCGAAGGTGGAGACGTGCCAGAGGAAGGACATGCACCGTCGAGGCCATGTGACCTAGGAGGACCATCATCTGTCGGGCAGGAATGGAGGGATGCATGAGCACCTGACGACAGAGGTGGAGCAGGGTCCGCTGACGATCGGAGGGGAGAAAAGCCCTCATTAGTGTGGTGTCCAGAACCGCTCCAATGAATTGAAGTCGCTGGGTGGGAAGCAGATGCGACTTGGGATAGTTGATCTCGAACCCCAGGAGGTGGAGGAGAGAGATGGTGTGATGAGTAGCCTGTAGCACAAGTTGAGATGAAGGTGCTTTCACCAACCAATCGTCCAAGTAGGGGAACACCTGGAGGTTGTGAGACCTGAGGAAGGCCGCTACCACTATAAGGCACTTGGTGAAGACCCTGGGTGAGGAAGCGAGGCCGAACGGTAGCACTTTGTACTGATAGTGGTGGTGCAGCACCTGGAACCGCAGGTAGCGGCGAGAATTCTGATTGATGGAGATGTGAGTGTAGGCCTCTTTGAGGTCCAGGGAACATAGCCAGTCGTGTTGAGAAAGAAGAGGGTAGAGCGTGGCAAGGGAGAGCATTCTGAACTTCTCCTTGACCAGACACTTGTTGAGGTCCCTGAGATCGAGAATGGGACGGAGGTCTCCCGTCTTTTTGGGTACCAGGAAGTAGCGGGAGTAGAATCCCTGACCCCTTTGATCTAGAGGTACTTCTTCGATGGCATTGAGAAGGAGGAGGGATTGAACCTCCCTCAGGAGGAGGGGGGTTTGAGATGAGTGTGAAGCAGACTCTACGGGAGGGTTGTCTGATGGAAGAGTCTGGAAGTTGAGAGAGTAGCCGTGGCGGATGATGTTGAGGACCCACTGGTCCGATGTGATGACCTCCCAACGGCTGGAGAATATGGTGAGACGACCTCCGATTGGTTGTGGAAGAGGTAGCAAGGGTGGATGACTGGCTATGCCCTGGAGAGAAGAGTCAAAAGGGCTGGGATTGCTTAGCAGGCTGGAGAGGCTTGGAGGGTTGAGTGGCCTGAGAACGAGCCTGGGTATGGTGCTGTTGTTGACGGGGCCGCCGAGGTTGTTGAGGAGGCGGATTGAGTGGCCTGGCTGAGAACCTGCGCTGATAAGAAGACTGAGGTCGATAAGGACGGGCAGGCGGAGCCTTCTTCTTAGGTTTTATCAGGGTGTCCCACCTGGTTTCATGGGCGGAGAGTTTCTGGGTGGTGGAATCCAGTGACTCACCAAAAAGTTCATCCCCGAGACATGGGGCGTTGGCTAGACGATCCTGGTGGTTGATGTCCAGGTCGGAGACTCTCAGCCAGGCCAGGCGGCGCATGGCTACGGCCATGGCAGAGGCACGGGAGGTGAGCTCGAATGAGTCGTATATCGAGCGGACCATAAACTTGCGCAATTGAAGAAGGCCAGAGATGTGCTGTTGGAACAGTGGAACCTTGCGCTCCGGGAGGTATTTCTGAAGGGCGGACAGCTGCTGAACCAAATGTTTCATGTAAAATGAAAAATGGAATGAATAATTATTTGCCCTGTTGGCCAGCATGGCATTCTGGTAGAGCCTCTTGCCAAACTTGTCCATGGTCTTACCCTCTCTGCCAGGAGGGGTAGAGGCATAGACACTGGAGCCCTGAGTCTTTTTCAAGGTGGATTCAACAAGAAGGGACTCATGGGGCAATTGAGACTTGTCGAACCCTGGGATAGGGATGACTCGATAGAGGTTGTCCAGTTTACGGGGGGCCCCCGGTACCGTAAGGGGATTCTCCCAGTTTTTGTAAAAAGTCTCCCGTAGGATGTCATGCACGGGAAGTTTGAGGAATTCTTTAGGAGGTTGTTCGAAATCTAAAGCCTCCAGGAAGGCTTGAGACTTCTTTGAGTCAGATTCCAAAGGAAGGGACAGGGCTGCAGACATCTCCCTCAGAAATTTAGAAAATGAGGACTGCTCCGGTTTGGAGGTGGCATCGGGTGCCGACGGGTCCTCATCAGATGAGGAGGGATCCTCCTCGGTACCGAGAGGGGATTCCTCCCATAAGTCAGGGTCCCGGACCTCTGGTGCATGTCGGGACACCGGGGTGGAAGGTGCGGTATGGCGGGTCTTGGATAAAGATTTCCCAGAACGCACCGAAACGGTACCAGGAGAGGAAGATCGGCGTCGATCCCGGTCCCGGGAAGAATGACGCACTTCTTGGTGCCGAGGAGGATCCGATGTGGTATGGGAGTGAACCACTGGATGGGTATGAAGCTGCTCAGCCGAAAGAATCGGCATGGAGGTGTTGATAGGTACCGAAGGGGTGGATACCGGGGGCTCGGTACGGGGCTCGGGCCGGTCTGGTACCGGAAGGAGCAGTGCCAGGATAGTGGGCAACAGGTGCTCGAGTTGTTGCTGTAACTGTTCCTGGAGTTGTACCTTTAAGATGGCCGAGATACGGTCATCTAGGGGTGGCATCGGAACCGCTTTCTTTTTCTTCGGTTCCTTAGATGCCGCTCCACGCCCCGGCGATGAGGAGGCCGATGACGAGGCACTCACCGAGATCGGGGCGGAGCGCTTGCGGGACCGGTGCGATGCCGGCAAGGTCAGCGTCGCCACCGTAGTTGGAGGGCGCTCGAGGGAAGAGGAAGGCTTCTTAGCCGGCTTACCTGGCGCCAGAGACGCCGATGTGGGGTCGGGCGGTGTCGAAGTAGACGGTGCCGATTTCTGTGGTGTCGATGTCGAGGAGTCCATCGCCGACCCGGAGCCGAAGAGAAGAGTTTGTTGAATTCTTCGGTTTTTAAGGGTTCTCTTTTGAAGAGTAGCACAGCGGGTGCAGGAGTCCGCCCGATGCTCCGGACCCAAACACTGTAAACACCAATTGTGTGGGTCAGTGATGGAGATCGGGCGTGCACACCGCTGGCACTTTTTAAAACCGACCTGCGGGGGCATGAAGGGGAAAACGGCCTCCGCAAAATCGAACCCCGAGGCCTGTATAATGGCAACAGGCCCCGCCGGGGCAAAATCGAAAAGGCGAAAAAAAGCAAGTTTTTTTTTTTTTTACAAAGCAAAAGAAAAAGATACCCGAAGGCAAAAGAAGAAAAATTAGGAAAAAAGCGCGAGCGGGAAGGCAAAAAAGTGGTTTCAACGGCCGTTGAAAAAACACACGCGTCTTCTTCGCTCCGCGGAAACGAAGAAACTGGGGACCACGCACTCCTCCGTCGGGCGGGAAGGCACTCTCGCACGCGCGGTGCGGCCAACTAGAAACTTCTAGTTAAAAAGGTCCGTACCGAGGGCTCCGTCGGTGACGTCACCCATGTGTTAAGAATATGCTGCCTGCTTGTCCTGGGATAAACAGAGTATCTGCTGGGAAGAAGAAACCACTGCAGGAAGGAATGGAAAAAGGAGGCAGGAACATCAACATGCAGTACCACCCCTACATTTAGGATGCGATTAAACACTCCAAATTCCCATGGTGTGGTTGTTTCAGTTTGGCCAAAAGAACACTGCACTTCCTCTGGGTTTAACAACTCTTAGATTTTTTTTTTTGAGTGAGGAGGGAGGAAGGAATGCAGGACAACTTAACCAGAGTGCAGGACAAATTAATCAGCGTCTAGACAGGCATATAAAGTAAATCTAAAACTGCCAAGTTTCTATCTGGCACTGTTTTAAACCTTTGAGAGATTATTGTATTATGTAATACACCAATCTCTGCTTCTTGTGAACTGGAAAGTACATACGGTTTCAAAAGAAAAAGTGATTTATTTATGGATATGGTACTGGGAAGTCCATTATGCATCAACCTCCTATCTTGCCAGAAACTGTTTTCAATAAGTACTCAGATCTAATGTTTACAAGTTTGTTTGGGGTTTATTCCTTAAAACCCCCCCCCCCCAAAAAAAAAAAAAAACAACAAAAACAACAACACTTTGGTAGGTTTATTTTATTATCATTTACCAATGCTTAACTATAAGATTAACAGAGTGCAAAAAGCTGATAGTATAGGCCTTTTCTAGAAGTTTTGTCAAGATACCTGACTGACAGCTTGTAACATATCCAAGGCGCTTCTGGTGCAAAACAGATAAAGGGGAATCCACAGGCAGACAGATGTTTCTGAACAGCAAGTCAATTATTCAGTCGGATTTCCCTGGCTTTCCTTAATCATGGACCCAGTGAAATCTATTTTAACCCCTTGGGCATGTTGTTCTTTAACTGTCTCACTGTGCAGTCAGCAAGAAGCACTATCACTGCTCAAGTCTGTGCTACCTGATATAGTTCACTGGATAAAAAGAGAAACCTATTTTGCAACTGTTGGCAACGTACCTGCTCACCCTACATGTTAAAATCATTTTTACATTCAGAGGGAGGAAACAGATTATGAATGATGCCCACTTTCTGAAGCCCATGCAAAAACAAAACACAGAAGTGGCACTGCAAAGTCCCTCCTCGAGGGCCGCAATCTAGTCGGGTTTTCAGAATTTCCCCAATGAATATGCATGAGATCTCTTTGCATGCACTGCTTTCATTGTATGCTAATAGATCTCTTGCATATTCATTGGGGAAATCCTGAAAACCCGACTGGATTGCAGCCCTCGAGGAGGGACTGACACCCCTGCACTTGAGTGACTAGAGACTAAACTGTTTTCTAAGTAGAAATCATTTTATCTTGCCAAATAAATTGCACAATTCTCCCTCACTAGTGAATCAATGCTGGTTCTGCACATTTACCTCACACTTCACAATACCATTGTTGTTGAAGATGATGATATGATATATTTTGCCCACACAATCAGGTGTAAAACACTGCTCTTCAAGGAAATCCTGCTGGAGAGAATGTTTAAAAAAACAAACAAACAAACCAAAAAAAGAAGAATTGAATCAGTACTGTGAAAATTATCTGGACAAATCCAAAAGCTAATTATCGCCCATCTCCCACAATAAATCAAAACTCTGCAAACCAATGTTCTCCTACTGAACCTCAAGCATGGAACAAGGAAAGTGGCATCATAGCAAATAATTTCAGGGATCTCACTGTCGCATGTGTACCCAACGCCAGAAGGACAACATGAAACTGGACATACATTTCCAGGAATATGTCTGGAAAGCGATAGAATCTAAACAAGCTGCCAACATAAACAGTATTAAGGTATTATACAGGCAATCCCCGGGTTAAGAACAAGTTACGTTTTAAAAGCTGTTCTTCAGTCGAGTTTCTATGTAACTCAGAACTTGTAGATTTTAAGATTCTCGCTGCTTACCTCTGCTCCCAGCTGACAAAAGGGCCAAATGTCCCTACCCGTGTTCCCTCTAAGGTACAACATGCACAACCACACACTGTTCTTAATGTGGCCAGGCATCATTCCTGAATCTGCTGCCGGGGAAGTGTAGGAGTCAATGGCACTGGAAATGCTGCTCAGTGAAATCAAATGAAGCCTCAACTGCGTTCTTAAGTGTGAGTCGTACATAAGTCAGGCATCTATAACTTGGGGATGGCCTGTACTTGACTCACATAAGAACATAAGCGTTGCCATAGGCCCCTCAAGCCCAGTATCCTGTTTCCATCAGGGGCCAACCCAGGTCACAAGTGCCTGGCAAGATCCCAAGGAGTAGCAACATTCTAGAGCTGATATTGTGATGTCATAAAGCCTCATTCCATCAATGCCTTAGAGCCAACTCCATCAGTGATGTCACAACAGCTTGGTTATTTCTATACAGGCAATACCCAGGTTAAGAATGAGTTAGGTTTTAAAAGCTGTTCTTCAGTCGGATTTGTTTGTAACTCAGAGCTTATAGATTTTAAGGTTCTTGCTGCTTACCTCTGCTCCCAGCTGACAAAAAGGCCAACTGTCCCTACCCGTGTTCCCTCTAAGGTACAACATGCACAACCACACACTGTTCTTAATGTGGCCAGGCATCATTCCTGAATCTGTGTAGGAGTCTATGCCACTGGAAATGCTGCTCAGTGAAATCAACCACATTCTTAGGTACAAGTCGTACTTAAGTCAGGCGTCTGTAACTCGGGTGACTGCCTGTATTGTTGGCATCTCAACCCAGTTAGACAATCATACCTATCCTACAAGTTTCCCCTTAAGGTTGGTGCTTATGTGGGGACATGGGTACAACGGGTCTGTTGAAAGAGCAATGTAATATATCAGCATCTGTGGGAAAAGGTTACTAAGGTTACCAGAAACAAAATGAGATTTTAATAAATTCTGTTAGGGCAAACAATCTGTAATACAACAGTTTCAACCCCATCCTTTTGTGTGAAAAAATAAAGGGCTCCTTTTACGAAGGTGCACTAGGGTTTTTAGCGCACACACAAAATTACCGTGCACTATAGCCGAAAATCTACCGCCTCCCAAAAAGGAGGCGGTAGTGGCTAGCGCGCTCGGGAATTTAACGTGCGCAATGAATATCCATGAGATCTATGTGCATGCACTGCTTTCAATGCATATTCATTGGGGAAATCTTGAAAACCCGACTGGATTGCGGCCCTCAAGGAGGGACTTTGAGATCCCTGGTCTAATGGATGAGTGCATGCAGGTAAATGGGAGAAAATATGGACTCCTTTCCTACTTAACTGAACATGAAGCGTTTTCTTCGCATTTCATCCTTATTTGGCAACTTTGAAAACAGATGGCTGAGGAGAGATATGATGGAGGTCTACAAAATCCTGACTGGTGTAGAACGGGAAAAGTGAATCATTTTTTACTGCCTGCTCCGGTGACGAGTCCATGGGGGGAATCTGGAGGACAAGATGGGGTGCTCTGGCTGTGCTGTTTCGATCTGGCATGAAATCTACTTTTGTTCCATATCTCAGACGATGAAAAGACGATCTTCTAGAGCAGTGGTTCTCAACCCTGTCCTAAGGGACCCCCAGCCAGTTGGGTTTTCGAGATATTCCTAATGAATATGCCTAAGACACATTTGCATGCATGTTTCCTCCATTATATGCAAATTTCTCTCATGCATATTCATTAGGGATATCCTGAAAGCCCAACTGGCTGGGAGTCCCCTAGGACAGGGGTAGGCAATTCTAGTCCTCGAGAGTCAGAGTCAGGTCAGGTTTTCAGGATATCCACAATGAATAGGTATGAGATGGATCTGCATGCACTGCCTCCTTGAGATGCAAATCTATCTCATGCATATTTATTGTGAATATCCTGACAACCTGACCTGGCTCCGGCTCTTGAGGACCGGAATTGCCTACCCCTGCCCTAGGATAGGATTGAAAAGCACTGTTCTAGAGACTTAAAACTGAACGATTCGAAATGCGGGTAGTTTTCATCTAACAGGGTCCTTTCTTTAAATCATTTTTATCATTAGTTTTAATTGTTTTGTTTGTCTTTATTTTGGTCTAATTTTGTTATTTTGTTTTTAGTTTTATCTTTCTAGGGTTTTGATTATGTATTTAACTGATCTCTTTTTTTTTCCTTTTTTTATCTTTATTGTTTATACAGGTGCTTTACCTGGATTGTGAGCCAGATGGACAGTTAGGGAAGTTTTCAAGCACCTAATATTTTATTATTTGTGAACCGCTATGAACTTCGAAGAGGTATTGGAGGTAGACAAATAAAAAATAGTCTTGTACTGTATTGTACAAAGACTAGGGGACACTCAATGAAGTTTCACGGAAATGCATTTAAATAGGAGGATATATTTTTTTTACTCAATGAATAATTAAGCTCTGGAACTCACTGCCAAAGGATGTAGTAACAGCAGATAGTGTAGCTTAGAATTTATGATAGGCGTTTCAACAAATTTTAATAAAACTTGGAAACTTAGCGGGGTTTTAAAAAAAAAAACAAAAAACGGTTTGGATAAGTTCCTGGAGAAAAAGTTCAAAGTCTGCTACTGAGACAGTCATGGGGAAGCCACTGCTTGCCCTGGAATCTTATATTCTTCTTAGCTGGTTACTACAGAACTTGTCTTTGCTGACCTTTGTTTATAAGTTACAGTGTGGACCTGGGTATGGAGCAATTAAAGGGAGTCTATAGATATTGGAAAAATGGTCTCTCTTCAAAATTAGCAATGTTACTTACCGTAACAGTTGTTATCCAGGGACAGCAGGCAGCTATTCTCACTAGTGGGTGATGTCATCCGACAGAGCCCCGATGCGGACGTCTCACAAGCATACTTGCTTGAAGAAACATCAGAAGTTTCGAGATGCTCGCACCGCGCATGCGCGAGTGCCTTCCCGCCTGATGCACCGGGCGCATCTCCTCAGTTCAGGTAGCTAGCAGAGAAGCCAATCCAGGGGAGGTGGGTGGGACGTGAGAATAGCTGCCTGCTGTCTCTGGATAACAACTGTTACGGTAAGTAACATTGCTTTATCCCAGGACAAGCAGGCAGATATTCTCACTAATGGGTGACCTCCAAGCTAACCTCAATGGGATGGTGGGAGAGTTGGCAACTTAGGAGAATAAATTTTTTTTGGAGGGGGGAAAATAATAAACGACAGAATGAAAACACACGATTAAGAGAAAACAAACTCAAAACCGTGGTACTAGAAGGCAAGAACACGGGTTCACTCAGCGCAGAGAGTTGAAGCAAACTTCTCAGCTCTGCGGAAAGAAAAGAACTGAGGAGACGCGCCCGGTGCATCAGGTGGGAAGGCACTCGCGCATGCGCGGTGCGGGCATCTCGAAACATCTGAAGTTTCTTCAAGCAAGTATGCTTGTGAGACGTCCGCATCGAGATTCTGTTGGATGACATCACCCACTAGTGAGAATATCTGCCTGCTTGTCCTGGGATAATAACCATTACTCACATAATAGACTTGTACAGTAAAGCCCACTGCGCTTACAGGAAGTGCTCAGAGATGTGTAGCCCAGCAAAGAGCGAAAGCCCCCATAGCGGGATCCACCACCCAATCACTACAAATGTAGTAAGTCAAAAAAAGTTATTATTTTCAACTTGTACATTCTTAATGTTGAAAATGAAATTGTCCCTTTATCTTAGCCTTTTGGAACTCAATTTGGGATCAAGTAAATTGTTTATTGGAAAAGCATGTGGCATTATCTTATGATACAGTACTATTTGGTATGTCAATGAGGAAAAAGAGCCAAATATCACATAACAATAAACTTTTATTGATAATGACAGGAGTCGCCATTCAGCATATCAGAAGTAATTGGAAAAATTACAGTAGACTCAATTACAATTTCTGGTGGAACTCATTATGTCACATATAAAATGGAAAGAGCAATAGCTATACAACAAGGAAGATATAAGAAATTTAATAAAATTTGGGAGCCATTAACTTCTTATTGTAATAAATAAACACCATTTTCTATTGTAACATACACCGTCTAATGATTGGGGGGAGGGGGAGGTATATTTTACATTTTTCTTATTGGGGAAATAATAGAGGAATGATGGGAGGGGAGGGTGGTAATTTTATGTATTGTAAGATAAATCAGAAAGATTGTCAAGTGATGTGTTTAATTGTATTGTTTTATTGTTTGTGCACTTGATGTAAGATTGAAAACGAATAAGAATTTGAAAAAAAAAAGAAAATGAAATTTGAAACATCACCACTTAGCTTTAAAGTCCCTTTAAGGGTCCCTTTTTGACATTAAGAATGTACAAGTTGAAAATAACAATCTTTTTTGACTTACTACATTTGCAATGATTGGGTGGTGGGTCTCGCTATAGGGGCTTTTGCTCTTGGCTAGGCCTACACATCTCTGAGCACTAGTTGTAAGCACAGTGGGCTTTACTGTACAAGTCTATTATGTGAGTAATGGGAGTCCATTTTCCCAATATCTATGCATTCTTCTTCTGGATATTTTTTGCTATAGAAGTGGTAGTTCCTTGACTATTCATTCAGGTGTTTAAAAATTTCACCAACATATAGGGTTTCTCTGACATATTCTTAACTGGGAGTTTATGTCTGTATTAATCTTTTTTCTCTGTTATCAGTGCGATTACTCTGTTTTGCATTTGTTTGGAACAATGTTAATGACATTCTCTAAAACAGAAACAAATCATTTGACAGCCCCTAAGATGCATGCTCATGTGTAGGGTTTTGAGGGCATCGAGCTCAACATAGAAATGAAGACGACGACTTTACTGGTCTTACCCTGTCGCTTCTGTCAGGATACATTGTTGCTTTCAGCTTCTTCCAACAGCCGATATGAAATTCCACTTTACAGAGCTGGCAACAGATCAGGCGAACAAATCCCTGAATACCAGGAACCATAAAAAAAAAAAAAAAGTAAAACGTGAAACGGCGTGTAGGCAAGCATTACATAAACATATCCAAAAAAAATGCTGAGGAGTTTACGTCTCCAAATGGGTCGATTTTGCGCATACCATGACAGTAATGAACCTCAATCACAAGCCAGGGTACATGGAATAATGTCTCTAAACTGACCTACAACGTGTTTAGGAAAGCCATAAAAACTGCCTTATTTGATAGATTTATCACCTGAACAATAACTACACTAAACACAAGCCATTTCTATTACTTCTAATATGTCCACTCTTGCGTATAATGTTGTATTTTTAACAAAACTGTACATTGTAATTCACTGTATTTTAAGAACCTGCATATTGTAACTCGCTAATTGTCCAGTTCTCTTCAGTGAGAACCGCCTAGAAGTCACATGATTATGGCGGTATAGAAAAATAAGGAGAAATTAGGTTCTTACCTGCTAATTTACTTTCTTTTAGCTTCTCCAGACCAGTAGAGGTTAACTTTACGAATGGGTATATATCTAATCATGACCAGCAGGTGGAGACTGAAAACAAAACTTTGGGACAGTATATCCTAGCCCCTCCTCTCTATTTCCCTCAGTCTGCCGAATAGCCAAGCAGAACCAAGAACTGGAAAACAACAGAGAGAAAAAACAATACTCCGAAAGGAGTAACAAATAACATACCCAAAATGCTGTTGGAAAATGCAGAGGAGAAATTCCCGAAGGAAGAATGTCCCCACAGCTCGCCAGCTAAGCCAGCCGAGCCACAGCCGCTGTTCTTCACTTCTCCCCGGCCCTAGAAAAATACTAGAACCCGCAGCAAAAACCAAAAACTGCCCGCGCAACAGCCCCAACAACAACAACAACAGACAGGGTGGGGACCTCTACTGGTCTGGAGAAGCTAAAAGAAAGTAAATTAGCAGGTAAGAACCTAATTTCTCCTTCTTTAGCACTCTCCAGACCAGTAGAGGTTAACTTTACGAATGGGACGTACCAAAGCAGTCCCTCTCACGGGCGGGACCCCCGAAGGGCCGATACCAGTACACGCTCACCGAACACCGCGTCCCGACGCGCCTGCACATCAACCCGATAATGACGAACAAAGGAATGCAAGGAGGACCAAACCGCAGCCTTACAAATATCCACTGGAGGCACGAGCGACGACTCAGCCCAAGAAGCCGCCTGACCCCGAGTGGAATGAGCCTTGAGAAACTCCGGAACAGGCTGCTGTTTCAGAAGATAAGCGGAAGCAATCGTCTCCTTGATCCAGCGCGCAATAGTAGCCTTAGAAGCGCCAGCTCCCCGACGAGGACCCGCCAGGAGGACAAAGAGATGATCGGACTTCCGGAATTCCTGGGTCCGCTGCACATAAGAGCGAAGGACCCGACCGACATCCAACTTGCGCAGCTGCCGTTGCTCAGAAGAGCCCTCCCGGCCACCCAAGACCGGGAGAACCACCGATTGATTGACATGAAAAAGAGAAACAACCTTCGGCAGAAAGGAAGGAACAGGCCGCAAGACGACCCGCTCCCTAGAAAACTCCAAGAAGGGAGCCCTACAAGAGAAAGCCTGCAGCTCAGAAACACGCCTAGCAGAAGTAATGGCCACCAAAAAGACCGCCTTCAAAGTAAGGTCCTTCAAAGAACAGTCGTCCAAGGGCTCGAAAGGCGGACGCACCAAAACAGAGAGAACCAGATTAAGATCCCAAGAGGGAACCGAGGGCCGTAGGGGAGGCCTAAGCAACTTGGCCGCCCGCAAAAACCGAATCACATCAGGAAGAGCCGATAAACGCTGACCTGACACCAACCCTCGAAAAGCCGACAGGGCCGCAAGATGAACCCGGAGAGAAGACCAAGCCAGGCCTCTATCCAGGCCATCCTGCAAGAACTCCAGAATGTTAGGCAGAGAAGCGCGAAAAGAGGTCACTCCCCGCGCCCGACACCATTCCTCAAAGAGACGCCAAACCCGCACATAAGCCCGAGAGGTAGAAAGCTTCCGGGACCCCAACAGTGTAGAGATCACCTTGTCTGAATATCCCTTCTTGCTAAGGCGACCCCTTTCAAGAGCCACGCCGTAAGACAGAAGGGAGACGGGTCGAACATGGGAATGGGACCCTGCATCAGAAGGTCGTCCGAGAGAGGCAGAGGAAGAGGATCCGCTACCAGGTGCCTCACCAGATCCGCATACCACGGACGGCGAGGCCAATCCGGCGCCACCAGCACCACCAAACCCGGATGGTGAACAATGCGAAGAAGCACCCTGCCCACCAGCGGCCAAGGAGGGAACACATACAACAGCCCCTCCATTGGCCACTGCTGGACCAGAGCATCCAGACCCTCGGCCAGACCGTCCCTGCGACGACTGAAGAAGCGGGGCACTTTGGCGTTGCCACCCGTGGCCATCAGGTCCATCAGGGGCTGCCCCCAAGCCTGCACTATCAACTGAAACGCCTCGGTGCCGAGACACCACTCTCCTGGATCTAGGAAGTGACGACTGAGGAAGTCTGCCTGAACATTTTCTACCCCGGCTATATGAGAGGCCGAGAGGTCCAGCAGATGGGATTCCGCCCAAACCATGAGCAGAGCCGCCTCCTGCGCCACCTGAGTGCTCTTGGTGCCCCCCTGACGATTGACATAAGCCACCGCCGTGGCATTGTCCGACATCACTCTGACCGACTTGCCCAGCAACAGGGAGTGGAAAGCCAACAGCGCCAGACGGACCGCTCTGGTCTCCAACACGTTGATCGACCAGGCGGCCTCCTCCGCGGACCAGGTGCCCTGAGCTGAGTGACCCAAACACTGAGCCCCCCAACCCAGGAGACTCGCATCCGTCAGGAGCACCGTCTACTGCGGGAGATCCAGACCCACCCCCTGAACTAGGTGAGGGGTCTGGAGCCACCAACGCAGACTGCAGCGCGCCAAGCCTCGCAGGGGAACCGGAACATCCATCCCGTGCCTCTGGGGAGACCACCTCCGGAGCAGAGCATACTGGAGAGGACGCATGTGGGCCCGCGCCCACCTCACCACGTCCAGGGACGCCGCCATCGACCCCAAGACCTGGAGGAAATCCCGCGCCCGAGGACACCGGGACGCCAAAAGCAGGCGAAACTGAGATTGCAATTTGCTCACCCGGCCCTCTGGGAGGAAGACCTTCCCCAAGGAGGTGTCGAACAGCACCCCTAGGTACTCCAGACGCTGAGCCGGGACCAACCGACTCTTGGAAAGGTTGACCACCCAGCCCAGCGACCGGAGAAACTCCACCACCCGAGCAGTAACCCGGGAGCTTTCCTGCAACGACTTTGCCCGAATTAACCAGTCGTCCAGGTAGGGGTGTACCAGGATGCCCTCCGACCGCAAGGCTGCCGCGACGACCACCATCACCTTGGTGAACGTCCGAGGAGCCGTGGCCAGCCCAAAGGGAAGCGCACAGAACTGAAAGTGCCGACCCAAGATCGCAAAGCGCAGGAAACGCTGATGAGAGGCCCGAATAGGAACATGCAAGTAGGTCTTCGTCAGATCGAGAGAAGTGAGAAACTCCCCCGGCTGAACCGCCAGAATGACCGACCGCAGAGTTTCCATACAGAAAGAGGGAATCTTGAGAGCCCTGTTGACCCCTTTTAAATCGAGGATGGGCCGAAAAGTCCCCTCCTTTTTGGGCACCACAAAGTAAATGGAGTACCTGCCCGTGCCCCACTCCGGAGGGGGCACCGAAACAACTGCCCTGAGATCTAGCAAGCGCTGAAGGGTCTGGCGAAAAGCCTGCGTCTTCCCCGGAGTCTGACACGGAGAAGCGAGGAAAAAATCCGGCAGAGAGCGGGCGAACTCCAGGGCATAACCGTCCCGCACCACCTACAGGACCCACTGATCGGACGTGATCTCGGCCCATTTGGGGAAAAATTCGCGCAGCCGAGCCCCCACCGGAACCAAAGGGGGCGCCGGCAAGGCGTCATTGTGCAGGACGGGAAGCGGGGGAACCGGCGGAGGGATTCCCTGCCCCCCGACGGGCCCCCCCGAAAGGGCTGCATGCGCTGGAAGAACCGACCCCGGGAAAATCCCGGAGACTGGAAAGAAGCAGCCCCACGCCCAGGGCGATACTTGCGAAAATCCCGCAAACGCCCCCGGGCCGCACCCCCCCGAGACGCCGGGCGGGCACGGTCCTCCGGCAGACGGGGAACTTTCGAGTCCGACAGAGTCTGAATCAACTTATCCAAGTCCTCTCCAAACAAAAACGACCCCCGAAAGGGAAATTTAGTAAGCTTAGCTTTGGACGCAGCATCCGCCGCCCAAGCGCGCAGCCACAACACACGCCTTGCGGCCACGCAAAAGCCATAGACTTAGCCGATATCCGCACCAAGTCATATAGAGCATCTGAGAGGAATGAGGCCGCCATCTCAATCTTCGCAACCTCCTGATCCACCAGAGACCAGTCGTCAGACTCTCGATCCAAGACCCGCTCCGCCCACCGAAACACGGCGCGAGCGACCAGTCCCCCACAAATAGCCGCCTGGACCCCAAAGGCAGAGACCTGAAAATTTTGCTTAAGGATGCTCTCCAATTTGCGCTCCTCAGGGTCCCGCAAGGCAGAACCGCCCTCAACAGGCACGGTATGCCGCTTGGAAATTGCCGAGACCACCGCATCCACGACTGGCGAAGCTAACGTAGCCCGATCCCCTTCAGGAATGGGATACAGGCGAGCCATGCTGCGCGCCAGCCGAAACGGCGCCTCCGGCGTTTTCCACTGCTCCAGAATAATATCCCGAATATCCTGATGCATAGGAAAAGAGCGGGAAACGGAACGGATCCCCCGTAACAGGGGGTCCCCCACACGCGGAGTCTCCGGCGGCGCGTCCTCAAAACGCAAAACCGTAGAAACCTGTTGAATAAGGTCAGGCAGCTCATCTTTCTGAAAAAGGCGCACCACGGACGCCTCGTCACTGGAGAACGGGAAATCCGACAACCCGCCGCCAGCTTCCGTCCCCTCCAGAGAGTCCTGGAACTCCTCAGAAGGGTCCAGGTCCTCCTCCAGACCGACCCGTTCCTCCGACCACAAATTCTCGTCCCACGACACCCGCGGACGCTTGGACAAGGGAGGCGGCGGAGGGGACGTCACGCCAGACGAAAGAGGCAAAGCCGCAGGGAGCGCGGAGGAAAACCCAGCCCCCGAAACCCCCTGGGCGCAACCGGGACCCCCAGCCGCCTGAAAATAGGCTCTGCATAAAGAAAAGAAAAATTCAGGAGAAAAACCCCCGAGGGTCCCAAGGGACTCCCTGCCACAGCAGGGGACCCAGCAGAACCTTGCCCCTGCATAGTCAAAACAGGGGGAAGGTCACCTGAGGTGGAAGACAAAATGGAGGGGCCAGACAGAGAAGATGGCGGTTTTCCCGCCAAAAAAGCTCCCTCCATAGCCTGAAGCGGCTGAGAAACCTGAATAGTCTCAGCCGCTAAAGCAGGCAAGCCGGCATCAGCTGTCAAAAAATCAGCTGAGAGGGAATCCTTCGGGGAATCCCTCCGTGGGCGGTTGTGGAAGACCGGGCTTCCCCACTGCTCCAAGCCGACTCGCGAGGCACCATCGGCGGGGAGCTCTGGGCGCCTGCAGCCGCTGCCGACGGAGCTCCACCACCTCACCGACCCAAACCGCCGAGTTCAGGCCGGCCGCGAGTGCCTCGCGGCTGGACTAAAATTGTGGCCTACTCCCCCGGAGAAGGGCACAATTGCTCCATACGCGACCTAGCTATAAAAAAGTGCTGGTTACATGAAAAAATACAGTAAAATACAGTTTTCTTAAAGGGAAACAACCCTTCAGACCAGCACTACCTCAGGATTTTTTTTTTTTTTTTTTTTTTTACAGAACAGACTCCACAGGCTCTCGAAGCAATATGCCTTGCTTGATTTAGGGGGCAAGGCTTACTGCTGAGGCTCCTCTAAAAAAATGTGGGGAGGTGGAGGAAGTGGGGGGAGGGACCCCGCTCGTGACCCGCCGGGTTTGACACCCCCGAGGTCGGACGAACCCCCAAACAGAGTCCGCCCAAGCTCCGTCCGGCCAAAAACAGGGACAATAAACCCCATAAACAAATTCCAACAGCCCTACCAAGGGAGATGGGTACAGATCACTCAACACCTGCTGGAGACTGAAAGAAGACTGAGGGAAATAGAGAGGAGGGGCTAGGATATACTGTCCCAAAGTTTTGTTTTCAGTCTCCACCTGCTGGTCATGATTAGATATATACCCATTCGTAAAGTTAACCTCTACTGGTCTGGAGAGTGCTAAAGAAAGTTATTATTATTATTAAATGGGTTGATTTTGCACATATCATGAGAGTAATGAATTTCACACCTAAGCCAGGATAAGAGGGAACTTTTGTAAGTGGAGAAAAAAAGATGAGATAGGAGATCCCTAGCAGAAAATCTGGTCAGGAGGGAGACTTGCTTGTGCTGTATACAGAGATTCTGGTAGCAGACCAGACATCCAGGTACAGAACAGCAATCCCTTGGTTTTATATACCGATTCATCCCTTTTAGGGCTCGACTCGGTTTACAAATATTCAGAATCGTAACAAAGATAATCATGATTAGCAGATAAAAGATCATTAATTAATCATAGAAAAGATTTCTATGATTAGACTTCTGAAACAGGTGAATTAACTTTTTATGAATGTTGCTAATTGAGAGAAGGTCTAATCTCAGATGGAAGCTCATTCCAAATCTTTACGAATAAAAAACGTGAAGGAGCGATGGAAATTAGCTGCAGTTTTTACATTCTTTAAGGAGGAAAAGCTGAGTTTATATTTGTGGGCACAGCATTATGTTGAAAAACAAGTCCAGTGCTTCCTCCAGACCTTTGCTAAGAGGTTACTGTATATACTCGAATATAAATTAATCCGAATATAAGTCGAGACCCCCATTTCCCCCCCCAAAAGGAGGAAAAATGGTTGATTCAAATATAAGTTGGGTGGCTTAATATTCAAGTGACCTGCCCTGTCAGGCTCTGTACCCAGGCCCCTTCCCTCCATCCCTTGTCAGGCTCTGCACTCAGCCCCCTTCCCTCCATCCCTTGTCAGGCTCTATATCCAGCCCTATTTCCTCCCTTCGCTGTCAGGCTCAGCATCCAGCCCTCTTCCTTCCTTCCCTCCCTCCCCTGTCAGGCACTGCACCTAGCCCCCCTTCCCTCCCTCCCTCTTGTCAGGCTCTATATCCAGCCCCCTTCCCTCCCTGCCCTGTCAGGCTCTGCATCCAGTCCCCCTCCCTCCCCTGCCAGACTCTGCACCCTGTCCCCCCTCTCCCTGCTCTGTTTGTTGTATCTCTTCTGTCGATCCCTGGTGGTCCAGAGGTGCAGCAGGCAGGAGTGAGCTTTCCACGTTCCTGCCCCGCTGCTAACCCGGTCGGTGGCGGCCGCCGAGTTGTGGTTTCTTCAGCCGCTGAGTGGCACCAAGCGGGAGTATGCTTTGGTGCCTTTTATTTAGGAGCCAGTAGGAACCTTAACGTTGCGTTTTTTTGCTGTTTTAAAAGGTGGTTTTAGTTAACTTAGGCACCGGTAGAGAACCTACTGGAGCCTAAATTTAGGTGCTGTTTCTAGAATTTCCATTAAAATGCGCATTTAAAGTCAATTCTATCCTGAAGTGGTAACCGGTGAAGTCTCCCCAAAAGTGGAGAGACCTTTGAACTGCATCTCAACAGCAGTAAAATAACCAGTCAGTGTGATGCCATGGAGAACAGTCACCTTTGGAGATTTGCTATGAACTCTTACCGTGTTTCCCTGAAAATAAGACAATTAATCCATACATTAATTTGGGATCTAAAAAATACACTAGGGCTTACTTTCAGGAATGTCTTATTTTTTTCATGTACAATGATCTCTCCCTTCCTCTCCTCCACCCCAATTCTTCCTCTTTCTTTCCCCCTCCCCCATTTGCAGTATCTTTCCTCCCCTCTCACCCATCCCCTTGTGCAGCATCTTTCTATCCCTCCCTTCCATCCCCCTGTGCAGCAGAACCCCCATGACCCTCCCACCATGAGACTGACATACCTCCGCTCTGAGGCCTCCTAAAGCAGCAGGGGTGGGGGTTGCTGAATCAACGAGTTCAATTTTTTCAGCAAATCAGGCAGCACTAGTGTCAGGGATGGAGTTGGGGAGTATCGGTATATTCAGATGGGGGGGGGGCTTCGGGAGTCGATCTTAACTAGGGCTTATTTTTGGGGTAGGGCTTATTTTTGGGATAGGTCTTATTTTCAAGGAAACAGAATAATAACAGTTAGAATCTTATTACTGTTATTATTTGATTCTACACTCTTTTTTTACCTTGAAGTCTGGATCTGAAAAGTATATGTGAATTTTTAATTGGCCCAGGCACAGTGGATAACGGCAAACAGCATCAGGTTCTGGAGGGAACTTGCACTGCTTAATAAACTTATCCAATAGCACCTACAGCAGCAAAGAAAACAGAAATAAGTCAGCAAGGAGAGGAACAGCAGAATACACCACAATAATATCAGAATCTAGTCAGAAAGAAACTGAAATATTTTTTAAACCATGTTTTTTAAATTTGGCTTTGTCATTTCGATTTTACAATTTTGTTGTTTTACATTTTGAGAGTAATTCCATAACAGTGCACCTATATATAGACATCTCTTCTATAAACGAGCAGTGTCGACAGGTGAAACACTCTACAATTCAGGCATGAGTACTTATGCCAGCAATAGAGCTGATTCGCATTAAATGCCTGAGACACTTGCTTAGGTGTGGGATCTCAACCATGCTTCCTCCAGACTCTGCCTATATGCATGCCTATCTGTAAACTATGTGCCATGTAAGATTTTGACATATTTATAAAATAGCACTTAAATGTTTTGGTTTTTTGGCATTTAAGCACATTGCATGTACTCCCCCGATATTCATGGGGGTTCTGTTCTAGGAACCCCCGCGAATACAATTTTTAGGCAGGAGAGGGCAGCCCATGCTCGTTCATAGTCTGGCTCCTAGCATTATTTCTATGTATTGTCTAATCTTATAGCTGTTTTGATTGTATCCGTTCTGTACTGTATCATCCCACATTTGTTAATTGCTGGAAATTAAACACAATTCAGGGTAACATTTTTCCTACTAAACTTGTTTAGTTGGTTAATCCTGCCTATGACTGGTCAGCATTTTTCTTTATGTATTTGGTCTACAGGTGAACTTCTGGGAACTGTGTGACCCCTGCATTTTGTAGGAGTTAACGGTGTCTCTACAAACCTCCAGGAAACAGATGCAGACCAAGATGCTTACCCAGAGGCAAGGGGAAACCCAGCATTTCTTGGGGGGGGAGGGAAAGAGACTTACCTGTAATTTTTCCATCCGAGTTTCCTCAAGAACCACAGATGTTGTGGGCCAGGTTAACACACCAGGCACAATCTTATGATTGACCATGGTCTGAGAATGCTCAAACTGCTTTAAGGCATCTGTAAATCTGACAACATGGATGAAAGCAGAATGTTACTATCAAGGTACTAAAACAAACATTCACAAAAAGATTTACTTCCTTTCCTGCAGCTCGGTTTCGTCTTTACTGAACTGCAATAGTTTCTGTGATTTTGTAGGGCATTGGATCAGGAGCTGTTCTTCCTTTAACAGATCAATGCAGTTGGGGAAAAAAGACCACACTGACATTCACAGTGGAATTACTAACATTAGCAATGAGCAAGCAGCTTCAATAATCACATATACGGCCTCTTTTACAAAGCCGTGCTAGTGGCTGCCGCGCAGCAACAGCCCCGAAGCCCTTAAAATCTCTGGGCTGCTAGCGTGGCTTTGTAAAAGAGGCCGATAGTTTTCTGGGGGTTATCTCAGCAGACGACTTTTATTTTTATTAATAATGAGTTGTACACCACTCTAATAAAAAATATACCACCCTTAAAAAATGTTAAGCTATTAAACTACTGCCAATTTGTGAATCCAAGTCTCTATCTGGAATCTTAATTGGTATTCTAACTTATCAGTCTTTATGTTCCACCTATGCTGTCTATTAAGATGCTATAATGTGTATTGTGTTGACTTTGTAAGAAAATTTTCTCCTAGGACAAGCAGGATGAGTCAGCCACATATGGGTGTTGTCCCAACACCTCCCAATTTGCGGATAAGCTCTCCAATAGCTCAGAGAGATTTTTTTTTTTTTTTTCCTCTGAGCACGTGCAGTGCCCGGGCCCCACTGGGCATGCCCGAGCCCTACCCATTTCCCCCTGCTTCCCCCTAATCCCCAGTCTTTAGTTTCCGCCCGTTCCCATCGGTCGGATTTTCTACAGCTCTCCATTACAACTTTTCTACTCATCAACTTGAAGATGCCTGAATCATCTAAAGAAACAACTGGGATGCAGGAGGAGGATGAACACACTGGATCCTCATGAATTGTGCGCCCACTGATTGGATCCGGCGCTCGAGGTTTCCGTGTGGCTTGCATTGTGCGCACATGTCACCACGTGCACGCAAGCTAAGGAAGAGGGCACTGAGAGACTTCATGAAGAGAAGTGAGGCCCGAGAATCTTCCTCCAGCAGCCATCCTCATCGGAGCGTAGCAGTGGGGGATCCACAGACGAATCCGGTGAGGAGCCTCCAGGACATCCTGGCTCAGTCAACCCCACCGACTGCAACTTGCCCGGTCGAGAAATCTCTCCCGGAGGTCCTGCATGCTGTCGCTAGCCGCCATCCCCTGCAGGAAGCCGATAGGACTCTCACCAGACCGAGAGATCTCTCCAGGAGTTCCTGCATGTTACTGCTTACAGCCAGCCTCTGCAGAGCATGAAGAGAAGTGAGGCCCGAGAATCTTCCTCCAGAAGCCATCCTCATCAGAATGCAGCAGCGGGGGATCCACAAGCTACAGTGGCAAGGAGCCTCCAGGATGCCCTGGCTCAGCTAATCCCCCCGCCTGCACTTGGCCCGGTAGAGAAATATCTCCCGGAGTCCCTGCATGTTGCCGCTTAGAACCAGCCTCTGCAGGGCAGCCGATAGGAGTCTCGCCAGAACCGAGAGATCTCTCCAGGAATCCCTGCATGTTGCCACGCACAGCCATCCTCTGCAGGGCAGCCGATAGGAGTCTTGCATGCTGCTGCGTAAATCCACAGCCTCTGCAAGCAACAGATTGGGGCTTTCACCCTCCAGACGGCATGCTGCCTCTTACAGCCAGCCTCTGCAGGGAGCCGATTGGGGTTCAAAGGTAAGTCCTATCTGCTTGTTTTTGGGAAAACCTCTGATAATCTGTTGCAGCCCCGAGGGCTCTGCCCCACCCTCCTCCCAATCTGAATTTAAGCAGAAAGAATCTCCCATGCTTTTTTCCCTTGGAGGGGACCTGCAAACCTCTCCCCCCCAGTAGGAGACATGCTGCCCCAGAGTTCAGCTTATAAAGGACATGCTGAAAAACAAAACCACAAAAAAAAACACAACAATTCGATGTTTCTTTCCCTCTTGGGGTCCTGCAGAGTCTGCAATTCACACCTTTCCCACCCCGCCCCCCTCCCCCTCTCATGTTGGGAACGAGGAGTCTGCCTTTCTCAGCAGGGTGCTGATATCATCAGAGATGCGGCATGTCAGACCATGCCTCTCCAAAGGTGGAGGTTTGAAACTCCTCAGTCTAAAAAGCTGTTTGCTCTTCATAAAACCTAGGCAGAGTGCTTTTCCAGCCAGCATGAGGGACTCTGTACTATTCATGATTTCTATAGCACTGAAAGGCATATGCAGCGCTGTACAGTTTAATATACAATAGGCAGTACAGCAGCAGAAGCCCACTCAAGAGGCATTATCACTCCTCTTTCTCTGCCTCCAGGCACAGTGGGAAACGCAGCCAGGAGCACTGGCACAGATGAAGGGGTGCATCCTGCCCCCTCTCTGCAGGCTCTCCCCCCCTCTCAAGAAGGACAGAGAAGGGCGGTGGGGTACATGGAGCCACCCAACCAGTCAAGTGGAGCAGCACATGAACCTGCGAACCACCAGGGGTGGGACCAGCAGCCACAGTTAATCCTCCTGCTGACCCACTCCTCTCTCAGCGGGCTACACTCCCCACTATGCCCCCCTTTAGAGGGAGCCATACACAACAACATGGCACGGTTCAGCGGCATGCCATGCACCCAAGCAACGGAGGAACAAGCTACACACCAGCCTCCAGCCACGCCCCGAGTCACCACCCACAAAAATAAATAAATATTTACTAAAAAAAAAAACAAAAAAACCCCACAAACGAGGACTCACCCCAAGTCCCTCCAGAAACTCACAGCCTTTCTCAAGATCCACGTGGGTGGACAACAAGTACCCAAGACAGAGTACTACAAGGCCTGAACTACCAGTACCAGTACTTCACGCAGGCAGTGGCGATTCCAGTCCACAAGAACCTCCTGGACTGCAGAGACAAGATTTGGCTGACTCCCTCCTCAGGGCAACCAACATCAAGGAGACTGGGATTGAAGTACCAGATCTTTCCAGCCCAGGGATTCGACAACCCGCAGCAGCCATACATGGACATTGCGGTAGCTTAAGAGAAACAGGGCAGCATGACCCCCCCTTTAACCCCCGTCAGGGAAGGACCTGAAAAACCCTGGTTTCCACGGGGAAAAAGACCTTCGAGGGCGCAATACTGAGCGCACGAATTGCGCTCCAGTTCCAGATGCAGCTTTATCAGGAGGCCAGTGAGAGGAAATAAATAAATAAAATAAAATAGAGACTCCAGCTCACAACTGAGCCAGTCCACACTGGCAGCAGTCTGTGCCCCAGCGCTCGCAACAGTAACATAACTGCTATGCAAACAAGCACCGCCCGAGGGGCAGGGCATCCAAGGGCAGCCCTCTCCCCAAGACAAAAACAGAACCTTGACCACCCTCCGGCCCAGCAGGATCAGATTGTCTGCGAAGGCTTGGCTCAGGATCACCATCGACCAGTGGGCCCTCAGCATCATCAAGCAGGGATTCCGAATTCGTCTCCACTCCCGCCCCCCTCCCCCCCGAGTGGGCGGGGCACCCTCCATCTGACGACCCAACTTTCCTGCAGCAAGGAGAGGACCTGCTTCGGCAGAATCAATAGAGGCGGTGATGAACAGAGGAGATCACCAAGGGGTTTCTACTCCAGGAACCCCCGCGTCACCATGGACAAGGACAACGCTCGTTCCTAGATCTCTGTAAGCTCAACAGATGCATACACAAGGTCCAGATACACTCTCTGGGTACAGTCTTGGCCCTGTTACAGCCCGAGTATTGGCTAGTATCCCATGCACCCAGCCCACAGGGGGCATTGTCGCTTCTAAAGCCAAGACAGACGCCTCCAGTACAAGGTCCTGCCCCTTGGACTCTCAACGGCTCCAAGAGCGTTCACAAAGTGCGTGGCAGTGGCACATCCTCGCCTTCAAGGGGTGCGCGTCCTATCTTATCTCGACAGCTGGCAGCCCCGTCAACCACCATAACCCTCCTCCAAGAACTGGGGTTCCTCATCAACTACATGAAATCCAACCTGATACCCACCCAGGGGATATCGTTCATCTGGGCAGTCATCGACACCACGCAGACCAAGGCCGTCCTACGGGACTACCAGATCGACGCCATGACATCCCTGGCCCAGTGCATCCCTGCCAGCAGCTCATCGTCAGCACGCTCCGGTCTTTGTTGTGCAGCACACCAGACTACTCATGTGATCCCTGAAAGGGCACCTCAGACGTCACTGGGACCAGTGTACCCAACCTCTGACCACCCACCTACTGGAGCTCAGGGCCTTAGGGAATGCCCTCGAAACCTTCAAACAGGCAGGGCAGTCCTCACCCAAACAGAAAACCAGGTTGCCTTGCACTATATCAACAAACAGGGAGGGACAGGGTCAACCTCGCTATGCAAGGAAGCTTGCCACATGTGGGAGTTCTCCAACTCCATTCAATGCCCCATCCAGGCAACTTACCTCCTGTGGGAGCAGAACGACCTGGCAGAAAGACTCAGCCACCAGCTGGATCCCAATGAGTGGTGTCTCAACCCAGCAGCGATGAAGAAGATCTTCAGCACCTGGGGCACACCGAGCATCGAACTGTTTGCAACCGAACCGAACTCAAAATACTGGACCTTCTGCGCAAAGAGATCAACCCATCGCCGTCTCAGCCCCGACGGTCTGTCTGTGAGTTGGAACACCCTAAGTCCTGCAGAAGATTCTTCAGGACAGAGCAACGGTGATCATGATTGCCCTGTTCGGGTTCCTGCAACCATGGTTCCCGTTCCGGCAAGGGATAGCGGTTCACTCACCTCTCCCCGTTCCCGATCAGTGCAGTTCTCATTACACAACGCGGGAACCTTACCCTCCACCATGACCTGCGTTCCTTAGCCCTGACCGCATGGATGATGAGAGGATGAACCTACCACAAGACGTGGAGCACACTCTTATGGCAGCCAGAAGACCTTCAACCAGAAAACGCTATGGGTTGAAAGGGAGAAGGTTCCGCTACCAGTGCACAGACACGCAGCGAGACCCCTACAACTGCCCCATACCGGACATCCTGCAGTACATACTGAGCTTATCTCAGGGGGACCTAAAACCCACTTCCATCAAGGTCCACCTAAGTGCAATCACGGCATACCACGCTGGCCTAGACAGCAAGCCAGTGTCGACGCATCCAGTAATCACAAAATTTCATGAAGGGACTGTCCAATCTGCACCCACCGGTCAGACCACCACCGCCCGGATGGGACCTCAACTTGGTGCCGCATCATCTCACCTCGACCCCTTCAAACCTTTGGGGGAGGCAGATCCCGTATTCCTGGCTGGGAAAACCCTGACCATCGTGTCTACCGACACACTCCCTCATGAGAACAGGGTGGTACCCAGAACCCACCCCCGATTCTTGCCGAAGGTGGCTTCAGCGTGCCTCCCGGCACTCTACATCTCCCCACAGGGAGGCACACTGCCACCTCAGCAACACCTCTTGGACTGTGTGCGAGCCCTGACTATGCAGCAGATTAGACAAGCCTCAATTGTTCGTCTCCTACAACCAAAACAGACCAGGACTTCCGGCCACCAAACGCAGGCGCTCGCGCTGGATATAAGAGTGCATCCCCTTCACCTATAGAAAAGCGCAGCATCAACCGCAGGTGGGAGCCAACGCCCACCAGCGCAGAACCATAGCCAACACAACGGCACATCTGCACCACATACCAATAGGGGACATCTGCGATGCAGCCACTTGGTCCTCCATGCACACCTTCACCAAGCACTACTGCCTCGACATAGCATTCCACGCTCCAAATGCATTCGGCCGAGCAGTCTTGGAAGTGGCTCTTCCCTCCCGGGAGGGACAGCAACCACTAGCACATCCTTGACAAACACTGATCAAGTAGGGTGTTATAAATATCGACAAACACTGTTCAAGTAGGGTGTTATAGATATTGATTAAGTAGGTCTTCCAGCAATCCTGTCTAGTCTGAATGTGGAATAGGCAAGAATGAATTCTCATATGCAAGTACGAATTGTCACTATTGACCAGTTATGAATTGTCACCGTTGACCAGTTGGTTTTCTCACTGTTCATTGATTGTCATTGACCAGTTTTCGCTGTTCTGTGAGTTAAGTAGGTCTTCCAGCACTCCTGTCTAGACTGAAGGTGGAATAGGCAAGTATGAATTCTCACATGCAAGTACGAATGGTCACTGTTGACCAGTTGGTTTCTCACTGTTCATTGATTGTCATTGACCAGTTCATTGTTCTGTGAGTATTATTGCTCAGTTAACACAGCACTTTATCTAAAACCTTGTTTCCACAACTTTACCTGCTTTGCCTGATTACCCTGCCCGGCTCGGCCTCCACAGCCAGGCGAGGGATGCACAAAGCGCTAAGGCGCAGGTCCAGTCGGTACATCCCTCGACTAGGGAGTCACCCATATGTGGCTGACTCATCCTGCTTGTCCTAGGAGAAAGTGTAGTTACTTACCTGTAACGTAGGTTCTCCGTGGACAGCAGGATAGTCAGCCACACAACCCACCCGCCTCCCCATACGGCCGACCCGGCCACAGCTAGGAACATCCTGGGGATTAGGGGGAAATGGGTAGGGCTCGGGCATGCCCAGTGGGGCCCGGGCACTGCACGTGCTCAGAGGAAAAAAAAAAAAAAAAATCTCTCTGAGCTATTGGAGAGCTTATCCGCAAATTGGGAGGTGTTGGGACAACACCCATATGTGGCTGACTATCCTGCTGTCCACGGAGAACCTACGTTACAGGTAAGTAACTACACTATGCTGCATAATATGTACTGTTATTTGAATAAGCTGATTGCTATGCTTGTCTGTTGCTTATGCCCAGTTTATTCTTGCTGTACACCAACATAGGTGGGTGAATTTCTTAAAAAACAAACAACTACCTAGGCAAGGAAGCATGTAGGTTGGTAAGTAAGCAAACACAACATCTGACATCATTTATCCCAGTCATGCAGCTCCCATCCTCTAGACACCTTCTCTCTCCCGTGTCATGAGACTCCTCCCACGTGGGATCTCTTAGGGAGAAGAGGAGATGATAGATGCTGTGGATGGGCAGACTGGATGGGCCATTTGGCTTTTAGCTGCCATCATGTTTCTCTGTTTTGACTTCCCTTTGCTGTCAGTATCAAAATCTTTTTCATTACCAAATAGGGCCTAGGGAATGGAATAAGCTTCCTGAGTATATTCAACGGCAGCAGAATATATAAGCCTCACCAGCAACTTCCTGGACCAACCAGCTTCCCCCTCCTCTGCCCAACGCTTTTAACCCCCATCACCTATGCTAACTGAAGATCAAATAGTAACAAGACTCAGCTTTGATAAAAACAGTTATCAGTTGGTAAGATTGAATGCTCTCCTCCACCCCCACTGATCTCAACTCAAATTTCCAGTCATAACAAGTCTTTTGCCTAGCATTTTTGTCTGAAATATACCTGTGATACTAACCTGTTTTGTCTGAAATATACCTTTCCGATTCCAAAGACAGCCAAACAGTGAAACCTCTCTCTGGTGTACTCGGTGATTATCTTGTTGAACTGCTGTTCAGCTTTAGCTAATTCCTTTCAAAGAATGACAGATTTTATTGTTGCTCAAGAGTTAACACAACCAGGAAAAACCAAACAGTCACCTGAACAAAATGCAGACTTTATATAAACATCATTTTACAAGCTTCCTTAGGTTAAAGCAGCTCCACTAGTTCTGCTACCCAAGTCCAAATTTAAGCATAAGAAATTTCCTCCCGTACCAGGGTGCTGTCACCTTAGCCTGCTGCCATGCTACCCTCTTCCTCCAATTAACTGCAGTGCATGGTCCACAAGCTGGCAAGCACCCTTAAAGCCCCTGCCACTCCTTCCACGGCTTCCCATGCATACGGGAAGCTTGTGCAGAATGAAGGTATAAAGCTGCTGTAGGACTTGTTGACACCCACCAGCTCACAGGAGCCATGATGAGGTTAACTGAAAGAGGGTAGCAAGAGAGACTCCAGCTAAGGAGGGAAGGGCACTGGGGGAGAATATGGATACAGGTGATCCAGATAGAGCCTTCAGTAACTTCTGTGGTGGAATCTACCCGTCTCATTACCTACTGGCACCAAAATTTGACGTTTGGCTATAAGAAACAAAGCCTCTCTCACATTATTAGCTTGCTAGGCAGCATACAAATTGTTCTAACATTGAATAGCATTAAGTTCCATCACTTGAAAGGAACCTTTTGTTAGATTTGAATTCTGTGAGCTAATTGTCATTGTACTGTATATGTTGCACCGTGTTCCTTGCTTTTAGTTATTATTTTAGTTTCCCCAAAACTGCTTGCTTTCCTGTATGGTCTTTGAAGATGTTAGAAATGACTGCACTTCACACCTTCACTGTAATGACTCAATGACAGTACACTACGCTGTGTCACACAAGGGACATGGGCTGAATTCCTCAGTCAGCTCTTCTGCTCCATAAATCAGCCAGCACGGAAGATGTCATGGACTTAGCGTCCAGTGCCTTTGGATAAGGCAGAGAGTCGTGCTCATTGCGCAACTGCGACACCTAGAGCTAGACTTATGACCTGCAATTGCATGATTCCAGGAAACAGCCCCAGTGCATGTCTCCCCAGCAGAGGGCTGCCACTGCAATGATTGGGAGAGTTGGGTTGGGAGGGGGGGGACAGAAAATGGTGAGGGAAAACCTTGGTTAGATGCAAATGAAGGTTCATGGCACCGTGGGCAAGAGAGATTGGTTCTAATTGTGCTAAAAGCGTAAGGCAGGATGAAGAAACCCAAAAAGAGCAACCCCCCCCCATGAACTGATGATTCAGAGTGTACTGTCTAGAGACAGTCTATTTCATTGCATAGGGCCTAGGGAATGGAATAAGCTTCCTGAGTATATTCAACAGTAGCAGAATATACAGAATAAAAAACTGTTGAAGCGGCACCTTTTTTGCCAGATGAAAGACAAGGTTTGAGACTGTGTTATTAATGAAAAGGAGAAGAAGATAATAAGGTGCTGGTCGCTTGTGTATTTTAGGGTTTGTACTTCTTGTATTATGGGAGGTTTTTGTATTGTGGGAGTATGTATTGTTGATGGTGTATGTAATGTTCTAGTTTTTGTATATTTATTCAAGTTTATTATTAGGATTTTATATACCGCCTATAAAGGTTATCTAAGCGGTTTTACAATCAGGTACTCAAGCATGTTCCCTATCTGTCCAGGTAGGCTCACAATCTATCTAACGTACCTGGGGCTCCCTGGGTAAGGGGGGGATTTAAAAGAATAAAACAAACTTATCAGGAATGTTTTCTCAACCCTACTATCTACGCAACTTTTTTTCTTTTTTTAATGAACAGCCTGCTCTTTAGTATTTCTCCCCATTCTCATCTCCCAACTTTCCTTCTCAGCTTATGTCGCATAGGTCTAACTTTTGGCTCGTAGGAAACTCTCATAAGACACAAGAGCTGGCGTTGAGATAGGTACTGGAGAATGACACGGGGACACATTTTTTCACGTGGGAACTCATTTTCCTATCCCGTCCCCGCGAGTTTTTTTCTTGTCCCTGCCCTATTGCTGCAAGCCCGGACCTCATCTGTACAAGCCTCAAACACTTTAAAATCATAAGTGTTCGAGACTTGTATGGTTAAGGCAGAGCTTACAGGAATGGGGCAGGGATGGGGGACAGCGACAAAACTCGCAGGGACGGGATGGGGAAATTGAGTTCATGCGGGGATGGGGACAAATTTGTCCCCGTGTCATTCTCTAACAGGTACCTAAATCAGCATAAACCTCCCACTACTTCCCCCTACTCATTCCCTCCACTCCAAAAATAACATAATACTTTGCAATATTTTTGTGATCTTACCTCAGGTTGCCCTATCCCTAAAAGCGAACTGGCATGTCCGTAGATAATTACAACATAGTCAATATTAGCAAGATTCACTTTCTGGAAATTAAGCAGAAAAGAACAGAAGACAGTCTGTGCAAGAACACACAAAAGCAATTCTGTGGTACTTTTATGGGTTGCATACAAGAGATCTATACTACATCCTTAAGATTCATATTTTCCTTTTATCTATTTCTTATGTAATAGGTTATACCCTCACTTCTTGCATTCTGTAATTTGCTGACTGTCCAGCCTTCTTTGATGTGAACCGCCTAGAAGTCATTCGACTGTGGCGGTATAGAAGAATAAAGTTATTATTATTATTTATTTAGTTTCAATTAGGGCTTCTATTTATTTTTAATTAGGGCTGAACAATTAATGTGTTAACGTGAATAACTTGTAAATTGTTTAACTCACGTAAAAAAAAAAAAATTTAACATGATTAATGCGGGCCATGGGGGAAGCGGGGTTGAGCAGGGCAGCTCTTGGGGGCCGCCATGGGTGTGAAGTCCTTCCCTTCTCCCTGCCTCACTTTTTAAATTTAATTTAATTTAAATATTTAATTTAAGGACATCCCCGGCACCGCAGCAGTTCTCAAGCACTGCCTGGGCCTCCTCCGCGTTCTTCCTCTGTTGCAGCCCGCTGAACTGGAAACCGGAACTTGCATCATAGAGGCGGCAGATCGCGACGGAGGTCCGGGCAGTGCCTGAGAACCGCTGCCATGCTGTAGATGCCCTTAAATCATCATTATCATTTGATTATATCGTCTAGCAGAAATATCTGGCTGATTTACAATGTTTATGTGAAAATCTTTTTATTGAAAATATGGTACAGAACAAAGCGAAAGACAAGTCACCATTTACAAGATATAACCCAACGACCCCCTCCAACAGTGAATAGAAATCTATAATGGGGGGAACAAATGAAACCAGTGTCCAATTACAATGTTTATAATTCAAATAGAAAATATTGAAAGGAAATTTTTAATTTTAAAGAAAATGTAAAGTTCTTTTGTACGGTGTGTCTGCATTACTCAACTATGCTTCCTGCCCTTAAATTTGCTGTTACTTTTTAAAATTCCCTCGTACTTTGCACTGGTACTCAAATAGGGCACTGGTCTTTGACCTAAGGGCTGCCGTGTGAGCGGACTGCTGGGCATGATGGACTACTGGTCTGCCCCAGCAGTGGCAAATCTTATCATCTTATGTTCTTATGACTCAAAACATAAAAATAATGGTAGAATGAGCACAAAAATCTCTCTTTTTAGATCACCGTGGACTGCAAATTAGGTTGGTTTTTAAATTGTAGAGAAAATGGCCTGAAGTGACTTCAAGACTCTATTACTTACTCCTCAGGCTGAATAAACCCAGTTCCTTTAACTTTCCTCACATATTATCTAGACATTTTGTATTCAGTGTCTTCTGGGCCTTTCCCAAGATCTCCATGCTGTGTTCAAAATGTATAAGCACAGTAACAGATCTGGGACACTAAGAGAAAGCAATTCCTCATATCTTACAAGTGCTAATCCTGTTAACATATGCTGACGACATATAACTTATGAACCACTGATCACACGAGTCCGCCATCCATCTCACCTTTGAATACTGAACACCACTGCCACTTGTTTGCAAACTCATAAAACTAAACTAAATCTTAGGCTTATATACTGCATCTTCTCTATAACAGTAGAGCTCGGCACGGTTTACAAGAAAATTAGAAAGGAGAACAGATACAGTATGGATTTGGAATAATATGGAGAGGAGCGAAATTTACAACTTTGAAAACAGCCAAGTTTTCAGATGTTTTCAAAATGGTTGGAAAGAGCCCAGATCGTGCAGATGAATAGGAAAATCATTCCACAGCTCAGTAATTTTGAAAAGTAGAGACTTCCTTAATTTGCCAATGTAGGTAACACCTTTCAGCGTAGGAAAGGACAATTTAAATTTTTGAGTAGATCTGGTAATGTCAGATCTTACAGAATTCCAAGACAGGGGAATTAAAGGAGGAAGGATGCCATGCAAGATCTTAAATGTTAACCAGGCACATTTAAAACAAACTCTGGAAATTATAAGAAGCCAATGAAGTTTTTGCAGGAGTGGAGAAACGTGATCAAATTTACTTTTTGCAAAGATCAGCCTAGCCACAATATCTGGATCAGTTGAAGTCTCTGAAAGCTTTTCTTGGTCAAACCTAAATAGACCGAATTACAATAATCCAGCCTCGAAAGGATGATTGATTGAACAAGGACAGCAAAGTGTTGATGATGGAAACAGGATCTCACTTTCTTCCACATACAGAGACTAAAAAAACATTTTTTTAACCAGAGAATTAAGATGGTCAGTGAATGAAAGTGTTGAATCTATGACACCCAGAACTTTATTTGAGAATTCAATCTGCTGTGAGGATCCTGAAGGCCACAGAATGGACGAAGGTAGCACCTCTAATTTTGAAGGCCAAGCCAAAGTAACTTTGTTTTGGACTCGTTCAGTTTCATTTGTACTATAAGGGCCCAAGACTGAAGTATCATTATACATTCTACATTCTATTATATTCCCAACGAAATTAGTGAGGTTCGGGTCAATCTCAAGGAGAGCAAAGATGTCATCTGCATACGTATATAGTGTTTCGCAGGGGGATAAACAGAAAAGTTTTAAAGTAGTCATATAGATGTTGAAAAGAATAGACAAGACAAAAGCAGTTATTTTATTACCCATTTCAATTCAGTTTTCTGTCACATATTTCAGCCATAGTATAAAACTATTTTTTAAAGATGAAACAAATTTGTTCCATAAAACTATTTATCTATCAAAATGCTCTTTGGAAGTTATTTCATACTTTTATTCTAGGGAATCTGGATTACTACAATGCCTTCTTCACTGGTTTCCAGTTAAAGGACAAAAAGGCTACAAATCATTCAAGATATAGCAAAAAAAATTAGTCATATGTGCTAAGTACTGGGGTCATGTTATCCCATTGCTAAAAAGGGAACACTGGTCACCAGTCTTGGCCAGAATTCCATACCAAAAACATAATTTAATTTAGATCACACTATTTTGTTACATATTGATTGACACCTTACAGGCCTACTCACTTCCTGTGTTCCCTCCCAACATAAGCCTTTTATTTGTCCCATACCAGATTTATTTTGAATCTATTCACTCTTCGATTTTTAGCATACTAGGATCTACATTGTGGAGCAATGAGAGGTTCAAAGCTGGACTGAAAAGCTATGTCTTTGAGAAATTCTTCAATATTGACCCTTCGTCACCCAGTTCTATGGCAGGAAGCATAACTGAGTAATGCAGACATACAGCACAAAAAGAACTTTACATTTTCTTTAATATTTCCCTTCAATATTTTATATTTGAATTATAAACATTGTAAATCAGCCAGATATCTCTGACAGGCGATATAATCAAATGATAATAAACTTGGAACATCTCAGTAAAAAGTATAAACCAATGCTACTGGATTCATTTCTGCTACACTACTGCCTAATAATAATTTATTTTTTTGTATACCGTTATACCAAAAGTTAAAAGCGGTTCACAACAAAGTAAAAAACACATACAATCAATATATATAAAATACATTAAAACGGTCAAAAGTGCATCAGTAAAAAGTTAAAAAGCAAGAAGTTAAACAGTACAGCAACAAAATGTAAACATGTCAAACAGGCGTGTCTTTAGTGATTTTCTAAAATCAGAATAAGAAGTAGCCTCTAATATAGGTTTTCCAAGCCAAATATTCAAGTAATCACTTCCACTGTATACTTGGGTACTTCATTTTCCTCTCACAAGTGCAGTATGGTGACTTTTGAATTTCATTCTATTATTTCTAGCCATTTCTCCAATTTGTCTAGATCTTTTTGAACTCAAATTACACTTTCCGGGACACTATAATTCCCCTCATCTTGGTCTCATTCTCAAACTGCGGGAGGGTACCTTTCAAGTTGTTAATAAAACCACTGTACAGTGAAGCCAGTTTGACACGGATCAAGACATTACTTTTGAGTATGGGTTTTTAGACTGTTCCTCCTAATCTCATTCACACAATAGGAGTGTATTTACCAAATATAGCATAGCACAAATTGTTAATTCTCCTTATCTCTCCTTGTAAGTCTCTCTTAACTGTACCCTTCTCTTCTACTGCCAACGCCAGACTCCGTCCCTTCCATCTTGCTGCACCGTATGCCTGGAACAGACTACCTGAGTTGGTACGTCAAGCTCAGTCTCTGGCAGTGTTCAAATCCAGGCTAAAATCCCATTTTTTGAGACTTTTAACTCCCAACTCTGACCCACTTGTAAAGCGCCCATGTCCATTTTGTCACTCTCTTTATAGCTCCCTACCCAAACTGTCCTATTTGTTTGTCTGATTAGATTTTAAGCTCTGTTGAACAGGGATTGTCTCTTACATGGTTACGGTACAGTGCTGCGTGCATCTGGCAATGCTACAGAAATGATTAGTAGTAATAGTAATAAAGTTTAAACATTACAAGTACGTGACCATAGTAGGATGCAAGATCCTTGATCTTACCGGTAGTATTGTGGGAGATAAAATATTTAGCAGTTGTGAAAAGGCTTGGGCAGCACTGTGACAGCATTCGTTGAGCAATGATGTGTATCCATCATGAATCAGGGCCTTTGTCTTCTCTGTCAGCTCAGCTACAGTCAGCTACCAAAGCAAAAAATAAAAATCTTTAAAATGTTTCTGCTACATTATGAGTTACCCAGATATAGTAATGTGAAAAAGACACCCCTCCAATTCCTGATTTTCTCTATTATTGCATGCGTGTCACACTTAAAGGCTTCTTTTCTTTAAACAAAATGGAATACCCTTCCCCCAATGTATTTGCGGGGGTTAGGGGCAGAGCCACCCGCGAATATGGAAAAACCACAAATAATATTCAGGCCGGTTCTGCCCTTATCCCCTGGCTATTTTTAGCCCTCTAAGTCCCACCCCTTAAGCCTTACCTGGTAGTCTAGTGGGTTTTCAGGCAGGAGCAATCTTCCCACGCTCCTGCCCCGTGCAGATCACTCACAGGAAATGGCTGCCTTCAGCTCCCGTAGTCTCTCGAGACATTTCCTGTAAGCGATCTGCATGGGGCAGGAGCGTGGGAAGATCGCTCCTGCCTGAAAACCTGCTACACCAGCAGGTAAAGGCTTAAGGGGGGGAGGCTTACAGGGCTAAAAATAATGAAAAAAGTTTTCTGGTCAAAAATCACGAATAACCAAATCCGTAGATACGGAATTCGCAAATACGGAGGGGGAAGTGTAAAAATAATAATAATATTTATTATTTTATTTCTTGTATACCGCCCTGCTAGTAGTTCTGGGCAGTTCACAGCAAGAGAAACTGAAACATTTCAGTGAAAAAACACAATACAAAGGAAACCCAAATAAACACACAACACAATTTATATTTTACATCAGTTACTGAAGGAACAAAACTTGTTTGACACCCATATTACCTCTTCAAACTTAACTGCCCCCTTCTCAATCAAATGACCAAATTTTATTGGTAATTATATTCAGCTAATTGAACACACCCAGGCTTGATTGAAAATTACCATGACAGTGAGGTAGCTACCATAAAGTTTCAATAAGAACACTATGCCACAATCAAAGGAAATTCCAGAAGAAATGAGAACCCCCCACCCCCACACACACACAGTTGTGCAAACATATCAATCCGGAAAGGGTTACAAAGTCTTTTCTAAAGCTCTGAGATTCCACTGAAGTAGAGTGAAAGCCAATATCTTCGAAAAGACTATTTGAAACAGTGGTTAATCTTCCCAGGTGTGGCTGAACTGCCAAAATTACTCTAAGGGCTCAGCATCGACTCATCCAGGAAGTCAAAGAACATCTCAGAACGTCCAAAGAACTGCAGACCTCTCTAGCCTCATCTAAGCCTCAGCATTCAGGACTTCACAGGAAAGAAAGACTGGACAAAAATGGAATTCATGGGCGAGTAGCAAGGCAGAAATTGCCACTATCCAAAAGTAACATACTCATTTCACATTTGGTAACACATACCTGGATGATCCCCAAGTCTTCTGGGATAATATTCTATGGACAAATGAGTCAAAAATGGAAACACTTTTGGACAACATAGATCCCATTACGTCTCATCATTCCAACAGTCAAAGATGGTGGTATTGTGATGGTGTGGGAATGCTTTATTGCGTCAGGAACTGGAAAACCTGTCAATATTGAAGGAACTACAAATTGTGCACCATACCAGAAAATTCTTCAGGAGAATTTCCTATCATCTGAGTTAGAGCTGAAGCTAAAGCACAATTAGGCTAAGCAGCAAGAATGATCCAACGCACAAAAGAGAGTCTACATCTGAATGGCTGAGGAGAAATGAAAGGAAAAATTGTATCTTTGCTAAGTTTCTTTCTTTTAGTCCTGCCAGACCAGTCCAAACCTTGAGTTCATCGACCAGCGGATGTAGACAGAGAAAAAAATAGTTCCTCATGATTCACTCTATAAGGCAGGGGTAGGGAACTCCGGTCCTCAAGAGCCATATTCCAGTCGGGAAGTGGAGGGGAGGGAAATACTGCTGCTGCTGCTGCACAGGAGGGGGAAGGAATGCTGCTGCTGTACAGGGAAGTGGGGTGGGGAGAGGGAAATCCTGCTGCACAGGGAAATGGAGGGGGAGGGAATGCTGCTGCACAGGGAAGTGGGAGGGAGGGAAATGCTGCTGCTGCACAGGGAAGTGGGGGGGGAGAGAGAAAGGGGGCCAGGGAGCGAACTTGCTTTGCTTTGGGGGGAGGGGTGTGCTGGGGGGCAGGGAGCAATCTTGGTTTGCTTTGGGGGGGGAACAGAAGAGGGCCACGGAGAAAGACAAATAAAGGTAGGTAGGCAGGGGGCCACGGAGAGAGACAGAAAGAAAGACAGACAGAGGCCAGGGAGAGAGAGAGAGAGAGACAGAAAGCAAGAAAGACAGACGGGCAGGGAGTGAGAAAGTAAGAAAGAAAGACAGACAGCGTGAGAGAGACAGACAGAAAGAAAGAAAGAAAGACAGACAGCGGGATTCAGGGAGAGAGACAGACAGACAGAAAGAAAGACAGACAGTAGGAGGGAGACAGAAAGACAGACAGCGGGGGTGAGAGAGACAGAAAGAAAGACAGACAGTGGGGAGGAGAGAGACAGAAAGAAAGAAAGACAGACAGCGGGAGGGAGAGAGACAGAAAGAAAGATAGACAGCGGGAGGGAGAGAGACAGAAAGAAAGGAAGAAAGAGACAGGGGCAGGGAGAGAGACAGACAGAAAGAAAGACAGACAGCAGGAGCCAGGGAGAGAGACAGACAGAAAGAAAGACAGACAGCAGGAGCCAGGGAGAGAGACAGACAGAAAGAAAGACAGACAGCAGGAGCCAGGGAGAGAGACAGACAGAAAGAAAGATAGACAGCTGGAGCCAGGAAGAGAGACAGACAGAAAGAAAGACAGACAGCTGGAGCCAGGAAGAGAGACAGACAGAAAGAAAGACAGACAGCTGGAGCCAGGGAGAGACACAGAAAGAAAGAAAGAAAGACAGAAAGCAGGAGCCAGGGAAATAAACAGACAGAAAGAAAGAAAGACAGACAGCAAAAGGGAGAGAGAGAGAAAGAAAGAAAGATAGACAACGGGAGGGAGAGAGAGAGAAAAAAAGATAGACAGCGGGAGGGAGGGAGAGAGAGAGAAAGAAAGGAAGAGAGACAGGGGCAGGGAGAGAGACAGAAAGACAGTCGGAAAAAGGGGGTCAGGGAGACAGACAGACAGAAAGAGAGAGAGAGAGACAGACAACGGGAGGGAGCGACAGAAAGGGAGAGACAGGGGCAGGGAGAGAGAAAGACAGACAGACATATATTCTAGCACCCGTTAATTAACAGGCTTAAATACTAGTAGAAAATGAATCACAGGTAAGCCTGAACTAAGGCAGCCACATAGTAAGCTCCTGCTACCATATGGCCAGCCAAGCCTTCCAACCAAACAAATCAGCTGATTCTTTTTCCAATGGCATAATAGTCAACACCAACCAGTCCTTGTTATGGTTGGAAAAATCAGACAAGATACATGTTGGTCCCTGAAGGCCAAGCAAAGAACACCCTTTATGCAGTGGGAGGCAAGTAGAGATAGGAAAGCCGGCCAGATTGTTGCAATGCCAGCAACAGAAAGCAGGTAAGACTCTGGCTGCTGAAGGCAATGCAATGTTCACTTGTTTGTCGCCAATGCAAGCCATAGGGAGAAGACAAGACCTAGCCCCTGAAATCAAGTAGCATGGATCAAACCTGCCACTAAATGCAAAGCAGAGCCTACCTGCCATTGTCAGAGAATGATAAGGTGCAGAGCTACAAAACTGTCTCCAAAGACAATGTGCCTCCTCAAATATGCTCCTGAAGGGAAAAGTTCTTCCAGACATCACCACCAAGGCCACCTCAAGCTGACCGAACAGGTATTGGACAGACCCTGCCTCTAATGCAATATAATGCAGGACAAACAGAGACCCCAAAGATCACCTGGTATAGGCCAGATATGCCCTCGATGGTGCAGCACAGAAGGCCAGATATTGTCCTAAAGGCCACTTGACAGAGGAAAGATTGACATAGCTGATTCTTAAGATAAGCAGCATAAAATCTGGGCTACTCTTTGGGATCTTGCTAGGTACTAGTGATCTGAGTTGGCCATTGTTGGAAACAGGATGCTGGACTTGCCAATACGGTAACTCTTGTCATGTTCTTATGACACCGAAGGCTGAATCTGGCAACTAGGTCCTTGCCCTGGAAGGCAATGCAGCACAAGAACGTCTCAGCACCGATGACAGGCCTTGACAGTCAAACCTGAAACACAAACATACTAGCCACCAATGATGAACTAATAACAAGGGATCTGCGCTGGTGAGAAGAGAACAGGGCAGAAATGCTGCTAAGCAAAGATCCTACACGCTATAGAAGATACTGATCACTCAATAGAATGAGAAGGACATAGGCTGCAAAGACCACCCAGTTATCAGCCACAGATAGTCCAATACAAGGAAGCAAGGAACCCAGGAACCCTTAAAATCAAAGACAACAAAATTCAGGTCTTGAACACTACAAACAGTAAAATGCACCGACCAATTATAATGTGAGGCATCAAAAAAAGAATGAGTCTGTCTCAATAGCACCAGTTGCACAAGGAAACTCTTTATTTTAGGTATTTTAATACTAACATAAGAACATAAGAAATGCCGCTGCTGGGTCAGACCAGTGGTCCATCATGCCCAGCAGTCCGCTCACGCAGTGGCCCTTTGGTCAAAGACCAGCGCCCTAACTGCCTATCAAAGTTATATAAGCAGTTGCAATCAGGTACTCAAGCATTTTCCCTCTGTGTCCCGGTGGGATCACAATATATCTACTGTACTTGGGGAAATGGAGGATTGAGTGACTTGCCCAGGTTCACAAGAAGCAGTATGGGATTTGAACTCACAACCTCAGGGTGCTGAGGCTGTTGCTCTAACTACTGTGCCACTCCCTCCTCCACCAGAGAACCAGAATAATTCCTCCCTTGGATTGCTCCAAGAAGGCATAAGAATAGCCACATTCCTTGAGGAAACAGTCAACTAGCTCTTCATGCCAAATATCCTAGCCAGGAAACTCCTAAAGGTTCCAGCAGACCTTTGGCTATTGCCGGAGAAAGCCTAGCCACACAGGCAGCCACCAATAAAAGGATATAATGGAAAAGACCTGAAAGGTATGTCCTGCAGTATCCTCTCATGAAACTTGGACCAGGCACGTCAGTACTGAAACCAGCCTGGTTCCAGTACGTGGTAGCCACCCAGCAAAAACAAGGCGAGAATCCTTAGGAGCATCTAAATGGGCCTCCGCATGTGCGGATCGCCGGACTTGATGGACCTTGGTCTGTTCCGGTGAAGGCGTTTCTTATGTTCTTAATCCTATTTGACCATTCATACCAAAGTCCCATACCCCATGAGGGAAAATTACAATAGGGTGGGACCTCACTTACTCAAACTTCAACATGGCACCGGATGTGGTCCTCAATAAATGGGGTTTCTCTCCCATTGCTCTTACCTGTGAAGAATCACTGCAGGGTTTGGCCTTATTTATATCCATATTCTTCACATCACTCTTCAGAGCTGTGTGCTCCCTACGAGAGACAAGGGCTAATCACGTTTCTGAAAACATTGCTCCTTTTTTTTTTTTTTTTTTTTTGTAATCATGTTTATTAGAAAGGCAACAACAGAGGCACCAAAAGCTCAAACACTGCTCCTATTCAAGCAATGGCTACAATTACACAGAGGAAACCTTAGGACTTCTATCAGCTGTCCTTAAATAACTCTGATAGGTACAGTATTCAAATTTTAATTTACTAAATTTTCAAAATTGCTTTTCCAGAAGGCTGCCCAAGATGATTAAAAAATAACAGAATGCTTACATGCTAGAGAGTTAAATATTTGGAAATCCACATAGCATGTAAAGTTAAGGGGAAACAGAAAGAATATGAAACAGTAGCTGCCTGCTCAGGCCAGCAGATAGAGTATTAAGGGGGATGGGATTTGATATACTGCCTTTCTATGGCTTCAATCAAAGCAGTTTATATATTACAGTATATACAGGTACTCAGTAGCTTAGTAAAGGGGGGAGGGTACTTCCCTGGGTGCGGTCTTCGCGGGGGCACTGATGCCTCTCCTCCTCTCCATGTACCTCTTTAAATGTTCGCCGGTGCGAACAACATCTTCCACTTGCTGCTTGTGCCGGCCTTGGCTCCATTTTGATGCCACTTCCGGTTGTGGGACCAGGATGTGACATCAGAAGGGAGCCAAGGCCGGCATGAGCAGCAGATGGAAGCTGTTGCTTGTGCCGTAGAACATTTCAAGAGGCATGCAGGTGATAGGGAGCACTCAAGTGGCAGGAAAGAGTGGGGGGGCCACAAGGCCTGGCAATCCCAGGCACCAACCTCCCTCATTAAGCCACTGCAGATACTTATTTTGTACTTCAGGATTAAGTGACTTGAATTGAACCCACTTCCCCCTGGCTCGCAGGCCACTGCACTAACCATTAGGCTACTCCTACTAGTGCTAGTCTTTTTGCTTTTGTCTCTGTCATAAGATTCATTCCTCACTTAAATTAGAACACACTTAAACAGTGGGGAAGAGATCAGCCATGATGAAACCAACCCCTAACTGCATCATCTCCCCCCAAAACCCCCACAGACTAAGGACTGGCTGGCTGAGAGACAGGAACTAACACCAATGGATAAGGAATGAATAAAAAGAGAGATGAAGAAGGGTAAATGCAAGTGAAAGAATAGGCTTCAAAGAGTGATATACGGCAATATAATTAATGTTCAAGTGTGGTGGGGAGGGGTGTCCCAGATGTTGCACAAGGGAATGAGCGTAAAAGAAGGAATAAGGAAGGAAGTGAGTAATGCACCAAGGTACTTTAGGAGCAAAAGTATTCAAAATACAGAAGACAGCAGGGTAAGATGTTCAAAGTGAGTAAGAAGATGATAGCGAGAAAAGAAAGAGAAAACCACACAACCCAAATGAAACTTAACAGATTAGCAAATAAGAAGAGCAGAAGCTAGAGCACTGTGGCAACGGAGACTAACAAAAGTCCAGCAAAAGCTAAGCCTAGGTAAGAATGGACTGCTGAAAGAGTGGCCTAGAGATCTTAAAGCTATGATCAGCTACACCTGCTATATGAATCTTGGATGAGCCTCATTATTAAAAGGTGGTTAATAAACCTTGATAAATGAAAATATAATCCAATTGTGTATCTCTTGCTAAACAGAAAAAAGTGGCTTGCTTAGGGGTGAGGGAAAGTATGATTGAACCCTGCTTTCCCTGGTTCAAAGCCCACTGCTTTAAACCACAAGGCCAACTGGTCTTCACTTTGGATGCAAATATCTTCCCATTTGGGCCATGACGATGCTGAACAGTGTGCATCAACGGTACCCACCAGACCAGATCACTTTCCAAACTTTTTACTAGGGGTATCCTCAAGGAGGTGAGCATGTTCAAATGCCTTTTCTTCTACTGAGAAATGCCTTATCCTTCAAGTGTGCGCATCTCCCCCATTTCTACTTCCTCCCTTCTTCCGCAAGCTTGGGCAGTGAGCAGGGGAAGCGGGGGGAAAAAAACACAAACCCCCCAACAACAAATGATGGGGCTGCCCCTGGCCACCAGGGCTTGCACCGAAGAACAGCGTACTAGGCCAGGCCTCCCTCCTCAAAATGATCCTGCTCTATACACAGTGGTCGCAATTAACCCTGAAAGGCCCAATGAGGTCAAAGTGACCCCAACATTCAATTTTGAGTCTGCAGTGCAAAAATGGCTCAAAGTTATCTTTTAATTTTACAACTTTTCATGTGTTATTGTTACAAGTAGAGAATGGCATGGGAACTCAATTTCCCCGTCCTCGTGAGTTTTGTCACTGTCCCAATCCTGTAGGCTTTGCCTTAGCCACATAAGCCTTGAACACTTATGATTTTAAAGTGTTTGAGGCTTGTTCAGATGAGGACAGAGCTTGCAGAAATGGGGCAGGGGCAGGAAAAGAATTCATGGGGACGGGATGGGAAAATGAGTTCCCACAGGGACGGGGCAAATTCTGTCCCCGTGTCATTCTCTAGTTACAAGATAAATACTGCAAAAAGTTAAATACAGTGGTACCTTGGATTACGAGCATAATCCGTTCCAGGAGCATGCTCGTAATCCAAAATGCTCGTTTATCAAAGCGAGTTTCCCCATAGGAAATAATGGAAACTCGTTTTGATACGTTCCCACCCCCCCACCCCCCTCCCGAGGCCAGGGCGCTGCTCCCCCCCCCCCCCTCCGCGTGATCCGGCACCCCCCGTGAGAACAGGCACCCCCCACCCGATTAACTTTAACTCACCCCCCTGTCTGGCACCGGCATGAGAACCGCTCTCCCCCACTCGCAAAGGCCCCCCCCTCCCGCTTGAATCGGCACCCCCCCCCGCCCGACCAACTTTTACTCACCCCCCCTTTGGCACCGGCACGCAGCCCACAAGTGCCGGTGCCGCTTGAAGATCTTTTTTTTTCCCAGTCTCTGCCGGCTTTGAGCATGCATCTGCGCATGCTCAAGCCCTTCTAATTCTCCCTCTCACCGAGATTCTCGGCGAGAGGGAGAATTAGAAAGGCTTGAGCATGCGCAGATGCATGCTCAAAGCCGGCAGAGACTGGGAAGAAGATCTTCAAGCGGCACCGACACTTGGGGGCTGCGTGCCGGTGCCAAAGGGGGGGTGAGTTAAAGTTGGTAGGGCGGAGGGGTTCCTGTTCTCGTGGAGGGGTGCCGATTCGAGCGGGAGGGGGCCCTTCGCGAGCGGGGGGGAGCGATGCCGGTTATCGGGGGGTGCTCACAAATCGAGTCAACACTCGGTTTGCGAGACACATTATGCGAGAATGTTTTGCTCGTCTTGCAAAACACTCACAAACTGGGTTACTCGCAAACCGAGGTTTGACTGTACTTCCAAGCTGAGCGGCAACTGTCACTTAGGCCCATTGGGATCAATTTGACCCCAATACAAAAACTATTAATAAGCACTTACAAAAGCAACATTGTTAACATAAGTACATCTCTATTATAATGGAATAGCCAAGATTTCAAATATTTAAAAATACCCAACACGAATTCACATTGTGTGCAATAACACACCACTATTTTAAACATGGAATACAACAATAAGCAGTTTCAGGGTTGAACATCCTCTTCCGGTTAGCAGGACTCAGTGGTTGCAAAGATTTCTGGCCCTTCCAGGATTAAGAGAACACATATACAGTCAAACCTCAGTTTGCGAGTAACCTGGTTTGCGAGTGTTTTGCAAGATGAGCAAAACACTCAGCAAACTTTTGACTAGCAAACCGAGTGTTGACTCGATATGCGAGCACCCCCCACTGATAACCGGCATCGCTCCCCCCCCCCGCTCGCAAAGGCCCCCTCGCTCCAACCGGCACTCCCCCCCCCCGCACAAACCGGCACCCCCGTCCGAACAACTTAATCTTACCCCCCCTCACCCTGTCTAGCGCAGGCACAGATCGTGTGCCTAGAAGAACTTCCGGCTTCTGCCTGCCTGCCTTGAGCATGCATAGGCGCATGCTCAAGGACTTCTAATTCTCCCTCTTGCCGAGATTCTCAGCAAGAGGGAGAATTGGAAGTCCTTGAGCATGCGCAGATGCCTGCTCAAGGCAGGCAGGCAGAAGCCGGAAGATCTTCTAGGCACACGATCTGTGCCTGCGCTAGACGGGGTGGGGGGGTTAAGTTTAAGTTGTTCGGGCGGGGGGGCCGGTTCGTGCAGGGGGGGTGCCGGTTGGAGCGGGGGGTTGCAATGCCAGTTATCAGGGGGGGGGAACGTATCAAAGCGAGTTTCCATTATTTTCTATGGGGAAACTCGCTTTGATAAACGAGCATTTTGGATTATGAGCATGCACCTGGAACGGATTATGCTCGTAATCCAAGGTACCACTGTATTGCAAATTTACTTAATTGAGTTAACATGGAAAAATAATTTAAAACGATGAATATAATCTTACCTTAGCTTATCAGTTTCATTGGCTTTGCTCTCTGGCTGTGTTTTACCGTTTTTAGGCATCTGGTCTATTAAGTAAAAAGAATAAAGATATTGCTCTTTTCAATGAAGTATTCATACTCCCATCCAGATTCAATCAAAGCAGCATTAACAAAACAAAAATTAATTAATTCAGCTGGCACTTAATAATTAAGATCCTGTTTTAATAGAGAAAGCATAGATCAAGGGAAGGCAGGGATATAGGATAAAGGGTCATATCATTTAGCATTAACTTTTTTGGATTATTAACATGGGGGTGGGAGGATTATTCATATCCAACAAAAAAAAAAGTAAACATGTTTACAAGTAATGTAATGTTGTATCACTTAGGGCTCCTTTTATTAAGCTGCGTTAGGGCATTAACATGCAGAATAGCGCGTGCTAGACGCTAACGCCAGCACTGAGCTGGTATTAATTCTAGCCGTGTAGCGTGGGTTTAATGCGTGCTAAAATCCTGCGTGAGCTAAAAACGCTAGCAAATCTTAGTAAAAGAAGACCTTAATAAAGAGATTTCTAAGATCCTTTTTTCATTCTTTCCAACCTTATAGTTTTTGGAAAAGAAATTATACATATACAGTAAAACCTTGGTTTGCAAGCATAATTCATTCCTGAGGCATACTTGCAATCCAAAGCATTCGTATATCAAAGCGAATTTCTCCATAGGAAATAATTGAAACTCAGACAATTCGTTCCACAACCCAAAAACTTTAATACAAAATACAGTGGTACCTTGGTTTACGAGCATGATCCGTTCCAGGAGCATGCTCGTAAACCAAAACGCTCATTTATCAAAGCAGAGTTCCCCATAGGATATAATGGAGACTCGGATAATTCGTTGCTATTGCTGCCAGCCACCGACATAAACATAACAGAACTGGGGCACAGGGGCTCGTTCCACAGCCAACCAACCTCACTGGGGCCTTGCATCTTTAACTTCTTTTTCATTCAGTGCTTACATTCATGCCGGCTTTATCCTCCTCACTGTGCCGCGGTGCCTACCTTCATGCCGCAGTGCTCATTTCAAGCTGTGGGCAACAGTTCCCATGTTCCCCCCACGGCCGACCCAGAAGCCCTCACTGTGCCGCGGTGCCTACCTTCATGCTGCAATGCTCGTTCCAAGATGCGGGCAACAGTTCCCATGTTCCCCTCACGGCCGACCCGGAAGCCCTCACTGCGCTGCGGTGCCTAACTTCATGCCGGCTTTCTCCTTCTTGCCACAGTGCTCGTTCAAAGCAGCGGCCAGCAGTTCCCACGTGCTCCCCGCGGCTGACCCGGAAGCCCTCCCTCTGACATCGCAACGTCAGAGGGAATGTCTCAGGGCCAGCCGCAGGAGGCATGCAGGAGCTGCCGCCACGGCCCAGAGCGAACACAGCAAGGAGGAGGGAGCCGGCAAGAAGGCAATCATCCAGGGGCGGCAGATGGAACAAACGCATTGCCCTCGAGTTGGCCGCACGGGGCAGCAGGTTGGACACCCTAAAAGGCAAAACTGAAGTGAAAGAGCATCAGAAAGCATGCATTGCAAGGTATGAAGAGGGGGATACAGGATGTTTTACTTTGAGACATGCTCGTATAGCGAGTCAAGCTCTGTTTATGAGTCACAAATTTTACAAATGTTTTGCTCGTCTTGCAAAACACTCGTAAACCGAGGTTTGACTGTACTATACGTACTTGTATTGTAAGACCTCGCTCATTTAGAACAGTAACGCGTGAATACTGTATGTACTCGTTTTGCAAGACTTTGCTCGTTTAGAACAGTCACTACACTTCCGCCGCGTCAGAGAGAGAAGAACCATCAGCTCAGTTGTGATGTGTGTATACTGTATGTACTTGTATTGCAAGACATTGCTTGTATATCAAGTTAAAATTTAATCAAATGTTTTGCTTGTCTTACAAAACACTTGCAAACCAAGTTACTTGCAGTCCAAGGTTTTACTGTATTGTCGAAAATATCTGTCTTTCTGAGGGAAAAATAATTCTTCAAAAAAAGAAAGAAAAATTATGCTGGCAACTGACAAAAAGAAGCCACTAGCCCTAAACAAACCAGAAGGAAAAAAAGACCTCAGTTAAGGCTTCATGGGGCTTAAAAAACCCCAAACAAACTCCACTTATCAGCTGTACCGCAGCATGAACTTCAAAGATATGGAAAAATTACTGTGGAGAAAAAAAGCCCTCAATTAAGGCTACATGGATCTTTGAAAAACTCCACTTATCAGCTGTGCCGTACTACAGCACAAACTCCAAAAGTATGCACAAAAATATGCAGAGCAAAAACGTTCAATAGCGTAGACGTTTACAGAGCACAAACTTTCATTTCACATCACTGTCCCATAAACTCTCACGGTACTGCAATTATTTGAAGATTCTGAAGTTTTGAAAGTCACTGATGACTACTTTAAAGCACACAAAGTGTAACGTTCATAGCACTTAGCTGTACTCCCAGATCCAGCGTCATTCTCAACAAATACTTTCAACCGCTGCTAGCACTAAATGCCCAAAAGGGAATCTTCGTTTCGCCGGTCAGGGCTGCGTCAGGGGTCCAAAACAGTTCAACAGCACTACATCGCACTACAAAGTACTGTCTCCAGCACAGCTTCAGAAATGGCGCCGAAGTACCTCAGCATGTCAAAAGCTTGTGGTCGCTTCCACAATCAGCTCCTGGTTTAGTCTTTGCCGTCTCTGCAGTCAAATGACACCCTCACAGCCAAAGACAACATCTGCAGCCTAGGAGTGATTCTTGATTCAAACTTGTCGCTCTCAGACCATGTATCAAAATTAATGTCTTTCATCCTTCTATTACCTCCGCCAACTAAAGTGCATCCGCCCCTATTTTTCAGAAAGCGATTTTGCCCAGCTACTATATACGTTTGTATTATCCCGCCTAGATTACTGTAACGCTCTACTAGTGGGCTTACCAGCAAGAACACTCTCTCGTCTTCAAGGGGTGAAAAACGCTGCAATCCAACTCCTAAAAAACCTAGGCTTCGGCGACCATGTCACCCCTGCACTAATTTCCATGCACTGGCTGCCTATCCAAAAACGATGCGCTTTTAAAGCCTTGGTGTTAGCCTTCAAGACTTTCCAAAAGATGACACCAAACTACATAGCATCAAAACTACAAATTTATGTCCCCAACCGATCACTGAGATCCCAAACAGAAAAATGGCTGATCCTGCCACCTGGCCGTTCACTCAAGTCTGAAACAGCCAGAAGACGCTCTTATTCTCATTACTTTCCTAAATTATGGCATACCATCCCCCCATCCATTAGATCTCTAGACAGTCTTTGGAACTTCAGGAAAGCCGTGAAAACCTTCATTTTTACAAACCCAGCTCCTTAACGACCCGCATCCACATCCCTGATGGACGGACCGCAAAAACACCACCAAATACACCAATCGGAATCTCAATAAAACTCACTTGCCACCGCAAATATAACCATAATTAGTACCACATTCTCAAACAATCAACGATGCACCCATCTGCTAAGAAAAACTCTTATCTCCATGTCCACTAAGAGCTCCTTTTACTAAGGTGTGCTAGCATTTTTAGCGCACGCAGGAAATTACCGCACGCTACGCTTCTAGAACGTTATAACGCCAGCTCAATGCTGGCGTTAAGGTCTAGCGCGCGTGACAATGTAGCTATTCTGCGCGTTAAAGCCCTAGTGCACCTTAGTAAAAGGAGCCCTAAGTCTATATTTTAAAAATCTAAACCCCTTTGTCTATACTGTAAATGCTGTAAACTCTGTATTTCTCACTAAAGCATGTCCTACCCATACTATGAATGTACTCTTGTAACCTGTTCTGGGATCCTTTGGGAGGACGGGCTAAATAAATGACGAAATAAATAAAACTGCAGATTTCCATCTCTGTCCTATGCAGATGTAGTCAATTTGATTTCAATGCATGCCATTTGGAGACGTTTGTGGTGTTGGAAATGCGTATTCATAATTGCCAGTTGGTTTGTTTTGTAAAACTGTACTAAGTTACCACCAGCTTCATTTCTTTCTCCTCGTGTCGAGCTTTACGAATGTAGAGATGATGCGCTATACAAACCTAAGGTTTAGATTAGATTAGATTCCGTGCTTTCCAACCACTGCATCTTCAGATGTACTTCTTACTTTTGCATTGAAGTCCCCCATAATGATCATATCATCTTGTTTCGGCGTTTGATCTATTACATTTTGAAGTTGTTCATAGAACAATTCTACATCCTCATCTTCTGCGTGCGTCATTGGAGCATATACTTGTATCAAGGCGACATTGATCGGCTTTCTCTACAAACGGACTGACATGACTATCACTGATAACATAGTACTTTAGTACCATCTTTGAAAGCTTATTATTGAGGATGAATGCCACACCATTTTTCCTGTGTGTGTCATGACCAGAGTAGCAGATCCAATGCTCGCTTGATTGAAAATGGCCCTGTCTATTTGAGCTCACTGATCCCTATCAAATCAATTGTTTTCCATTTGATCTTTAAGCATTTCCAGTTTTCCTTGATTCATGCTTCGTACGTTCCATGTTATGTTGAGAATATCTTTACAGCTTCTGATCTCCCTTTTCTGTCCAGCATCAAGATGTCCTGGCTGCTTTGATCCATCAGCTTCATAAACACTGGGCATACTCTGGGATACTGTCAACTCTTCCCTAGTAGTAAAGAGAGTGCCTTCTGACCTAGGGGACCATCTTACAGCACCATACGTCGATTCTTTATGTCTTATTATCATCAAGTTTCTTGGCAGAATAGATTTCTGGGCCTTTCTTCTGTATAGTATAAATTCAATGATGTCGCATCACGCGCAATCCTCCGCCTCCAACACTACCCATCTGCTGCTGCGCAGATGGGTGGTACATCATTAGTCTGAAATTTCTGCTGAAACCTGCCCACCTTGGGAGGCCCTGCTGGTAAAGGATTTCAATCTCCTGGGCTCTTTTGTAAACAAAGAAGCAATTAACAGGGAGGAAATACTCCTCAGAATAGCACTTGGTTGCTCTTCAATGAAGACGCTCGACAAAGTATTCAAAGGCAAGGAGGTAACACTCCAAACAAAGATCAGACCTGTCCACACATTTATTTTCTCAGTGGTCAGTTACAGATACGAAAGCTGGACACTACGAAAACAAGACAAAGACTAACTCATTTGAGCTTTGGTGCTGGAGAAGGATTTTAGGCGTGCCGTGGACTGCCAGAAGAACCAACAAATCGATTCTGGAAGAGATCAAACCCGCTATGTTACAATTGTCTTATTTTGGTCGCACCATCAGAAAAGAGATCACTGGAGGAGGACATCATGTTTGGGAAGATGGAAGGAACGAGGCGAAGAGGGCAATCTGCAATCAGATGGCTGGACACATTGAAAACAACCATGGGGATGACGCTAGAGGACCTTTCCGGACTAGCACAACACCGATGCTAGGACTTGAGCACGAGTCGATGGCACCTAACAACAACAATTCAGACAATGACTTTTGTGCTAAAGTTGTAAAAGAGTTTTCTTCTGATAACTCTCCCATTCAGATAATTGTTTTAAAACTAGGCCATCTATTCCAGAGTCAACTCAAATGTTTCAGCGGGTTATTTAAGCAATCTGCATGCTTTATGTGGATCTGATCAGTATCTGGACAGTGCTGTCAGATATTTTTCTTGGTTTTCCCACATATTGCCTTGATTTCAATAGTTCCATTTCTTAATGCTTGTGAAAGCTGAACTTGCTAGCTGGAAGCATTTTGGAAAAAAAAAAATTAAGCTGTCTCCTGCTTTGTAAAAGGAAATGAATTATCTTCTTTTTCAAACACTCAAGACAGCTGCTTAGAGAAGCACACGGTTGTTGAAAGTAGCAGAACAATCAAAAGTGTCAGAATATTTGTTCAACTGTGGAATTATTTTCACCCGAGGCCTAGCAAGTAACACAAATTTTGGGCTTTAACTCCTTAAAAAAAAAAAATAGTACTAATGAACAAACTGGAAGGCTATCCAACTTTTGCACTTATTTCCTTATTTTGAATTGGAAGAACACTGTAAATAAACTGTAATTATGCATTAAAATATACAGAAAGATATCATGTTTAAGTTTGTACCATTTGAAGGGGTCTCAAAGTCCCTCCTTGAGGACAGCAATCCAGTCAGGTTTTCAGGATTTCCCCAATGAATATGCATGAGATCTATGTGCATGCACTGCTTTCAATGCATATTCATTGGGGAAATCCTGAAAACCTGACTGGATTGCAGCCCTCAAGGAGGAACTTTGAGATCTCTGATTTAGAGGGTGTGTCAGCTGCTCATTTATGATGCCTTTTACAAAGCCACGAGAGCGACACTGCAGTGGTAAATGCACCGAAACCTATTCTATTCCTTTGGGCTTTGGCGCATTTACCATGGCAGCACTGCTACCGTAGCTTTGTAAAAGGGGCCCTTAGATTGCTATATAACTAATTTGGGATAGAAAACATCAAATCATAAGTTTCATAAGCTATATGTACACAACCTTACATATGAAGCATGAACAACGGGATCCTTGGAGAGAAGATTGTCAAATAAGACATGCCAGTATAAAATAGAGCTCTTCATGTTTATTGTACAGAGCTATAAAACGCCTCTCCCCCCATCCCCTTTTTACAAAACCATAGTGCAGTTTTTAGCACCAGACACGGCAGTAACACCTCTGACGCGCATAGGAATTCTATGAGTGTTGGAGTTGTTACTGTCATGGCCAGCACTAAAAACTGCGCTAAGGTTTTGTAAAAGGGGTGTAAATATTTAGACACAAAAAAGATGACAGGAATAGTCAAAGCGGGTAAGTAGATAGACTGAGGAATGTAGCTACTGTTGTTTCTATAATCTACATGAAGCAACAGGGTGGCATAGGGCTTTCACAGTCAAGCTGAACCGGATGCTAATGTTGCCTTCAATTCTTCTATAGGTAGATTAGGGAAAAGTCTTTCAGATCTTTTAGGATGACTTTAAAGGAAATTCTAGCTGTGTAGGAAAATGAGGGGCAAAATGAAAAACCTCTGTTCTTATGTTTATAATCTTTATCAGCAATCCCAAATCAATGTACTGCCTACAACAGTGCATCCCATGTTAGTTATGCAGCAACTCCATCCCACCTTGGCAAGACAGGTTTTCAGGATAGCCACAATTAAATACACGAGAGAGGTCTATATACAGTGCAGAAGTGCATGCAAATCTCATACATATTCATCAAGAATAACTTGTGAATCTAATTGGATAGGGAGACTTTAGGACCATGGTTCTCAAACGTGTTCAAGGTGACTATTGGCGCCAGTCGGATTTATAGGACATCCTTAATGAATATGCATGATATAAGATAAGCAAACCAGTCTCATGCATATTCATAAGGGAAATCCTAAAAACCCAACTCCTGGTGACCCCTCCCCCCCCAAGGACAAGTTTGAGAACCACTATTCTAGGACAGGCTTGGAAAACATTGGCCTACAACAGTGTTTCCCAAGTCAATCCTGGAGTAACTCCTTGCCAGTCGGGTTTTCAGGATATCCACAATGAATATGCATGAAAAGATCTGCATACAGTGGAGGCAGTGCAGGCAAACAAATCTCATGCATATTATGGATATCCTGAAAACCTGACTGGCAAGGGGCGACTCCAGGACTGACTTGGGAAACACTGGCCTACAACACTAAATAAAGTAAAAGAATATTCCAAGGCTTCATGATTTAAGTTGTGTTTCTCACACACCTCTTACCTCTCCGACATATATGGCAGAATTTTAACTTGGTCCACACCTCAGAGCTTTGACTAGAGGTTATTCGGGTGGATTGTTAACCTATTCTCAATTCCACTCTAACAAGCCAGCTCAGCAACGGTAGAAGAGATTTTAAAAAATGTTACCTGGTATGACCTCTGAAGGGCTGGCTTTAGTTTCTGGATTGGAGTCAGACAATTTCTAATAATGAAAGACAACAATCTCATGACGACGACAGTCACATGATACACATTCTGTACAGTAATGCCAAGCTGCCACCAGCAAATCCCTTGCTATATGAGCCAACCCCTTATCCTCCTAATTCTGAAGGAACACCTAACTTGGCATGGTTTTCTGAATAGCCATGATGAACATATTTCGTTTCATTTTGTTTACTGGTTATACAAACTAAAATGACGTCAATTATACATTAAAAAAAACCATCAGAATAAAAAGTGATCCACTATTCACTTATATATCTTAAGATTCCCTAATTGCTATTCATTCCTAAATCAATTAACCACTCCATCTTCCTTAGAAAAGTCAGACTGCCCCTGAAAATCACCCTCATTTCCTACATACAGTAACACTCAAAATGCCTCACATTATTATCCCCCCCATAACCATATACATACCAATTCAAGAAAAGTCACTTACTTACCTGTTCCACACACCCCCCCCCCCCCCCGGTCAATATAACCCATTCACAACCAAATTTAAAAGCTTTTTCAAGACACTTTCTAGGGTCCCTAACCTGCTTCTAAAGGCCTGGAGAAAGTCAGATTATCTGTCTTAAGACAGGCAAAATTGTCAACTTAAACAGTCAGCATGGCTGGCTGGCTGGCTGACTTTAAATGAAGGCAAATTAAATTGTTATATGAAGAGAGCAGAAAGGCTGTTTCTGATTGAGGAAGAGGAGGCAGGGCTGTCTGTCTGACTGGTTTGAAGATAGCAGATTAGTTGGGAGAATGCTGGCTGGAGAGAATAGGTTGCTTTGTGCATTTACTAGGGTTGAACAATTAACATATTAACAGGATAAACATGTTAATTGTTTAACTCTTGCTTAAAAAAACTAATGTGGGTCTTGGGGGAGGGGGGCAGGTTGAGCAGGGCAGCTCCTGGGGGCCCCTATGGACAGGAAGTCCTTCCCTTCTTCTCCCCACACCAGTCCAAAAGCCCCCCCCACCTTACCTTTAAAAATTTAAGGACATCCCCAGCATGGCAGTGGATCTCAAGTGCTGCCTGGGCCTCCTCCATGACTCAGCTTTCCGTTTCCGGTTCAGTGGGGCGTGATCAAGGAAAAATGCTGAAAAGGCTCAGGCAGTGCTTGAGAACCACTGCTGCGCCAAGGATGCCCTTAAAATTTAAAAAGGTGATGCAGGGGTGGGGGGGAGAAGAAGGAAAGGACTTCCCACCTGCAGGGACCCCAGAATCTCTGCTCAACTCCCTTTAAACAGAAACGTGAGACAGGAGGAGGGATGGGGAAGAAGGGAGAGAGAATGGGAGAGAAGGTGGACCTGGGGATGGTGGGGAAGGAGAGATAAAGGGAGAGATGGTGGACCTGGAAGTGGTGAGGAGGGAGAGAGAAATTGAGCGATGGTAGGCCAAGAAGTGTTGGGGAGGGAAGGAGGAGGAAGAAGAAGGAAGAAGAGAGATGCTGGATGGGTGCTGTGAGCACAGTGAAGCAGCACCTGAGTCAAGAAATGAGAAAATTAGAAATAAAATCTCCATATAAAAGGTAAGATAAATGATATTTTAGTAATTGAAAATGTAAATTCTAAGTATTTACATCTGCTATCTCTATACTGCACTGTACAAGGGGTGATTTTAATTGCGATTCATCATGTGATTAAAATTTTTAATTGATGTTGAGTCCTAGGGCTCCTTTTACTAAGCTGCACTAGCATTTTTAGCTCACACTAACGCCTCCATAGAGCTGGCGTTAGTATTTTCCGCGTAGCGCAGGGGTTAGCGCGCGTTAATCTTCAACGCACGCTAAAAACACTAGTGCATCTTAGTAAAAGGAGCCCCTAGTCTTTACCAGTTTATTACCAGTCACACAGTCACCCCTTAAAAGCAAGAGTGATGAGTGTGTTGGCGGAGAGGGTGAAGAGAGAGCGTGGGGTAACAAACTGAGTGGTGTAATTTAATGAAAATACTGGATTGTACTGAAACTCTGGATAATAATTAGCAAAAATATTGTTGAAATCTTGACAAATAAACTTGCAGAATTCTGCCTGGATTAGCTCAACCCTAACACAGACCAAAGAGCATAAATAGAAAGGATTTCATCTTGAGAACAAAAAGAATAAGAAGAGATATTAGGGGTAAGGAGTGTAGACAAATAAAGCAACACTCTGAAGTAGAGAGTTGCACGAGGACAGAAATCCCACCCATCCCCGCCAGGATCCTCTCCGTCCCCACCCGTTCCCACCAGGATCCTCTCCGTCCCCACCCATCCCCGCAAGGAATTGCCTCCATCCCCGCCCGTCCCCATAAAAAGCAGCAATTACTTCTGACAGGATCATCAATTCCACAGTTTCTTTTGTGTTTGCGCTGCTGTTTTCCTTGTGGACCTTTTTTTGTTTTCTGTTCAGGTAATTAACTTATAACCCCCCTCTTTTACTAAGGCTGACGTGTCCATTATATTATACGGACGAACCCTGCTTCCAAAGCCTTCCATCCCTGTGGGAGTCCCGTGGGTTAGGGGGGAGTCCCGTGGGCTAGGGGGGAGTCCCATGGGTTAGGGGGGATTCCCGCGGGACCTGCGGGATTCCCGCGATCCCTATTCCCGTGCAGACCTCTACTCTGCAGTAAAAGGCCCTGTGAGCTAGGAGAGTCTTGGAAGCAAAATTCCCCTCTCCTCCCAACCCTACCTCCCTAAGAAGCCAATGATTATCCAGCAACAAGGGTGTGCCATGACCAAACTTGAAAGATTTAGATAAAATTATAACGGGCTACATTCTGGATGATTTAGACTTCAGGTCCTTGATCCCTCAAACAGATGTCAAGTGACCAATGAATGAACCAGAGAAAGCTGAGCCAAGATGTATGGCAGTATTTCAGGGAACATATCTGTCACAAGGTGTGAAAAGGGGTCGTAACTGTGGCAGACGCCCCCTGTGCTTCAAATGTCAATTGAAAGTCTATAATGATACCCAGGTGTTTGAACGAACCCAACAGTGTAACAGGAGAGCCCAGGAGGTAAGACCAAAGGATAGGAGGGTATTCCTTTGATCCATGCAGCCAGCATTTTGAAGGGTTATATTTAAGACAATTGTATGCAAGTGAAGAAGCAATAAGCTATTTGATCATAGGACCAAAGATAATGGGGATTTATGCATAATAGAATCTACTCATATCCAGATTTTGGACCAGACTAGCAAGAGATGTTAAAAAAGCAAAGGATGAAAATTGATTCCTGGGGCACCCCGGTGGTTAGAAAAGCAAACTGAATAAAAAAAGGAAAGGGATTGAGACTTGTATACCACCTTTTTGTAGTTTTACAACCACACAAAGCAGTTTACATACAGGTACTTCAAGTATCGGTGGGCTCACAATCTATCTGAGGCACCCAGATGAGTCAACATTATGTGGAAAGATCAACTATTTAGGAAGGAAACATGGTCTCCCATCCCAAGCTCACCAAGGCAGATAACAGGACATGATGGTTGAGTATGCTAAAAGCACAGGAGTGATCCAAAGACAACCAATGATATAGATTTTGCTAAGCAACAGACTCAGAGCGATTCCAGAGATAAGGCCTAGACTAAATCTGGCAAGGGTGAAGACACCTGATCTGATATCAAGAACTGCTGTATTCCAGAATAGTAGCCCTGCTACAGAAAAAGCCCCAGACTGTATGCAAATGTTTCATGTGCATATTACAGCTATCCTGAAAACTACACTGAAGGGCAGTGTCTCTCAAACCTTTTTCGTTCTGCCACACTAAATGGAGCAAATAGTTTTCATAGCACATTATAACTGAAACTATAAAATTGCAAAACCAACAAAAAAATCAAATTTGAGAGTTATTTAAAGTTCTTTAAACTATGGGAATTGCCCTGCGCACTAGACGCTAATGCCAGCATTGAGCTGGCGTTAGTTCTAGCTGCGTAGTGCGGGTTTAACGCACGCTAAAATTCTGCTTGCGCTAAAAACGCTATCACAGCTTAGTAAAAGGAGCCCTATGTATGGGTAATTGGGGTAATTGTAATAGTGAAACTAAAGTAGATAGAATAGAATTGCTAATCAATGAGATGATGTGCTTGTTTTTGGGTGCAAATTAACTCAAAATGCAGCTCGATTGTCGACAAGCAAAGAAGCATTTAATCATCCACTATCTGCAGTCTTCCCGGGTTTTTTTTCGATTTAATTTTGGTCAGAGCTGAAAATCTAAATTTGCAAAGATAATATCCAAAACAGTAACAAAGCCTCGATTACTTTGTCGCTCAAATTAGGATAACTACTGTATAAAAAAATAAAAATAAAATTACTTGCTGTTAGTTTTCAAGGACCAATCATATCAAAGAACGATGCTTGTCATTCTGTGTGCGGTTGTATCCTTATGCACACACACACTCATAACACTGGCAGACTCTTGCGTACATGATGTATGTCACAACTACTCAATTGGAGAGATATCTAATAGTCCTCTGTGATAAGTGAATACCAGTAATTTAACTTCTTTAATCACAGCTCTAAAATTTGTTAAAAATATTATAAATATTAATTGTGAATAGCTCAGACCCTTTAACCCGTGAATTAGTGTCGACACCAAACCGAGGTTAATCAGGGGACCATCATCGCTTTCACTGTCCCCTTCACCATCCGAAAATAGTTTCAAAATCAAAAAAACTAAATGAAGTAAAGAATAAAAAATGTATAACTTATCTGAACAGGATGGTTTGATAGCTGTTACTCAACCTCAGCGGTGTTAAAGTGACTAGTGCCTGTGCGTTTTCAAACAAACATATTCTTTATTGCACCATTGCCGTTATCCCTTGAAACTCGAGTCGGGGGGACAGGGATAATGGCAATGGTGCAATAAAGAATATGTTTGTTTGAAAACGCACAGGCACTAGTCACTTTAATACCGCTGAGGTTGAGTAACAGCTATCAAACCATCCTGTTCAGATAAGTTATACATTTTTTATTCTTTACTTCATTTAGTTTTTTTGATTTTGAAACTATTTTCAGATGGTGAAGGGGACAGTGAAAGCGATGATGGTCCCCTGATTAACCTCGGTTTGGTGTCAACACTAATTCACGGGTTAAAGGGTCTGAGCTATTCACAATTAATATTTATAATATTTTTAACAAATTTTAGAGCTGTGATTAAAGAAGTTAAATTACATGATGTATGTGTCATCTATTCTACTTATGAAGGTAATTTTTAAAAATCAACTGCATCGATGAAACAAACTTTATATTTTTTATTGTATAGAGTTTATTGGACACCGGTGAGATTACACAAAGTAAATAATGCAAAATCAAATAAATGCTGGCACTGTAATCTAGAGGCAGGAACTCTAGATCACCTTTTATTTCAATGCTCTTTAATATTAATTTTGGGAAATCCATATGGAGCACGATAAACCTTATTCTTGAAGTTCTCATTCCATTAAAATACGAAATAATTATGTTTGGAACTTCTGTAATGAATAAGAACCCTTTAAAAAAAAAAAAAAGCATAAGGACAAACTCCTTTTGATAATGACGGGTGTGGCTCTACAAATGATAACTAGAAACTGGAAGCAATGTGATAGGTTAAATTTTCCATTTTGGTGGGAAACGCTATGTACGTACTATAGATTTGAAAAAAATTCTAGCAGAACATAAGGGTGTTACCCGGAAATTTAAGAAATCTGGGGTCCATTAGATGATTTTGTAACACATGTTCAAGGTAACTGAAGTTGTCATAAATTAATATATTTTACAAGATCTGATATTACAAGCTAAATACACTTCCAGTAAAGGGAGGGAGGGATTATAAGATAGAGGGTTTATTCTAATATATATTTGTTATATATAAGTGCTTTTATGAGATTAGTTTATTGTATGTGATTGCACTGTCTGTATGTTTTTCAGAATAAATAAATAAAATCAGTAAAAAATAAAGTAAAATTCTAGAATTTCTCATGGCACATCCGGAATCTCTTCAGGGCAAGACCACTGTGCTATGGGACACAGTTTGAGAGACACTGCTATAGGGAGTTAAGCTGGGGAACAACCAAATTCGATATTCCATCACTTGGTATTCACAGACAGAACAACAGCAGGAGAGCAGCAGTAATGTCAGTGGAGCCCAGCCATTCATATATCTCTGCACTCCTCAGGAGAAGATTAGAACAAGAAAAGATTAGGTACAAAAAGAGACACACTAATGGTACATTTTCATTATAAGGATATTGATATAATTAAAACCAATAACCAATCTGAGGGCAAGAATCAACAGTAACAAAATTGGGGGGGGGGGGGGTTTGTTTATTTTTTAACATTACCCGACGGCAGAAGGCATGTCAATTTACTATAATTACCTCCTTCAGTCAAGTAGTACAGGTTACCAAGATTTTTAGGGGGGATATAAACATGTAGAAACTATTCTCTTAGGAGTGTATGTGTGGAAGTTATCAGTTTGATTCCTCTCAGAATATCTCCTCTTCTCAAAAATACCTTTTTTGCTGAAAAATTTAAGGAATAAAAATATTGGGAGTTTAGTAATTTTTTTTTAACCTCTATTAGGATGGATAAAGGGGTGTGTGTCTTTCAAATAAAGTTGTTTTCGTGGCTTGCTATATAGCATCTTCTCTTCATATGTGCACGTGGCTTGCTATATAGCATCTTCTCTTCATATGTGCACTGGTTGCAGGTTGATGCTATGGGGGGAGGGGGGAAGTCCCCTTGATGTTTGAATTTCTTTATTACATTTTTTTATTCCGCTCTATCAATTTGTTTCTAAGCAGAGTAGAAATAAATATACTTATTTCAAAGATATAAGACATTTTTATCCATTTAAATACAATCTCCCCTTCACTAAAATAGTAACATAATTTCTGGGTTCTGCAATCTACTCAGTCACTACTATAACAGACTTAAAATCACATTTCAGCAATTGAACGCTTCTTTAAATAAGAATGTTTTTAATAAAAAATTTTTGCTATCTTGTGTAATCCTGATCTGTTCAGGAAGTAGACTCCATAATTGAGGTCCTCTCACACAGAAAACAGAATTCTTGAATTCTTCCAAATGGAAAGAAGGAACATCCAAAATGTTAGAACTAGATGATCACAATGTCCTTACAGGTTGATGCAAATACAATGCTGCTGCCACCGTGTTTCCCCAAAAATAAGCCCTAGCATGATTTTTGTGGTAGGTCTTAATATAAGCAATACCCCCCGAAATAAGCCATAGTCGCCAGCAGCAGCACTTCCCCCCACAACGCACCCCCCCTCTCCGCCCACCCTTCCATCTGAACCGCGACCACTAGACCAATATACCTGATAACAAACGGCAGCATCAGCAGCACAGGCTGCATCGCAGCCTCCTCATGCCCGGGCGTTCCTCTGCCGCGTTGCTGATGACATCATCAGTGATGCGGCAGAGGAACGCCCGGGCATGAGAAGGCCGCGATGCAGCCTGTGCTACCGACGCTACTGTTTGTTACCAGGTATTTCAGTCTCACGGTCAGGGTTCGGATGGAAGGGTAAGTAAAGGGGGGGAGGGGGGTGGTGGGGGATGGGAGGGATAGAAAGATGCTACACGGGGGGATGGGAGGAAGGGAGGGATAGAAGCTTTAAGGGTTCTGCTGCACAAGGGATGGGAAGGATAGAAAGATACTGCACAAGGGGATGGGTGAGAGGGGAGAAAAGATGCTGCACAAGGGGATGGGTGAGAGGGGAGGAAAGATGCTGCACATGTGGGGGAGAGAAAGGAAATAGGAAGAATTGGGGTGGAGGAGAGGAAGGGAGAGATGATCATTGTACATGAAAAAAAAATAAGACCTACCCGAAAATAAGACCTAGTGCCTTTTTTGGGCCCAAAATTAATATTTTCAGGGAAAGACGGTAGTTTGGGAGACATCTTTCCAAAAATAGCCTTAAATACCAGTATCTTATAACGAATGCGAAATTCCATCAGTAACCAAAGCAAGAGAGACAAAGGGCTCCTTTTACTAAAGTGCGCTAGCGTTTTTAGCGCATGCAGAAGATTAGTGCGCCTTTGTAAAAGGAGCCCTAAAGCAGGTGTAATGTGTTCATATTTAGATGTACCACTTATTACTCTAACAGTAACATCTTGAGCAGTTTGTAAAGGTTTCAGATATTTCTTTGAAATTCAAATTAATAGCAAATTACATCAATCAAAACTGAATTTGTTCGGTTATGGTCACTTGTATTTCTCCAATTGCTATGAATCTTTAAAAAAAAAAAAAAAAAAATGCAGAAAAGCATAAAATACAAACTGTACCAAAAAAGTTTTCATAAAATTATTCTCATTCTTATTTTACTTAAATATTGCCTCAGTGGTTCCAATGAACCCTGGAACAATCATGCAATTAAACAGACAAATTCTGCTAAAATGCTCTTTGGTCAGTAATGAAGTCTGGTGGCTAAGTCAGCTTTATAAATGCCATGGGACTTGAGCCACACTGCTTTTGGTACACACTGCGGTAAGAAGCCATAACCAATGAGCATAAAGACAGCAATTATGGTGGACAATATATTCTAACGTCAACTAGTCAATTACGTTACAAGCAAAAAGGGACTCTACCACTGACTTCAGACATTATAAATGCTCTTCCTCTTATTTGCTATTTTTAACCTGCAGCAAAATCCCTAAATATGCACATTTAACATGATTCATAGGGTAACCACCACAATGTTTTCTAATCCTAACTAAACAGCTTGTGAAAACTGAGTACAATTTTAGCTGAAAAATATGTTTGCTCTGTTGTGATTTTTTCAGTTGCAAGTCATAAGGTACAATAGCAGCCTGCAATACCGACTGCTCAGACATCACTTACTGATTGCATCAGCTCCAGAATGCAGCTCAACCAGTTCTACAGTGCTTTAGCTTCCATAAAAGCAAGCAATAAGACTAGGCGGATCTGCCACGGTCTCTTCAAGAGAGACGGATGCTGGAAAGCTAAACTAAACTTTAGGTTTGTATACCGCATCATCTCTACATTCGCAAAGCTCGAGACGGTTAACAGGAGTTAGGGTAGAAAGGAACTCCAGAGGAGGGAAGGTTGAAGAGGAAATTTAGAGGACTAGAATAATCAGAGAGGGAGGAAGAGTTACATTTTTGAGAATAACCAGGTTTTCAGATGTTTACGGAAGAGTTGGAGGAAGCTCAGATTCCTAAGAGGGGAGGTAAGGTTGTTCCAGAGCTCAGTGATTCTAAAAGGGAGGGAGGAATCTATTTTTATATTTTCTATTTACTGAGAACATGACATAAATGTAAAGGTTTTATTTTTCTAAGTGAGTTCAACTATATGCACTATATGGGGTTCGCCCCTTGTTTTTCATGTCTCTTAGCATATTTTGTGACTAAATATGAAGATATATGTTACATTCTAAGAAATTTGAATATTGCATAGGGGAGTGATTTTTTTTTTTTGTCATTTTCAAATACCTTTCTTTAATCACTCCCAGTGAGTTCTGACCAAGAATCTTTGGTTTCCCCAGTATTGTTTTGACTGAATAACAGTGACTCTTCTGTGGCACATCTGTTCTGATCTGACAGCATACTACGTAGTTGGGGAAACGCTGCTGTTTTGAAATAATAAGAACTTCTAGCATCTTTTTGCGCAAGCTGAACCACTGTCCGGCTTTTGTTTTGCCCATTAGTTTCACTTTGTTGCTCTCTCTGGCGCTTTCCTTGTCCAATCCACCATCCTTTCCAGACTGGACTATTGCAACTCTATCTACCTAATCCTAACAAAGAAAAACCTTCAAAGACTCCAGCGGATTCAGAATGCCGCTGCTAGGCTTATCTTCACAAAAAGCAAATTCGACCAAGTCTCACCGCTTTTGTCCAAGCTCCACTGGCTTCCGATAATCTCCAGAGTCCACTTCAAATGTGCCTGCCTTACTTTCAAGATCCTACACGGCATCCTCCCCCCCTTTATTCCTCTTTTTTGGAATTCCTCTAACCCCAATTCCACCAGATCCACCCAAAAACTGAAACTCTCCTTTCCCTCCCTTGTAGGAAAACTAGGATATTAATTGATACATGGAAAATATTGCGTTATGTCAGTAATTTAACACCTAACCCAATACAAAAATCAACAAATCAATCTATATGGCTTAACTCCAAGATTCAAATTGGCGGATTTAAAGCCGTCTGGAAGCATTGGATTATTGGAGGTATACGGGTTTTAGACGATGTTATTTTAAATGGTAAACTGCTTGAGTTTTCACAGTTGCAGCAAAAATATGGTCTTAATAAAACACAAAGTTTTAAGTGGTTGCAACTGAAGCAGGCTATTCAGGAGGGGTTCCCTGAATAGAAGAATCTTAATAATCAATATAGCCTGGAATTCTTATGCTTTCAGGTGGACTTCTTGGGACACCAAGCCGCACAGTGGTATAAATTGATAACAGGATTTATAAATAAAAAACCAAAGACTGGCCTTAGAGACATTTGGAGCATTGAGATTAAGCATCAAATTTCTGCATCTCAATGGCCACCAATTTGGTCTTGGAGGATGAGGTGTAGTGTCTGCATCTATGAGACAAACTTGGTTTTTTTTGTTGCATAGAGCATTTTGGACCCCAGTTCGATTACAAAAGTTAGACAGCTCTAAGTCTAATAGATGCTGGCATTGTAAACTTGAAGTAGGGACTCTAGATCATTTATTATTCTATTGTCCCTTTATCATGGCCTTTTGGAAATCAATTTGGTCCCAAATTAATTGTTTATTAGAGAATCATGTAGCATATGATACGATTCTATTTGGTACATCAATGAGAACAAGGAGTCAGATTTCATCAAACAACAATAAACTTTTATTGATTATGACAGGGGTCGCCATTCAAAATATCACAAGTAATTGGAAAAACTGCAGTAGATTAAATTATACCTTCTGGTGGAATTCGTTATTTCACATTTATAAAATGGAAAGCATAATTGCTATTCAAAAAGGGTATTATAATAAATTTAAAAAGATCTGGGGGCCATTGACAACTTACTGTAATAAGTATATACCATTTTCTATTGAAAGTATATTTGCAAATGGGAGGAGGAGGGTGAATTAAAGTTTACTGAAGGTTTAATCAATAGAAAAGAATATTTATATTTATATATTTTTGATTAAATGCGTAAGGAAAGGGTGGGTGGGAAGGGAATAAATTTATTTATTTGATGTTATACTAGAAAGAAATTCAAGTGATGTATTTAATTTTAAATGTTTTATTATTTGTACACTTGTAAGATTAAAAAATGAATAAAGAATATACAAAAAAAAGAAAAATATATACTTTCTTTGCTTTGGAGTGCAGTGAAAGCAGCCTGCATTTCTGAAGAAGCTGTTTAAATTCTTTTGAGTCTTGCATATCGATTCCCCGAAGCAGGAATGAAAAATGGGCCACGTCGGAACCTTCAGTAAAGATAAGGTTTTTTTTCTATCATTTTTCAGCCATTAATCATTTAGACTGCTTATGCAGCGAAGAAAGTATATATTTTTCTAAGTGAGTCCAACTATGTGCAATGATTGGGTAGTGAGGCTTTTTTCTTGGGGTTCGCCCCTTGTTTTAGCCTTCATGTCTCTGAGCATATTTTGTAACTAAATATGAAGATATATCTTACATTCTAAGAAGTTTGAATATTGCATAGAAGAGTGATTTTTTTGTTATTTTCAAATCTGTTATTCAGTGCCAGAATAGCACTTTATAACAAAGAGACACCATATGTGACTTAAACTTGTGGCCATGCATGCCTCTCCTTCCTAGCTACTGTGTTTCCCTGAAAATAAGACCTAACCCGAAAATACACCCTAGTTTGATTTTCAGGGTAGGTCTTAATATAAGCCCTAGTTGAAGCGCTGGATTTGCAGGCAGCAGCATTTACCCCCGCTCCCCCCTCCACCCGCCGCCCCTTCCATCTCTCCCTCCCCTTGCCGACAGCGAGACCGACATACCATTACCTTCTTCCAAACGGTAGCATCGCAGCAGCAGCATCTAAACGCGTTGCTTCGTGCTTCCTCCCGCCGGGGCATTTCTGTGTCGCATCACTGATAATATCATCAGCAACGCCCTGACGATAGAAGGCCCGAAGCAGCCCGTTTAGATTGTTGCCGCGACGCTGCCGTTTGGAAGAAGGTAATGATATGTCGGTCTCGCGGTCAGCGTGGGGAGAGAGAGATGGAAGGGGAGGGAGAACTGGAAGGCTCGGCAGGGGTTCAGCTATGCAGCGGGTGGGGGGGGGGGGGAGATAGAAAGATACTGTGGGTTTGTGATTGGGCATTGTTTCCCCGAAAATAAGACCTAGTGGGTTTATTGGGCCCAAAATTAATATAAGACAGTGTCTTATTTTCGGGGAAACACAGTATTCACATGCACCTGGAGTGTGATCATTAAGGAGCAGCATGCAAAACTTGAATAGCCAGGTAAAGCTTTGCACAGCGCACAAACCTATATAGCATCACCTCCTCTCTCCTTCCATGAGCCCCCTCCTTCAAGTCTTTCCAGCCTGTCTTGGACCCAAAGCAGAATTAGACAGAGCATGCACCAAATACCAGAGACAACTCACTGAGTGCAGACAGCAGTAGCAGCGAAAGAGCTCTCGACAGCCACAGGAGGTAATTAAGGTGACTGAGTTAGCTGCCCACACCACACAGACCACATCAAGGCAACTGGCTGGAATGAAGCAAAGAGCAAAAAGAAGAGCAGAAGAGACCTCCAGGTGAGACTCCTCCATGCACATGGCCAAATTCTAGCAAAAGCTAAAGAAAATATTACTTATAAATAAGCCACAGGTATAGATAATCTACAAATTTAAACTAGAAGTTATCCTCCTGTGTCAATACCAAAGGAAAACTTTAAAGATAACTGTAAAGGTGTATTGTCATTTTAATATGAAAAACGTGCATCAGAGGAGGGGGGAAGGGAATAAGAGGGACTATGGGAAATTCCGGGAATGTTTTTAATGTTAAACTAGTAATGATCCTTTGTAAATAGGTGTACAGTATGTGCACGCGTATGTATGTGTAACCCAATCTGGTGTGTGGGAGATCAGCCAGAGCCTCCTGCCATACCCCCAAAAATAAGCCATAGTTGCCAGCGGCAGCACTTCCCCCACAACGCACCCTAACTCCCCGCCCACCCTTCCATCCGAACCCTGACCGTGAGATCAAAATACCTGGTAAAAAACAGCAGCGTTGGTAGCACAGGCTGCATCGCGGCCTTCTCACGCCTGGGCGTTCCTCTGCCGCGTTGCTGATGACATCATCAGTGATGCGGCAGAGGAACGCCTGGCCGTGAGAAGGCGCGATGCAGCCTGTGCTACCGACGCTGCTGTTTGTTACCAGGTATTTCGGTCTCACGGTCGAGGTTCAGATGGAAGGGAGATCAAAGGGTAAGCGAAGGGGGGGAACAGAAGCTTCAAGGGTTCTGCTGCACAAGGGATGAGAGGAAGGGATAGAAAGATACTGCACAGGGGATGGGTGAGAGGGGAAGAAAGATGCTGCACATGTGGGGGAGAGGAAGGGAGAGATGATCATTGTACATGAAAAAAAATAAATAAGTAAGACCTACCCGAAAATAAGACCTAGTGCCTTTTTTGGGCCCCAAATTAATATTTCCAGGGAAAGACGGTAGTTTGGGAGACATCTTACCAAAAATAGCCTTAAATACAAATTTCTTATAACGAATGCGAAATTCCACCAGTAATCAAAGCAAGAGAGACTAAGGGCTCCTTTTACTAAGGTGCGCTAGCGTTTTTAGCGCACGCACAAGATTAGTACATCATTTAATTTCAGAAGTTTCTGAAAATTGCTCCATTGTGAGAGTTCCTACCCAATCCTTCCTTCCTTTTTTTTTTTTTTTTAACTTTAAGAGCTGTATGCCTTCCAGTGCTTCTCTAAGTCTCTTTCTGGTCACATGTTCCCTCTCCATGTCTACACTACCTGCTCCATAGAAGCTGGTGTGCCACACAACACTTTACGTCTGCGTGTCTTGGGCATGAAAAGGTTGAGAAACTTATCCATATCTAGGCCTGGGATGGGATGCAACACATCTATAGGTAGGAAATTTTATGAAATCACATGATGATGCAAGGTGTTAACCATGGTAGTACATTTCTCCCTCCGGATTCGCGGGGGATAGGGGCTGAGCCGGACCACGAATGGTGAAATACCGCGAATATCTTCTGGTCCGGCTCTGACCCAACCCCGCCTTCCTCCTGCCTTCACCCCCCCCACCGGCATCCCGGCCTTACCTGGTGGTCTAGCGGGCTTTCAGGGCAGAAACGATCTTCCTACGCTCCTGCCCCGTGCAGATCGCCAATAGGAAATGGCTGCCGTGAGTTCCCGTAGTCTCTCGAGACTACGACGGGAACTCCCCACAGCCATTTCCTATTGGCGATCTACATGGGGCAGGAGCGTAGCAAGATCGCTCCTGTCCCGAAAGCCCGCTAGACTACCAGGTAAAGCCGGGACGCCAGGGGGAAGGCTAAACTATGGGGGGTTTTTCCCCTTTTTTTCCCCCTCCCCCCAAAATCACGAATATGTGAAATCGCGGTTGCCGAAACCGCGAATGGGGAGGGGGAAGTGTAGTGGAAAAATTAGAACATCTCAACTACATATGGCTAATATGCACTGGAAACTAGTCCCCCTCTGTCAAAATCTGGATTCAGCTGATATTAATGCAGCTGTTTAATTAGAAACTGACTTTAATCATCGAACTGAGGACTCCTTTTACGAAGGTGTGCTAGCGTTTTTAGCGCACGCACTAGATTAGCGCGCTATAGCACGTGCTAGCCGAAAAACTGCTGACTGCTTAAAAGGAGGTGGTAGCAGCTAGTGTGCGCCAAAATTGCTGGTGCACCTTTGTAAAAGGAGCCCTTGAGTGAGATTTTTTTTATTTTATTATACAACTTATTGATTTTGATATATGATTATGAGAAATATATTATTCCTGGTGGAATTCTGCACAAAAATTTTTTTTTTTTTAATTTCAAAATTTTGTGCACAAAATTAGCAAATTCTGCAAAATTCTGTACATTTGTCACAATTTAAATAATAGTTTTGCTAATTATTCCCCTCCTTTACTAAGGTTTTAGCACCGGCGGTAACTGTTCCGATGCTCATAGGAATTCTCCGCTCTTTTGTGATCCTTGTGACATCATAGTAAATCCACACTTTTTTCCCCATGAAATAATGTTTGAGAGTTACGAAAGTATAGTCTTACAATGGCATTAGCATCTTGTTCAAAAACAAAAGAAACCAATAAAGTAGCTCTCTATATCTGAAGACAATGTGGATTCCAGTAACTCAGTAACATTTAGGGGTTCCACTATATTTAAACCTTCCTCTTCTGGAGAGGCACCTGACTGTTTCTTAGTAGGCAAATTGTATACGATTTATAGGTGGCATAAGCTCAGAGGAAAATTTCAATATTTCAACCAAATATTTTTTAAACATTTCTAAAAGGTGTCACTGCAAGAGATTTTACAAAATTCAATAAGCGTAAATTTAATCACTTATTATAATTTTCTAATTGTTCAACCTTTCTATATAGAAGCATTTTTTCTTTCAACATCCCATCAGTTCGCTGTACAGCGAAAGATTAGAGAAACTGGGCCTCTTCTCCCTCAAACAGTGGAGATTGAAAGGGGACATGATCAAAACATTCAAGGTACTGAAGGGCTTAGTAATAGTAATAATTTATTATTTATATACTGCCAAAGCCAAAGTAGTTCGAGGTGGTTTATAGTAAAGAAGAGCTGGACATTCAGCGAAAAAAAAACAATGAAGTCTTTGAGTACATGAATATTTGTACAGAGTAAGGTTACATTGTAGGGGCAGGTTTACAATAAGAAGTGGGTCGAGGCGGTTTACAGTAAGAAGGGCTGGTCATACAGCGTGGGGTAAGCAGTAAAGACTTTAGGAATTCTTGGTCACAAATCGGTTGAACAGGTTGGTTTTAACTAGTTTTCTGAAGTTGAGGTAGGATGAGGAGTGCTTGATGATGCTGCTTAGCCAGTCGTTCTTCAGACTTGCTTGGAAGGCAACCGTTCTGTCAAGGTATCTTTTGTATCGGCAGGTTTTTAATGTAGGGTGGCTAAACATACGTATTCTGTGTGTAGGCCTGGTGGAGCAGTCTAGTTTAAAGTGGGAGACCAGGTATAGAGGGGCCAAACCGAGAATGGATTTGAAACAGAGGCAGGCGAATTTGAACAATACTCTTGCCTCCAGGAGCAGCCAGTGGAGTTTTTGGTAGTAGGGGGTTATGTGATCCCATTTCTTTATGCCGAAAATCAGTCGCACAGCTGAGTTTTGTATGATTCGGAGTCTTTGAATGGTTTTCTTGAGAGACCCCAGGTAAATGATATTGCAATAGTCGAGTAGGTTTAAAATGGAGGATTGCACCAGTAAGCGGAATGATGTTGTGTCAAAGTACTTTCTAATGGTTCTTAGTTTCCAAAGTGTCGAGAAGCCTTTTTGGATCAGTAGCTCCGAGTGCATATTTAGAGTGAGGTAGCGGTCCAGTGTCACTCCCAGGATTTTTATGGTATCGACAATGGGGAAGTTCTGACCGTTCAAGGTTATTATAGTATCTTTGATTTTGTCATTTGGGCTTGCCAGGAAGAATTTGTTTTTTTCAGGGTTGAGTTTCAGTTTGAACTCTGTCATCCATGTTTTGATTTGTTTTAGAATTAGTGCTAGATGATTCTTCGTCTCAGGAGTCAGGCTTGTTAGGGGCAGGACTATGATGATGTCATCGGCGTAGATGTAAAATTTGATTTTTCATTTTTCCAGTAGATTTGCCAATGGGGCTAGATAAATGTTGAACAGAGTGGGGGATAGGGGGGAACCCTGTGGTACTCCACATGGGTTTACCCAGCTGGAGGATTGGATATTGTCGCTATAGACTCGGTATGATCGTTTGGTCAAGAAGCCATGGAACCATTTTAGTACATTGCCTGAGATGTACTTATCCAAGGATAAGAACAGGTTGTTCACCCTCTCCAAGGTAGGGAGAACGAGAGGGCACTCTCTAAAATTGAAAGGGGATAGATTCCATACGAACGTAAGGAAGTTCTTCTTCACCCAGAGAGTGGTGGAAAACTGGAACGCTCTTCTGGAGTCTGTCATAGGGGAAAACATCCTCCAGGAATTCAAGACAAAGTTAGACAAGTTCCTGCTGAACAAGAACGTGCGTTGGTAGGGCTAGTCTCAGTTAGGGCACTGGTCTTTGACCAGAGGGCCGCCGTGTGAGTGGACTGCCGGGCACGATGGACCACTGGTCTGACCCAGCAGCAGCAATTCTTATGTTCTTATCCACTTTGTCATTGACTTTCTTAATTTCTGAAGTGAACTCTTCCTTAGTATTAGTCAAAGATTTCCCCAAACCGTCAACGGTACTCACAAGATTAACCAGCTCCTGGGAAGATCTAGCAACTGTTGAGTTCAGTCTCTCAAGAGCCTCCCATATACTCTCGAGAGTCACCACAGAAGGTTTTTCTAAAAATGAACGAATATCAGAAATAGATCTCGCATTAAGCAATTCTGTAATTGGGTTAACCGAAACAGCTGGACAGATTTTGAGTCACATCCCTCAGGCTCTGTATCAGAGGCCTAAACACAGGCTAAAAAGTTGATCACAAGAACGATTCAGTATACCAAGGCAAAACACTAATTTGGCAACAACACTACGAGCTAGATTCACTAAGCCCACCGATCAAGTCCCGACCACTTAGCGACCCTTTTACGACCCAGACCCGATTCACTAACCTGCCTCCCGATCCGCGCATGCAAATGAGGGGGAATGGTATGCAAATATAGGCATGCAGCGATTCACAGTGAGAGATTCACGGTGAGAGATTAGAGAAACTGGGCCTCTTCTCCCTTGAAAAAAGGAGACAGAGGGGACATGATAGAAATATTCAAGATAATGAAGGGAATAGACTTAGTAGATAAAGACAGGTTGTTCACCCTCTCCAAGGTAGGGAGAACGAGAGGGAACTCTCTAAAGTTAAAAGGGGATAGATTCCGTACAAACATAAGGAAGTTCTTCTTCACCCGAGAGTGGTGGAAAACTGGAACGCTCTTCTGGAGGCTGTTATAGGGAAAACACCCTCCAGGGATTCAAGACAAAGTTAGACAAGTTCCTGCTGAACTAGAACATACGCAGGTAAGGCTAGTCTCAGTTAGGGTGCTAATCTTTGACCTAAGGGACGCCACGGGAGCAGACTGCTGGGCACGATGGACCACTGGTCTGACCCAGCAGTGGCAATTCTTATGTTCTTATGGGCTGGCCGATCCCAAAACAAGTGACTGCTGAGGACCAGTCGCACATGTCCCTGCCGACTCTCCTGCTCCATTGCTGCTCTGAAATCCCTGCCAACTTCCAGCCCTGCTCTCTGCCCCGACTCTCCTGCCCCGATCTTCCAGCCCTGCTCTCTGCCCAGATTTTCTACCCTTCACTGCAGCTCAAGACCATGTTTTAACCCGCTTTAAACACACGGGTTAAAAACACAGGCTCACGAGTAAAAAGTAAAAAAACAACACAAACATCAAACATATGCGCAGACCATCTACAGGCAAAGTAGATGGTCTGCACATGCATCTGGATCGCTTGAGAGCGATCTATGTAGTCAGTGGGAGGCGTTCCTCCGACCACCCCCATTTGAATACAGGCCCGTTGTGAATTAGTCAGCCTGCGTCAGATCGGACACGGAGCAAAGTGAATTACACAGGTTAGTGAATCTAGGCCTATGTGCTTTGCAAGGCAGCTAGGAGAGTGGGGAGGGGAGGGAAGGAAGGAAGGAAGGAAGGAAGGAAGAACTTAAAACAGCTCATACGCATTATAATGTCAGTCTCTGAACAACAGCTACTTTTAACAGATGCCACCGTGTCTGGACACTTGTTTTTTTCTAAGTACACCGCTTGCTAGGCTTTACCTATTCCTACTCTCCCCCACCCCCCTTCCCCATCACAACACTTACATTCCTAAAGCACTTTAAAATTAAATCGAAATGCAGCAGAGCAGTCAAAGGAGCCAAAAAACTCTAATCTCTGGTCCCTCCTCCAAGCTCTCTAGTTGCTGATGCTACATTGAACAAAACATTAGCCAGGCCACGACTCGTGGGTCCACCCTATTTCTGCTGCCTATGTTACGGCCTCCAGATACTATTTAAAGGCACAGTGACCTGTTGGAATGCATGAACATCAATTACAGACAGCACCAAATAAAATGTATTAGTTGAACAGAAGAAGGTAAACCACAAAGGACAAGAGTAGCTGGCTATGAGGAACGCTACTCCAAACACATTTTTCCCAGGTACTTTTTTCCTTTTAATGTTAAAAAAAAAAACCAAAAAACAAAACACTCCTCACCCCCCCTCCAAAAAAAACCAAAAACCACCCCAAACAAAGCCTTGTATAGGCCAGGGAAACACATTTGAAAATGCCTCCCTCCTCCAACTCACTGCCAAAGACCCTTTAATTTGATCCCATGTGTGGGACAGTGACATCCTGGGTCACGCACCTATCATGTACTAATCACTTTAAATTATCCACACTGCCCACCCCATGAAGGAAGAAAAAAAAAAAAAAAGTAAAAGGGACTTGCCTTGTTTTCTGGCTTCTGAGAACACTTTTGATCCTTGGGTTCCAGCTCTTTTTTGCTTTTCCCTCTTTTGTCACTTCCTTTGGAGTCTAATGAAGCACAACGGTGGAGGCCTGCAACTAATCTACCAGGAGAGAGTCACAGAAAAGCATCTCCTGATCATTCAGCAAATGCGATGGGCTTATAACACAGCTCAAAGAGGAAGTCAACACTTAAGCATATGCAGCAAGTGAAATCGAAAGCAAAAGCACTGCAATTCACAATACTATCACATCACTGGAGACTACAAATAAACACAGGCTGTGAATAAATGCACACGCTCTCTACAGTAAGAAATACAAGTACAAGCAGTAACCATTGCACTTTTACCGAGTAAACAATTCATCCTTTAACACTTAAACTGTATTCTTAATGTGCTGTAGTACTGCCCGATTCGGCAATTCAAATCGATACGTTTTCTTTAAAAATGGGGCTTTTCGATTCACTGACCAACCCTCCCCCCCACATACCTTCGGGCCTCCTAAAACAGCAGCGAAAAGCCTGTCCTAAGCGCTGCCTCTTGCTGGCCATCCACTGCCGCTGCTGCTCCTGCTTTAGGAGGCCCAATGTCAGAGCTCACGGGGGGGGGGGGGGAAGAGGGGGGGGTCTCGGCGAGAGGGAGAATTAGAAGGCCTTGAGCATGCATAGATGCATGCTCAAGGCCCGGCAGAGGCAGGAAGATCTTCTAGCGGCACCGGCACGTCCTGTGGGCTGCGTGCCGGTGCCAGACCGAGAGGGGGTAAGTTCAAGTTGTTCAGGAAGGGGGTGCCAGTGCGGGCGGGGGGGGGGGGGGGAGAGAAACGTATCAAAGCGAGTTTCCATTATTTCCTATGGGGAAACTCATTTTGATATACGAGTATTTTTGTTTACGAGCATGCTTCTGGAACGAATTATGCTCGTAAACCAAGGTTCCACTGTATATTTAAATCTTTTTATTGAAGTATAAAAAGAGACAATATTCTATCTATACAACTGTTTATATAAATCACAAATAGAGTCTTCCATTTCTATCTGGTTTTGGTACAGGCTTCCCAAAGATTCAGTTGCCTATATTTTTACGTCAACTGGGAAAGTAATTGGATTGTCTTTCAGACATGGGGGTAGAAAAGAGCCTAAACCGTGTAGTGGATGAACAGGAAGATAAGTGTTTATTAAATGTTAGAAATGTTACTTGATGCCAGCAACGATGGATGAAATCTGTGGTTGCAACAGTAAGATGCCTGAGCAGCTGGGCACATGATGGAAGGATGTTGCAGACGGCAGACAAGATACAAATGATGTCATTTAACAGTAGTTCATGGAAATCCAAAAGCAATTTCTGCAGTTTTTTTAAATCACTGAATTCAGTTGCCAACTGTCTAAGATGTTAAGTTTTTACATATTGATACTAGTCTCAAGATTTTAGAGAATGACATGGGGATAAAGTTTGTCCCCGGCCCCATGGGATCTGTCCCAGTCACACAGGTACCCGCCCCCGTCTCATTCATTTTATATTTATATATTAGAGCCTCTGGCAGAGACCCATTTTACTAAGTATGCATCCTTCCAAATTAATATTTCCAAATTAAGAAAGTGTGTTTGCTAATCTGTATATTGGTCTCTACCAGAGCCTTTAAGTTTATGGGGACAGGTGGGGATAGATATGATTCCAGCAAGGACAGATTTTATTTCTGTCCCATAAATATATATAATTTTGTTTTTTAGGGGAGGAAAGAGGATAATTTTGGTCTTCCAACTTAAATCAGATTTGGTTCCTGTTGGGATACAAAACCATAAGCCTTTATCAATGAATACTTAGGCTTTTCCTCCCTTTATTATAATCCCCCAACTTGCCCAGTTGCTGCGGGTACTATATATGTCTGGGGGGCCACAGACTAAAGCCCTCTCTAGAACCAAAGACTCTTGCACCTTAGGTCAGTCCACTAGGTGCTGCTGATCTACAATAGTCAGGTCACCTTCACCCAACTCAACAGGAGCTGTGAACACTGCCTCCACCAGCTAGTCCAGAGAGCGGAAACTAAATTCTGGAATTAAGCCCAAGTTTCCTGCATAGCAACAAAGCACTATTACTAAGTGACCAGAGTAGGCCAAGTCTGGTCCAGCATACTTCTTTAATATATATATTGTATTATTTTTTCCTGTACAGGAAAAACAAATACTCAACTGTGAAGCAAACTGCATGTTATCTACATTTAAATCCTGATTTCACAATAAAATAAATGTATTTTAAAAATACAAGGTACAGTACATTAAAGACACCAGTCTGTAGCCTATTTAATAGTTACATTTATTTAAATCTAGGGATTTGCTTAAATGCAACCTTACTGAATATTAGGAAGTCTGAATAAAATATATTTTAGGAAGTAATTAAACTTACTTTTTCTCACACAGATTTTTCTTATATTTATTTTGATTATGTTTAACACCTGCAAAGAGAGTAAATATTACATCAACCAGTGAACAAAAAATTAGCACAAAACTCATGCGCCAAAGTCAGTAAGAAAAAAAGAATCTAAAAGCAATAAAAACAAGAGTCTTTCACCCACACACGATGCCAACAGGTTCTACAAATGTAAACATCAAACACGCAAGCAGCCATCACTGCTGACCACCTAAGTCTCTGAACGTATAAAAGGCTAAAGGAAAAAGGGAGCCATATCATCATTGTGCACTACAGCTACGTAGATCAGGAGGAAAAAGAGGAAACACAGGCTCCAGCAATCTGGTAAGAGATTCTGATTTGCCTGGCTATGCTCAGCACAAACAGCATGTAAATCTGTAAATCATATGCACGCTATTTGCGCTGATATCACAGTGAAAGGGGAAGGAACTGTACCTGGTGCCTGTACACAAGAGCTGAGCGGCAGGTACAACTCTTGTACACAGGCCCAGTACAGTTCCTGATTGCTGGAGCTCTCAAGCAAGTTTTGTTTTTTGTTTGTTTCACATACGATATGGACGCAGCTGTTGTGTGTGTTTTGTATAAGTATGTGCCCTGCTCCTAACCGCTGCGTTCTGATATAGGCATGGGACATACACACATACACAAACAGCTACCGGCAGCTCCAGACCTGTCCTGACAGAAAATTTTGCAGAGCAAGAGCTAGCTGTTCCCTGCTATGCACTACAAGGAGTGCCCATTTTAATATTAATGAGCTCCTTGTAATGGGATTGGGAAGTGGAAGAGGACAAACTGATATTGGGGGGGGGGGGGGGGCTGAAAGGAGAGAGGATCCAGCAGCCTAGTAAGATTGTGTTTTGTAATCCATCCCTTCTTATCTGCACATATCCCAATTCCACATCACACAGCTACATATTCCATAACAAACAGCTACATATTCTGCTAATATGGAAAGCTGCCTTACTGTAAAAGGCCAGTTTAAAAAGGTTTTTTGCATTTAATAATTTATAGTGGTATCATTGCCACTAAACATTGGGAAAGAAAATTCCCAATGGGGAAATTACATCATACTTGCTAATTTTCTTTCAAGTAGCATCAGATCAGTCCAGAACCTGTGAGTTATGTCCACTGATGGATGGATTTTTCACTCTGTCAAAAATTACAAAGACTAGGGGTCATTCGATGAAACTGCAAGGAAATACTTTAAAACCAATAGGAGGAAATATTTTTTCACTCAGAAAATAGTTAACCTCTGGAACGCGTTGCCACAGGTTGAGGTAAAAGTGGATAGCATAGCTGGTTTTAAGAAAGGTTTGAACAAATTCCTGGAGGAAAAGTCCATAGTCTGTTATTAAGACATGGTGGAAGCCTCTGCTTGCCCTGGATCAGTAGTATGGAGTGTTGGTACTCTTTGGGTTTTGGTCAGGTATAGTGACTTGGATTGGCCACCATGAGAATGGGCTACTGGGCTCGATGGACCACTGGTCTGACCCAGTAAGGCTATTCTTATGTTCTTAAACAGAGAACAAATCACTGTGATCCTTGTCCTATTAAGAGCATTCTACATCCCCAGAATTTTGATAACAAAGCAATGGTAACTGCTTCCCCCTCTTTTACCAACTCTTTGATAATTTCTATGTTGATGCTGATTTGAGTAAAGTCATTTTTAAAAAATAGAAGTATCAAGACAATGTCAATATGCAAAAAAAAAAATGGCAAAGAGGGAGGGAAGTTGGATTGATCTGGTGGGATTCAAAGATAGAAAATTAGCAGGTAATATCTAATTTCCTATTATTGCACTCGCAAGGCTAGTCCAGAATCTGTAGGATGTAGCAAAAGCAGTACTCACAATGAGTAGGGTTTATGAACCCTTGCCCTAAACACGCTTGCTGTCCATGCAGCAATGTCCAATCTGTAATGCTGTGCAAACATATGAAGTGAGGATTAAGATGCTGCTTTACAAATATATCGGGGACACCACACTCAACTCAATCCTAGAGGCTCTAAACTAGGTCTCTTAGCTGAACTAACTTCCACGGAAGGCTAAATAAATAAACTCGTGGGGGGGGGGGAACAATTTTCCACTCCAAGGGAAATTTGGAAATCTAGCCGAGCTGAAGGTCCCTTGAGAGTCCCTAACTCCATATCCTGTTACACCTCACCAAACACTTAAGGCCCAGCTAAAGATGAAGGATAATGTGAAGATAAAATAGCCACCATTCCCACGACTTCAAGCAGAACATGGCTCTGAAAGATTAAGTTCTTGCCTCGATAACCTTTACTTATCAGATGAACACTGCCATACTCTGTAAGTAGCTGTCTGTACAGTTTCTCTTTATTGTAAACCGCCTAGAAGTCGCAAGATTGTTGGCGGTATATAAGAATAAAGTTATTATTATTATTATTATTATTACTTTCTTAAAGATGTATCTAGTGGTTCTGAACCGTAGGGTCTTGTATTTAAACTAGCAAGTTGCTTTCAGAAAACTATCAATCATGTTTTCAACTCCACCACCTTCCCAGGGAGCTGCAATTGCCCCCTCAGTTTGTACAAAAGCAATCAAGCAACACTGTAATAAAAGACATAACTGGAAAGAGAGAAACAGGGAGAAATCCCCTACAGAACAATTCTGTTCTACTCTGAACATTACCAATAAATATTTTAACATACGAACAGCTGTTATAGCAATAGATACAGAAATGTGTGCAAACCAGCACTAAACTATAGAGCTCATAGCTACTTGTATGTCCTGCTATCTAGTGAACTTGAAGCAGACTGTCTGGAGCAGTCTTTTTATTTTAAGCTCTCCTGAAAAAGGCAGAGATTTCTCCAGCACCGTAGATTCCAAGGCAGAAGGCAGGCGAAGCCCATATAGAGGGAGGGTCTTCAGTATCACTAGACACATCTACAAGAAAGAAGATCAAGGTAAGAACCTAATCATTATTTCTACTGCAATGTGTCTAGTGGTCCTGAACCACAGGGACATACCAAAGCAGTCCCCAGAATCTAAGGCGGGCCCAAAGATCCTGTCTTCAGGATGGAGGACTCAAAAAGCGGCAGCATCCAATGATCCTGTACTGGGTGATTGTCGCAATAACATCCCCAGCCATAAAGGATGGCATCAGTTATTAATGTCTGCCAGGAAGAAATGCGAAGAGGCATGTTCTTAGAAAGGGTAGCCATCTGCAGCCACCACCACATACTGCTCTTCGCTACAGACAACCATGAAAGTGGTTGCTGAAGCGAGTCTATCTGTGGGGACCAGCACAAGAGGAGAGTCTTGGAGAGGTCTCATGGCGTGCTCTCACCCAAGAGAGCACCATCTATGGCTACTGCCTTTGACCCCAAGACTTGCAGGTAGTGCCACGTCTTGGGAGACAACCTCTGGAGCAGATCTGAAATCTGCTTCTGCAGCTTTAGCCTGCGTGATTCTGGAAGAAAGACGTGGCTCAAAGCCATGTCAATGAGAACTCCCAGGTACTCCAAATGCTGAGTCAGCTCCAGCTGGCTCTTCTTCAAGTTGACAATCTAACCCATGTCTTGGAAGCGTTGTACCACTCTTGAAATTGCTTGTTTGTCTTCCTCCTTGGATGAAGCTCTGATAAGCCAATCATCCAAATATAGATACACTTGGATCCCAGCCTGACGGAGGTGTGCTGCCACCACCACCTTCGCCTTGGTAAAGGTGCGAGGTACCATTGCTAGACCGACGTGGAGTGCCAAGAACTGGAAATTCTGGTTCTTACATGGAATAGCAAACACCTCCTGTGGACTAGGAAAATGTGAATGTGAAGATAGGAGAAGTCAAGGGAAGAGAGAAATTCTCCCGGTGCCACTGCTGCTATGACTGACCAAACAGTCTCCATGCAGAAGTGTGACACCTTCAGTACTGCATCGACAGTTTTGAGGTCTAGAATTGGTCGCCAGTCTTCTGAGCTTTTCTTTGGCATGATGAAGTACATGGAGTATCTGCCTGAGCCCGATTCATTGCCCTGACTCTGAGGGCTCTCTCCGGTAGGATGGCCAGAGAATCTTTAAAGTAATCTGGAAGGGGGCACTGAACTCAATTTTGCAACTGCCCTCAACAACTTCCAAGATCCAATGGCTGCACTAATCTAAGCCCAGACCGACCAGAAAGCCAACAGTCTGTCCCCTATCTGGGGGAGTTTGGCTCCTGTTCTGGCATCATTGTGATTTTTGAGAGGCTAAATCCCTTACAGATAGACAGTCCTGGAGGGTCAATATTAAGTTCTACAATACAGTACTAAAAAAAGCAAGGAAGAACTTCTATGGTGATAAAATCTCCAGATCCAACAACCAGAATAGTACGTTGTTCAACATCTGGCGCTCCTTAACTTCCAAAAATGACTCCACCATGCTCCCCTCCTCTCCTTCAGCCGATGTTCTAGCAAAATTCTTCAACGAAAAGATCACTTTCTGAAGATGCTCCTTACCACCTGCAGTCTCCTACAACTCTCTGGTGCCCACCGACTCCAACCCTACCCTAACGGTCTCCAACCTTATCCCAGTCGACAAATCCTGGACTGCCTTTGGGCACGTATCCGAATCCCTGGTCTTTAAATTCTGCCTCAAGCTGAAATCCTGCAACTGTACCTTGGACCCATTTCCCTCCTACCTATACAAGAAAATTCCCGCACAGGCCATCTCATCTCTTACCAAACTTATAAACTCTGCCCTACTATCGGGCCTATTTTCTCCAGAAATGAGACATATTGCCTTGACCCTACTAATGAAAAAAGCTGACCTAGACCCTTTCACACCATCCAGCTATCGCCCAATAGCAAATATCTCTCTCCTAACCAAGATGCTAGAGTCTCTCATATCTACCCAACTCTCATCCTAGTTAAAGAGATTCTCTATTCTCCTACCTTACCAATATGGCTTTAGACCCAGCTTCAGCACCGAAACCCTATTGGCCTCATTAATCTCAAAGGTTCAACAACTTCATTCTTGTAATACGTTCGCTGTTCTTTTACAATTTGACCTTTCTGCAGCTTTTGACATTGTCAATCATGATATTCTAGTTTTCCAACTCTCCGAGATAGGCATTAACTCCACAGTCTAGACTGGTTCTCGGAATTCTTACGTTTCCGTTCTTACACTGTTAACATGAATGGAGCCAAAACAGCCTGTGCTCAATCTCCTAACTTAAATCAGGGATAGAAGCAGCTACACAGGGGACAGCTCTTGAGCGATAAAAAATACGAGCAGGCTGGCTAGCTAGGTGTCCCTGAGGGACTGATCTGTTAGCAGCAGACTTCCGCGGCATGAGTCTGCATCTTCTCCCAGGCAGAGGTACCAACTAGTGGAAACCTCTGAGCATAGAGCCTCCCATGCAAAAACTGAGAAAAAAATATCCAAAAATAAAAAAAATAAAATAAAATCACAAAGCAGACCAGAAACACTTCTGAGCAACTTGCTTGCAGAAAACAAACTGAGAGAGCAGGTGGAGGTAGAGATGAAAACATGATTGACAAGTTTTCTGCAAGCAATTTGCTGGTTCAGATACAAAACCCTATGGTTCAGGACCACTAGACACTGCATTAGAATTGATGTTCCTACAATGAACCCTATTAGGACCAAAAGAGACCAAGTTTATGCTTAATCACTCTTTTTTTGTTTGTTTGAAATATTTTTATTGCTTAATCACTCTTGATGCATTTTCCCACAATCCACAGTTCTTAATGACTTAACTGTCCTTTTAAGGATGACCTAGTACCTAAAAGGATTTTTACTACCTGCTCCCCTCCCTATTGGTTTTTTCCCCGTACATGTTTACTTTTTCTTTACATATTGTAGTTCCAGCCCTTCTTTCCCTTTTGTCTCTGTTTGTAAATTTATTTTTTTTTAATCTTTTAAAGTTAGTATTTTCCCTAGTGCTGTTGTATGTTTTTAAACTGTATTTTAGTTAATAGATGGTTTTAACATTTTTGGACACCGCCTAGGTTTGATTAGGCGGTATAAGAAATTTTAAACAAACTTGAAACCTGTCACTGCACTCAAATCTTCAGCTGCATCTAATGTTTGGTTTTGTGATGTGCTTTGTCTCAGAAGTGTATGTAAATATTACTATGTCTAAAAGTTAGTTAAAAATAAAATAAAAGGATGCCAAGAACAGAAGTAAGCTGCCAAATACTTTCATAAACTCAGAATACCAGACAAGGCACTGCTGGGGTAAAGTGCGGGAAGGGAGTGGAAAGGAATTGCCCAATAGTTACCTCTCATTTCTTCCATCAGCTTTCTGAACTTCACATTCTGTTGCAAGAGATCTTTCACCCCCTCAGGGCCGTGCCTGCACAGGTCTTGAGCTCTCTCATTGGCCTCTAGTGCTCGCTCACACTCGCCCATCAGGAAGAGAGCATCACAGAAGCGGTAGTGACCCTGACACAGAAATATCAACAACTGAGCCAAAGCAAGGACAACGAAAGATTAGGTTCTTATCTTTGCTAATCTTCTTTTTTGTAAACCCACACTTTATTCCGGGACCAGTGGGTTATTTCCGACTACATGCCAGGACTTTGTAGGAAGCCTCAAACTTTTGCCACAGATTACAACCAATTCCACACTTTGCTGGGCTCTACAATGGTGGTTGAACCATTCCAATCAGATTCTTACAACACCCTACCTACAGTTAGATTGTAATCTCCAACCTGAGCCTGAGAGCACACCCGCTTTCTCTCTAAATGTAAAGTACTTAGGACTCAAAGCAGCAACAGCTGTATATCAACTACTTGGAACAGAATGGGCTACAATGCTCGCAAGGTCTTTTACCACTCAGATGGACAACCAAGGATCAATGTTCTACAACAAACAAGGAGGCATAAACTCTTCTCAACTTTGCATAAGCCTAAAGAATATAGGCTCCCTAAAGATTCTACTCATAGCCATATAGGGACATGGAGCACCCCAGGCATCTCAACCCTCATAAATGGGTTCCACAATTCCCTAGTTGTAAAAAGATCTCTCCCACCACTGGGGAACACCAGAGATCAACCTTTCTGCACCCCCCATCTTCACAAAAATTCTCCCTAGTTTTGCACCAAGTGACCATCCATGTGCAGTGTTGTTCAGAATGCTCTTCCATTCACTGGGGCACACCTCTGATTGCACTAACCATTCTGAAACTGCAACAGAATAAAAGCATCCTGATAGCCCCTCACTGGCCTTGCCAGACTTGATTTTCTCATTTGCTCCATCTGATTGAGCTGTCCATTTGCTTGCTTCTTTGTGCAGACCTCCTCACTCAATGAGAAGGGACTCCACTCTTCAACCCAGCCCTTGTCATTTTGATCTCTCAGCTTGGATACTGAACAGATGACAACCCAAAGTCTTGCCCTGAAAGTATGGGAAGTTCTAATAGCATTTAGAAGACCTTCTACAACAGTGATCCCCAACCCTAAACTGGAAGACCACTAGCCAGTCGGGTTTTCGGGGTCACCCTGACTGCATGGGGCAGATCTCCACTCCTATCATCTTCATTACATGCAAATCTCTTTCATGCATATTCATTAGGGCTAACCTGAAAACCTGACTGGCTGGTGGTCCTCCAGGACAGGGTTGGGAACCACTGTTCTACAAGATGATCTTTATGGTTACACCAAAACTTGAACCTTTTCTATTGCATCCGAGCCCATGTGGTCCCCAACATCTGTCCCATTCCAGACATTCACTGTAGAGAATGACACAGGGACAAATTTGTCCCCATCACCGCAGGAACTCAATTTTCCCATCCCATCCCCGCGAGTTTTGTCGTTGTCCCATTCCTGTAAGCTCTGCCTTAGCCGCACAAACATCGAACACTTCTGATATTAAAGTGTTTGAGGCATGTGCAGATGAGGACAGAGCTTGCAGGAATGGGTCAGGGACAGGAAAAGAACTCACAGGGATGGGAAAATGAGTCCCCACAGGGATGGGGAAAAATTTGTCCCTGTCATTCTCTAATTCACCGTTTCTTACTCCAGCTCTCTTAAAAATAAAAATTCTGTCAAGGTAGCCCTTAATTTGCAACGAGAAGGAGAAATTAGGTTCTTACCTGCTAATTTACTTTCTTTTAGCTTCTCCAGACCAGTAGAGGTTAACTTTACGAATGGGTATATATCTAATCATGACCAGCAGGTGGAGACTGAAAACAAAACTTTGGGACAGTATATCCTAGCCCCTCCTCTCTATTTCCCTCAGTCTGCCGAATAGCCAAGCAGAACCAAGAACTGGACAAAAAACAGAGAGAAAACACAATACTCCGAAAGGAGTAACAAATAACATACCCAAAAATGCTGTTGGAAAATGCAGAGGAGAAATTCCCGAAGGAAGAATGTCCCCACAGCTCGCCAGCTAAGCCAGCCGAGCCACAGCCGCTGTTCTTCAATTCTCCCCGGCCCTAGAAAAATACTAGAACCCGCAGCAAAAACCAAAAACTGCCCGCGCAACAGCCCCAACAACAACAACAACAGACAGGGTGGGGACCTCTACTGGTCTGGAGAAGCTAAAAGAAAGTAAATTAGCAGGTAAGAACCTAATTTCTCCTTCTTTAGCACTCTCCAGACCAGTAGAGGTTAACTTTACGAATGGGACATACCAAAGCAGTCCCTCTCACGGGCGGGACCCCCGAAGGGCCGATACCAGAACACGCTCACCGAACACCGCGTCCCGACGCGCCTGAACATCTACCCGATAATGACGAACAAAGGAATGCAAGGAGGACCAAACCGCAGCCTTACAAATATCCACTGGAGGCACGAGCGACGACTCAGCCCAAGAAGCCGCCTGACCCCGAGTGGAATGAGCCTTGAGAAACTCCGGAACCGGCTGCTGTTTCAGAAGATAAGCGGAAGCAATCGTCTCCTTGATCCAGCGCGCAAACGACGCCTTAGAAGCGCCAGCTCCCCGACGAGGACCCGCCAGGAGGACAAAGAGATGATCGGACTTCCGGAATTCCTGGGTTCGCTGCACATAAAAGCGAAGGACCCGACCGACATCCAACTTGCGCAGCTGCCGTTGCTCAGAAGAGCCCTCCCGACCACCCAAGACCGGGAGAACCACCGATTGATTGACATGAAAAGGAGAAACAACCTTCGGCAGAAAAGAAGGAACAGGCCGCAAGACGACCCGCTCCCTAGAAAACTCCAAGAAGGGAGCCCTACAAGAGAAAGCCTGTAGCTCAGAAACACGCCTAGCAGACGTAATGGCCACCAAAAAGACCGCCTTCAAAGTAAGGTCCTTCAAAGAACAGTCGTCCAAGGGCTCGAAAGGCGGACGCAGCAAAACAGAGAGAACCAGATTAAGATCCCAAGAGGGAACCGAGGGCCGTAGGGGAGGCCTAAGCAACTTGGCCGCCCGCAAAAACCGAATCACATCAGGAAGAGCCGATAAACGCTGACCTGACACCAACCCTCGAAAGGCCGACAGGGCCGCAAGGTGAACCCGGAGAGAAGACCAAGCCAGGCCTCTATCCAGGCCATCCTGCAAGAACTCTAGAATGATAGGCAGAGAAGCGCGAAAAGAGGTCACTCCCCGCGCCCGACACCATTCCTCAAATAGACGCCAAACCCGCACATAAGCCCGAGAGGTAGAAAGCCTCCGGGACCCCAACAGTGTAGAGATCACCTTGTCTGAATATCCCTTCTTGCTAAGGCGACCCCTTTCAAGAGCCACGCCGTAAGACAGAAGGGAGACGGGTCGAACCTGGGAATGGGACCCTGCATCAGAAGGTCATCCGAGAGAGGCAGAGGAAGAGGATCCGTCACCAGGTGCCTCACCAGATCCGCATACCACGGACGGCGAGGCCAATCCGGCGCCACCAGCACCACCAAACCCGGATGGTGAACAATGCGAAGAAGTACTCTGCCCATCAGCGGCCAAGGAGGGAACACATACAACAGCCCCTCCGTTGGCCACTGCTGGACCAGAGCATCCAGACCCTCGGCCAGACCGTCCCTGCGACGACTGAAGAAGCGGGGCACTTTGGCATTGCCACCCGTGGCCATCAGGTCCATCAGGGGCTGCCCCCAAGCCTGCACTATCAACTGAAACGCCTCGGCGCCGAGACACCACTCTCCTGGATCTAGAAAGTGACGACTGAGGAAGTCTGCCTGAACATTTTCTACTCCGGCTATATGAGAGGCCGAGAGGTCCAGCAGAGGGGACTCCGCCCAAACCATGAGCAGAGCCGCCTCCTGCGCCACCTGAGTGCTCTTGGTGCCCCCCTGACGATTGACATAAGCCACCGCCGTGGCATTGTCCGACAGCACTCTGACCGACTTGCCCAGCAACAGGGAGTGGAAAGCCAACAGCGCCAGATGGACCGCTCTGGTCTCCAACACGTTGATCGACCAGGCGGCCTCCTCTGCGGACCAGGTGCCCTGAGCTGAGTGACCCAAACACTGAGCCCCCCAACCCAGGAGACTCGCATCCGTCAGGAGCACCGTCCACTGCGGGAGATCCAGACCCACCCCCTGAACTAGGTGAGGGGTCTGGAGCCACCAACGCAGACTGCAGCGCGCCAAGCCTCGCAGGGGAACCGGAACATCCATCCCGTGCCTCTGGGGAGACCACCTCCGGAGCAGAGCATACTGGAGAGGACGCATGTGGGCCCGCGCCCACCTCACCACGTCCAGGGACGCCGCCATCGACCCCAAGACCTGGAGGAAATCTCGCGCCCGAGGACACCGGGACGCCAAAAGCAGGCGAATCTGAGATTGCAATTTGCTCACCTGGCCCTCTGGGAGGAAGACCTTCCCCAAGGAGGTGTCGAACAGCACCCCTAGGTACTCCAGACGCTGAGCCGGGACCAACCGACTCTTGGAAAGGTTGACCACCCAGCCCAGCGACCGGAGAAACTCCACCACCCGAGCAGTAACCCGGTAGCTTTCCTGCAACGACTTTGCCCGAATTAACCAGTCGTCCAGGTAGGGGTGTACCAGGATGCCCTCCGACCGCAAGGCTGCCGCGACGACCACCATCACCTTGGTGAATGTCCGAGGAGCCGTGGCCAGCCCAAAGGGAAGCGCACAGAACTGATAGTGCCGACCCAAGATCGCAAAGCGCAGGAAACGCTGATGAGATGCCCGAATGGGAACATGCAAGTAGGCCTCCGTCAGATCGAGAGAAGTGAGAAACTCCCCTGGCTGAACCGCCAGAATGACCGACCGCAGAGTTTCCATACGGAAAGAGGGAATCTTGAGAGCCCTGTTGACCCCTTTCAAATCGAGGATGGGCCGAAAAGTCCCCTCCTTCTTGGGCCCCACAAAGTAAATGGAGTACCTGCCCGTGCCCCACTCCGGAGGGGGCACCGGAACAACTGCCCTGAGATCTAGCAAGCGCTGAAGGGTCTGGCGAAAAGCCTGCGTCTTCCCCGGAGTCTGACATGGAGAAGCGAGGAAAAAATCCGGCAGAGAGCGGGCGAACTCCAGGGCATAACCGTCCCGCACCACCTCCAAGACCCACTGATCGGACGTGATCTCGGCCCATTTGGGGAAAAAATCGCGCAGCCGGGCCCCCACCGGAACCAAAGGGGGCGCCGGCAAGGCGTCATTGTGCAGGACGGGAAGCGGGGGAACCGGCGGAGGGATTCCCTGCCCCCCGACGGGCCCCCCGAAAGGGCTGCATGCGCTGGAAGAACCGACCCCGGGAAAATCCCGGAGACTGGAAAGAAGCAGCCCCACGCCCAGGGCGATACTTGCGAAATTCCCGCAAACGCCCCCGGGCCGCACCCCCCCGAGACGCCGGGCGGGCACGGTCCTTCGGCAGACGGGGAACCTTCGAGTCCGACAGAGTCTGAATCAACTTATCCAAGTCCTCTCCAAACAAAAACGACACCCGAAAGGGAAATTTAGTAAGCTTAGCTTTGGACGCAGCATCCGCCGCCCAAGCGCGCAGCCACAACACACGCCTTGCGGCCACGCCAAAAGCCATAGACTTAGCCGAGATCCGCACCAAGTCATATAGAGCATCTGAGAGGAATGAGGCCGCCATCTCAATCTTCGCTACCTCCTGATCCACCAGAGACCAGTCGTCAGACTCTCGATCCAAGACACGCTCAGCCCACCGAAACACGGCGCGAGCGACCAGTCCCCGACAAATAGCCGCCTGGACCCCAAAAGCAGAAACCTGAAAATTTTGCTTAAGAATGTTCTCCAATTTGCGCTCCTCAGAGTCCCGCAAGGCAGAACCGCCCTCAACAGGCACGGTATGCCGCTTGGAAATTGCCGAGACCACCGCATCCACGACTGGCGAAGCTAACGTAGCCCGATCCCCTTCAGGAATGGGATACAGGCGAGCCATGCTGCGCGCCAGCCGAAACGGCGTCTCCGGCGTTTTCCACTGCTCCAGAATAATATCCCGAATATCCTGATGCATAGGAAAAGAGCGGGAAACGGAACGGATCCCCCGTAACAGGGGGTCCCCCACACGCGGAGTCTCCGGCGGCGCGTCCTCAAAACGCAAAACCGCAGAAACCTGCTGAATAAGGTCAGGCAGCTCATCTTTCTGTAAAAGGCGCACCACGGACGCCTCGTCACTGGAGAACGGGAAATCCGACAACCCGCCGCCAGCTTCCGTCCCCTCCAGAGAGTCCTGGAATTCCTCCGAAGGGTCCAGGTCCTCCTCCAGACCGACACGTTCCTCCGACCACAAAGTCTCGTCCCACGACACCCGCGGACGCTTGGACAAGGGAGGCGGCGGAGGGGACGTCATGTCAGACGAGAGAGGCAAAGCCGCAGGGAGCGCGGAGGAAACCCCACCCCCCGAAACCCCCTGGGCGCAACCGGGACCCCCAGCCGCCTGAAAATAGGCTCTGCATAAAGAAAAGAAAAATTCAGGAGAAAAAACCCCCCGAGGGTCCCAAGGGACTCCCTGCCACAGCAGGGGACCCAGCAGAACCTTGCCCCTGCATAGTCAAAACAGGGGGAAGGTCACCTGAGGTGGAAGACAAAATGGAGGGGCCAGACAGAGAAGATGGCGGTTTTCCCGCCAAAAAAGCTCCCTCCATAGCCTGAAGCGGCTGAGAAACCTGAATAGTCTCAGCCGCTAAAGCAGGCAAGCCGGCATCAGCTGTCAAAAAATCAGCTGAGAGGGAATCCTCTAAAACCCGACCGTCGGCGGTTCGGGGAATCCCTCCGTGGGCGGACGGAGAAGACCGGGCTTCCCCACTGCTCCAAGCCGACTCGCGAGGCACCATCGGCGGGGAGCTCTGGGCGCCTGCAGCCCCTGCCGACGGAGCTCCACCACCTCACCGACCCAAACCGCCGAGTTCAGGCCGGCCGCGAGTGCCTCGCGGCTGGACTCATTTGTGTCCTACTCCCCCGGAGAAGGGCACAATTGCTCCATACGCGACCTAGCTATAAAAAAGTGCCGGTTACATGAAAAAATACAGTAAAATACAGTTTTCTTAAAGGGAAACAACCCTTCAGACCAGCACTACCTCAGGATTTTTTTTTTTTTTTTTTTTTACAGAACAGACTCCACAGGCTCTCGAAGCAATATGCCTTGCTTGACTTAGGGGGCAAGGCTTACTGCTGAGGCTCCTCTAAAAAAATGTGGGGAGGTGGAGGAAGTGGGGGGAGGGACCCCGCTCGTGACCCGCCGGGTTTGACACCCCCGAGGTCGGACGAACCCCCAAACAGAGTCCGCCCAAGCTCCGTCCGGCTAAAAACAGGGACAATAAACCCCCTAAACAAATTCCAACAGCCCTACCAAGGGAGATGGGTACAGATCACTCAACACCTGCTGGAGACTGAAAGAAGACTGAGGGAAATAGAGAGGAGGGGCTAGGATATACTGTCCCAAAGTTTTGTTTTCAGTCTCCACCTGCTGGTCATGATTAGATATATACCCATTCGTAAAGTTAACCTCTACTGGTCTGGAGAGTGCTAAAGAAGTCCTATGTTGCATTGGTTGCGTTGAAACAGCAGCTCCATACTAGAGCCATAGTGACAGGTCTCGTTTTGCATATGGTTGCCCTATCCAGCTTGCCCATGCAGAATAAGCCAGCAGCAACCCCTCCCTCCACCCTTTTGGTTAAATATATACTTTCAGCCATCTAACCGACATACTGACTAGCAAGAATGGCACATGCCACTAGGAGAGGATCTTTGCACAGGGCCAAAAAAGACTGAATTTCAGACTTTACTGGGCTCTTGTAGAGCAGATCCTAACAGGTTCCATTAGGATGCTGGCTTATCCTGGTGTCTACAGAGAACCCTTGCTACAGATAAGCAACCCAGCTGTGTTGACAAGCAATCATGAAAAATCCGACTCCTCCCCACCCACCGCCCAACTGCTTTAAAATATGAACCATTTCAAACGCAACTAACCTTTGACCAGTTGCATTTCAGCACAGTGGCTCTTTTCCCATCACCCAGGGCTTTCCTTCAAAACAAAATATGAGGCATCAATGTGTAAAAAGTCATCCAATATAGCAAGATTATATTTGATATTCTCACTTGGTAAATATGAAAGAGCTGCTCCTTTGCTGATAGAATTCCACCGATTGCCAAGAGAGACTAATTCATTTTAAGATTTGTGTAACTAGTTTCAAGGTTCTTTATGATTTAACATCTTATTTTATGTGCGATCTGATTCAATTGCACTCAAATGAGTATCGATTTAGGGATACAATATTGCTATGCTTTACAAGCCCGAGGAATAAGATATACTGTATATATACTCAAATATAAACCTATTCAAGTATAAACCAAGAATCTTTTTTTTTTTTTTTTGCAGCCCTTTTAGGGGAAAAACTGGAAGGTTTATATTCTAATATTCCTTGAACTGCTGACCTGCTGTTCTTTGGATTTTTTTGAGTTTTTGTAAATAACTTTCTTTATTGGTTCCCCTTATGGTTCACAGCATGAAGGAGGACTGGGGGTGGGGGAGTTTGGGTACGTTGGAGTTGTATTGTGTTTGCTGAAAAGTAAGCTTTTCTGTATCAAGTTGTGACTTCTGTTTTTCTTTCCTGTTGAGCTCAATAAATATATTTGACAATATTCTAATATTCCTCTCCTTGCCTTCCCTGTGGTGCCTTGCCACCCTCCCTCCTGCCCTTCCAGTAATCTTCCACATCCATCACTGCCAACCTTCCCCCCCCCCCAAAAAAAAACAGCAGACTTCAGCACGTACCCCCACCCCTACTCCCAAGAGTAAAATCTCCTACCATGACTTCCTGGTGGACTAGCAGCGTCATTGGGGCAGGAATGATTCCCACTTGCTCCTGCCCATTCTTTTTGCACAGCAAAAATGTCTGCCGAGACTTCCAGTAGCAATCTCATGAGGCTTTGGCAGCCTCGCAAGACTGCTGCTGGAAGTTACGGTAGGCCTAGAAGAGGTTCTTACTTTTGCTTGGGAGATGCGGATATAAGTTGAAGTTTGCTGGTTTGGGGGGAGGGGTTGCGGCAACAGGGAATGACTCAAATATAAACGAGAACCCCATTTTGGGACATTTTTTTAACCTCAAAATCTTGGTTTATATTAGAGTATATGTGGTAAATCTAGTTTCACCTCAAATACCCTTTGATATGGAATTCTCTTCCTTTCAATATAAGATCAATCTCTAGTTTTCCTTTATTTAGACAATCATTAAAGACATTCTTGCTCAAATAATTTTTACCAACAATTTTACTACTCTCTCTATACTGTTGTATTTTAGCTATGTAAATTGTTGTGGATTGTCCAGCTTAAAACTCTGGATGTTTTTTCGAATAGAACTGAAAAGAAGTTTATAGAATATAAGCGTAATATAATATGGAATAGCAAGACTGCACAAGTTGCAACATTAACCACAACTGGCCAGACTGGATGAGCTACTTCTGTTTTCATCTACTGTTCTCTATGTGACTATATGGACTGAATGCTTTAGCACTGCACTCACTCACACCAGACACCTCTCACAATGGTAGGATTGCACTGTGGTCACATCCAGCCTATTTAAAGTATATGCATGTATTTAAAAACTAAGTCAAACCGTCGACTTACTTGTATGTTCCCAAGCGAAGAAAACAAAGCGCTCGATTTCCATACAGAAGGTGATTTACAGGACTTCAAATAAGGAAACAAAAAAGTGGTTTCAGTCTATGGCAGCAAAGTGGGTACAAGTGAATATTTAAGATCAGACTTCCTCAAGAACTGACCCCAAGGTTTGGCTGTACTGCTGCACACTATGGATCTGGAGGCCTTCACTGAGGACTCCATCCCTAGCAGTATTCAAATCTAAGCTAAAAGCCCACTTTTTTGAAACTGTTTTTTCAACTCTTAACTCCCACTCACTGCTGTCAGATACCTGTACCCACTGTATCATTTCCTCTACCATAATCACCCCGACCCTGAAATGTCCTGTCTAAATTAAATTGTATGTTAATTGTACAGCGCTGTGTTTGCCTTTCAGCGCTATAGAAATAATAAATAGTAGTAGTAGTAGTAGTAGACTCCTATGCTGTGAGATGTGGACTTGAGGTCTGCACGGGAACGAGGATCGCGGGAATTCCCCGGGTCCTGCGGAGTTCCCGTGGGAATCCCACCTAACCCACGGGACTCCCACGGGGATGGAAGGCTTTGGAAGCAGGGTTTGTCCATATAATATAATGGACACGTCAGCCTTAGTAAAAGAGGGGGTTTATAAGTTAATTACCTGAACAGAAAACAAAAAAAGGGTTCCACCAAAGAGATTCCACAAGGAAAACAGCAGCACAAACACAAAAGAAACTGTAGAATTGATGATCCTGTCAGAAGTAATTGCTGCTTTTTATGGGGACGGGTGGGGATGGAGGTAATTCCTTGCAGGGATGGGTGGGGACGGAGAGGATCCTGGTGGGGACGGGCGGGGATAGGTGGGATTTCTGTCCCCGGGCAACTCTCTAATGTGGACAGAATGTGGGAGCTGATTGGTGGTGGTGGTGGTGAAGGGCAAAAGAAGGAGGACTAAAACCACTGCCAGGATAGCTCTTGCTAGTTGAAGAGGTAGAGTGAAATTCTAATTTCCAGTCTGTAAGTAGCCAAAAGCCATATAAAGAATTATTCTGGGAGGGCAAGATAACCCATCTCTCCCTCATACACTTCCATGCTACATGACCTTTATCCCTTAAAAATTCATTTTAAACAGAGAAGCGTTTTCTTCATATCTAATATTTTCCTAATTTTGAGGTTTGTGATCAACAGAAGGTGCTATCTCCTTCTCAGCTATCTCTAAACTCCCTTCCAGGCCTTACAAAGGAACCTGGGTGCCCCAAGCACCTCTCTGAAGGGAGTCTGGGACCCAGAAATGGCAAATGCACACTAGAGAGAACTTGAATGGAAGATAAGGTTCTTACCATGTTAATAATCTTTCTGTTATAAGACACGGGATTCAAACAAATTCAAACCTTTATCAAATGTTATACGAGGTCTACAATCTATCACTGTTGTTAGCAAAGACTGGCTTCTGAGGTTTTTTTTAAATTGCACACGGCACTTCAAAGTTAAGAAATTAAACAATGGAGGTGAATATCAGTTTCCGAGGAATAACCTCACTATTTTAGGTTTTCACTCGGGTATATCACACAGATCAAGTGCACAAGAAGTGCACTGTGGATTTTACCCCAAAACATCATTTTTAATCACCAACATGTTTTATTTTTCAAAAAAGTGCTCTGTGCAATAAAAACTTTTAAAACATTTCATTTAAGTGTCACTGTGATAATTTAACTAAATAAATAGAAAAAAATAGCAACTGTCTAACACGTTGCTTAGACTTATCTGGAGATGATGGCAGTCATTCAAATCATCAAAGGTGCTTTGGCTGAATGCCCTACAGAGACACCCTGTTTCGTGTCCTTCCTCAGGGGCATGCTCAGAAGCTCAACCTGCTGCCATCAAAAGTTCACCATCTCCAAAATATCTCTGTAGGGCATTCAGCTAAGGCTGCCATCATCTTCAGAGCTGGAAACTTTTGCAAACCCGTGGTTTTAACCCATGGGTTGAAAGCGAGGCTGCACCGCAGATTAAAACCATGGAGTCAGGGGCAAGAGCAGCAGAATCGAGGCGGAAAACAGGAGAATCGGGGTAGAGAGCAGGAGAATCGGAGCAGGGCGGCAAGCTCAGGAGAATCAGGGCAGAGAGCAGGAGAATCGGGGCACAGAGCAGGACGGCAAGAGCAGGAGAATCGGGGCAGAGACCAGGTTTTTTACATAAGCGACTGGTCCTCAGTTGTCATTTGTTTTTTGATTGGGCAGCCCGGTCAGTGTTTTTGAAATTGTTTTGTGAATCGCGTCCTTCCTACTTTGCATGCCGTCCCCCCTCATTTGCATGCGCGGATTGAATCGGAGGATGATCTGCACAGAGGTTAGTGAATCAGGTCAGAGGAAAATCGGGTCGGTACATGATGGCAAACAGGATCGGTGGGCTTAGCGAATCTAGCCCTACATCCTTTCCCCAGCGGAGTAAGCCCAAGAAGGGGGATCTTCGAGCATCGAAACCACAAGAAAAAACAGGAACCGACGGAAAAAATGCTTGAAAATAAGAAAAAGCAGAGCAGAACACACCTTCTGAGTTCACCTGCAGAAGGAAAAAAGTGAAGGAGCTGTCCTCCACTGCAGAAGGGGAGAAGTTCAGAGTTTTGAGAACACCCTTCGCAGAACAGAAGCAACAGCTATGGTACAGAATAGAGAATGACACGGTGGCGGTTTACCCGCGGCCACCGCATTTTAGCCGCGGGTCACCCGCCGAAAACGGGGAAGAAAACTAGCAGTCGCTGCGGCGACGGGGACAAGGCCATTCACCGCCCGCGGGGCGGTAAATGGTCTTGTCCCCGCAGTGAGGCATGAAGGATCGCGCGATCCCCGCAGCTCACACCCGCCTGCCCAATCGATTCTAGTGTTTAGCCAGCTCTCTCCCTTCTCCTCACCTTAGTTTGTAGATTTTCTTTTTCGGCGACCCGCACGCTATCAGAGAGCCGCGCACCCGCTGCTGCTCAGTTTTCAATCTTCTGCTCTGACGCTACTGGAAACAGGAAGTTGCAGCAGAGCAGAAGATTGAACACTGAGCAGCCGCGCGTGTGCGGCTCTTTGGGAAAGCGTGCAGGTCGCCGAAAAAGAAAACCTATAAACTAAGGTGAGGAGAAGGGAGAGAGCTGGCTAAACACTAGGATCGATTGGGCAGGCAGGTAGTGGCTGCGGGGACCGTGCGATCGCTAGTGTTCCCGGCTCAAATTGGAAGGAGGGAGTGAAAGGGAAAAGGATTCTGGGCCAAGGGGATGAAGTCGGAAAGAAAAACCCACAGCAGGAAAGAAAGGGAAGGACTGGCAGGTGAGCCAGATGCTAGAAGCAGGGGGGGGGGAAGAAAGAGGGAAAAAAGCTAGATGGGGTTGAAAAGAAGAGACACACTGGTATGGAAGAGGAAGATAGGGGAAATCTGGACACAGGAAGGTAACAGAAAGAGGGGAAATTATGTGCATGGGGCATAGGGACAGAGACATAAAGGGGACATGCCATGGGGATGGTATATGGACACAGTGGGGGCAATGACAGATACATAGGGGAGATATTAGAAATGGAGAAAATAGGAGCACAGAAGCGAGATGGTTTGTGGGGATGGGACAGGGACCGAGTTTGCAGGCTCCAGTGGCTTGCACAAATTACATTGTAACGTGCCATGAAAATAAGAGGAAGGAAGGTAGATAGGCCACGCGAGAGGAGCTGAAGGGTAGTAGAAAGGAACAGATGGTAAAGGAGGGAGGGAAGGGTGGTGGTGGAAAGGAATAGAACAGACATTGAAGGAGGGTGGAGAGGAACAGACCCCCAAGGGAAATGTGGAAGACAGAGTGGGAAGAAGACAGATGCCAGACTATGCGGGAGCGGAGGAAAGAAGATGGGTGCTAGACCAATTGGGGGGGGGGGTTAAGGGAGAGGCACAGTAACAGCAAATGGAAGACGCAGAGAGAAGACACACAGTGGATGGAAGGAATTCAATGAGAAGATGTGGAAAGCAGAAACCAGACAACAAAGGTAGAAAAAAAAATTATATTTATTTATTTATTTTTTGCTTTAGGATAAAATAGTATATTAGTTGTGTTGATAAAAATTTATAAACAAAGCCCTGCCAGCTGAACATCTCTTTCTCTAGTTCAGCAGCAGGAACTTTGATTTATAAGAAAGGAATAAGCTAAATATTACACTTCTAAGGCTTATATGGATGCAGCGGGGACGGTGACGGGGCGGTGAATGGGATGGCAGTGGCGGTGACGGGGCGGTGAAAGGGATGGCGGTGACGGGGCGGTGAAGGGAACGGCGGTGACGGGGCGGTGCAGAGGATGGTGGGCCGGTGATGGGGCGGTGACGGGGACAGATTTTTTCCCCGTGTCATTCTCTAGTACAAAATCCTGCGTCTTTGCAACAGAAGGGATGATTCAAGCATAATGTGGCAATGTACAAGAGGAACTATGCGCAGAAGTGTAAAATCTGCCAGGCACCCCTCCACATCACTCCCAGCTCAACAGCTCTATCCTTACCTACAATCCAAGGCTTCAGTATAGAATTTCACAGCACAGTCATAGTTTTCCTTACAGAACGCCTCATTTCCCCTCTGCTTCATGACTTCACTTTCCTGCAAAAGAATGTGGCATCCCGCTTATTCCTGAACACTCGCGGAACATCTCAGCAAACAAGCCATTGCCAAACCCACAATCAAGAGCTGAACTCCTTCCACCAAGCTCATCTGGGAGAAACTATACAACTATACCAGAAATAGTTTAGGTCAAATACTTTAATGTTTTAGGAACTCAAAAACTGCACATTTGTAATTGCTAAATATTTTTATGACTCCACCAGTGGTGCTAAATACTCTACAACACAATATACATGGTCCCACTGCTCACTATTCACTCCTAAGCATGCCATAGCCTCCCTGTGGACAACCATACTGAGAGCTCTTTGCAATAGACACATATGGAGATGACTTAGCTGCTTATCTTTTACACCAAATTCTCAGCCACGCAGCGACTGTCCCATACATATTTAGTATACAGCACTGCATGAGTCTGGCAGCATTACAGAAATGGTAAGTAGTAACAGCAGCAAAGGGGCCTTTTTACTAAATCACATTAAACTGTTAACAAGTGGTTTAATGAGCTGTAACAGCTATCACACAAACATATTACCTGCCTTTGTGCTAAAATATTCATTAGCATGGACTAGATTATGCATTTAGGCCATTTCTTAATAAGGAGTGGAACACGGGTGGAGAACAGTCACAGACAAGTGAGTAGCACATAATGGATTGCACTTTCCATGCACTAATGGACTAATATGCAGTTAATGCAAAGGAAGTAGGTGTCTCTGCGTTAATAGCAGTCAGAGTAGTATATCAAGGTTTCAAGGTTCATTAAAAATTTGATTAATCACCTATCAACATTCTAGGCGATGTAAAATATAAAGATAAAAACAACAGACTGTGGATGTGAATGTCCTGAAAGATGATTTTTATTTGCTCTTCACAATAATAATACAAATAAAAGTCTGAATTAGTAATACACGTATAATTGTCCTGATGGACTCTACACAGTCCGAGTTTCGGCGAAACCGCCTTCCTCAGGGATCCGGATGATGTAGGGTACAAAGATAAAAATATGAGCAAAACAATGTACGTGTTTTTGAGCATAAAACCTGGAAATGGCTGTAAAAGGGAAAGTACTACTAACAGGTGATTTTAATATGCCAGATGTTGACTGGGATAACCTTATTGTAGGGTCTCCTATAAATAGGGATATCCTGGATTCTAGACTTAAAAAAAAAACTAACCTTGTTCAGAGAGGGGATTATATCAAGGAGTTGTTGGCTGGATAGGAAAATTTGGAAGAGATGGGAAAGCAGTGGGCAAAACTGAAAGGAGTTATTTTAAGGGCAACAAATCATTTTATAAGGAAAGTAAGTGAAGGTAAGAACAGAAGGCTGCCTTGTTTCTGAAAAGTAGTAGCTGAAAAGGAAAGGAAAGAGAGGCCAGCTTTCATAAACTACAAAAGATTGCAAAAAGAGAAAGACAGGCAAAAATATCTGGAAAAGTTAAGAGAAGCTGATAAAGTAGTCAGGAAAGCAGATGCAAATGGAAGAAAAAAATAACCAACATGGTAAAATGGGGGAAGCAAACATTCTTTAGATATGTTAGTGAAAGAAGGAAATGCAAAAGTGGCATTGTGAAACTCAAAAGGTAAAAAGGGAGGTCTGTGTACATGAAGCTGATAAAGGTAAGGCTGAATTGCTTAACAAATATTTCTGTTCTGTATTCATAGCTGAAGGGCCAGGAGCAAGACCCCAGAATCCAAACACAAATAGGAATGGAGGTGTGATAGACCCTTAAAGATTTTTTTTTTCAGAGGACTGTGTTCATGAGAAGTTAGCTAAAACTAAAAAGTGGACAAAGCAATGGGGCCGGAAAGCAGAAGTTAAGGAAGTTCTGGTGGCTCCACTGGCTGACCTTTTTAATGCTTCTCTAGAGTTGAGAGTCAAATCAGAGAGCAGAAGAAGGGTGGATGTGGTCGCTTCTCCACAAAAGTGGAAGTAAGAAAGAGGCAGGGAACTATAGGCTGGGAAGTCTGATTTCTGTGGTAAGTACATTAATGGAAACGCTTTTAAAACAGAGTATAGTGAAGTTTCTGGAATCCAGAACCCGAGGCAACATGGATTTCACTAGAGCATAAGAACTTAAGAATAGCCATACTAGGTCAGACCAATGATCAATCTAGCCCAGCATCTTGTTTCCATAGTGGCTAAAAACCAAATTCATCTCAGCATCTCTCCTTATGGTACCTACCTTTCCAGATTCATTCATACTCAGCTAGAACATCTTTTTCAATTGTTACCCCTTCACTCTGGAATAACATTTTTCTACACCTTTGTTCTGAAACTTTCCCTTTTACAGTTCAAGGCCATAATTAAGGCCCATTTCTTGTATCAAACTTTCCTACATGGGCATAAATACAGGTAAGACAAGCCCTTGCCTATCACTAACCCGTCCAAGCAAAACTTCTTTCGTTGAAATCTAGTCTAGTCCTTTTCTCTCCCCTCCCACCTATTGTGTCTTTCCCCTTCCTTACTTTTAATTATTATGCCCCTTTATAATCCTACTGCCTCATGTTTCCCTCCTTATTCTTTCATTTTAGCTGTATTTTATTGTGGACCACATAGATAACACCTTCAATTGTGAACTATTCTGTTCAAGGTAATGATATGTGGTTTTGTCAAACAAATCTGATCAATTTCTTTAACTTGGTGATCAGAGAGTTAGATAGAGGAAGAACACTAGATGCAATATATTTAGATTTTAGCAAAGCCTTTGACAATGTTCCACACAGGCATCTAAATAAATAAACTGAGCGCCGTCCTCGGTAAGGGGCCCCAATGTTACCAGTAGAGTGTCACAAGGTTCAGTTCTTGGGCCTGTTCTTTTTAACATTTTTGTAAGCGATACTGCTGAAGGATTGTCTGGTAAGGTTTGCCTCTTTGCAGATGGTATCAAAATCTGCAATAGGACAGACACCCCCGATGGTGTGGATAACATGAGGAAGAATCTAACAAAGCTTGGTCTGAGATTTGGTAGCTAAGATTTAATGTTGAGAAATGTAAGGTCATACATTTGGGCTGCAAAAACTCAAAGGACAGTACAGTTTAGGAGGTGAAGAACTTTTGTGCATGAAAGAGAGGTGGGACTTGGGTGTGTCAGTATGTGATGATCTTAAGATGGCCAAACAGGTTGAAAAGGTGACAGCGAAAGCTAAAAGGGAGAGGAAAGTTGCCAGTAAGAAAAAGGAGGTATTGAGGCCTCTGTATAAGACTCTGGTGATTCTGGACTTGTCCTATTATTCAGTCCTTTTGGGAAACTATTTTTCTTTTTGTAGAGCGTATTTGGAATGTTGTTCTTCAGCGTTCCCCTTTGTTTCTTTTTGGTGTCCCTATTCATTTTGCCCCTCGAAGACCAGGGACTGCGGCATTTCTTCGATGGACTGTGGTGATCGCCCTCAAATGTATTTTGCTTAAGTGGATGGAAGCGGAGGGACCTGACTTTTCCCTCTGGCGTTGCCGCCTGATCACTCTTTTGATGTGGGAACGCCGCGACGTGCAAGACTTTTCTTCCCTGCCTGCCCGGATTTTCCAACGCACCTGGGAGCCTTTTTGGAACGCTATGACTCCGGTGGCACGTAGCCACCTCCTGAACTGTTGACTTGTATTGCTCTTTTCACCTGTTGTCTGCTTTGCATATAATTGCCTTTTCTTTGAATGGTTTAATTGGGCTGGGCTTGAAGGAGGACTGAGGTGGGTTGGGGGAGGGTTGCTGGGTTGGTCACTTGTATTTTTCTATGTGTACCTTGTCCTTGGACGGTGGTTTATTCCTTATTTTTGGCTGGTAACTATTGCTGTTCACTGTTGGGGACCACATGGGGTCTCTGGGGGTTTGGGAGTGCGGGGGGGGTCCCTTCCTGTTGAGTTTTGTGCTGTTGAAAAGTGAGCTTACTTTCTGTGTTGCCTTGTACTTTTGTATCATCTCTTATTCAGCTCAATAAAATATATTTTACAATAAGACTCTGGTAAGACCTCAATTTAGAATATTGTGTGCAATTCTGAAGACCTTCAAAAAGATATAAGCAAGATGGAGTCAGTCCAGAGAAAAGCTACTAAAATGATCACCCCAATTACATAACAAAACATGACATAACATAATACTTCTTAACCGCATAACCATGAGTTCTACGCGGTTTACAAAAGATTATAAACTAAAAACAATTTAAGGATGAAAAAAAATAAAATAAAATTATTTGACCAAGTATTTTGAAAAGAGATAAGTTTTCAGTTGAGTTCTGAAATATTTATAAGAACAAGTTCCAAGTAATAACAATCAAAATTCTCTGTCGTGGGAAGCTGCTTGGAATGCTATAGTATGGTCCAGAAATTTCTTACTTTTATAGCCCTGTACTGATGGAAAGGTGAATAGGGCATGAGACTTTCTACTATTTTTATACGATGCTAGAGAGAATCTATTAACCATATAAAATGGAGCGGTACCATATAAACTTATAGCAAAAGCAACTTAAACAAAACACGAGCCTCCATTAGCAGCCAATTGTCAAGGGATTGCAGGTGTCTCACTTTAAAATTAGCTTACTCCCTCCCCCCTCTATCATCTTGTTTTTAATAATCCTCTTGACATGGATCTCTGACCTAGGGCAACTGAAATCCCTACCCAATGTAGCACAGTGATCATCCATCCTGATGCACTCTCTTTCTCCACAGATCAAAAGGCAGGAGGAAGCATGCTCAAGCGAATCATCTTTTGCTATTGCATGAATCGCATGCTTTCGCTGCCCCACCCATTCACCTAGGCTTCGCTTCTATATAGAACAACAGTTGATTTTAATTTTATTTCACAAAAGGTGCTTAGATAACTGTAGCATTTTTTATGGCCAGATTATATGCAGGAACTCATGCCACAGGGGTCAGCACGAGTGTGGAAATATGGGCTTGCCCCTTTCCATACCCAGTTTGCCCTCCTATTCCTGCACCCATCTCACTCAAATACTTTGTCTTGAGACAATAGTAGGACTGACAGCCCATTCTGCACTCACTGGCAGCTCTGTGACCCTACCCCTTCCGGCTTCTATGCAGGTGGCTGGCTGACTCGGTCCCATGTTTGCCGCGTTCTACTCAGAGTGTGGCCGAAGCCCCAACAGCAAAGATGAGATATCAGGACACTGTGGGGGTAGCAGGGGATGAGGAAAGGAAAAAGCATGAAATAGGGTTATAAGGGTAGGAAAGGGTAACATTGGATGTGCACAGAGTAGGGAGAGGAAGTCTTGTGAAGGAAGATCATAGAATGAGAGGTACATTTGTGAGGTAAGTAGAAAACCTGAATAGGAGATTGGGATTGGAGGAATTAGGGAGAAGGGACAGTTAAAGAAGACAGATTATGAAAAATAAAAAAATTAGATGAGCAGGAAGTAGAGGGAAGAAAAGGGTGTTTTGAGATAAGACCCTAAGGATGGTGGATTGAGGGGGTGGAGGAGGTGACAGATTCCTGGAGTGTCAAAAGATGATTTATGTCAAATTACCTTTACACAGCTCTCACAACTCTCCAATTTAAACTCTTCCACTAAACTGCACTGTTCCATTGCCACTTTATTTATGAAATATTTATCTGCAAATAAAGAAAAATTCATTGTCAGTAAAGTAAATAAAGACATGCTACAGATAATTCACTACATTTTTAAGCCAAAGTATGAAGGAAAAAAACAGAAAACTGACATGATATCCATTTTCTCCCTTTGCTACCCCTCGCCGTCTTGTCAATTTTCTGTCTTTCACATCCCCATCCCTAACTTGTGTTTCTCCATAGGTTAATTTTAACTAAATTCTATTCCTCTCTTGGATTTTATTAAAAATTTCCCATGTAACCCAACTTACCTTTTATTTCATTTCTCTTAGTTCAACTCTAATAATATATTTTTTTATTTCTCTCTTATCATTTACAAGTAACAAGGCAAAATAAAGAAAATGGAAGATTAGGTTCTTTTCTTTGCTAATTCTAGTACAACAGGAATATCAGTCTTGACCAATGGTTATTTACCCTCCTTTACTGTGAACTCTGTAGAGATCCTAATTTACATATTCTTCTGCTCCTCCTCTTCTCACTCCATCTTCCCCACATTCACATCAATCTCACCCAAACTTTTCTCAACCTCAGAGCTTAATAGCCCCATCCTGAAAAAACTGACATAATGAAGCAACTGTTCCTTGCACAGAAGATTCAATTTGCATTACAACTTGCCACACATCTTGCAAAGTGACCTAAACTAAACTAAAACTCAGCTTTGTATACCGGGTCTTCAACCAAAATGTAGCTCTACTCGGTTAACAGTAACTAAAAGAAATACAATAAAACGTAACGGGCAGAAAATGTTAATGTGACTGATTTCCGAAGTGTTTGGCAAATAAAATAGTTTTTAAAGATTTGCAAAAAAAGTTGAAAAGGACCAAGACCCCTTAAGATAAGAGGAAGTTCGTTCCATAGTTTGAGAAAATTTGAAAACCAGGGATTGAGAAAATTTGAGAGTGAGAAAATACCCAATTCCTTTCACTGAAGGAAGGAAGAGTTTGACTTGTTGGGTGCCTCCAGGCTTAATTTCTTCAGAAATAAATTGCATTGACCATCTGAACTGGTTTAGGGAGAGGGGCTTTCAATATAGATTGTACACAGAGCCCTATACAGCAATGGTTCTCAGCCCAGTCCTTGTGGCATATCTAGTCAGTTGGAAAATCAGCCGGGACGTTCTTCCATATGAGCTGCTAAGAGCATGAAATGGATTTGTATGCCTCGTATCAAAGAGGCAATGCATGCAAATTTCTCATGCATATTCATTGTGGATGTTGAAAACCTGATTGGTTGGGTATGCCTCAAGGACTAGGTTGAGAAGCACTAAGGTGACGTAAGACCAGTGTTTCTTAGTCTCCATCTGTTGAACTGAGTGTAAACCTAAGTGCCTGGACTGGTCTGGAAGAAGGACAGTCAGAAGACAAGATCTAATCTCCCCTTTCCATCTATCTGTACTTGCCACTGCAATTCTGTTTGTGCATTCTTACTAGCAAAGTTTCTCAGTAAAGCTAGAAGGAACATCCTTAACTGTACTTTCAGCTATATTACCCAGTACTGCTCCTGCAGCAATCAAAGCTACCTGTGACAGGTAGAGACACACACATGGGCAGAGATTTCAGAATCCAGTTTGCAGCAAATGGAAGCAGAATGAGAGGAAGATGCAACAATACAAGCAGAATATGCACAAGGGCTCACGATTTCATAAAACCGTATTATGCTCTTAAGAGAACGTATAAGGAAATTTATGCTCAGATTCCAAGATCACAAGCATGTACTATCCAGTGCTGCTTGTATGTAATGACGGTAGCTATTCAGTAACTAACTTCATAGGCACAGACTAGATGAAATTACAGTAGCAAAGATGAAGAAGAATCAAAACAGAAAGCCAACATCCAGGGTGGGAGGGAGGGGGAAGGGATTTACATTAGAATTGGATTAAGGGAATTTATGGATTGTTTCTTGTAAGTTTTATTTTACTTGATTGTTAGGAGGGAGGTGGGGAAAATAATTGTATATTATTCTCTGTAAGTTCATTGTGCTTTTCTTGTAATATTATTTATAGATGTTACTTGTTTGCACAATTGTAGTTTGGAAATTCAATAAAGATTTTTATACTTACATTCAGAAAAGAAGACTTCTAATGGGGGCCAGCAGAAATCCCCAAACGTTTGTAACTTTTGTAGGACTCCAATGTCACCCGTGCATTTCACCCACTCCAGGGCATCCCCAATGTTATATTGCCTCTATACCAAATAAAGAAAGGAAAAGAGCTTCCAATTGTTGCAAACACTAGAAAATACACAAGGACAAAAAGTCAAGTCATCCAAATACAGAGATTCACATTCAAGTGCCAGCACGCTCCTGTGTGGCATGCAGAGCCTATCAAATATGCAAGAGATCAGACAGAACAAAACAGTACACTGGCCTTGTTCAACGCAAGTGGCCAGCTAAGCTGATTCTAAAAATCTTAATTTTCAGTTTCCTTAGTAATAATAGTTCTGGATTTATTTGCCGCCTTTTCATGAAAAGATTCACCTAACGTAGTTTTTACAATCAAGTACTCTGAGTGTTTTCCCTATCTGTCCTGGAAAGCTCACAATCTATTTATAGTACCTAGAGCAATGGAGGGTTAAGTGACTTGCTCAGACTCACAAGGATCAGGCTGGGATCATAATCCGCAACCTCAGGGTACTGAGGCAACAGTTCTAACCACTAGGCCCCACCTAGAAACATAGAAACATGATGGCAGATAAAGGTCAAATGACCCATCCAGTCTGCCCTTCCGCAGCAACCATTTATCTCTTCCTCTAAGACAGGGGTGTCAAAGTCCCTCCTCGAGGGCCGCAATCAAGTTGGGTTTTCAGGATTTCCCCAATGAATATGCATGAAATCTATTAGAATGCGCTGCTTTCATTGTATGCTAATAGATCTCATGCATATTCATTGCGGCCCTCGAGGAGGGACTTTGACACCCCTGCTCTAAGAGATCCCACATGCCTAACCCAGGCTTTCTTGAAATCAGACACAGTCTCCGTCTCCACCACCTCTTTTGGGTGACTGTTCCACGCCTCTACCGCCCTTTCTGTAAAAAAGTATTTCCTTAGATTACTCCTGAGTCTATCACTTCTTAACTTCATCCTATGCCCTCTTATTCCAGAGCTTCCTTCAAATGAAAGACTCGACTCATGCGCATTTACGCCGCGTAGGTATTTAAACGTCTCTCTATCATATCTCCCCTCTCCCGCCTTTCCTCCAAAGTATACAGATTGAGATCTTTAAATCTGTCCCCATAAGACTTATGATGAAAACCATGCACCATTTTAGTAACCTTCCTCTCGACCGACTCCATCCTTTTTATATCTTTTTGAAGGTGCGGCCTCCAGAATTGTACACAATATTCTAAATAAGATCTCACCAGAGTCTTATACAGGCATCAATATCTCCCTTTTTCCTACTGGCCATACCTCTCCCTATGCACCCTAGCATGCTTCTAGAACAGGGGTGTGTAACCTTGGTCCTCGAGGGCCAAAATCCAGTCGGAGTTCAAGGAGGAAGTCTTACTTGGGAAAACACAGTGTCTCAATGTGCATGCCACTGAAGATTCTCCCTTTATTTTTTTGTGAAGCTTTAACATAAAAATACAGTTTAAGCAGGCATAATATTCCTTTTTATCAGGTATTTTTCCCAGCTTCAACATGCCGAGTCTTCTCATTGGTCAATAGTTAGAATGAAGCTTTTCTTCTAGACTCTTCTCTCATGTCCCCCTTCTGATCACACATCCCTAAACCCCCAACATGCAGAGCAGTTGAACCCAAAATCCTGGTCAAACTTTTTTTTCTGACATGCTGCATTTCATTATGCTAGAACTAAAACTGATACTTATCTAAATACAACTGCTGCCTTCATGACAATTAGACCTTTGTACACAGATTAGAGGAAAAAAAAAAAATCACATTGAATGTATATTGCCCAAGTTCTGGTTACACCCTTCCCCCAATCTCAACAGACATAAATCAGATTAATAAAAAATTACCATCTCGTCCTTAAAGTAAACTTACGGTTTCTATATCTTTGCCAATTTTCAAAAGTCGAGTGATAAAGAATGGAATATCCTGCAATAAAGAAAAACTCTGTGAGACCCAGTGCTATGCGGGGATCTTAAGCATTAAAAGGTGAGATTTAGCATTGGAGAAATGCTTTTAATTTTCTTTTGTTGATGGAAATAAGAGAGACTAAACTTCCTCTCACGAGGAGTAAACAAGTTTGGATTATCTGGGAGGTACATATACAAACTTTGTCACCTAAGATAAGAACTTATGTGATTATCTATCTACATATGCAATCCCTTTGCTGTATTCTGTATGGGGTGGGGAGTAGCTAAACAGATTAATGGAAGATTAGGTCCTTACTTTGGTAATTTTCTTTCTGTTAAAAGACATAGGATTCTGTACTGAAGCTATTGTTCTCCTTTAGTCCCAAACTCTGCAGAAGGATGTCACTCATATCTTTAAACTCCTCCCCTTCACCAATGGAGAATAGCTCCCTCTTCAGTTAGTACCAAAGCAAATCAAACTCCAGTGAAAGAGAAGGGGGCATGGGGAACTTCCCTGGAGACAACACACACTTCTGTTCTGCTCTGTAAGAGACAGCTGCATGGAAAAAGGGCCGACGGGGATCCAGTAGGGATGGAGGCACCTCGAGGGGCTCCCATGAGTGTGATACATCACTTGTGCAAGCAGCGACTCCTTCTTCCTGCCCTACAGCCACACTCACTCCAGAAAGCTGCTTGCAGCCAACCCAGAAGCCTTCCCTCCAATGTCAGAGCCGATGTCAAATGGAAGGCTTCCAGGTCAGCCACGTGCCCTGCAAAGAAGCAGGAAGGAGGCCTACCTGGATGGCTCTGGTACACACCTGGAGGGGTGCACAAACGTGGGCCACAAAAAGGAGGGAGGGAACAAGCGAGCATGTTGGGACAAGGAAGGGAAAGTGGGGGGCATGAACTTGAGGCAAAGGAGGGAGCGCTCTGGGACATGGGAGGGGTACAAACTTGGGACAAAGGCTGGCAGGATGGAAGGAAGGAAAGAAAGAGGGAAGCACAAACTTGGGACATATAAGAGAGAGAGCACATTTGGACACAAAAGGAAGGAAGAAGGGAGGGAAAGATGCCAAGTTAGGGGACAAAATAGAAAAAGGAAAATTGTTGGGCACAGGGAGGGAGAGGAGTGAGGTAGAGATGCATTGGAAAGAGAAAGGTGAAAGCTGGATATGGTGGTGGAGGGGGAACAGTGGGACAGACTGAAAGGGATGCAAGAGGGAGGAACGTTGGACATGGTGGTGGATGGAATAAAGGGAGAGATATGGCATGGTGCCGGAGAGGGATGATACGAGAAATGATGGGCATAAGGCTGTTAGGCAGGAGCAAAAGATGCTGCACACTGTCTGAGGGATGAGAGAGGGAGAAATGTTGGATGATGGCAGTAGAGGGGGGTGGAAGAGATGTACCCTAGATCCCTCTCTTTCTCTCTCTTCCTCTCTCCCTTTGCAGCAAGGGACGGAATGAGAGAAAGAGAGATGGTGGACAGTGAGGGAGACATTGCACATGGGGGTGGAGGAGAGAGGAAGAAATGATATGCAAAAGTGGAAAGGGGAAAAAGAGGGAGAATGATCCAGGGAGAGAAGAGAGAAATGCTGGACCATTGTAGGAGGGAAGAACTAATGGACAGAAACCATTTGAAGAAGAATTTGCAGAAGACAGGAAAGCAGAAAAAAAGAGAAACTGAAACCAACTTGATGGAAAAATAAATCTCCAGACAACAAAGGTAAAAAAAAAGGAATTTATTGACTGAAATATGTTAGTTTTGGGAAATGTATATAGTAGATGTCTTTGTATTGTGTTCAACAAAAAACGAAATGCATTTCTTTTATTTCTCCAGTGTTGAAGTACTTGCTGACTCTTGCTGTGGCTGGTGGGGAACCCCAAGCATCGCCAGCTGAGGGCCTTCTCCAAAGGTGGACAGAACTCCCCTCCACCAAGCGTAGCAGTCCCTGGCAACATCCCTGAGTTACTGAGGTGTTAGCATCTGTGACTCAGGGATGCTGCTGCCTGCCAAGCTTGGCAAAAAAGGACCCCCGGCCACCTTCAGAGGTAGTCCTCAGCTGACATAGCTTGAGAGTTCTCATCAGCTGGAATATTTATATTTACATTAGAGGCTCTGGCAAAGACCCATTTTACAAAGTATGTATTCTTCCCAATATTTCCAAATTAATAAAAAGTGTCTTTGCTTATTTGTAAATGGGTCTCTATCAAAGCCTTTAATTCAGTAGCATAATTAAATGAAATAACTACTTCTGAAGTTTATGGGGATGAGCGGAGACAGAATAGATTATTTGTGGGGACAGATTTGATTTTCAGCAGGGACAGGCGGAAATGGATTTGATTTCTGTTCCTACACAAGTCTCTACTCTATAACTCATGAAAAAAAGGACGATAATTAACAAGAACTCTTAACTTAGGAGTATCCAGGAACCAACTTATGTGCAATTAGCACTAACACATAAGAAACCCTAAGGTTCAACAAAAGTGTTGCTCATTCTGCTGTTTTATTTTATTTACATGCTCATCTATGACAAGAGAAGAAGTCCCGATTCTGACCCCAGCAATGTCTGAGGCAGTAAACAGATGAATTATAAATTTGCACAGGTAAGGCCATGCAGAATCCTATGTCTTCTATCAGAAAGAAGATTACTGAGGTAAGAATCTAATCTTCCATTTTGTTGCAAAAACATAGGATTCTGTACTGAAGCAGACAAATCAAAGCAGTGCCAGATGACTAGGGAGGCAGATGAGCCTGCCCGCAGCACTGAGGACCCAAATGTGGCATCCTCTGAAGCCTCCACATCCAATTCTGTGGAATTTGGTAAAGGTATGGAGAATAGACCAAGTAGCTGCCGTACAGATTTCATTGGATGGAACAGCCTGGGACTCTGTCAAGGAGATGGCAAAATTTCTAGTCAAATGTGCTGTGATAAAGATAGGTGGTCATTTGCTGCAAGCAATATAGGAAGAAAAATCACCATGCAAATCCATCTGGCAAGCAAGCCTTAGAAGTTGGTCAGCCTTGTCTTGACTGGCTGGTCAGCACAAAAAATAGGGTCAGAGAGACGTGAATCATTGGTCCTTTCCAGGTAGTGAAGTAGAATTCTTCGCACATTCAGCCTCTGCAAAATCCTGTCCTGTTTCATTGAACCTGTAGGGTGAAAAGTGGGCAAACAAATCTCTTGATTGATGTGAAAGGCTGACAACTCCTTCAGTAGAAAGGAAAGTACCGATCTCAGTGAAGTACTAGCCTTAATAAACCTGAGGAAAGGCTCTCTGCCGGAGAGAGCCTGTAATTCCGAGATTCGCCTCGCTATGGCCACCAGAAACACCATCTTGACCGTACGGTCCAAAAGAGACACATTTTGCAAAAGTTCATAAGGGGACTGAGAAAGGCCCTTCAAAATGATAAGATCCCACCACGGGAAAGGCCAGCACTCCTTCACTGGAGTCTTACAGGACTGAAGGATAGCCTGAAAATCCCTACTGCCTATGGCCGTTGCGGTCTGATTTAAGACTCAAAAGAGAAGATACCATTTGTAAAGATCTTGGACAGGCATGCTCCTCTGTTATAGATGGCTGTAGAAGAAGCAGTGTAGGCTGGTCTAGCTCTAAATCAATGACCTCGTCATGGCCCGACCAATCTTTGGGAGATGACAGTCCCTGAGCTGGAGTTGAGCATATGGGGGTACAAGGTCCCCAAGCTACATCCTGAGAAATATCTACTAGGTGGTCTGCAGGAAATTGCTCCACACAACTAGGACATTGCTGGACTTCCAGAAGAGGAATAGTAGCAGCAGGAGTAGAAGGCTGTAGCAAAGCAGCACTATTCTGCATAAACTTCTGTAACAGACTGAAAAATTTTTGACAGGGACTGAACAGACTCGAAATTAGAGAAGGAGGCTCTGGTAGTAAAAGCAAAGTGTTTAGGTGGTACCTGGTCAGGTACCTGGAGTTTGGTCTTTGCCTAGGTCCTGGTTTGCTGAAGTCCCCGATATTTAAAGCATTTCCTGCAGCCTGATGAGAGGAGAGGACCGCAAGGTCAAAACTGGGCCCGCAGGAGCTTCCTCTGAAGTGTTTACACTTAACGGAGCAGTCCCTTGAATCTGTCAGCAAAGGACGTGCCATTGAAGCTGCTGCCGGTGGAGAGGGGGGTGTCACATCTTTTCCTTCTGAGGCACCACCGGTGCTGACTTTTTATTTCCTGTCGGCAATAGCAGTAATGCACTTCCCTCACCTGTCAGTACCGAGGCAGGGCCTTTGAGGGAGGGAGCGAGCTGCGATGTTTGCAGCTTTGAGCTCTTCTTGGACGGCGCAACATGAAGAAGCGTCAGAGCGCCATTATCCACGGCTGCCGTCGAGATGAAAAAAGTGTCTTCACAGTCCTAAACACTGCCAAATTAAAAAGAATATAAGTGAAAACTGGCAGTTTAAAAACCATTACTAATGTTTAATCTTTTTCTTTTTTTTCTGACAGGCTTCCTGTATTGACAGCTTACTGTTCTTTTTTTTTTAAAGAAAAAGTAAGCTAAAAAATGAAGAAAGCTCTTTGACTTCCTCTTAAGTTTTGGGGGGTTTTTTTGTGAAGAGAGGGGAGAGCTGTGACTGTACAAGAGCGGTTGATGAGAAAACTGACATGATGAGGGGAGGGGCTCTAGGAGTAGGGCATCCTGCACATGCTCAGTAAGCTTAAAGCTTACTATAGCTAGGGGAGAGCACCGACACACAGGCTCAGTCAGAGGACTTCACCAACAAGTGTGCCTGCTCGTATCCCCTGCTCGTCTCCAGAGAAAAAAGGTAGTCTGTGCATTTGTACCGCTCATAACAGAACACTGGGACGTGGAGGGCTGTTGAGGATCCAGCTTCAACTCACAGTGTCCGAAATGACATGTGAAACAGTTGTGGACTTTAAAAGACGGTGTACTGACGGGTCATCACCCTCAGTGCCTCCTAACCTCTGGCCTTGGAGTGAGACCCTAATCAGCCAAGGACGCAGTTGATCCTTGAGATAATAAAGACATGGAAAGTGACTGCCAGTCCTCCCAGTCCTGTTCCAACTGGTCAATGACACTTGTAAATGAATTGTTACAAGGTGGAAAAGCCTTCCTGAGAAGGAACTCTCCTTGTTCTGGTGCTGGCGCACTTGCTCCCTGGACCTATCAAACAGAGACTGACAAAGTTTGAAAAACCCTGAACAAGCAGCCCCAAAGGACTCCTAACTGGGGTGGTTGGATCTCCGTCGTCTCCATATGCTTGTGTTTTGTAGCCTCGTTACGTGCAGCTTCTGAGCGGGATCTGTTGGCCAGGCTTTTTGAGGTTCTCCCGCCTTGGAGAACTCTAAGGAGGCTGAACTCTAAGCTCTCGCCCCCTTCCTCCCACGCCCTGCAGCACGTGGAACACAGCCATTCTCATGCAGGCAAAACTGCGCATAAAGGGCATGATTCAGGGGCAGATTAGCCCAAGGAATCCATTATAGGTGATCCCTGGTAAAAACGAGCGGTTTCGAGGCAGATGGAAGCTTTTGAGAAAAAAGAACGATTAAAATCCAAGATGGACTCTGCCAGTAAAATCGTAAATTGGCCTGTGGGAGGATGCTGAAACAACTCAGAAAAAGGGGTTATGAAGGTGGGGGAATCTAACCCAAGAAACCCTCGGATCTACCTTTTTCTGGACAAATAAGATTTTAAAACATACAATAAATATGTACAATATCCCAGAATTAAAAATCAATTTCTAACTTACCACAACCTTTTTAGCCATCTCAAAAATGTCTTCCAGCAGCTCGATGTTGTTCAGTTCCTTCAGGGTGAGTTCAGAATCTAAGCTCCTGATCGACCTGTGGAAGACGAATTTTATTTTTATTTTTTTTTAATTCAGCAGAACCACATCTCGGCATACTATTCCAGAAAATCAAGATTTGCAAAGACTAGGGGGACACTCAAAGTGACAAGAGTAATACTTTTAAAACCAATAGGAGGAAATATTTTTTTCACTCAAGAGAATAGATAAGCTCTGGAATGATTTTGCCAGACGATGTGGTAAGGGCGGTTAATGTAGCTGGTTTTTTTTTAAAAAGGTTTGAACAAGTTCCTAGAGGAAAAGTCCATAGTCTGCTGTTGAGTCGAGGGAAGCCACTGCTTGCCCTGGATCAGTGGCATGGAATGCTGCTACTATTTGGGTTTTTGCCTTGTACTTGTGACTTGGATTGGCTTAGATACTGGGCTAGATGGACCATTGGTCTGACTCAGTAAGGCTATTCTCATGTTCTTATGTGAGCCAAGTATAGGACAATCAAGCCATTGTGACATCACTGATTATGTTGGCTCTTAGGCACTGGTAGAATGAGGCATTATGACATCACAATCTCAGCTCTGGAATGCTGCTACTATTTGGGGTTTTGCCATGTACTTGTGACTTGGACTGGCTTCTATAAAGATGGGATACTGGGTTGGATGGACCATTCTTATGATCTTATCCATCCTTGAACAGGCTATTGTCAACATTTCCCATCATACTCAGGCTACAGCAGCTGCTGCTGCTACCATCATCATTTTCCTCCCAACTTAGGGCTCCTTTTACAAAGCCACGTTAGCGGCATTATCGCACGCACCTTTTTAGTACACGCTATTCCCCGCGCTAGCCGAAAAACTACCGCCTGCTCAAGAAGCGGCGGTAGCAGCTAGCACGGCCGCCAAATTAGCGCATGCTATTACGCGCGTTAAACCGCTAACGCGGCTTCGTAAAAGGAGCCCTTAGTATGGGCTGAAGATTCTGCAGTCATCCAAACTTTCCTGCATACTGTGCCAATGCAGCCAGTCCAATTCTAAGGTGCAAATGAAAATTCTGCAAGGAAGGAAAATCCAGCATCAAGAGCTAATTGTAGCTGCGATCCAGAATCCACCTAGGAATAATATCCAAATCTGGTGGTAAACCAGGCGTAAATTCAAATTAAAAAAAAAAAATCAGACTCTCAAAGTCTGTTCTAAAATGAAATCTACCGGGAATCAAGGAGAACAATTAAATAGTTTATTAGCTGTACCACAGAAAAGGTTATAAAGGAACTTCCTTAGCATCTTACCAGGCGAGTCCAGACTAATGGATGGTGTCTGTCAGCAGACAGAATGATAACAGTTCTCAGGTGATTTGCCCCTGAAGGGTATCGTGCAGCACAGAATGGGTTAGATTCACTAACCCCCGATTCCATGTCCGATCCATTCCCGATTGCATGCAGACCGACGAATTCACAAAAGGCCTGCATGCAAATGGGGATCATTAACACACACCCTACCCACGGCCAGGATCACTAGAGAGCGATCCTGGAGCATGCGCAGACCCTGACAGTAGTGACAGGAGAAGCAGCCTCCTGCCACTGCTGTCAGGGCTTCTGCATGCTTTTTTTATTTTTTATTTTAATTGGGCAGATAGTTTGCATGTATTACACACGCAAAATAACTGCTCAATTAAAAAATAAAAAAGCCCCCTCCCAAAGTGCCTCCTCCCTCCCCAAACCCCTAAAAAATTCCCCCCCTCCCCGCCGCCACAGATGCCCCACAAAAGGCAGGAGGGATGCTAACTCGCTCCTGCCATGAAAATGACTGCAACCAGCCCACCGCATCCCGACCGGACTGGCCCACCCCTGGTCGGGCCTGGCCTGATCCAGCCCGACACCTTCCCTGTACCTAAAAGTTGGGAGCAGGAGGGATGCTGAGTCCCTTCTGCTCCTTAGGCCTCCCTCCAGCGCTTCCGGAGCAGGAGGAACCGCAAAGTCCTCCTGCTCCTAGATGACGCACTGCGAATGTGGGCCTTAAGCCCTGCCCCAGTGCATCATGTGATGCACAGGGAGGAGCCTAAGGCCCTGATTGGCTCAGGCGCCTCAGACTCCTCCTCCTTTGCATGGATTTTCTATTCAGCTCTGGCACACTTCCACATGTAGTACATGGCTCTTACTATACATTCATGCACTTCACTGCCCCCCATGTGGCACATCTGCAGCACCCGTCTTAGTTATACAATGGTGCTGTCCACCTGTTTGTATGATTGCAGCAGCCACCTGTATATTGCACAATTGCAGCTCCTTTTGGTCTCCCTTCTTTTTTCTCAGTGAAGGACGATTCTTCAATTTGCTTCTGGATTTTCCTAGTCCTCTTAGATATAGCTAAGGAAACAGTGTTTTTTCAGCTCCTGATAGCTTTCTTTTCTATTCTCTTCTCTGGATATTCAACAACTCAAGGAATTCTACTGTAGTTACAATATTCCCTTTATAGGTGAACTTTGTCCTAGGCTGTTGCTTTCAAAGACCCATTCAAGAAAAAATCACCAGTTAGGTTTCTTTCTTGCTTTACACATCTCTTTCATGGTCTATCAATGCTATTTTCCACTATTCCTCTTATCATGGTACTTGCTGACTTCTCCTCTTCCATACCTTTGTCTTTCCAAAGTCCTTCTGATTGAACATAAGAACATAACAGCAGCCATACTGAGTCAAGCCAATGGTTCATCTAGCCCAGTTTCCTGTTTCCAACAGTGGTAAATTCAGGTCACAAGCAGCTAGCAGAAAGCCAAATAGTTGCAACATTCCATGCTACCGGTCCAGGAAGAGAAGTGGCTTCCCCCATGTCTGTCTCAAAACCAAATTGGTTTTGATTTTCTACTGTTTCACTTGATTTAAAACAAACTGGAGAAAATATTTCTTCATACAGCGTGTAATTGAACTCTGTAATTTGTTGCAGGAGAATATGGTGAAATCAGTTAGCATAGCGGGGTTTAAAAAAAAGTTTGGATAATTTCCTAAAAGAGAAGTCCATAGGCCATTATTGAGATGGATTGGGGAAATCCACTGCTTATTCCTAGGATAAGCAGCATAGAGTCTGTTTTACACTTGGGATCTAGATAGGTACTGTACTTGGGACCAGTGTTCCCTCTAAGCGGGCGGGTGTTGTGAGCAAACTTTTTTCACTGTGAGCTAAAAATATCGGGCGCCAGCAAGTTATGAGCCAAATAAATATGTTGCTTTCTACCACAGAACTTCCTTACGTTTGTATGGAATCTATCCCCTTTCAACTTTAGAGAGTGCCCTCTCGTTCTCCCTGCCTTAGCTACTAAGTCTATTCCCTTCAGTACCTTGAATGTTTCTATCATGTCCCCTCTCAATCTCCTCTGCTCAAGGGAGAAGAGGCCCAGTTTCTCTAATCTTTCGCTGTACGGCAACTCCTCCAGCCCCTTAACCATACGTGACAAAAAATCAATTCATGTAGCAAATGCTACATTTATCTTTTGGCATGGCCCATCATGTAGCAAATGCTATAACTGATGGGCCATGCCAAAAGATAAATATATATATACTAAAAAATAAAAAATAAAAATAAATATATACTAGGAGTAAAGGGGCATGCAATAAAGCTTTTAAGTAGTAGATTTAAAACAAACCTGGGAAAATATTTTTCATTCAACATGTAATTAAAAAAAGATTTGGATAATTTCCTTAAAAAATCTGCATGACATTATTAAGATGGACTTAGGAAAGCCCACTGCTTATTCCTAGAATAAACAGCATAAAATCTGTTTTACTCTTTTGCACTGTTGTGCTTTCAGCAAAATGTTTTAAACACAAAAACAGAAAATCACATGCACAGGCATTAGGTCACCCAGGCATCTAGAATTAGCAATCTTGCACAGCCAGCCTATGATTGACAGGAGCTGCCAAATCACATTGAAAAGGATGATAAGGAAGGCAGATAAGAGATGGTGGAAGGAAGACAAAACGAAAAGGCAAGAACAAAACTGAAGTAGAAACGAGCCAAACATACAGTATAGCATACAAAAAATGTATGTTTTCCTTTGGCTTCCAAAAACTGATTGGCATCCAAGTTCCCTAAAGTTTCACACAGTCATCTTCTAATAATGTCACCATATACAGTTGGCTTGCCAGAAATATGTTTAGGATGCCACTGCAACTCTACCAACAGCATATTAACTTAACATTACATTACATTACATTACATTAGTGATTTCTATTCCGCTTGTGCCTTGCGGTTCTAAGCGGATTACAAGTTAGAAGACTGGACATTTCCAGTAGCATTGCAGTACATATAAACAAGAATGCGTTAAGTTACAATTGTTGTTCTGGACTTTTCCAGGATAAATTGGTAGTAGATAGTAGATAGTGATAGGTTGTTTAGACGAATAGAGATAATATTGTCCGGATTCTGTTGTTTAGACGAGTAGAGATAATACTGTCCGGGTGTTTCTGGTGGTGGTGTTTGGGTAGTCATGAGAGCATTTTCTAATACTTTTGTGAGGTTATGATGATGGGAAGTGTTTTTTGAAGAGATGAGTTTTGATTTCTTTTCGGAATGCTTTAATGTCTATTGATTTGGTCAGTAGATTGGTGATGGTAGTATCGATCTTTGCTGCCTGTGTCGCTAAAAGGCTGTCATATAGTTAACAGTGTAGCTTCAAAATAACTGCATCTCTATCCTTCCCTCCCCCCTGTGGTTTTTAGCATATCTCTCTTCTCATTTCCTCCACTCAGATCTGATCATTCTCTGCTCTCTCTTCCCTTTTCTTCTCTGGTCTTCCTTCTCTATTTTCTGCCTCCATCTAAATTAAATTCTTTCTTACTATTTAGTCCCGTTTCCCTCTTTTCACTGTGTCTACACACAGCTTGTCACCCCTTTCCCTCACCCCTCCATTATCTTACTATTTTCTTCCCCCTTTATTTATCTCCTCCTTCCATCCAGTATGTGTTCTTTCCCCACTTCCATTCAGCATCTGCTCTCCCTTCTCAACTGACATCCATCTGCCTTCTGCTCTCTCTCCCTTCTTCTCCCTTCCATCATCTGTCCCCTTCTCTCTCTCTCTCATCTCCTCCATTCCATCATCTGCCCCTTCTCTCTCTCTCCCCCCCCCCAACTTCCATCATCTGCCCCCCTTCCCCTCACCTTTGTGGGTCACTTTCTTTCCCCTGAGGGTGGCTCATGTCACAGGGGAAGCTTTGGCCGAGCAGAACCGCTTGATTGACAGTGGAACTTACTTGATTGATGTCGATGCTGGGGCCCGTTGCCGTTTGAAGGAAAAAAAAAAAGGTGGAAAAAAGGAACCTGTAAAGGCGAGAGGAAGGGAAACCTCCAGGACAGCTGCTTTTTGCCCTCCTTCAGCGGCCCAAGAGTTCAGACCAGCAGCGGCAGCTCTGTATGCTTTTAACTTCGGCACAGAGCTGCCCCTAATCAGTAGTTTAGCGCGGTTTCATGAGGCAGCCTCGGGGCCTTTGATAGCCGGCCCGCTTCGATGATGCGATGTGGGCCGGCCTAGCAAAGGCCCCGAGGCTGCCTTATGAAACCGCGCTAAACTATTGATTAGGGGCAGCTCTGTGCCGAAGTTAAAAGCATACACAGCTGCCGCTGCTGGTCTGGAGGTGCGGAGACAAGGCAGGAGGCAAACGCGGTGGAAGGCAGGAGTCCCGGCGAAGGCAGGAGTCCCGGCACAGCGACTACAACAGGAAGTTGCAAGTCAGCTGACGCCGGCCTTTCGTTGCGGCGGGGACCGAATCCTTCGCGGACCGGCAAGATTTTGTTTGCGGACCGGCGGTTGAAGAACTGTGCTCTACACTGTGTGCGCTGTGACGAGAAACTTGTGCGCTGCGAGGTAATATTTTGTGCGCCAGCGCACCCCAGCGCAGCTTAGAGGGAACACTGCTTGGGACCTGGGTTGGCCACCGTTGGAAACAGGATACTGGGTTTATGGACCTTCAGTCTGTCCTAGTAAGGCAATTCTTATGTTCTAAGGCTATCCCAGTTTATTCCTATTGAGTGTTTCAATCTTTTAGTCCCACCCTATGTTGGGGATACTGCTTTGCTATATCCCACTGGTCCGGACCGGTCCAATAGGATGAAAGGAAAGGAAGTTATTGAGACATTAAAAAAAATACTGTAGTTATAGAAAAGTTAAGAAACTTAACCACCATTCATTTAAGTCAAACCTAACTAAATCAGCAGCACACCATTCCTGCTTACCTGGGCTGTATCAGAGGCCACTCGTTAAAAGCATGTGATCCAAGCTTTTCAAACAGAAGCGGCCAAAATATGTAGATTTTTATGACATCACAATACTCTCGCAGCTCCTGGCTTGATTTGCTGCACCAGTATTTGGCAACATCCACTGGTTAAAGACAAGGCAGAGTTAGTTACTGAAGATACCATGCACCGCTTCCATAGCGGAACCTTCACATTATATCCTGTAGAAGGGCAGTGGAGCACATCAACCTGACTGTTTAATATAACTTGATATACCACTTATTCTGGTAAGCAGGCCAGAGCGGATTACAAATAAAATATTTAATGAGAAACAGAAAAAGGAACTCTGTTAATAGGAAAGTTACTCAGAAAAAGAAATGCAAACATCACAGTAATAAAACTACACTTGGACCCCCCGCTCAAGAATTTGTCAAAAAAAAAAAATAAAAATAAAAAAACAACTGCTATAGTGGAACTTCAACATACTGTAGATTTAAAAATTTCTTTAAAAAGACAAGATCTTATGTAATACATGTAGTAAATTCCATAAAGATGAAGAAAAGAAAAGAAAAAAAAAAAAACAAGCTACATGTTGATTCCAGATGTGCACATATAGGGGACAAAATAATTAAATGTTGTTTGTGCAGTGAATGGAGAAACCAACCTAGCACACAGGATATATAATCAATGCAGATAGATAAAAGGAAATTTATTTGCAGGAAGTCCTGGAAAGTACTAGTATCTTAAACGGAAGATGATAGTGAACAGACAACCAGTGTAGATTTCAATGCATAGGAGAAATGTGATCAAGCCTGCTAGCCTTACACTATAACCCAGCTGTGGTATTTAAAATTTAAAAAAAAAGAGTTTGAGATGCTCTAATTCAGTGGTTCCCAACCCTGCCCTGGAGGACCACCAGGCCGATCGGGTTTTCAGGATAGCCCTAATGAATATGCATGGAGCAGATTTGCATGCCTCTCACTTCCATTATATGCAATTCTCTCTCATGCATATTCATTAGGGCTAGCCTGAAAACCTGATTGGCCTGGTGGTCCTCCAGGACAGGGTTGGGAACCACTGCTCTAATTTGTATTGAGGAATGCCTGTAGAGATATTACAACAGTCCAGTCAAGACATAACGAAAGCAAAAGAAGCAGATGTTGAAATCAAAGTTCCTTTGAACTTATTATAGTTATCTAAGCGTTAAGTCATCCAATTGCTTAATTGCTATTTCCTGAAACCTGAAAGATAACACTAGTTTCAAAGACCACACCTAGATGTTTAAAGGACTCTGGGCTAGATTCACAAAGCAAACTGATCATGTACAGATTGGTTTGTGACCCCTTAGCGACCAAATTCCCCTCCAGCCCGATTCACTTACCTCTCTTCGACCATCCTCTGATCTGCGCATGCAAATGAGGGGAGGGACATTCAAAAGTAGGAAAGGCAGGGATTCACAAACCAAAATTCTTGATCTGACTGGGCTAGCCGATCAATTCCTAAAGCGACTGCTGGGGACCAGTCGCACACCTCTCTACCGACTCTCCTGCTCCATTGCCGCCCTGCACTCTGCTGGCCCTGATCTTGCTGTCTGTTCCAGGGCTGCAGAAGCCCTGGGGCAGGGGGGAGAGCAGTGCCTGTTGGCTCTCTGACTTCTAATTATGCTGCTTTAAAACCATGGGCTCACACTGCAGGGAAGGAGGGAAGAGGCTGCCGCCGCCAGAGATAGGAGCAGGAGAGTCAGGCCCAAAAAAAAAGAGAGACACAAAACGCATGTGTAGACCATCTGCAGGGAAAGCAGATGGTCTGCGCATGTGCGAGGATCCCACACCAGCTATCTGGGCAGGCAAATGGGGGCGTTCCTCAGATTGCCCCCATCTGCATATTTGTCTTTTGTGAATTTGTCGGACCTGCCCAGATCGGGCAGGTTAGTGAATCTGTCCCTTTGATATCTACCTTTGAGTGCTTGGATTAATGGTGGGAGTGAAGGTGACTAGAGAAGCAACAGATTGTAGGGCTAGATTCGTGTCCAATCCATGTCTGTTTGCATGCAGGCTGATGAATTCACTAAAGGCCTGTATGCAAATGGGGGTGATCGTTGGCACCCCCCCTCCCACCGACCGCATGGATCGCTAGAGAGCGATCCTTGAGCATGCGCAGACCACCTTGCCTGTAGATGGTCTGCGCATGCTCTCAGCAGGAAACTTATTTTTTTGCTTTTTTTTTGCAAGCCTGAGGTTTTAACTTGCTTTAAGCCTGCGGTTAAAACCACGGGCTTACAGTGCAGGGCGGCAGGAGAGATTTGGGGGAGAGCAGGAGATCGGGGCTGAGAGCAAGAGATTGGGGCTGAAGGCAGGGCAGTTGGAAAGGACCTGAGCGACTGGTCCTCAGCAGTCGCTTATTTTGATCGGTCAGCCCAGTTGGTGTCCCTCTTTTTTTTAAGTGAATCGTGTCCCTGCCTACTTTACATGCCATTTCTCCTCATTTGCATGCACAGATCGAAATCGGATAGGTACACAGGTTAGTGAATTGGGTTGGAGGGAAATCAGGGTCGCAAACCAATTGGTACACGATCGGTTTGCTTAGTGAACCCCTAGCCTGTAGTTTTGTCACAGTTTAGCACCAGTCCTTGGTGCTTCAATCAGAGGGTTACTTTAGTCAAACAAAATTAAAGGGAATCAAAGTTCAGGGCATAAGAAGATATATATAAAAAAAAAAAAATTAAAAAGACATTTACCAAAAGTGTTATCATCTGCACAGAAATGTGTAGTAATACTGCAATCCTTAATATGTACTATAAAAGGAACTTAAAAAGATATTTAAAAGAACAGGGAACAATATAGATCCTCCAGAGGCCCTGCAGGAAATCTCGTGCAATTAAGATTTTGTACTGGAAAAATCAAAGAAAGAACTGCTGGACAAGATTTAATCTAGTTGAAGACCTGGCCTTGAGTCCTGATGTCTGCCAATCTTTGCAGAGGTAAAAAGTGGTCAATCAGATCAAAGGCTGCACTCAGATCTGGAGCGTCAGCCTGGGCCATCTGCTCATGTTCCAAATCTGCATAGACTTCACTCAGTAAAGCAGCGATAGCCGATTCAGTGCTAAAGCCCCTGCTGAAACCAGACTGTCAAGGTTGAAGAGCAGGGACTTGAAAGTTCTTGGAAGACTGTTTTTAAAAAATCTAAACTCACTGAAAAAGGTAGAGTTAGGATACAGGCAGCCATAGTATCTCGTGTCAGAGGCACTGTGATGGCTGCAGCTGGAACTAAAATGTACAAGGAGGATTTCAGGAATACAAAACAGGTAAATCGCAAGCAAACAAAACAGTGGAGATGTCCAAAGAAACTAGGTGAGCTGATATATTTCACAACTCTGCTTTATTCACTCAATGACTCGACATGTACATGGTTTCGGCCCACCCAGCCTGTATCAAGAGGTCTTATGTTTAGCAGAAATCGCAGATGAAATTTATTGAATCAACATCTTGGCCCACTTCATATAATAAAAGGTGTGTGACCTCATATAGCACTCTGGAAGAGCGGGCATTCCCAGCGGTCACAAAAACTTTTGAGGTTTTCAAGAACTATGAGGCAGGAGAAGAGAGGTCACCGTTCTATTGAGGCTACAGTAGCAAATTAGAGGAACTAGGAGACTGGAGAGGGCCATACCAAAGACATAAAAGGACATTGTAGAGAAGTCCCGCCTCCATTCTGGCAGCCCCTGAGCTGTCTTACAGGAGGAAGGTTTCCTAACAGGAAAGCATCACCCTGGTGAAATAGGAAATAATCTTGTAGCCAGGACCAGCCCACCAGGGGATGCAATATCCTCTTGCACAGAGGATGCATCTCCTAGAGCAGTGGACTCAAACACATGGCCCGGGGGCTACATGCAGCCCGCCAGGTACTATTTTGAGGCCCTCGGTATGTTTATCATAATCACAAAAGTAAAATAAAATAATTTCTTGATCATATGTCTCTTTAGCTATAAATTACAATATTATTATTAAGACTTAGCCAAAAGGAACGATTTATAAATTATAAAGAGTTTTACCTCATGCAAAATTGTCATTTCTTTAATAAGGCATTAATTATTTTTTCTGAGGCCCTCCCAAGTACCTACAAATCCAAAATGTGGCCCTGCAAAAAGTTTGAGTTAGAGACAACAGTCCTAGAGCTTCTGCCCAGGAGCTGTTGTAGAAGATGATTCAGTCATTAGGTATAGTCATGTAGATAGGTGGGTGGCTGGTGGACGTGAGGATTGCCTAATCACGTGCCTGCCTGTTTTGAAGGTGGTGGACATCACACAGCATCTAGATAAGATTTTAGATAGTGTTGGGGAGGAACCAACTGTCTTGGTACACGTGGATACTAATGACAAAGGAAAAAGTGAGGGGGGGGGGAGTTCAGGAAGCCAAATTTAGGCTCTACGTGCTGGGGAGGAACCAGCTGTCTTGGTACACGTGGATACTAATGACAAAGGAAAGCGTGAGGGGGGTGGGAGTTCAGGAAGTTCTTCAGGTAGAACTAAAATCCAGATCTTCCAGGGTAGCATTTTCAGAAATGCTCCCTGTTCCAAATGCAAGACCCAAGAGGCAGGCACAGCTCAGAAGTCTCCATGAACAGTTGAGACAACAGTGGAGGAATGAAAGATTAAGATTTGTTAGGAACATGGCAACATTCTGGGAAAGGGGAAGCCTATTCCAAAAGGAGGGACTCCACCATAGCCATGATGGAACCAGGCCTTCTGGTGCTAACGTTTAAAAAGAATAGAGCAACTTTTAAATTAAAATGAGAGGAGGGAGATGACAGTTGACCAGGAGCGCATGGTTTGGTGAGGAGTATCTTTGAAGGATATCACTGAAATAGAACATTCTCCTAGGACAAGCAGGATGAGTCAGCCACATATGGGTGTTGTCCCAACACCTCCCAATTTGCGGATAAGCTCTCCAATAGCTCAGAGAGATTTTTTTTTTTTTCTCTGAGCACGTGCAGTGCCCGGGCCCCACTGGGCATGCCTGAGCCCTACCCATTTCCCCCTGCTTCCCCCTAATCCCCAGTCTTTAGTTTCTGCCCGTTCCCATCGGTCGGATTTTTCTACAGCTCTCCATTACAACTTTTCTACTCATCAACTTGAAGATGCCTGAATCATCTAAAGAAACAACTGGGATGCAGGAGGAGGATGAACACACTGGATCCTCATGAATTGTGCGCCCACTGATTGGATCCGGCGCTCGAGGTTTCCGTGTGGCTTGCATTCCGGAACTTGGAGGCGAGGAGGATGGCAGTTTGAGTGCAGAGCTCCTCTCCCTGGACAATATGCCTGCTTTAAATATCAGCAGCAGTGGGAGATCAATTGCTTTTACACCTAAGCAGCAACGGGACCAACCCACCAGAAACCCACAGTCCCGGTCCTGCAAAAATATGAGCTCCATTCTCCCTGCAGTTCGCTAGGAAAATCAACTGCTTTTACACCTAAGCAGCAGCAGGACCAGCCACCACTACCAAGAGCCCTTTGCCCCGATCCAGCCAGGCATGTGAGCTCCTCCCTCTGCAGTCCATTGGAGAGATCAATCTACCTGCTTTTAAATATCAGCAACAGTGGGAAATCAACTGCTTTTACACCTCAGCAGCAGCGGAACTATCCGCAACTAACAAGAGCACACAGACCCGATCCAGCCAAGAGTGTGAGCTCCACCTCCCCCTGCAGTCCACTAGAAAGATCAACTGTTTTTTACACCTAAGCAGCAACAGGATCAGCCACCACTACCGAGAGCCCTTTGCCCTGATCCAGCCAAACAAGTAAGCTCTTCCCCCAGCATTCCGTTGGAAAAATCAATATGCTTGCTTTTAAATATTATCAGAAGTAGGAGATCAACTGCTTTTACACCTAAGCAGCACCAAGACCAGCCACCACTATCGAGAGCTTTTGTCCCAATCCAGCCAGACGTGTATGTTCTTCACCATACAATTTGTTGGAGAGATCAATCTGCCTGCTTTTAAATATCAGCAGCATTGGGAAAACAACTGCTTTTACACCTAAGCAGCAGCGGGTCCATCCGCAACCACCAAGAGCCCACAGACCCGATCCTGCCAGGAGTGTGAACTCCTCCCCCTGCAGTCCATTGGAGAGATCAATCTGCCTGCTTTTAAATATCAGCAGCAGTGGAGATCAACTGCTTTTACACCTAAGCAGCAACGAGACCAGCCACAACCACCGAGAGCACACAGACCCGATCCTACCAAGAGTGTGAACTCTTCCCCCCATGCAATCCGCTAAGAAGATCGACTGTCGGCTCCGGGCGGCTTTCCCGCAGAGGAGAGAATCCTGTATTCACCGTGGGCCTCATCTGGGGCAGCCTCCTTGGAGTGGCTGGGGCACGGGCAGTGTGTCTGGGAGGGAATGCATGGATGGGAGAACATCGCAGGGGAGGAGACATAGGCATCCTGGGACTGTCTGCCAAGTCTCTTCCCTGAAGAAGCCCTTTCTGGAAACGTCAATCGCTCCTCCTAAACTTACTTGCTCCACTTCATCACTGACGCTGAAACCGTGGATTGAAGACAAAGTTTTATTTTATTTTTCTTTCCAGCTTATGATTTATCTTTAATCTTATCTATTGTTTTGCCTTTTGTCTTTGTTTTGTTCTATTTCTATCATTTAAATTTCTCCAAAATTCTACTGTTCAACGGCTCCCCCTTCTGCTTCTATTTCTTTCTCTCCTATCTTCTACCTTCCAAAGTATTTAGATCAATGCTGTCTTGTTAAAATGTTTATATTATTTCTATTTTTCCTCTAACTCTACTTTTCACTTCTCTATTACCCTCCAGGTACTTTAGTTAGATTGTGAGCCTTCGGGACAGTAAGGGAATTTTTCAAGTACCTTTCTTATTTCTAATCTTAATGTATATTTTCTGTAAACCGCTTAGAACCTAACGGATGTAGCGGTATATAAGAAATAAATTACATTACATTACATTACATTGTGCGCACATATCACCACGTGCACGCAAGCTAAGGAAGAGGGCACTGAGAGACTTCATGAAGAGAAGTGAGGCCCGAGAATCTTCCTCCAGCAGCCATTCTCATCGGAGCGTAGCAGCGGGGGATCCACAGACAAATCCGGTGAGGAGCCTCCAGGACATCCTGGCTCAGTCAACCCCCCCGACTGCAACTTGCCCGGTCGAGAAATCTCTCCCGGAGGTCCAGCATGCTGTCTCTAGCCGCCAGCCCCTGCAGGAAGCCGAAAGGAGTCTCACCAGACCGAGAGATCTCTCCAGGAGTTCCTGCATGTTGCTGCTTACAGCCAGCCTCTGCAGGGCATGAAGAGAAGTGAGGCCCGAGAATCTTCCTCCAGCAGCCATCCTCATCAGAATGCAGCAGCGGGGGATCCACAAGCTACAGTGGCAAGGAGCCTCCAGGATGCCCTGGCTCAGCTAATCCCCCCGCCTGCACTTGGCCCGGTAGAGAAATATCTCCCGGAGTCCCTGCATGTTGCCGCTTAGAACCAGCCTCTGCAGGGCAGCCGATAGGAGTCTCGCCAGACCGAGAGATCTCTCCAGGAATCCCTGCATGTTGCCACGTACAGCCATCCTCTGCAGGGCAGCCGATAGGAGTCTTGCATGCTGCTGCATAAATCCACAGCCTCTGCAAGCAACAGATCGGGGCTTTCACCCTCCAGACGGCATGCTGCCGCTTACAGCCAGCCTCTGCAGGGAGCCAATTGGGGTTCAGAGGTAAGTCCTATCTGCTTGTTTTTTGGAAAACCTCTAATAATCTGTTGCAGCCCCGAGGGCTCTGCCCCACCCTCCTCCCAATCTGAATTTAAGGAGAAAGAATCTCCCATGCTTCTTTCCCTTGGAGGGGACCTGCAGACCTCTCCCCCCAGTAGGAGACATGCTGCCCCAGAGTTCAGCTTATAAAGGACATGCTGAAAAACAAAACAACAAAAAAAAAACAACAATTTGATGTTTCTTTCCCTCTTGGGGTCCTGCAGAGTCTGCAATTCACACCTTTCCCACCCCGCCCCCTCCCCCTCTCATGTTGGGAACGAGGAGTCTGCCTTTCTCAGCAGGGTGCTGATATCATCAGAGATGCGGCATGTCAGACCATGCCTCTCCAAAGGTGGGGGTTTGAAACTCCTCAGTCTAAAAAGCTGTTTGCTCTTCATAAAACCTAGGCAGAGTGCTTTTCCAGCCAGCATGAGGGACTCTGTACTATTCATGATTTCTATAGCACTGAAAGGCATATGCAGCGCTGTACAGTTTAATATACAATAGGCAGTACAGCAGCAGAAGCCCACTCAAGAGGCATTATTACTCCTCTTTCTCTGCCTCCAGGCACAGTGGGAAACGCAGCCAGGAGCACTGGCACAGATGAAGGGGTGCATCCTGCCCCCTCTCTGCAGGCTCTCCCCCCCTCTCAAGAAGGACAGAGAAGGGCGGTGGGGTACATGGAGCCACCCAACCAGTCAAGTGGAGCAGCACATGAACCTGCGAACCACCAGGGGTGGGACCAGCAGCCACAGTTAATCCTCCTGCTGACCCACTCCTCTCTCAGCGGGCTACACTCCCCACAATGTCCCCCTTTAGAGGGAGCTACGCACAACAACATGGCGTGGTTCAGCGGCATGCCATGCACCCAAGCAACGGAGGAACAAGCTACACACCAGCCTCCAGCCACGCCCCGAGTCACCACCCACAAAAATAAATAAATATTTACTAAAAAAAAAAACACCAAAAACCCACAAACAAGGATTCACCCCAAGTCCCTCCAGAAACTCACAGCCTTTCTCAAGATCCACATGGGTGGACAACAAGTACCCAAGACAGAGTACTACAAGGCCTGAACTACCAGTACTTCACGCAGGCAGTGGCGATTCCAGTCCACAAGAACCTCCTGGACTGCAGAGACAAGATTTGGCTGACTCCCTCCTCAGGGCAACAAACATCAAGGAGACTGGGATTGAAGTACCAGATCTTTCCAGCCCAGGGATTCGACAACCCGCAGCAGCCATACATGGACATTGCAGTAGCTTAAGAGAAACAGGGCAGCACGACCCCCCCCCTCCAACCTCTGTCAGGGAAGGACCTGAAAAACCCTGGTATCCACGGGGAAAAAGACCTTCGAGGGTGCAATGCTGAGCGCACGAATTGCTGCGCTCCAGTTCCAGATGCAGCTTTATCAGGAGGCCAGTGAGAGGAAATAAATAAATAAAATAAAATAAAATAGAGACTCCAGCTCACAACTGAGCCAGTCCACACTGGCAGCAGTCTGTGCCCCAGCGCTCGCAACAGTAACATAACTGCTACGCAAACAAGCACCGCCCGAGGGGCAGGGGCATCCAAGGGCAGCCCTCTCCCCAAGACAAAAACAGAACCTTGACCATCCTCCGGCCCAGCAGGATCAGATTGTCTGCGAAGGCTTGGCCCAGGATCACCATCGACCAGTGGGCCCTCAGCATCATCAAGCAGGGATTCCGAATTCGTCTCCACTCCCGCTCCCCCCCCCCGAGTGGGCGGAGCACCTTCCATCTGACGACCCAACTTTCCTGCAGCAAGGAGAGGACCTGCTTCGGCAGAATCAATAGAGGCGGTGACGAACAGAGGAGATCACCAAGGGGTTTCTACTCCAGGAACCCCCGCGTCACCATGGACAAGGACAACGCTCGTTCCTGGATCTCTGTAAGCTCAACAGATGCATACACAAGGTCCAGATGCACTCTCTGGGTACAGTCTTGGCCCTGTTACAGCCCGAGTATTGGCTAGTATCCCATGCACCCAGCCCACAGGAGGCATCGTCGCTTCTAAAGCCAAGACAGACGCCTCCAGTACAAGGTCCTGCCCCTTGGACTCTCAACGGCTCCAAGAGCGTTCACAAAGTGCGTGGCAGTGGCACATCCTCGCCTTCAAGGGGTGCGCATCCTATCTTATCTCGACAGCTGGCAGCCCCGTCAACCACCATAACCCTCCTCCAAGAACTAGGGTTCCTCATCAACTACATGAAATCCCACCTGATACCCACCCAGGGGATATCGTTCATCTGGGCAGTCATCGACACCACGCAGACCAAGGCCGTCCTATGGGACTACCAGATCGACGCCATGACATCCCTGGCCCAGTGCATCCCTGCCAGCAGCTCATCGTCAGCACGCTCCGGTCTTTGTTGTGCAGCACACCAGACTACTCATGTGATCCCTGAAAGGGCACCTCAGACGTCACTGGGACCAGTGTACCCAACCTCTGACCACCCACCTACTGGAGCTCAGGGCCTTAGGGAATGCCCTCGAAATCTTCAAACAGGCAGGGCAGTCCTCACCCAAACAGAAAACCAGGTGGCCTTGCACTATATCAACAAATAGGGAGGGACAGGGTCAACCTCGCTATGCAAGGAAGCTTGCCACATGTGGGAGTTCTCCAACTCCATTCAATGCCCCATCCAGGCAACTTACCTCCTGTGGGAGCAGAACGACCTGGCAGAAAGACTCAGCCACCAGCTGGATCCCGATGAGTGGTGTCTCAATCCAGCGGCGATGAAGAAGATCTTCAGCACCTGGGGCACACCGAGCACCGACCTGTTTGCAACCGAACCGAACTCAAAATACTCGACCTTCTGCGCAAAGAGATCAACCCATGGTCTGTCTGTGAGTTGGAACACCCTAAGTCCTGCAGAAGATTCTTCAGGACAGAGCAACGGTGATCATGATTGCCCTGTTCGGGCTCCTGCAACCATGGTTCCCGTTCCGGCAAGGGATAGCGGTTCACCCACCTCTCCCCGCTCCCGATCAGTGCAATTCTCATTACACAACGCGGGAACCTTACCCTCCACCACGACCTGCGTTCCTTAGCCCTGACCGCATGGATGATGAGAGGATGAACCTACCACAAGACGTGGAGCACACTCTTATGGCAGCCAGAAGACCTTCAACCAGAAAACGCTATGGGTTGAAAGGAAGAAGGTTCCGCTACCAGTGCACAGACACGCAGCGAGACCCCTACAACTGCCCCATACCGGATATCCTGCAGTACATACTGAGCTTATCTCAGGGGGACCTAAAACCCACTTCCATCAAGGTCCACCTAAGTGCAATCACGGCATACCACGCTGGCCTAGACAGCAAACCCATGTCGAGGCATCCAGTAATCACAAAATTTCATGAAGGGACTGTCCAATCTGCACCCACCGGTCAGACCACCACCGCCCGGATGGGACCTCAACTTGGTGCCGCATCATCTCACCTCGACCCCTTCAAACCTTTGGAGGAGGCAGATCCCGTATTCCTGGCTGGGAAAACCCTGACCATCGTGTCTACTGACACACTCCCTCATGAGAACAGGGTGGTACCCAGAACCCACCCCCGATTCTTGCCGAAGGTGGCTTCAGCGTGCCTCCCGGCACTCTACATCTCCCCACAGGGAGGCACACTGCCACCTCAGCAACACCTCTTGGACTGTGTGTGGGCCCTGACTATGCAGCAGATTAGACAAGCCTCAATTGTTCGTCTCCTATGACCAATACAGACCAGGACTTCCGGCCACCAAACGCAGGCACTCGCGCTGGATATAAGAGTGCATCCCCTTCTCCTATAGAAAAGCGCAGCATCAACCGCAGGTGGGAGCCAACGCCGACCAGCGCAGAACCATAGCCAACACAACGGCTCATCTGTACCACACACCAATAGGGGACATCTGCGATGCAGCCACTTGGTCCTCCATGCACACCTTCACCAAGCACTACTGCCTCGACATAGCATTCCACGCTCCAAATGCATTCGGCCGAGCAGTCTTGGAAGTGGCTCTTCCCTCCCGGGAGGGACAGCAACCACTAGCACAGCCTTGACAAACACTGATCAAGTAGGGTGTTATAAATATCGACAAACACTGATCAAGTAGGGTGTTATAGATATTGATTAAGTAGGTCTTCCAGCACTCCTTCCTAGACTGAATGTGGAATAGGCAAGTATGAATTCTCACATGCAAGTACGATTTGTCACTGTTGACCAGTTGGTTTCTCACTGTTCATTGATTGTCATTGACCAGTTCATTGTTCTGTGAGTATTATTGCTCAGTTAACACAGCACTTTATCTAAAACCTTGTTTCCACAACTTTACCTGCTTTGCCTGATTACCCTGCCCGGCTCGGCCTCCACAGCCAGGCGAGAGATGCACAAAGCGCTAAGGCGCAGGTCCAGTCGGTACATCCCTCGGCTAGGGAGTCACCCATATGTGGCTGACTCATCCTGCTTGTCCTAGGAGAAAGTGTAGTTACTTACCTGTAACGTAGGTTCTCCGTGGACAGCAGGATAGTCAGCCAAACAACCCACCCGCCTCCCCATACGGCTGACCCAGCCACAGCTAGGAACATCCTGGGGATTAGGGGGAAGCAGGGGGAAATGGGTAGGGCTCGGGCATGCCCAGTGGGGCCCGGGCACTGCACGTGCTCAGAGAAAAAAAAAAAAAATCTCTCTGAGCTATTGGAGAGCTTATCCGCAAATTGGGAGGTGTTGGGACAACACCCATATGTGGCTGACTATCCTGCTGTCCACGGAGAACCTACGTTACAGGTAAGTAACTACACTTTTAGGGACTCCCAATAGAGAGGTTTCAATAATGGTGAAAGAAAGCCAGGAGTATATAAGGGGAAAGTAGTAAAGAATGCAAAATTATTGTCAACTTCTACCCAGCTTGTAGATGCCTGGAAAAAACACACAATTTAAAGTGTCTGTATACAAATGCTAGAAGCCTACAAAATAAGACCATAAGAATAGCCTTACTGGGTCAGACCAATGGTCCATCAAGCCCAGTAGCCCCTTCTCACGGTGGCCAATCCAGATCATCAATACCTTGCCAAAACCCAAGGAGTAGCAACATTCCATTCAGAATCCTAAAGAATAGCAAGATTCCGGAATCCCAAAGAGCAACATAAGAATCCGGAACCCCAAGGACTAGCAACATTCCATTCTACTGATCCAGGGCAAGCAGTGGCTTCTCCCCTGTCTTTCTCAATAACAGACTATGGACTTTTCCTCCAGGAACTTGTCCAAACCTTTCTTAAAACCAGCTACTCTATCAGCTCTTACCACAACCTCTGGTAATGTGTTCCAGAGCTTAACTATTCTCCGAGTGAAAAAATATTTCCTCCCATTGGTTTTAAAAGTATTTCCCTGTAACTTCAATTGTCCCCGTGACTCGGTGAAAAATCGATCCACTTGTACCCTTCTACTCCACTCAGGATTTTGTAGACTTCAATCATATCTACCCTCAGCCGTCTCTTTTCCAAGCTGAAGAGCCCTAACCTTTTTAGATAAAATAAGCATCCCAGAGACCTAGTAAGAGGAGGACAATCAACGGGACACTTGTCAGGGTGCAAATTATAATGCAATGATAAGAGTGAATCAAATTGGAGGGAAGGGGGTTGCGCTATATCTTAAAGAGGGAACAAAGTCAAACAAAATAAACTTTCTGCATGAAACAGAAAGCTGTGTGTAAAGAATAAACAGGACAAAGAACACACAGGATGAAGAAATGTTTACACAAAGTAGAAAAGCTGGCAAAAACTGGACACCAATATAACAATAGGCAATTTCAATTACCCAATATTGGCTGGATAAAAATGTTATATCAGGAACCACTAGAGAGAGGTAAAATTCCAAGAATTAATGTGACAAATGACTGCTTCTTGGAGCAATTGCTCCATGAAATGACAGAGAGAGAACACACTATTTTAGATCTAGTCCACAGTGGAATTCAGGGCATAATACCAGAGATAATAGTGTTAGGTCCGCTGGGAACTAGTGATGACAATTAAATTTGAGCTGATATCAGGAGTGAAGTCACAAAGGAAATACACCGTAGAATCATTTTCAAAAGGGCGACTGATAAAATAAGGAAAATGGTCAAGAAGCAGCTAAAAGGATTGGCTGTGTAGGTTAGGAGTATAAATCATGCATGGATATTGTTTAAATATACCATCTTGAAAGCCCAGACCAAATATATTCCATATATTAAACAAAGGTGGAAAGAAGAGCAAAAGCAACAGCCAGCATACAGAGCCAGTCTTAGCAATTGCAAAGCCCTATGCCAGTGTCCTGCAAACTTTCTCGAGCTGCGGCACACTAAAGGTAGTGGCTGCAGCTTGAGGCACCTGGAAATGTGCGGGCGCTGCCATGATGATGTCGCACGCATGTGTAACCTAATCACGTCGAAATCCGCACATGAATGAAGGCTCTTCAGATGGGCCCTGAGACGCCAGTGGGGAGTGCCAGCATGGAAGAGGGCCGGAGAGGAGAGGCGCTAGTGCTGACTGATTGCCTACAGGACTTGCCTCTCGCCGTGAGAGGCACATCCTGTAGGCAGTCAGCCAGTGCCTCTCCTCCTCCGCAGTGTGCACGGCACACCTGAAATATCAGGAAGCACACAGTTAGTGATACAATGCCCTATGCAGACCAGTTGAGTGGGGCCCACTGTCTTGCCCCGCCCTCTTCCTAACCCTACCCAGCCCCATTCCCATATTGACAAGATTTTATATATAAAAAATTGTTTTATTTATGAAATTTCAAATAAAAACAAATCAAGCAAAACTTGTACAAAAGAACCAATTTTTAAAAAACGGTTCATAGACAAAATCGCTAAAGACAACGGCGCGCAGACAACTGAGCGCAAGGTTGACAGCGCGCCGAAGAAAAGCACTATTTTAAAGGGTTCCAATGGGGGGTGTTGGTGGGGAACCCCCCTACTTTACTTAACAGGCATCGCGCTGGTTTCATTATACTTGAAACCAAACTTTTTGCCTGTTTTTAGGGAAAAAGTTCAGTTTTAAGTATAATGTTGGGGGTTACAACCCCCCAAGCCCCCACAACGCCAGCGCAATGCCTGTTAAGTAAAGTAGGGGGGGGTTCCCCACCAACACCCCCCGTCGGAGCTCTTTGAAATAGTGCTTTTCTTCGGCACGCTGTCAACCTTGCGTTCAGTTGTCGGCGTGCCGTTGTCTCGCGCGATTTAGTCCCGTCACCAAAAAAAACGCACAATGGATCATAGGAAACCTATTGTATTGTGAAACTAGCCAGAAAATATTCAGGTTAAGTCCTCTACAATTAGTTCAATCCTCTTTCTTTTTTATCCCCAGTACTATTAAAAATTTTAAACACACAGAAAATTAACATGGAAATCATATTAGTTAATGTGATTAGTCAGATTGTTTCCCCAATAATCCCACCCGAATTACTTTCATTCCTTGTAGGGCTGAGAAGAAAATAAAATTTTAAAAAAGGTGTAATTAAAAAAAAAAAAAGGAATGAAAATATGAGACACAAAAACTCAGGAAAAAATAAGGGAATGAACTTCTTAGAAACCATTCATTCCATCCAAAGGAAAAATAAAAAAATAAACTACATACCTAAAAACAAGGTAAGCAAAAATAAAATGGAAAACAAGCAAGAATTCTCAGATTTGAGAAATCAGTTGACTCACCATTTGGATCTCTATTCAATATTATACGCTTCATGTACTTCCTGTGTCCCTGTGAATGTAGAGGAACAGAGTGAGAACCCAAAAACTAGCAGCCACATTTAGGTGCTGGAACACAGGGGGTTTAAATATTGAAAAGTACATGGTATGACTCTCTAGCTCTAGCTAAAGCAGAGTTGAACTCTGGTCTACACAGATACATGATGGAAGATAAAAGGACAAATGGCCCATCCAGTCTGCCCATCCACAATCTCCTCTTCTCCCTAAGAGATTCCATGTTCCATGCTTTCTTTAACTCAGACACAGTCTTTGTTTTAATCACTTCTACTGGGAGACTTCCACTCATCTAACACCCTTGCTGTAAAAAAATAAAGAAAGAAAGAATTTCCTTAGATTACTCCTGAGCCTATCACCTCTTAACTTCATCTCATACATTCTCATTCCGGAGCTTGCTTTCAAATGAAACACTCGCCTCATGCGCATTTATGCCACGTAGATATTTAAACATCTCTCTCATAACTCCCCTCGCTCAACTCCAAAGTTTAAATATTGAAATCTTTAAGTCTGTCCCCATACGCCTTATGACAAAACCCGCCTGGCGGTTAGCGACAGCATTCTCAGTGCATATCAGCTATAGTTGACTAAACTTCAGCGGTTCCTTTGGAAGAGACGTTGTGCCTTGAAACTGAGCCGGTTAGACCTGTCTAGCTATTTGTAAACCACAGTTTGAGAACACTGGACAGCAATTGATTGGAGAGACGATTATCCCTGAATTTCATATAATATCCACTAAGTAGTCTGTTCAGCTGTATTTTGATTGATGATTTCTGATATTTTTTTTTTTTTCTGAGACTGCTGGTTTTTTGTCCTCCCGTCGGGCTCACAGGTGGGGGGTAAAAGTTTCTTGGTGGCGTTATTGAAATTATTAAAATATATAATAATACAATTTTAATTCACTATATCACAAAGTTATTACACTTTATAGCACACTAGCAGGGCTCCTATGATGGTGTGCGGTTGGAAACAATTTGTTTTAGCTTTCATGCTTAAGCTTTTGGGCGGGTCTTTGGACCCGGTCTATCTAGCTTATCACCTCACCCCGAGGGCCCTGCTTTCACCATTTTAGGTATTTTAATTATTTTTTTTTTTCATGGTAGGTGCCCTTAATTGTATATAACCAGGAAATTTTTGCCCCTATCCTGTTTTCCCTTATAGCAAATATATTTTTGTGTCTTTTGAAGTTACTATTATACCAACAGACCCTCAAATACAGAACAAGGGATCACAAATTAGAAATAAGATAAAAACCACTCTCCCCATGCCTGCTCAGCTGATCAGCAGCTCCAGTGAGTCCTGCTGGCACAACTGATCAGCAGCTAACTGCAAGAGAAAGGAACAGCCCGAATGAACTACTGGACCTGCTCAGAAGAGCTGTACCTACCGATTTGCTCTTCTGAATAGGTGACAAACATAGTTCCTCCCTCTTTTACCGAAGCTGCTCTGCACAGATAGCATACATATAATTTGCATGCTATTATGCTGAGCATCAACCAGGAAATTAAAATAGCTCCCAAGACAGTATTGCCCTGAAGGTTTAATTTAACTAGTTGTGGAGTATGCCTACTGTGTTTTTTTTCCAACATGGCCTCGCTATGCCTCCATAAGCATAAGACAAGGTTTCTCCAGGGCCACAGGCCTGAATTTTACCACTTTCTGTTAAATTTGCCTTACCAGCCACAGCTCTTCCCAATCATACTTAAAACCTTATGGAAACTTAGGGCTCCTTTTACTAAGCCGCGTTAGAGCTTTAACGTGTGGAATAGCATGTGCCAAATTGCCACCCGTGCTAGACCTTAACGCCAGCATTGAGCTGGAGTTAGTTCTAGCCACGTAGCACGGGTTTAGCGCGCGCTAAAATGCTGCGTCCACTAAAACCGCTAACGTGGCTTAGTAAAAGGAGCCCTTAGTGCAGCTTGGACTATGGGAAGGAGAAAACACCCTCGCATTTAACCAATTGATCACAGAATGAAAAAGTCATTCCACTCTAAAATACCATTAACCATTAAACAAAACCAAAGGGGAAGGGACTTGATGTACCACCTTTCTATGGCGCAGTGGTTGGATCTACAGCCTCAGCACCCTGGGGTTGTGGGTTCAAACCCCGCTGCTCCTTGTGACCCTGGGCAAGTCACTCAGTCCTCCATAGCCTCAGGTATGTTAGATAGATTGTGAACCCACCGGGACAGATAGGGAAAATACTTGAGTACCTGATTGTAAAACCGCTTAGATAAACCTTGATAGGCGGTATATAAATCCCTAATAATATAATAAACATACAGGTATTTATTTTGTACCTGGAGCAATGGAGGGTTAAGTGACTTGCCTAGAGTCACAAGGGACTGCAGTGGCACAATGGCATAATTAAACATTCTGCCTCTTTCTTCAAGAAAGAAACTGCAGCTTGCAAAAACAGTCAAATGCATTGACAGCTGGTTACAATTTACAAGCCTAACAGTTTCACTACATCCCGTGTCTTTAAGTGTATAATAGTGCTACAATTCCTGCAGCATGTAAATGTAAAAAAAGTTAACAGTAAAATTTGTCACTTACCTTTGAGCAATTAACTGTAGCATAACCAAAAGCGAGGTCAGAGAAGTCCACATCACCAGAAGACCCATCCATAGCCATCGCTTCCTTAGCAAGAGGTAAATGACCGCATGTCAAAATGTTTCAAAAGTGCACAAACAAGCAACACCATTCCTGCTTCACTTTTAGAACCAGGAAATAGCTGGAGGTACCCAAATGCAGCTCCCTGTTTCTGAAGCATTCGGCTGTATAGCACACTAGGCATGATACAATCATTCTTTGTTCTTAATTTTGTTAGACTCTTAAGACACAAAAGAAGCTAATCAGTGTTTACCACCACATGAGCTCAGTGGATGATGAGCTTAAAGGAGGCTTGTCCCTCTGATATACAAAAATCAGGTCATTTGCATACAATGTTAACACTGCCTGTGACCAGTGGCAAATGTCAGGGGATGTCTTCAGCAGCACCAGACACGTCTGTGTTGATCAGCTTTGTGAGCCTTCATTTCAACTTGCCTGGCACTGAAAGCTTTCAGCTTCTTACCTCATACCACTGCTCTTTTTTTTTTTTTGCATAAAAATGAGACTACAGCAAGTCTGCTCCCTTTCTAGGCCATGTTTTATTTTATTTAATTTACATTTTAAATCTCAATCTCTCTCTCTCACTTTTCATGCTTTGTTTTGGAAGTCTGACAAAGCTAAAGAGAAGCATCCAGGAAAACAGCATCACAACACGGATCTTTATATCCGTAAGGGTTTGCTTTTCTAACCATAATGTATAACATAACTACGGTTCATTTTATCCTTTACAACCCAACAAAAGGTGGGAAGAAATTACATAAAATAGGTCAAAAATATCTATCCATCTGCCTGGGGGACATAATAGCCTACCAAATACTTAGCTGAAGAAAAAAAATTAGGGTGGGCCACATCAGACTGGGAGTTCATAAGAACATAAGAACTGCCACCTCCGGATCAGACCCATGGTCCATCGAGTCCGGCGATCCGCACACGCGGAGGCCCAGTCAGGTATACACCTGATGTAGTTTTAGTCACCCATATCCCTCTATGCCTCTCATAAGGAGATGTGCATCTAATTTGCCTTTGAATCCCAGCACAGTGGATTCCTTAATAACCTCCTTTCGGAGAGCATTCCAGGCGTCTACCACTCGCTGCGTAAAACAGAACTTCCTGACATTTGTCCTGGACTTGTCCCCCCTTAGCTTCAAACCATGTCCTCTTGTCCGTGTCGCGTTGGACAATGTAAATAATTTATTTTCCTGCTCTATTTTATCGATGCCTTTCAGCATTTTGAACGTCTCGATCATGTCCCCTCGCAGCCTCCTCTTCTCAAGGGAGAACAGTCCCAGTTTCTTGAGTCGTTCCTCATATTCCAAGTTCTCCATACCTCTTATTAACTTCGTTGCTCGTCCCAAGAAAGTATCCCCCAAAATAGCCCAACTCATTCCTGGCAGAAAGGAGGTTCTAGAATCCAGTATCAAGAACAAAGAAATGTCAAAGCACTGAAATAAAGCTATTAGGGAATTGCTCCTTTCCAAGTTGCCCCCCCCCCCCCCCCACTCTCTCCTATCCTTTCACAAAGTCATAGACACAGAGGAGTTGGATACAATTTCATGAAACATGCTTCCATTTCGTTCTTGCTATCTTCAGAAATATCAGCTTTTTATGTAATTATCAAGCATTTAAACATTGATTCTTTAATAGACAAAACAAATTCTCTTACCTCTCAAGTCTCTCCAAAGTTGTAGCTTAAAAAGTTCTTCCTGTACCTCACGTCAGGTAATACTGTAAAAAGAACAATAATGTCATTTAGTCCACAGTATGTACCTTCACCAAGACTGAGGGCACTATCTGCTATGAAAATTTCAGCGGTTACAGAATTTGCATTTGTTGGGTGGTACAGAATTAATATTTTCATATGACTCTTTTTTTTTTTTTTTTTTAATCAATAAATATGATCATGTCGCCCCATTGCTGAAGGCAATGCACTGGCTTCCGGTATATTGGACAGTTCAGTTTAAGTTGCCAAATGTTGTCTTTAAGGGCTACTGTTACTAAGCTGCGTTAGAGGTTTTAGCACAATGCTGGCGTTAAGGTCTAACACGGGCAGCAATTTAGCGTGCGCTATTCCGCGTGTTAAAGCCCTAACGCGGCTTAGTAAAAGGAGCCCTAAGAGTTTATATGGCATTCTCTCTCCACTGCTATCCTTTACCTTTGATTCTTCTCGCTCCCAGTCTACGAGGAATATACATAAATGTAAACTAATTTTACCTACAATAAGAGGGATTAAAACCCTAGGCAAGCTCTCTCATTCTCTGTCTTTCACTATGTTAAAAGTATGGAATGATCTCCCTCCTATTATTAGAACTTCTTTTTCTCTGACATTTTTTAGAAAAACTTTGAAAATATATTTGTTTCAAAAATTTTTAGCAGCCAATTGAAAGAAAAAATGTCCAAAATCATTTTTTATCCAATGACAGAATTATGAATTCCTTGTTCATTTTATTTTAGCTTTTCTAATGTATTTTTGTCAAGTTTTGTTAACCGGTTCGAGTCCCTTATGGGAATGATCCGGTATATAAAACAAAAGATTAGATTAGATATATTAGCAAAGGATGTCTGCTAAAAACCCACAACCATCATCAGAGATGTTCCTTGGACATAATGTATTTAGTAGATAAACAATGAACAAGCAGATTAACCATAATCTTGTTAGCACTTAATCTTTTTCCTAAGCCAAGAACATGTCCGTAAGGGCTAGATTCACAAAGCAAACCGATCGTGTACCGATCGGTTTGTGACCCGATTTCCCTCCAACCCGATTCACTAACCTCTCCTGCAATCCGTTTCCGATCAGTGCATGCAGATTAGGAGAAACAGCATGCAAAGTAGGCAGGGACGCGATTCACTAAACTGAAGAAGTAAGACCAAATGGGCTTGCCGATCCGAAGTGAAGCAACTGCTGAGGACCAGTCGCTTCACTTCTTACCGACTCTCCTGCCCTTTAAAACCATGGGCTGGCAATGCACTTTTGCAGAATACATAAAAAAGTAATTCTTCCTTTTTTATATATTCTGTAAAAATTCCCCCCCTCTCCCCCGGCTGATACCCTACAAAAGGCAGGAGGGTTGCCAACTCCCTCCTGCCATCTCAAATGCCTCCTGGCTGGGCCCGGCCCACCTCCCTCCCCGTAGCTAAGTTCTAGGCCCTAAGGAAGTCCCTGATTGACTAAGGCACCCCAGGCCCCTCCCAACAGAGGAGCCCGAGGCACCTCAGCCAATCAGGGCCTTAGGCCCCTCCCTGTGCATCAGATGATGCATCAGGGTGTGGCCTAAGGCCGTCATTGCTGTGCAGGAGGCTGGAGAAGCAGGAGGGACCGAGCATCCCTCCTGCTCCCAACGATTTGAAAGTATAAGGAGAGGGTGGGCTGGGCCCGGCCAGGCGACTGGCTTAGCTTAGCTACAGGGAGGGAGGTGGATCGGGCCGGGCCCGGCAGGAGGGCATTGGCATCCCTCCTGCCTTTTGTGGGGCATCAGCGCAGGGGGGGGCATTTTCTAGGGGTTTGGGGAGGGAGGAGGCACTTCGGAAGGGGGGGCTTTTTTCTTTTTTAACCGAGCAGTTATTTTGCATGTGTAATACACGCAAACTATCTGCCTGATTTTAAAAAAAAAGCCAGCAGAAACCCTGACAGCAATGACAGGAGGCTGCTTCTTCTGTCACTACTGTCAAAGTCTGCGCATGCTCCAGGATCGCTCTCTAGTGATCCATGCCATGGGTGGGGGGCGTGTCAATGATCGTCCCCATTTGCATGCAAGCGTTTTGTGAATTTGTCAGCCTGCATGCAATCAGGAATGTATCAGAAACAGAATAGGGGGTTAGTGAATCTAGCCCTAAGAATTTGAAAGGAAAATTAAATTAGTGTACATGTAAAACTATTGTGTGAACTGCTTGCTTACTCTTACCAACAATTTTAGGACTAGGGGGAATGCAATGAAGCTACTACGGTAAGTAGCAAATTTAAAACAAACCAGCATGCAATTGAATTCTAGAATTCATTGCCAGAGAATATGTGAAAGCAGTTAGTTTAGCAGGCTTTAAAAAAAGGTATGGATAATTTCCTAAAAGAAAAGTCCATAAACCGCCTAGAAGTCGCAAGATTGTGGCAGTATAGAAAAAATAAAGTTATTATTATTATAAGCCATTATTAAGATGAACTTCAGGAAATCTGGAAATCCACTGCTGCTTAGTCTTAGGATAAGCAGCATAAAATCTGTTTACACTTAGAGATATTGTCAGGTACTTGTGACCTAGGTTGGACGAACAGCTCAGGTCCCTCTGGTCCTTCCAAGTAGTCCGGTCACCTCTGGCCACATTAGGATACACTGGCCCTTCTCACCCAACCAACATTCTTCAACATTTCCCAACACCCACCTGACACTCCCTGGACATTTCCCAACACACCCTTACACCCCAACATCCCACCTGACACCTCCTGGCCTCCTCCCCCATACCTTTAGGAGATGGCTGGTAAGAGAGATGCCCATTCCCTCCTCCTGTCCCTGTCCTTCCCCTTCAAGTCAAGTTTATTATAAATTTGATTAATCACTTATTCAAAATTCTAAGCGATGTACAAATCAATAAAATTACTAAATTTTAGGGTGAAACAAAACAAACACTTAGAACTAACCTAACAAAACATATTGAAACAAAAAGAAAAGGATGGGAAGAGAAATACAAGTTGTTGATAGTAAGACACGTATGGGAAAAAAAAACAATAGGAAGGGAAAAAGCAATGTGCTTCAAAAAAGTTATGGAATAGGATTCAACTGAGGCTCCTAGTCAGGCTTTCTAGCTATCAAATGCGTCTTTAAACAGAAAGCTTTTTAACTTGCTCTTAAATCTGTCTAGATTACGTTCTTCCAGATTAAACCTGTCATTTAATCTTCACAAGCCTTCTTATTTTAACCGGTTAAAATTAATACATGCTATAAAACTAAGAGCTCTATCAAGCTACAAAATTAGCAAAACAACTCTTCCTCTCAGCATAGGGAGGGAAAGTATTAGGATCCGTCAGCGCTAAAATGTCATCAAGGTCTGTCAGAACCGCGGACCTCAGATTTTTAAATTTACTGGGGCTGCAGGAAACCGGTTTAAAGGATTCGTTTTAGAACCGCTCCAGCACTAGTCTCTGGCTCTGACAGACCTGGATGACATTTTAGCATTGCCGGATCCTAATACTTTTCCCTCCCTATGCTGAGACGGATCCGTCAGTGCTAAATTGTCATCGAGGTCTGTCAGAGCCAGAAACTAACTACAAGTGGCACGGACCTCAGAAGTTTAAGGACGTGCGGTTTTAGATCTGCGAGGTCCATGAGGTCTGCGTTTTACCCCTTCCCCCTCCTGCACACTACACTATTGCACCCACTCCAGCATACCTCCAAAAAATTTCTCCAGCAGCAAGCATCATCTCCTGCCTGCTACTCACACACCAGCCTGAACGTCCTCCTTCTGAGGTCCTAACTGGGTCATGTGACCAGGAAGTGACTTGTGACAATCCAAAATAAGAGCTTTTAAAATATATCATTTGAAGTGTTGTAGAAATCAATATTAGTATTAATTATTAATGTTTAATACCCAATCAGAACAAGCAGGTCAATGCAGTTGGCAGTTTACAGAATTAGTAGCATATGTAAGCTTGAAATCTTTTGGTGGCCCCTCAGAGCTTTCTTGTAGTCACAGTTTACATGAAAAAAGTTGGATACCATTGCTCGAAACGTATTTCAATTCCATTTAATGTATGCCTTAATTTTAGTTGGGTTTTTTTCAGTTTAAAATTTTAACTGTCACACTATAAAACAAAGTGGAGACAACCAGTGGCACCGCTGATCATATCTAAAAGAACAGGGATATACCATAAGAAAAAAGAAAGGGAGAAAATCGATGGGCTGAGTAACATTATCACGCTCTCTTCAACCTACTTCAATTTCAGAAAATTGGTCAAAACGAGTTTGTTCAATCGATTTGTAAACTAAGAATTTTTATAGCTCTGCTATTCCAACCAGTAACTTTAAGGACTATATAGCTTTCCACTTCTTTCATTATGTAAGATTGTATGGATGACTCTGAATTGTGACCTCTTCCCTGATTGTCCAGCGCTTCTTGTTGTAAACCGCCTCGAACTTCATGTCTTTGGCGGTATATATGAATAAAAATTATTATTATTATTAAAAAGTGGATGAGAAATATTGGCCTAAATATGCATCCGGTTTAGCTTCGGGTTTTGGAAAAAGAGGGGAAACGAAAGAGAACAGTAAAAGGACGGAATTCTGGCCTGGGAAGGGAAGGACTGAGGTGTTGAAGGATCAGCCCCTGGCCAAATACTCCTTGAATTAGACACCAAAAAAATCGAGAATGTCATCATTCTGACCAGCTTAAATCGTGCGCACGTTTGCATTACTCAACCGCAATCCTTTCTGTCGCGCTGTTTTGGAAAAAAAAAAAAAAAGTAAATTACCGGGCCAGCATATTATTTCAATAAATAATTCGTTTAAAATAGAAAAATTCCACAAATTATTCTTAGGATGAAAAAGTACTTAGTGCCTTTGGGGAATTTTTCAGTATTATAACGCTGTTTTGAAAACCAGAGAATATTAAAAATAATACTAATTGAAAGACCCCCGTGCACGGACTTGGAAGCCTGCCTTGCAGACGTTGTTTTTCCACACGGAATTTCCCCAGGAGTGATACGTACAGGTATTTTGAGCAGGCACCACCTCCTCCGGAGAGATACTCCGTTTGCCAGGCACAAAAAACCAAAAGACCAACTGGAAGGAGAGCCGCGGAAGAAAGGTCTGCGGGCGAGGAACGAAAGCCGCCCCCAGAGGCAACGTCACGCCAAGACCGTCTTCTCTCCACCCGGGGCATCAGCCGCACATATCCCCAGCCAGAAAGCGGAACGCCTTGCCAGTTCGCGCGCGCGCGCTCCGCCACACGTCAGCGTGCGCTTACCACGTGACCTTGTTGATGGTTGGGGGTTGTTTGTTTTTTTTTTTTGCCCTGGCTGCCGTCAGCCGTGTAGTGACGTCAAAAGAACGCGCCCGAGACTATCCAGTACTGGACAGGCGCCGACAGCTTCGCGTCGCGTTGCGTCCTTCCCGAGTTTTGCGTCACTTCACGTTGTTTCCCCGCCCCCCTGCGCTGAGAGATGGCGACCGAGAATGGACCGAGATCTTAAATGATCTTTTTTTTTTTAAACGAAGACAACTCGATTGACGTGAGCAATCAGGCTCTCCACCCCCTCCCTCAGTTGTTTCACGGTAGATTCGGGGTTTTTTTTTGGGGGGGGGGCTCTGGAGCTCTTTGCCTTGCTTTGGTGACAGGTGAGAACAAACATTGCTTAAAGATCTTGCAAACGTGATCTCCAGACGTTATTTTGCATCTTGCTCCTAAATGGGCTTACTACCAATAAAAAAAAAAAAATCCGTCGACTACAAGAATGCCAAAGAAGGCTTAAGATGGAATATCGTACCACAAATTATGGCTTCATAAGTTAACGGAATTGTTGAATCAAGAATAAGATTGATTTGGCCCCCAAATTGACTTCCAGAAATTAAGTATCCATGGACAAAAATATAACAGATGATCCAAAGTCCCTATATCGCTATGACAATGCCACTTCTTTTCTTAATTATGAAGGGACTAGCTATCCAAATGATTACACGAAACTGGAAGAATTACGACAGACTTAATTACACATTTTGGGTGGGAAAATGTTTGCACCACTTATAAGTATGAGAGGATGAATGCAGAGTGCTTGAGGTTTAGTAATACATTTAATAGGGTGTGGTGCCCATTGACTGCATATGTTGAATTGCTCTAAATGTCATGTATCTCTCCTTGTATTAGATTTCCTTACACATCCAGGGTGGGTGGGTGGGGGGAGCGAAATGTATTTTGATTACTAAAATTGCTTAATTATAATATTGTAATTCCAATATGTCTTCATCTATTAGTTATGGGGAGGGGAAAATTATTGTTTTATGTATTAACTAGTCTTTAAGCCCGTTACATTAATGGGTGCTAGAATAGATCTGTCTGTCTGTCTGTGTTTCTTTATCTCTCTCTCCTTGGCCACTGTCTGTATCCTTCTGTCTCCCCCCCCCCTCCCCCCCCCCCCCCCCCCGAGCAAAGCTGTCTGCCCCCAGGACACACCTCCCCCCCAAAGCAGCCCCCTTTCCCTCTCCCTAACTGTCTCTCCATGGTCATCTTCTGTCATCGTCCCCAGAGCAAAGCTGTCTGTCTCCAGCACACCTCCCCCCAAAGCAGCCCCCTTTCCCTCTCCCTATCTCTCCATGGCCCCTTCTGTCTCCCCCCAGCACACCCCTCTCCCCAAAGCAGCCCCCTTTCCCCTTCCCTGTCTCTCCATCATCCCTTTTGTCTTCCCCCACAGAGCAAAGCTGTCTGTCCCCAGCACACATACCCACAAAGCAGCCCCCTTTCCCTTTCCCTGTCTCTCCATGGCCCTTTCTGTCTTCCCCCTGCCCCCCCCCCCGAGCACACCTGTCTGTCCCAAGCACACCCCTTCCCCCAAAGCAGCCCCCTTTCCCCCTGGCCCCCCCCCCCCCCTGTATTGGCCCCATTCTTACCCTCCCTCCATCTTCTGACCTGCTCCTCTTCAAAGCAGCCTGCGATCATGGTGGACGGCTTTAGTGAACCTAGCAGACCGCTCTCCAACTTGGTAGCACGTTTCCTCTGACGTGATCCCATGCGTCAGAGGGAGCATGCTACTGAGGTTGGAGAGCGGCCTGCGAGGTTCTTTAAAGCCGGCCCCAATCGCAGGCTGCTCTGAAGAAGAGGATCAGCGGCGAGTGAGGGCGGGAGGTGACACGGCGAGGTCACGGGCAGGGAGAGAGGGCAGGCGGCGAGTGAGAGGCAGCGGCGAGTGAGGGCAGACGGTGACGCGCCGAGAACAGTTTCTCCTGCTTCATGGCGGTGAGCAGGGCTGCAGGAAGACGTGTGAGTGTGGCGGCAGCGCCAACTCCGACTCCTTCTGCACGGAGGTGGAGAGCGGCTTGCAAGGTTCACTACAGCGGCTGGCGAACCTCAACAGGCCGCTTTGAAGAGGAGCGGGAGGGAGGAGTCGCTGGTGTCTTCTGCACAGTCACACGCAGGCGCCGTGAGGACTGGCACAGAAGCACACCTCACGCCACCAGGAATCACGATTTTTGAAAAGCGCATGCGCGCTTAGCCTTTTATTATTATTGATTGTGTATTTAAAGTGCCTTCTTTGAAATGTTTACATTTAAATTAATTATATGGCACTGTCATAGTTTGAAAATTAATAAAGTTTAAAAAAAAGAAAAAATGCTACCATCTGACTCCGAAAGAACCTTCACATACAAGACTTGAAGGTGCGTACTGCCAATCGACAAATGATGTACATATTAGAGCAGGAGTGTCAAAGTCCCTCCTCTAGGGCCGCAATCCAGTTTGGGTTTCAGGATTTCCCCAATGAATATGCATGAGATCTATTAGCATACAATGAAAGCAGTGCATGCAAATAGATCTCATGCATATTCATTGGGGAAATCCTGAAAACCCGACTAGATTGCAGCCCTCCAGGAGGGACTTTGACACCCCTATATTAGATTATGACACTGGGACAAATTTTTCCCCATCCCCACAGGAACTCATTTTCCTGTCCGGTCCCTGCAAATTCTTTTCCTGTCTCTGCCCTATTCCTGCAAGCTCTGCCATCATCTGCACGAGCCTTGTGCAGTTAAGGCAGAGCTTACAGGAATGGGACAGGGCTAGCGACAAAAATTCGCAGGTACAGGACGGGGAAATTCAGTTCCTGTGGGGATAGGGACAAATTTGTCCCCATGTCATTTTCTAGTACATATTCCAAAGGCCTAGTAATGGTCTGCAAACTCTTCCTTGACATGGTACTGGCCTCTGTGGCCAACAAACTACTACCCTATGCCCTGAATCAACCGCTACACTAGCAAGAAGAAAACCGATTATGTGCGCCCTCCAGATCTTGCAAAAAAGATCATACTCACACTACCTACCACACCTCTGGAACAAACTACCTACCCACATAAGATTATTAAAAGATCTACTGAACTTCAGGAAGGTAATAAAAACCCACTTCTTCCCTTGACCCTCTACGAGAGTGCACCTTGCCAAATTCCCAAACCTTACAAAGAAGAGCACTGTCACCATACCATGAACTGTCACACTTTATATTGCCCATCATATAATGGTGTATCTTACAAAGCCACCTCCTATGATATAATATATAGCCTTCACTGTGCAAGATCTACTGTATACTATGAACACACCATGTTTTTATGATACAATGCTTTGCCACATTTTGTCATACTGTCACCTTTTTCTCCCACACCACTATACTCCCACGCCATTGTAACTTTCTTACTATATTTGCCATACCAAGTCTACCATGCTAAAAATTCACATATTAAATCCACTGCACCAGCTTCTATCATGTTAAGTGCCGTACTGTCGTGTTAAACTAGGTTGGCCATGCTTGTCTATATAATACAATGTCTGCAATAGTATGTTTACCATGCTATATGCCTTTATATATAATAGGTCTGCATTCTAAATTTGCCATGCTTGTAATATTATATTTCTCAAGCTATGCTAAGCCTATATATAAAAGACTATAGTTGCCATGTTCAGCTGCCATCCTGTGCTTTGTCATACAATAGCCATCATGCTATTTCACATTATACTCTGTTTGTCATGTTACGTTTTACCATGCTTTATTATGTATGTAAACTTGTAACCCGTTCTGAGCTCTCCTGGGAGGACGGGATATAAAACCAAAGAAATAAAAGCCACGAGCCAGGAGCTTTTAAAAAAGCAGAATATATTTTTTCAATGACTTTAAGAAACAATTGTTAATATTTCTTAAATTTATTTTCCATCTGTAGATAAGGAAGAACGCCATGGTGGAAAATTCTCCAGCGCCTTTGCCAGAAAGAGCTATTTATGGCTTTGTTCTTTTCCTGAGCTCCCAGTTTGGCTTTAGTAAGTACAGATGCTGTTTTACATATGGTGCTAGCAGAGAACAGTGGCGAATCTGCAGATTTGCCCCCAAAGCTCATTATCCTGTTACTTTAGGATCAAATTTTCTTAAAGAGAGACCCTGAAAACCACCCACTGCGATGCCCGGATTCGCTGAAGTCACTGTGCATTTAACGATTGTGCTAAACCATCTACAAAAGCACATATTTCACTTCCCGATTCTAGCAACCTCCGATTATACTATGTAAAGGTAGTACAACAAGGTCATTAATATTAAAATGAGCTCTACTTGTGATTCTCAAAAAGGAATGCCCCTCCATTTACAAGGAATTGGGGCTGATATTTACCAGCAGGGTTTAAGCTGTCATAGCCTTACTTTCCTGTCAGTGCCTGAGCGCTGATTGGTTCAGACACTGACAGGAAAATAAAGCAGCTCAAACCCGCCACTGAAAACGAATGGCCCCAATTCCTTCCCTCCCCCCTGCAGAGCCCAAAAACAAGCCTGGTGGCCAATGGCCCCACATCCACCATTGCCGCCCCCTCCCCGCCAATACCCCCCCCCAAAACCCCAAGCAGAAGATTGTCAGGAGGGATGCCCACTTCCTCTTGCCAAAAGGTTCTCCCATACGCCCATACCTTATTAAGAAGGCCTGCAGGAGGGTTGTTGATTCTCTCCTGCCAGCAGGCCCTCCTCTTCAGAATGGCGGGCATTCCCCTTCCTGGTGCATCCTGGGATGCACTGGGAGGGGCCTAAGATTCTGATTGGTCTAGGTGCCTAAGAACCCTTCCCCTAGTGGCCTTGGGCATGACCTTAAGCACCTGGACCGATCAGGGCCTTAAGCCCCTCCCAGTGTACCGGGAATGGGAAGGCCTGCCGTCAGGAGGACTAAACATCCCTTCAGCCAGCCTTCTTAACAAGATATGGGGTAGGGGCCGCCCTAAACCACCAGGGTGGGAGAACCTTTCGGCAAAAGGGAGTGGTACGTGGGGTGTTGTGTGGCGGCAGGCTTGCCGGCAGATGGGAGTGGGCATCCCTCCTACTGATTCAATGGTAGAGGAGGAAATAGCGGATGTTGTGGATGGGTCATTCGGCCTTTTTTTTTTTTTAATTTAATTTCTTTATTCATTTTTTCATATTACAAGTGTATCAGAAAAATACATATAATCTTATAAACACACACTTGATTTTCCTTCATGAATACTTTAAGTACAATATATCATATTCATATTCATATTTTTATAATGTTTTAGATAATATGTAAATCATTTAATATGTATGACAAATATAAATAAAATAACCCCCCCAAAGCCCTCCCTTCCTATTTCAGAAAATCTAACCTAATACTTCAAAATGCATTAATTAATTCATACATATTATGAGTTAAATACAATAATACCCACCCAGATCCCCACTTAACAAATCTCTTATTATGGGAAAATGTTATTAATCATTACAAAAATCTGCTAATGGTCTCCAAATCTTCAGAAATTTACCAAAGTAACCTTTTTGTGTTGCTATTGTGCGCTCCATTTTATATATATGGCATACCGAATTCCACCAAAAGTTATAACTTAATCTATCATAATTTTTCCAGTTACATGTTATTCGACCTTTATCTGCCATCATGTTTCTGTGGTAAAGCTGTATGGTCAGAACATGTTGTAGGCAGAAACAAAAGTACATTCCAGAAGTAGCCTAGTTAAGTGATTCCCAAACCTGGTCCTGGAGGCACCTCAGCCAGTCAGGTTTTCAAAATATCCATAATGAATATCCACAACAGAGATTTTGCAAGCACTGTTCCCACTGCATGCAAATGAATATTCATTATGGATATTCTGAAAACCTGATTGGCTGGGATGCCTCCAAGATCAGGTTTGGGAATCCCTGGCCTGGCCTTTTGTTAGGATGAGGTTTCTGCATGGACTCAAATTAGTTTTCTGTGTATTTACTCAGTAGATGCATATGAATGTAACTAATGTGTGATTTTCTTTCTCCCTTTCTTTCAGTTCTTTACCTGATATGGGCATATGTCCCTGAGCCCTGGCTGCACTCCTTAGGACTCACATACTGGCCTCAAAAGTAGGTCTAACAAGCAAAATTCTTCACAGTCCTTACCACCTCTTATATTCAGATTTTAGTATGATTCCTGAGGACTTGAGCTTGGTGAAAGCTTCTCATGCTTGGTCATTCACCATTCTGAAGCTAAATAAACCAGGGACGTTGCTTTGCTACTCCTGTCAAAACCTGGAATACTCGGACATATGTGAAGCAGGACAACTGCCTATAAACAACTGAGAGCAGATGAAAACCCTGAAGCCCTTCTGTCTGCTCAGGTTACTTTCTGTGTATGGTACTGAAGATCCCAGTTGATTGCAACTTTTTCATTGCAGCTAGGGGTCCTCCAAGCTTTTTCCAGATCACCTCTTAATTCTGTTACTGTTGTTGCCTTCACTGCCCCTTGTGAGGCTAAATGATTTCTAATGTTATTTCTAGTGCAATGTGTTTAGTATTCCTAAACGCTAGGGTTGTGCATCTGAACCTGCAAGTTGCTTGCAGAATGCTGTCAATCATCTTTGAACTCCGCCTGTTTCCAAGACAGCTGGCCCTGCCTCGTCAGTTTTTTTCTGCAAGCAGAAGTGTTTCTGCTTTGCGGTTTTATTATTTTCAGGTATTTTTTTATAGTGTTCAATTGGAGGCTCGGTGCCTAGAGGTTCGATCTGTGTGGAAGGAGTCTTTGCCTTGTTCAGTAGCATCACCTCCTAGCCAGACCTAGAGTCTAAGGAGGGTTACTCAGTTATGGTCTGCAAGGTCCACAGACAGTCCAGGGTTCCAGGATATTCATAATGAACATTCTTGAGAGATACCAAAGAGTCAATTCATACAAATCTTTCTCATGCAGATTCATTGTGGATATCCTGAAAACCTGGTCTGCCCGTGAACCTCAAAAACTAAAATTGAGTAACACTGGTCTAGGGTGATCTGTGTTTAAGTGGGCCCCTGGCCCCAGAGAAACTGTTGTGAAACTAGAAGATTCCTCTCTGGGAGGGATATGTAACAAAGCAGCTTGAATGGTTGTTTCAGTTTTAAGGAAAACGCTCCCTGTTACAAATTTCTAGTGGCTTAATGCCTGACCAGGTGAACATGCCCATAGTGGACTGTGAGCTGTCTAGCCTTGGAAGACTCTCCCTGCTACTGTTGTACCAAAAACAGAGCAGCAATACTGGCAGACTCCCCCTACAGACACATTATACCATAGCTGCAAGTTAAGATGATCAGAATCCATCTAGTCTAAAAAGTAATCATTTAGGTAGTGCTTTTGTTTGACTTGACATTAAGTGACTTACTCTTTAATTAGAAGTCTTTTCTGTTCTGCCACAGCACTAAAGACAGCCTTTCCTTTGTAGGTACTGGGCCCTTGCGGTGCCTGTATATCTGTTCCTTAGTCTGGGCTTCGCTTATATCATGCTGTTTGGCATAAATATGATGAGCACAGCTCAGCTGGACTCCACAGAGACCATTACAGGTAGGTGAGCCAACTCCTGCTTCAGAAACTATGGACCATGAGGTGTCAGGTTATCAGAAGACAGACCTCATCCTCCTAGAATCCATTAATGCAGCGTATCACAAACTGTGTGCCTCCTGAGATTTCTGGTGTACCGCGACACACTGGCGAGGAGGAGAGTCCTCCTGCCATATTTGCATGGGCAGGGAGGGGGGGACAGCGTCAGGTAAGTTCAGGGGGGGTCCCGACGGCAGGAGGGAGTTGGCATCCCTCCTGCCATATTTGCATGGGTGGGGAGGGCAGCTTCGGGCAGAGCGGCTTGTGATAGGGAGTGGACATCCCTCCTGCCATTTTTTTGGGGGTTGGGGGAGGGGACGCTGTCAGGACGGGAGGAGGATTTTCTTTTTTTTTTTTTATATTGGCAAGATATTTTGCGTGTATAAAAATGCAAAATACCTGTGCCATTAAAAAAACCCAGCAGAAACCCTGACAGCAGTGACAGGAGGCTGCTTTTCCTGTCACTACTGTCAGGGCTCTGCCCTGACTCAATCGCTCACTGAGCAATTGAGTCAGGGAGTTTGCATGCAAATGATTTTCACCTCCGTGCAAATCATTTGCCTTCAAAAAAGATTGTGAATCAATCGCTTTTTCTAAATCGGCCCACAGCGATTGAATCACTATCTTTAGTGAATCTGGGCCTTGTTTCACAGGGAGTATTCCCTTACCCCTCCCTTTTCTGTTTCCTCTCTAGAGCTGACCATCTGCTTTTTAACAGGACAGTCCAGAGAGATGGGAGGTGGAGTAAAGAAAATGCTAAGGAAGCTCTCACACAAATCTTGCGGGAAGGGATTGAGTTCAGGAATGAGGTGCCTTTTTACTAGAAAGAAGATTACTGAGGTAAGTACAGGCAGTCCCCGAGCTACAAATGCCCGACTTAAGAATGACTTGTACTTAAAAACGCAGTCGTAGCTTCATTTGATTTCACTGAGCAGTATGTCCAGTGCCCTAGACTCCTATACTTCTCTTGTAGCAAATTCAAGAATGATGCATGGCCACATTAAGAACAGTATGTGGTTGTGCATGTTGTACCTTAGAGGGAACACTGTAGGACAGTTGGCCCTTTTGTCAGCTGGGAGCAGAGGTAAACAGCGAGTATCTTAAAATCTACAAGTTCTGAGTTATATACAAATATAATTTAAGAACAATTTTGAAAACGTAACTCGTTCTTAACCCCGGGGCTGCCTGTACCTAATCTTCCCTTATGGCACAAGAACAGGGAGGACAGCAGACATGAATATATGTTAAAAGCATGTCTTTCCTTGATGTGTTTTTCTGCAGACAGTTATGCAAAATCTCAGCAGTGCAAACCATCTTCAGAAGAAATGCTGCCTGCACTGAAAGACATCCCCATCAGTGAAGTGAACAAGATGTTCTTCCTTTCTACTCAGAACCATTTTCACAGAGACTGTTACAAATAACAGGAGCATACAGAACTTTTTCAGTACCAGCACGGCATAGCTCAGGGGCTGGGGGGGGGGTTAAGGGGGCACAGGGACATAGAACCTGTCACTCTCGGGGCTGGAGGGGGGTGAGCACAGGGATGCAGAACCTGTCATCCTGTGTATTTCTGTTGGGAAGAGACCGTTTTATATGTAAATTATATTAAAATTGTTTTAAATCACTCGTTTGTGTTTGCCAAGAATACCTGAGGACCCTAAGCTATGACTTGAATTTCTTTTAAAGACCAGCCTATATATTGATAGTATCACAAACATCACAGTATATATTGGTCCTATCAACAAAGGTTGGACTGAGCTAAGGGAATCTGTGCTGTGGACCACCTTGAAGCAAGAGTTGAATGCTTGCCGCAGATAATTAGGCTTCTGTGGAATTGTTTCTGAAACATGGTTTGTGATGGCGTGAAAGTGACACGTGACCATGATACTTCTTACAGCAGAAGGGTAGCATCGCCTGTTCTTATGTCCAGACTGCTAACCAGTCTCCTTCCTTGAGCTTGATGTCCATTAGATACTTCCAAGCACAGCTGCACTGAGACCATGACATAATGATTACAAAAATGTTGGAATTTTGGTCTTGTCCACATTTTGGATGAGTATGATTTGCTATTCAACACACTGCTGGTATCTGCCATCCTCCAATACCAGATCTGTTGGAACCGGATAAGTGTACTGCGCTGAAAGCCAACGAGGAAAATGGGCAGTTCTTTAGGATGGCTTCTAGCTGGTGAGGAAAATTCTTCAGCGCTCCAGTGGAGTATTCATTTTCATTACATCATGATGGAAAAATTAGGTTGGAAGACATTTTAGGAATTTACCATAGAATTTGATTAGAAGAAAAAGAGATCATATCTCTAAATATTATATAATATATTAATACTAGATTTATAATATGAAATATGGATAAAATAACATTTAAAAATTTTATTCATATATTACTGAATAGAAGGGAGGGGGGAGGGGATGGGATATTATTATATTAACTAAGAATTATATAAATTTAGTTTTCTGAAATATTAGTATGAATTTATATTGTTGATGTAACATATGAAAATGAATAAAGATTTCTCATTCAATATTGATAGGGAGGGAGAGAGGGAGGGGAGATTATTATATTCAATAATAATTATATTAATTTAGATTTCTTACATAATATTATAACTTTATAAAATATTGATTTTCTAAAGAAATTTTAAATTTGATATTAATCTGTAAGTTAATCAAGTGTGATTATTCAAGTTTATAATGAATTTATTTGAAACACTTGTTGTAACAAAAGAAAATGAATAAAGATTTATAAAACCAAAAAAAACCAGGAATTTACCATATAAAGCCAGAAGCCTAGCTTTAAATAGTTAAAGTGGGCTTGTTACTCCCTTCTTTTAGCCCTTTAATTGGCAGATAGTAAAACGGCTGCTTTACTTAACTTGATGTTGAAGAGAGCAACAGTGCCAAGTAACAGGCATTTGGAGATGCCGATCTCCCATGAGACACGTTATAATCTCAGTCAATACTCTGGCATTGGTAAACCACAACTATATCTCTCAATGCCGCTCTCTCTTCTTAATAAATTGCTTTAGTCAAACTATCAGGGCTTCAGACATGCCATTTGGTCACCACACAATTTTTGTGTTTGCTTGGTTGCCAAATTTCTATGTGGATCGGGATGGTGCAGAATAAGTTGTGAAGGGGGGACCTTTTCTTGAAGCAGCCTGTAGGCGAAACATGTCGGATATGACAGGTCCCTTTCCCGATGAGATAAGATCATCCAGAAAAAGAATATAATAAGATAAATTTTAACCAGTTTTTATAACGGTTAAGTTATTGACCTTAAGCACTTTAACAAGTTTGAGCTATAATGAAGCACATTAAAAAAAAACCAAAAAATTATGAAACATATTGAGTAGGGGCTAGTGAAGAAGCCATAGCCAGTGAGAAGAATTTTGGCAACCAAGCAAACACAAAAAATTGTGTGGTGACCAAATGGCATGTCTGAAGCCCTGATAGTCTGACTAAAGCAATCTATTAAGAAGAGAGAGCGGCATTGAGAGATATAGTTGTGATCTCCCATGAGAGCCATAGAAGTCACATGTTGCCTCTGAGCAACAATGTCAAATAAAGGGTTAAAATAAGTAAATATTCATACATATCTGGTGGACCTGCCCTGGAGTGCGACTTTACTGGCAGCGAGTAGGTTGCTTTTTAGTTAAGATCTTTAAAGAAGCATTGTTGTTTGCTGCTGGAATGTTGCTTATTAAATATGGGAGTTCCTGGTTTGACACCACACGAGCAGAAATTGGCGGCCTATGTTTTCACAGCTGCCAGGCTTGCCCTGGCACAATGCTGGCGTACTCCCAGGGTGCCTTATCTTCAAATGGTTTACTGTCGTCCAATCTAACTGTATTGAAGCATAATACACTGTTAGCCTATCGTAAGATATGGGACCCATATATACAATATAGACGACACTCTACCTAGATTTCATTTGTTTGGTTAGATCTATCTTGGGGGGGAGGGGTTGGGGGAGGACTTTGGGAAGGGGAGAAGAAGGAGGAAGGGCTTTGTGATTACTTGTGTATTGATTATTGATTTATTTGTTGATCTGGGCGAGGATATGATGTGCTTTTGCATCAGTTTCCTGTTTTATATTGTGGAAAAATTAATAAACAAAGTTCCCCCCCCAAAAAGGGTGAATATTCTCATGTTGATTCTGGGGAGAGGGGAAGGAGGTCTCTTAATCCCCCACCCCCCAAAAAAAAGAAAACACTCTATTGTGAAATTGTATCATTACCATGGTGTATATAAGAATAACTTCCTTTTGTAAAGCAATACGCGTTCGAGGGAGAGACGTTGGAGGAGAAAAACTGCGGTGTTGATCGGATTTTTGCACCCTGAGGCAGCAAGTTGGTGAAACGCTGGCCATCGTCGGTGTACTGATCAGAGATAAGTTGAATAATTTTCATCTATCGATTGCATAGACAGCCCTGCTTACAGTTTACTTAACAGGGAGTGTAATGGAGGTTTTCTGCCAATGAAGATTACCACCCTACCACCTTTTTCCACCATTGTGGTGGTGGGAGGGCATTTGCCTGAGGCTTTTTCCTCCGTTTTTTTGAAACACACATCTCCTGGAACTAAAGCAGTACTGCTTACTTTGATTCTTGACATTCATATACTTTTGTGAAAGTGTAACAGATTAGTATATAAGAATAACTACATGCCATGCAGGTTATTTTGTTTGAAGTGTTCAGGAAAAATATAATGTAAGCAGTAACAGTATTCACAAAAAGGGCCTGGTTTTCTTACAAACACTGGGGAGAAAAAAAAGCCTTTATGAATTGGCCCTTCAGTGATGTCCTGAGACCACAGGAGATGTTTTAACATTTCCTGTCCAGTCTTCAAGTCATAGGTGGAAATGCAGCAGTTCTGCTTAGTGAAGGATAGGAAAAGAGCCAATGACAGTACACAGTATGCTGCCCTCTGGTGGCTGCAGAAAGGCATTGCAAAGTTTAGTTACTGAGGGATTCATGTCCTATCAATGATTTGTAAGTCCACCCTTTTCCTACTATCATCATATGTTATTTAGTAAAGAAAAAGTAGGGAAGAAACAGTACACGTCAGCCTGAGATAAAATTGAGTTTATTAAATGCAATCATCTATTAAAATATATATAAGATAATCAGTTTGTCTTATCTTATATGTATTTTAATAGATGATTGCATTTAATAAACTCAGTCTTATCTCAGGCTGATGTGTACTGTTCCTTCCCTACTTTTTCTTTGCTGTATATTTGTCATGGGGTTGTTTACCTTGTTTTTTTGGACTGCATTTAATGAACATCATCTCTCCCTATCTTTAGATTGCAAGCTGCCCAGATGGCATGTTCTTTTAGGTGGGTTGGTAAATTTTATTGAAACTTGATTTTAAAAGTATAGTGTTTGAAATTCTCTTCATAAAGACAAACTTCTCGTTTGTGAGGTAGGTGTATATATCATAGATGTATCTGTTTGTATAGATAAAGAGATGTCTGTAGATATAAATAAATCCCTTTTGTATCGGAAAGCAAAGTTACTTACCTGTAATGGGAGTTCTCCGTGGACAGCAGGATAAGTCAGCCACACTTTGGTAACGTCATCTACACATTAGATGACATCACCAAAGTGTGGCTGACTTAGACTGCTTGTCCATGGAGAATAAGGCAATATGCAGAAGATGATTAACGATTATTTTGATATTCTGATTTCTTTTCTTGGTTGAGGACAAGTTTCAAAAGGAAGTGTCTTGTCCTTTGATGCTAAGCCCCAAGTCTGGTTGGTTAAGAGCCTTTTTTGCATATGTCTGAGCATGCTAAGGTTTCTTGCAGGAATATATAGTTTGGTATGCTTAAAGGTTAATCCTCTATTTATTATATCCTCATTATATATTATCAAGGAATTTCTTTAGCATCAACAATCTTTCAAAGACTTCTGATATATTATGATTTACTTGAATGTTATATTGTTAATCCTTTCAAATGTCTGGACTAAATAATGAGGTTGAATGGCTGTCTCTGACCTAAGGTTTATAAATAAAGTTATTCCAGGGCTTAGTTGGGTGTCCTGCTATGATTGGTTCAAAAAGTCACATGATCTCAGGATATTTAAAGTAGCTAGTGGGACGTTGCCACCATGTTAGAATGAAACAGAGACTGGCTGCGAGTCTGTTTGATGGTAAGAGAAGCTAGAGTAGAGATACGCTTGTTGAACATTTGATATTCTAACTATTTGATTGTCTTTTGTTATATTTCCCAGGGTATCTCCTTAAAACAGCCTAGTGAAACGTGGGTCCATGTCGGAGTCCCGTTTTAATACTGCAAGCACTTTAAAGAAGCACTTTAAGTTATTTATGACTACTAAAAGCACTTTAAATGATAAGGAAATATATTTGAGTGGTAGGCAGGGGGATAAGACCAATGAGGAGGCTAGCTACACTGAAATTCTGTACTTTCAACAGATTTATTCTGTATAGAAGTAGCCACTGAGGTCATATTCCATAATCAGAATATAAGACTGTATGAAAAAGAGAAGTGAAAAGTGACACTTGAAAGGATTAACAATATAACATTCAAGTAAATCATAATATATCAGAAGACTTTGGAAGATTGTTGATGCTAAAGAAATTCCTTGATAATATATAATGAGGATATAATAAATAGACGGTGAATTGTTTAGTTCCTCATATAAATATAAATAGAGAAAGATATTTGCCAAATATTGGATGTGTGAAGGTTAATCCTGCCATTTACGTGAAAACAATTTTTATTGAACAGAAAGATAAAAGAACAATAAATACAGCAAAAGGTACAATATTTGTTCAAAATACAATTGTAAAACCCCCCAATACAACTCCCCTTTCCCCCCACAACAATATCGCTAACGAGGAAAATTACAGCAAGTAACAGGAAAGGTAAAGAGAGAGCAAATATCCCACAGTGGCCAATCGGGAAGGTCCCAAACAATATTCAAAAGAAAAGGAAAATCAGGACCCTGGTCTCTGATGGGCCCCAAAAGACACAGGAAAAGGACCTCCCCCCCCCCCCCCCAATCCGCCTTCCCCTCCCACAGAAGACAGCAACGAACACACACACATAATCCTACCATTTAAAAATAAATCCTAACCTGAGTCAGAAGTTTTGTTGGTCAATCTAGGAACTTGGCAGTTTGCTTGGAAAATGCCTTCTTGTGATTGTGGGCAATTATTGCCTCAGGTATGAATTTAGAGTGTAAGCCGTCTGGGTACAGGTTGCCAGATTTTGTCTTAAAAAAGAAAGAGGAGCCTGGCCCTGTCCTGTTCCGCCTCAAGCCCTGCCCTGTTCCACCCCCAAGCCCACCCCCACACGGACCTTCCTGAGTTCGGAGCCACTTCTGGAAGGCCTCTGTGCATGCGTGGATGTTGATACGATGTCACACGCATGACATCATCACATTGACATCCATGCATTAACAAAGGCCCTCCTGATGTGGCCCTGAGCTCGGGGACTTCCAAACCCTAGACAAAGTGCCGGGTTTTGGAAATCCCTCCAGGCACCCGGACAGTCCTCTCAAAAGAGGATATGTCCTGGTTTTCCTGGAAGTCTGGTAACCCACCTTCACCTGACTGAAACTCATGTGGAGCTACTCCAGAAAAGGCATGAGCTAAATTCAGAATTGTCTTCTGTTCCAGCTCTTATACCTAGGCAGTGGTTTTGTGACCCTCAAAAAAGAAACGTACATGAACAGCCAAAAGAACAAATGAGTAAATGTTAAATCTGCATTCAGTTTGCAGTGATGGAAGTGTTTTAAGTTAGAAATGAAAGGCTTTACCGGTTCCCTGTGCAGAACAGGAAAGTGACTGTTAAATAAGCACCCCGAGAGAGCTAAGATTTTTGCTAATTTGGGGTTTAAAAAAAAATATATTTTAATGTTTATTATAGTAACAGCAAAATACAATGCAAAACATAGTCAAGCACAGTGTATCTTAGCCTTTTGGAACTCAATCTGGGATAAAATAAATTGTTTATTGGAAAACCATGTAACGTTATCTTATGATACTGTGATATTTGGAATGTATATGAGAAAAAAGAGTCAGATATCATCGAGTAATAATAAACTTTTAATGATCATGACTGGAGTTGCCATCCAACATATTACTAATAACTGGAAAGATCATACTAGGTTGAACTTTAATTTTTGGTGGAATTCATTATGCTACATATATAGAATGGAAAGATCAATAGCGATACAAAATGGAAATTATAATAATTTTATTAAAATTTGGGAGCCATTAACGTCTTTTTGTCATGATTAAATGCCATTTTTCTATTAGTCATACAACAAATAGTAATGGGAGGGGGAGGGATACAAATATAGGTTTCTTATAAATGAAGAGATTTGAGGGAGGGTGGGGAGAGGGTTACATTTGTATGTTTAGATTATAATGATAAGATATGCAAGTGCTCTGATTAATTGTGTTTATTATGATATGTTGTACACTTGATGAAAGTTTTAAAAATGAATAAAGAATTAAAAAAAGAAAAAAAAAAGCACAGTGTACAGGTAACCATGGGGTCTCCAACAAAGCAAAACATATACTGTAACTCTTAAGTACATGACTTTAAGACTCTAAACAACCCCTCTCCCCTTCCCTCCCCACAGAGTTAATTTGTTTTCTTGCATGAAAGAGAGAGGTACCACAGGTTATGAATATACAGTCCCAGGCTCCAGCCCAGATGAATACACTAGAAATCCTCAGCATGAACTGCAGGCTGTGCCCCAGGGAATTGCTTGATTAACTGCATTTGCAAAGGGTATTCATTTGCCATGCCTAGCTTTTGAAGAATGCAAATTTCAAGCTTTGGTTGCATTCATCTGTTCTTTGTTTAGGCTGGCAGTACAGATCCTAGAAGTGTGGAGAACTCATCCTGGTGCCATATGGTATCCAGATGGCCATAATGTAGGGCATAGTTTCTCAAGAAGCGTTACCGCGTGTTCGGGGGACGTGAAAATATGCGGGGCTCCCACCCCCCTTCCTCCTAAAGCCGCAACTGCCACAGGTTGGGATCCCATGACCGCCTCTCTGCCCACTAGCCTCCACTGCTGCCACAGGGGATCCCTTGCCCTTCTTTCTGCCCCCCCCCCTGAAGCTGACCTGGAAGGTTTCCCTCTGATGTCGGAGATTGAGATTGAGTGAAAAGAGTTGGAAGTAAACAGCTTCTCGTTGGAGCACTTCCTCCTCTGCTGAGTTAGACCTGCTTGCTCATGTGAACCGCACCAGCTTCCATACGGCCTCAGAGCTGAAATAAACAGGCCTAGGCTGGCAGAAGAAGGGACCATAGCCTAATGTTCAGCCGGCCTTTTCCTTCTCCTCGTGCTATGTGAGCGTTGAACCTGTGTTTGGTGGGAATTAGCAGGATACATATCACATCACACATCTCTCGGCTGAGGGGGGAGGGGGTGTTAACAGTGCAGTTGCTGCCAGTACCTGAGTGAATGAGGGGGGGCAGGGGAAGGTATGTGACTTGGGGTTGAAGAGGACGTAAAGAACATAAAAATAACCATACTAGCTCAGACCGTGACGGGACTAAATCGCGCGAGACAACGGCGCGTCGACAACTGAGCGCAAGGTTGACGGCGCGCCGAAGAAAGCACTATTTTAAAGGGCTCCGACGGGGAGTGTGGGGGGGAACCCCCCCCCCCCCCATTTTATTTAACAGACATTGCACTGGCGTTGTGGGGGGGTTTGGGGGGTTGTAACCCCCCACGTTATACTTAAAACTGAACTTTTTCCCTAAAAAAACAGGCAAAAAGTTCGATTTCAAGTGTAATGAGGGGGGTTACAACCCCCCAACCCCCCCCCCAACACCAGCGCGATGTCTGTTAAGTAAAATGGGGGGGGTTCCCCACCAACACCCCCCCCGTCGGAACCTTTTAAAATAGTGCTTTTCTTCAACACGCCGTCAACCTTGCGCTCAGTTGTCGGCGCGCCGTTGTCTCGCGCGATTTTGTCTATGAACCGGTCAGACCGATGGTCCATCTAACCTAGTATCCTGTTTCCACAGTGGCCAATCCAGGTCACAAGTACAAAGTTCAGTTTTAAGTATAATGTGGTGGGTTACAACCCCCCAAACCCCCCACAACGCCAGCGCAATGTCTGTTAAGTAAAGTGGGGGGGTCCCCCCCACACCCCCTACACCCCCTCCGTCAGAGCCCTTTAAAATAGTACTTTTCTTCGGAGCGCCATCAACCTTGCGCTCAGTTGTCGGCGTGCCGTTGTCTCGCGCGATTTAGTCCCGTCACGGATGTTGGCACTGTCATCTTGAGGCTGGGACATTAGATCATCTTTTATTCTATTGTCCATTTATATTATTAGTTTGGAAATCAATTTGGCCTCAAATAAATAGGATGATGGACAATCCAGTAGCCTTGATTTATGGTACTATTTTATTTGGTACAACCATGAGAGCAAAGAGTCAAATTTCGTCACATAATAACAAACTTTTATTCATATTGACTGGAGTAGCAATTCAACAAATAACATACAATTGGAAAAATTATGACAGATTATGGTGGAATTCGGTATGCCATATATATAAAATGGAGCGCACAATAGCAACACAGAAAGGTTACTTTGGTAAATTTCAGAAGATTTGGAGACCATTAGCAGATTTTTGTAATGATTAATAACATTTTCCCATAATAAGATATTTGTTAAGTGGGGATGGGGGTGGGTATTATTTTATTTATCTCATAATATGTATGAATTAATTAATACATTTTGATGTATTAGGTTAGATTTTCTCAAATAGGTAGGGAAGGATTGGGGGATTTTCTATTTTATTTACATTTGTCATATATATTAAATGTATTACATAATATTTAAATCATTATAAAATATGAATATAAGTATGATATATTGTACTTAAAGTGTTCATGAAGAAAATCAAGTGTGTATTTATGAGATTATATGAATTTTTCTGATACACTTGTTGTAATAAGCAAAACTGAATAAATAAATTTAAACAGAAACCTAAATCGTAGCAATATTCCATGTTACCAATCTCAAGGTAGCAGAGGCTTCCCTCATGTCTCTCTCAATAGCAGACTCTCTTAAAATCATAAATACAAGACGCCAATTTATTTTTTCTGTTACTGCACCCCAAACCTGGAATTCTTTACCCTACCACTTGAGACAAGAAATCAATTTAGAAAAATTTAAAAGTAACCTAAAAACTTTTTTATTTAATGATGCCTTCATAAATCAATAATGATTTCATTATAAAATAATTCCAAGACTCTGACTTACCCCTCCCTCATGTACCTTCCCTAAATGTTTTCCCCATCTGTACATTATATTGTAACTTCTAGCCCTTCTCTATCCTATGTGTGTCTAGTATTGTTAAATTTGTCATCAGTTTTATTCAACATTCTTTAATGTATTAATTTTTTATATTGTAATTTTATTATGTACATCGCTTTGAATTTAGATAAAGCGATTAATCAAACCTAAATAAACTTGAAACTTGAACTTGACTATCGAGCTTTCCTCCAGGAACTTGTCCAAACATTTTTTTTAAATCCAAATATGCTAATCACATCCTCTGGCAATGAGTTCCAGAGCTTAACTATTCTTTAATTGAAAATGTTAACTCCTATTTATTTAAAAAAATGACTATGTAACTTCATTGAATGTCCCCTAGTCCTTTTTTCTGTTTGAAAGAAAGAGTACAAGATTGATTTATTTTTACCCATTCTACACCACTCATGATTTTGTAGACCTCGGTGATATCCCCTTTATAGCCATCTCTTCCAAGCGGAAAAGCCCTAACCTCTGTAGCCTTTCCTTGTATGAAAAGAGTTCCACCCCCTATATCATTTTGGTCACTCTTATTTGATTGGGGTGGGGGAGGGGCAGAAGCAAGGCCATTGGCCCCAATTCACTAAAGTCAGTGATCGTCGCTAAACTTGTTTTCACAGGTTTAGCGACAATCACTGCTAACCGACCCGATTCACAAAACAGCCCACCGCGTGTTTTGCCCCCGATCGCCCATTTTCCAATCCAGCCAGTAAAACCCCATGCAAAATAGCCAAGCGATTGATTCACTTACACTGCTTGGCTATTTTCCATTGGGTTTTAGGATCCTAAAAACCCAACTGCTATAGACCTGTCAGTAACAGGGAGGAGCCTGAGGCACCCAAGCCAATCAGAAACTTCCTTAGGCTCCTCCCTAAGGAAGTCCCTGATTGGCTCAGGTGCCTCAGGCCCCTCCCATGGGAGGAGTCGAAGACACCTGAGCCAATCAGGGCCTTAGGTCCCTCCCCATGCATCACATGATGCACCAGGGAGGGGTACTAAGGCCCACAATGCTGATGGATGCCGGCGAAGGAGCAGGAGGGCCTGGGCACCCCTCCTGCTCCCGAATTAAAGGTACGGGGTCCCGGTGGGGGATCGTGATGGCAGGGGAGGGGGGTCTGATGGCAGGAGGGAGTGGGCATCCCTCCTATCATATCAGTTTGGCGCAGGAGTGTCTGGTGGCAAGAGGGAGTGAGCATCCTTCATGCCATATTCACATTGGGGGGAGAGTCTTGTGGCAGGAGGGAGTGGGCATCCCTCCTGCCATTTTTGGGGGGTTCAGGGGGGGGGGAGTTTTTTGTCATTTTTTTATATTGGGCCATTTTAAAAAAAAAACCCAACCCAGCAGAAGCCCTGACAGCAGTTACAGGAGCTGCTTCTCCTGTCACTACTGTCAGGGCTCTTCTGTGCATGTCTCAGTCACTCACTGAGCGATTGAGTCGGTGAGTTTGCATGCAAATGATTTGCACCTCCGTGCAAATCATTCGCATGCAAACTTGATAGCGAATCAATCGCTGTTCGAAAATTGGCCAGAGAATCGACCAATAGTGATTGGGTATCTTTAGTGAATCTGAGCCATTGTGTGTACTGGGAAATGGTGGAGGGGAGGAAGAGATGGTGCTGTAGGGATGGAGGCAGAGCAAGCTGAGTGTGTGCCACTGTTGTGAAAGGGATCAAGTACGAGAGCGTGCCATGGCTGAGAGATATAGTAACAGCTGGTGAGCGGAGGGGGGAAAAAAAAGTGGTGTGGGTATGTGTCTTGAGGGAGGAAAAAGGAGAGATGGGGGTACTGTATGTGGGACAAGACTTTCTGGACAGACAGAATTAGGGATCTTGCTGGGAGCTAAAGAGAGAGCATGGTAGTTGGACTAGGAACAGGGGCAGTGGATTTCAGGACTTATGATGAGGAAATTATGTGTAAAACTATTAATAAACTTAAGAATTCCCCCAGGAGTAGTAGTCTAAGATCAGCTCGTGCCTTCTAGTATACCAGCCAGCAGAGGGCAGAGTACAGTACTGGATCAGCCTGCCCCTTTGGCTCCCGTCTGTTGTAAGCAGGGAACCTTTAAACCAGTGGTCTCAAACTCGTGGCCCAGGGGCCACATGCTGCCCGTCAGGTACTATTGTGAGGGCCTCTGTATGTTTATCATAAGCACAAAAGTAAAATGAAATAGTTTCTTTATCATATTTCTCTGTAGCTATAAATTACAATATTATTATTAAGACTTAGCCAAAAGGAAAGATTTATAAACTATAAAGAGTTTTTTTTTTACCTCATGCAAAATTGTCATTTCTTTAATAAGACATTAACTATTTTTTTTCTGAGGCCCTCCAAATACCTACAAATCCAAAATGTGGCCCTGCAAAGGGTTCGAGTTTGAGACCACTGCTATAAACAGTGCCTGCCCTTAATCTAGTGTGTCTGTGTGTGACAATCCTAGCAAACTTCCAAATAAATGGGGAACAAATTAATTTAGGATAAGATTCATCCCCTGGAGCAGGGAGTAGGCAATTCTGGTCCTGAAGAGCCAGAGCCAGGTCAGGTTTTCAGGATATCCACAATTAATATGTATGAGATGGATTTGCATGCACTGCCTCCTTGAGATGCAAATCTATCTCATGCATATTTATTGTGGATATCCTGAAAACCTGACCTGGCTCCGGCTCTTGAGGACCTGAACTGCCTACCCCTGCCCTGGGGGAATGAGCTGTCTCCTTTGAAAAATTATTTGAGTACTCCAGATGAACTTACTCTTCTCTGGCCTCCCTCCCACTGACCTTACCTCCACCCCAAAGTTCATGTTGTCACAAGAGCTGTTGAAAGTATCACTCCATCATCCTCCAGTCCTACACATACATGCCCCCAATCTGCCCCCATTCCTGGAACTGGGAGCAGAGAAGTAGCCACCGCTTGCTGCATGAGATTCTATCAGTGATGAATCTTCCATCGCGCTGGGTCTGGGCTGAGCAAAATCCTGGGAATGTGAACTGAGGAGCTGGGAGCCATTTGTCTTTCAAAATTAAATCTGCACGCGGCAGACTCCGCTTTTCACCTTACTTTTCCATCATGGCTGGATGGCAGCACTGTGACCTTTGCTTCACCTCTCAGTTTACTGCACAAACAAATGCGGGCCACCACTAAGTTGGGGTTTGTCCTGCTTTCTCAGCGTTCTTGTTGGACTTCTCATACAGGCTAACATAATGTATTATTTTGGAAAAAAAAATAGCAATTGTCTCTGTGTGATTGGTCATAAGAACATAAGAATAGCCTTCCTGGTCCATCAAGCCCAGTAGCCCATTCTCACGGTGGCCAATCCAGATCACTAGTACCTGGCCAAAACCCAAGGAGTAGCAACATTCCATCCAGAATCCTAAAGAATAGCAACATTCTGGAATCCCAAAGAGTAACAAAAGATTCCGGAACCCCAAACAGTAGCAACATTCCATGCTACCGATCCAGGGCAAGCAGAAGCTTCCCCATGCCTTTCTCAATAACAGACTATGGACTTTTCCTCCAGGAACCTTCCTTAAAACCAGCTATGCTATCCACTCTTACCACATCCTCTGGCGACGGTCTGGGGAAAAAAAAGTCATTTACTGTGTAGTTGAGTGGAATATGAAGCTTGAGATGTGTTTCAGTGATTGCATATGGTGGGACACCCATTGGTTAATGATAATTCAAGTGAATACATAGCTTGCACTTTTTCTCAAGACAATAATGTTAAACGGGATATTTTTTCTTTCTTTGCTAGTAAATTAATTAACTGTTGCCAGAAAGTGGCGAGTAACCACATTCAGGTTTTTCTCCACAATGCATTTTATTCCTAGACCTAATGAAAGAATGTATTTAGTATGGGGCATCCGAAATTCATTCTGAAGCCCCCCGAGCCATTCCATTTTTCATATCAGTAACGAATATGTATAAATTTAAGTTTGCATGTAGTGTTTCTCATGCATATCATGGCTCTACTGAAAATTTGATTGTGGGGTCCTCAGGAGAATCATGTAGGGTTGAAGAGATGACTTCTTGCCTGCATAGGTCACTTTGAAATCCTTCATTCACATCATCACGAAGAGTTCATGCATCTATACAACCCAACATGGAACCGCGTTTTGGCATTACCATGCCCTCAGAGGTTACTACAATGGGTATCAGTAACTATGTCAAGAGACCCTGAGTTCATCGATTTCGGACAAGAACACAAAGGCCTGGCACAGGATCAAGGCTGCTAGACTGCCAGAATCAGCACAAACCCACAGTGAAGAAAATGATTTAACTATAACTGAGGCCAACATCTTCTAGAACAATCTGATTAAACAACTTCAGACTTTTGTAGGGTTCATGTTTCTGTTTTTGTGAGGCCCTGATTTAGCACTTTTGTCCGACAGAGCAAGAAGTTTATTTCATAAGATTACTTTTAGTCCTAGGAGTTCCTTCTGTGTACCAGCCCCCTATATAATTAAATTAAGACTTACCTTCTGTTTTTTCGTTTCACAAAGTGTACAAAGCAGATTACATTACAGGTGTCAAAAGCATCCGTGTAATACATCTCACTCCCCATCAGCCCCCAGTTCATGAACATGCGTATGAAAATATTGGCACGTGTGTTTTGAGTGGGCCATTGAAAACACCCAGAGTACAAGAATGGGGAGTAGGGATATGCGATGGTTTTGGGGTACAGGAGAGGTTTCTGAAGCAGTGGAATACCTGAGAGGGGGGGAGAGGGGAGGTGGATTGATTATGATACGAATGTACTGAAAGGAGGGCAGCAGTATCTGATGGGACCTTTCTGCGAACGTTTTCCAGATCCAGATGTGCATGAGTCAACCCAACCCAACGAGGGACACCTTTCCCCCCTTCCCTTTGTGGTTTTCCGAACGATACTGGAGTAGTTTCCCATTGCCTTCTGAGGCATGGGAGTAGAGTAGGAGTGTCAAACCCGGTGCCAGGTCAAAAGCGCGCCGGGACAAAGGCGCGCCCAGACAATTGAGTGCAGCACGGAGGTGCGCGCCACACAAAATTACTGTTTTTAGGGCTCCGACGGGGGTGTGTGGGGGGAACCCCCCCACTTTACTTAATAGACATCGCGCCGCATTGTGGGGGCATTTTGGGGGGTTGTAACCCCCCACATTTTACTGAAAACCACTTTTTCCCTGTTTTTAGGGGAAAAGTTAAGTTTACAGTAAAATTTGGAGGGTTACAACCCCCCAAGCCCCCCATAACGCCGGCGCGATGTCTATTAAGTAAAGTGGGGGGGTTCCCCAACAAAACCCCCCGTCGGAGCCCCTAAAAACTGTAATTTTGAGCGGCGCACACCTCCGCGCTGCGCTCAATTGTCCGGGCGCGCCTTTGTCTTTCTCGCCGTTGTCTATGAACCGTCAAACCCATCACATAAGGGGCCGAAATCTAACACACAGGCTAAGTTGAGGGCCAAATTTTCTATTAAGATACTTAGGCCCTCTTTTTCTAAGGTGCGCTAAGCGTTTTAGCGCATGTTTAGCGTGCGCTAAATCAATGCTTGCGCTAACCACTAAGGCGTCCATAGGACAACATGCACGTGTTAGCGTTTAGCACACGGTAAAAAGCATAGCGCACCTTAGTAAAAGAGGGGGTTAGCCTTAGTAGAAGTATAGATCCTTCCTCGCCCTGAGACACCTGTGCCACAGTCAGGCACTTCTGTGGAGTGCCCTGCTCTCCAACCTAGCTTTTACACTGGGTCCTTCTGCCTGCAAATGGGTACTGAGGCAGCATGATGAGGAGCTTGGAGTGCCACTGGGACCAGTGCTGCACAGTCAGGCACTTAGATGCGACACTGTCACCAAGGGCCACATAAAACGGCCAGGTGGGCCGTATTTGCCCCGTCCCCCCCCCCCCCCTGGGCCTTGTGTTTGACATGTGTGGAGCAGAGAATGACACGGGGACATATTTTTCCCCGTCCCCGCGGGAGTTCTTTTCCTGTCTCTGCCCCATTCCTGCAAGCTCCGTCTTGATCTGCACAAGCCTCAAATATTTTAAGATCATAAGTGTTCGAGTCTTGTGCGGTTAAAGCAAAGCTTAGGGGAATGGGACGGGGACAGCGACAAAACTCATGGGGATGGGACAGGGAAATTGAGTTCCTGCGGGATTTGTCCCCGTGTCATTCTCTGCATGGGAGTTAAGGAGCTGCTGTGGGATTTAAAGTGGGCCTCCCAGTAGAGAGTTGCGTGGGGACAGAAATCCCACCCATCCCCGCCCGTCCCCGCCAGGATCCTCTCCATCCCCACCCATCCCCGCAAGGAATTACCTCCATCCCCGCCCGTCCCCCTAAAAAGCAGCAATTACTTCCGACAGGATCATCAATTCCACAGTTTCTTTTGTGTTTGTGCTGCTGTTTTCCTTGTGGAATCTCTTTAGTGGAACCCTTTTTTTTTTGTTTTCTGTTCAGGTAATTAACTTATAACCCCCCTCTTTTACTAAGGCTGACGTGTCCATTATATTATATGGATGAACCCTGCTTCCAAAGCCTTCCATCCCCGTGGGAGTCCCGTTGGCTAGAGGGGGTTCCCGTGGGTCAGAGGGGGTCCCCGTGGGTTAGGAGGGAATCCCGAGGGACCCCTGCGGGACCCGTGGAATTCCCGCAATCCCCGTTCCTGTGCAGACCTCTACCTCCCAGTTCCCAGCCCACTGTTCTTCAAAACTGAATTAATTAACTGGTGGGTGTTAAGGGAGTTGCCAGCAAAAGCCCTTTCTTTAATGCTAGCATACCCCAAAACACAGCAAATTATTTTGAGCTACACATAAACATCATTTTAAAAAAATGTATATACCACTAAAGCCTTTTGGTTCTATGCCGTTTACAAAAGAGGTAAGGCTGACCAAAGTCAGCGAGCTGCAGGATAAATTGGCAGGTGGTTCACAAAGGAATTTTCAATGAGCTGTTGAATTAAAGTTTGCAAAGGCAGAAAGAGAGCGATGAAATATGCTTGCGAGTTGATTTTTCTTTTTTTCAAAAATCAAGACATCTAGACTGTGGCTTTTCATGGAGATTGATTTGGTTCCTGAACCAGTGGCTGTCACTTTCTGTGTTCTTAGTCGACTTTTCAGCAGAGTCATTCAACTGGAAATGGGCTGGAGAAAAGCACAGGAGTTTCTCCTTTTGCGACAGGGGACACATAACATTTAGATGGCTTTTTATAGATAAGAACTCCTAGATCAACCTGGCAGATCAAACAGCAGTGGGGATATTTTTGTAATGATTTACCAAAATGACCTCTGACCAAATACCCAGGTATTCCGACTCCATTCTAAACTTGCCCTCCCGTTTACCTCTCGGCTGACCTTATCGGTTCCTTCTGGACATCATCAGGATTGGTGCACAGAGGGCTGGGCTAATCTTGCACCTCTTCCAGCTGAGGTGCCTGGCTCTGCTCTGGTTGCATTTTATTAAGTGGCATTCATTGATTACACCTGAAAATGAACATTTTAGTTAGAAGCCCACTGAAGCAGCTTTGTTTCAGTTTCGGCCAGAATCAAAACTGCCTGAAAGATTTCAGCCAAAACTCATCACCTGATTTCAGACAAAGCTGAACCAAAACTGGAAACAGAACTTTGTGTGAACGTGAACCAGTGAGGGCCACCGAAAATTAACAGAGCTTGTAGTCTACATTAGAGAATGGCATGGTGACAAAATTCATCACCGTTCCCGTCCCCGCGGATAACCACGGGAAATAATCCCATGTCATTTTCTAGTGTCTGTTTCAACCTCAGTCCTTCTACACCAGCATTCTTCAAAGCAAAGCTTGCGGGTCAGTGGTTGTGGCCATTCATACTCTGATTCTTATGGGAGCCAAGGATAATGAAGCCATTGTGACATCACTGATGTGATTGGCTCTTAGGCACTGGTGGAATGAGGCATTATGACATCACAATATCTGCTCTGGATATCAGAGACTGTCATTCTGTAGTGTCTGTTTCAACCTCAGTCCTTCTACACCAGCATTCTTCAAAGCAAAGCTTGCGGGTCAGTGGTTATGGCCATTCATACTCTGATTCTTCCCTCTCTCCTTAAAGAATGACATGAAGATGGTTTCCTGCGGTTATCCGCAGGGACGGGAACAGTGATGAATTTTGTCACCGTGTCATTCTCTAGTCTACATCCCTCTTCCAAACTTACAGTATCCAAACCTAGGGTTCCCAGATTTTTCTGGATCCGTAGCCCCGCCCAAGTCACGCCCTGTTCCGCCCCAGCCTCGTCTCCCTCAACCTGTTCTCGTCCTCGGGACCGCATCGGGAGGGCATCTGCATATGCGCGGATGCAATGAGATGACATCACACTCATGCGTGTGACATCACCACATTGTATCCGCACATGCACAGATGCCCTCCTGACGCGGTCCTGCGGTGGAGGTGCCGGGTTTTGAAAAGTCGTGCGGACACGTCCTCTAAAAAGAGGATATGTCCGAGTAAATCCAGACATCTGGTAACCCTACCCAAACCCAAATATAATTTAAATGATGAAAAGACATATTCTATTTCCAGGCAAAATAGCCTTCACATTCGTGGACTGCAGTTAATGAAAACTGAAACTAAAAAGCCATGGTGTTTTTACAATGGCTGACCGGATACGGTGCCACACTTGGAGTGAGAGCTGACATCATAACTCCACAGAGAGCCTAATTCCTGAGGAGCTTATTATCCCAAATTTACAGACTTAAACTCCTGCTAAAAGTTTTGTTTCAAAAGCATTTATTTAGAGCACTCTATCATAGTGCTACCCGATTCAGGGACGACTTTTTCGATTCGATTCAGCTAGGTACTTGGGACCTGAGTTGGCCACTGTTGGAATCAGGATGCTGGGCTTGATGGACCTTCGGTCTGTCCCAGTATTGCAATTCTTATGTGAGCCTAGTATAGGACAATCAAGCCATTGTGACATCACTGATGAGTTTGACTCTTAGGCATTGGTGGAATGAGGCATTATGACATCACAATCTCAGCTCTAGAATGTTGCTACTATTTGGGTTTCTAGCTAGGTACTTGGGACCTGGGTTGGCCACTGTTGGAAACAGAATACTTGATTGACCATCGGGCTATCTCAGTATGGCAATTCTTATATTCTCTTTCCCTCCTCTCCATAGTGCTAAACTTTCTATCTCTCTACCCTAATTTCTCCCTCACCCCTATTATGCAGTTCTAGTCCTCAGTCCTAATATGTTAATCTCTCCAGGCTCAGATCTTTCCCTCCCTCCTCCTACTTGTAGCTCTCAGTTTTTGCAGTGTCGTTCAGCCTTGGCAGTGGCACATTAAGGGTGATGGGGGATGGGATGGGACCCAGAATTAAACCCACAGAAAGCTGTGGAATAGGGCTCATAAACATGAGGTTGCATACAGTCAAAATGATGGAGGACGGTGAGCAAAGCACAGTGAACAACTGCATGAAAACGCTTCCCTTGTACCTACTTCCTGCATTAGCAGCATGGTCTTCGTCATAAGGCATATGGGAACAGACTTAAAGATCTCAATCTTTATACTTTGGAGGAAAGACGGGAGAGGGGAGATATGATAGAGACGTTTAAATACTTACATAATGTATAAGTGCCTGAGTCGAGTCTCTTTCATTTGAAAGGAAGCTCTGGAATGAGAGGGCATAGGATGAAGTTAAGAGGTGATAGGCTCCGGAGTAATCTAAGGAAATACTTTGTTATAGAAAGGGCAGTAGATGTGTGGAACAGTCTCCCGGAAGAGGTGGTGGAGACAGAGACTGTGTCTGAATTCAAGAGGGCCTGGGATAGGCACGTGAGATCTCATAGAGAGAGGAAGAGATAATGGTTACTGCAGATGGGCAGACTAGATGTGCCATTTGGCCTTTATCTGCCATCATGTTACAATGTTTCTATAACCATAAAGTTCTATGACCTCACAATGCAGCCGTAAAGAGCCTTAGCCTATAGGAAGAGGAGATGCAAATGTTAAGAGCCTTAGCCAATAGGGAGAGGAGGAGATAATGGTTACTGCAGATGGGCAGACTAGATGGGCCATTTGGCCTTTATCTGCCATCATGTTTCAATGTTTCTATAACCATAAAGTTCTATGACATCACAATGCAGGTGTAAAGAGCATTAGCCTATAAGAAGAGGAGATGCAAATGTTAAGATCCTTAGCCAATAGGGAGAGGAGGAGATAATGGTTACTGCAGATGGGCAGACTATGTGGGCTATTTGGCCTTTATCTGCCATCATGTTTCAATGTTTCTATAACCATAAAGTTCTATGACATCACAATGCAGGTGTAAAGAGCATTAGCCTATAAGAAGAGGAGATGCAAATGTTAAGATCTTTAGCCAATAGGGAGAGGAGGAGATAATGGTTACTGCAGATGGGCAGACTAGATGGGCCATTTGGCCTTTATCTGCCATCATGTTTCAATGTTTCTATAACCATAAAGTTCTATGACATCACAATGCAGGTGTAAAGAGCATTAGCCTATAAGAAGAGGAGATGCAAATGTTAAGATCCTTAGCCAATAGGGAGAGGAGGAGATAATGGTTACTGCAGATGGGCAGACTAGATGGGCCATGTGGCCTTTATCTGCCATCATGTTACAATGTTTCTATAACCATAAACTTCTATGACATCACAAAGCAGCTGTAAAGAGCCTTAGCCTATAGGAAGAGGAGATGCAAATGTTAAGAGCCTTAGCCAATAGGGAGAGGAGGAGATAATGGTTACTGCAGATGGGCAGACTAGATGTGCCATTTGGCCTTTATCTGCCATCATGTTTCCATGTCTTCTGCCTGCTTTGTTTAATTGTGGCAAAGAGGAGATGTGGCTGCAACTGCACCAGGGTTGAGACAGGAATAAAAGACAATTAGGGTTATGGATTCACTACCCCTTCCCCCCGCCCCGCCTTTTCCAACACATGCACACCACAGAAGCAAATCATTTTATTTTTTTATGCAGTAGTTATCCTAACTTGAGCAACAAAGCAATCAAGGCTTTGTTACTATTTGGATTTTCTTATCTTTATGAACTTGGATTTTTAGCTCTGACAGAAATTAAATTGAAAAAAAAAAAAAGAGAATGACTGTGGATAGTGGTTGATGAAATGCATGCTTTCTTGTCAACTGTTGAGCCACATTTTGAGTTAATTTGCATTGAAAAACAAGCACATCCATCTCATTGATTTGCAATTCTATTCTGTCTACTTTAGTTTCACCGTTGTTACAATTACCCATACATAGCTTAAAGAGCTTTAAATAAATAACTCTCAAATTAACCCCCCCACACACACACACACATTAGGGGTTTTTTATCGCTGGATGTGGCGGTAAAAGCTCCAATGCTCATATGAGCATCGGAGCTTTTACCGCCACGACCGATGATAAAAGAAAACCCTAACATGGTTGCGTAAAAGGTGGGTTAATTTTTTTTGTTGGTTTTGCAATTTTATAATTTAAATTATAATGTGCCGTGAGAAACATTTGCTCCGTTTAGTGTGCTAGAGCTAAAAAAAAAGTTTGAGAGACACTGCTTTAGTTGTTCCATAGCTGCTGTCCTAGTTATCCGTCTAACAATATTTCTTGACCGTTTTCTTATATCATATACTACATTTAGGACATTAAGATCAACAGAGCAGCATCTCTTGACTATTCCCTCCCTAAGAGTTATCGGCACAAGGAGGTCTACTATCTTTTCCATCATAGCTCCTCAGCTCTGGAATACTTTACCAAGCTACACTTCTCCCTCCGTATCCACGGGGGTTAGGGGTAGAGCCGGCCTGCGAATATTTAGAAACCGCCAATAATATTTGGGCCGGCTCTGACCCCCACCCCCCCACCCCGCTTCCCCCCAGCATCCCTTAAGCCTTACCTGGTGGTCTAGCGGGTTTTCGGGACAGGAGCGATCTTCCTACGCTCCTGCCCCGTGCAGATCACTCATAGGAAATGGCTGCCATGAGCTCCCGTCGTAGTCTCGAGAGATTACGGGAGCTCACGGCAGCCATTTCCTATGAGTGATCTGCACGGGGCAGGAGCGTAGGAAGATCGCTCCTGTCCCGAAAACCCACTAGACCACCAGGTAAGGCTTAAGAGGGGGGGGGGTCTAAGAGAGCTTATTAATAGCCCAAAAAATGAAAATGGACCCCCCAAAAATCACGAATAACCTAATCCGCGGATGCTAAAACCGCGGATTCGGAGGGAGAAGTGTATTTGCGTGGAGAAACTTCATTAGAAAAATTCAAAGGCTCTTTAAAAAGCTTCCTGTATAGAGATGCCTTTGAGATATAATTAAGACGATTTGTCTATATCTGAATTTTTTAAACCTTATATTTTAACATCCAACACCTAATTAGTCCTCATCTCCGAGACTTAATTAATTTGATATCTCCCTACTTCTTCTATCTCTTTGCATCTTTGCCCTCCCTAATGTGTTACCCTTACATGTTCTCTTTATCTTTAATTATTGTAGTTCTTCCCCTTTTCCTTTTGTACCTGTATCGGATTTTTGTATGTATATATTAATTTGTATTCAAGTTTCAAGTTTATTTAAAAATTTTATAAACCGCCCGATCGACCTTCTAGGCGGTGAACATTATGTTAAAAAACATATATGGGGTAACTATACAACCTTTAAAACAATAATCATTATTGAAAACATTTAAAAACAATACAAAAACATACAGGAACAAAAAAGGTGAGAAGGACAGAACTACAATTTATCAAGTAAGAAAGAGAACATATAGGGAAAGAACAAAAGGGAGGGTGTCTAAGAGTAGAATAAAATTATGTAGCTCTATAAAGGGCATTTAGGTCTTGAAAGCATCAAGAAAAAGAAATGTTTTTAATTTTGTTTTAAAATGGTGAAGAGTTAATTCTTCCCGTAAGTAGACCGGAATATTATTCCAAAGAGATGGAGCGTTGACAAAGAAAACGGTAGACCTCATTGTGCTGATAAACTTCAAAGACGGAACAGATAGCAGATTTTTAGAAGAAGATCTTAGAGTCTTTGAAGAACTATAGGGAATAAGACGGTTATTGATAAATTCTGGTTGACTATTTTGTCTAGTTTTAAATTTGTAATACGCTTTGAAATATTTGACAATCCTTGTACATCAAATTTTAATAAAAACTTGAAACTTATTCTGTAGCTATCTCTGTACTTAGTTAATTCATAGTTACAGCTTTAGTTATTCCAGAGCTACTATTGTACCTAGTATGAATATTAACTGTTCTATAGCAGAGACATAGCCAGCTCTCTGATCTTTGAGGGGTAGCAAAGGTAGTTGAGGGGGCAACATATTCCAACAAATACCCTTCCCTACACCCCCCCATCCCTCCCCCAGTGAGTTAAAAATACCTTTGCTGATGGGGATGCCGAAGCCCCGCCAGCGAAACAAATTCCCTGCGAAGTTGCACCCTTCCTTCTCGCACTGCTGCAGTAACTCAGATGTCAATGGGGTATTTCGGCCACCATAACAAGAGAGTTGACCCTGATTTCTCCACAAAAGGGAACACAAGCAAAGCAAAAACACTTGTGGAGAGTTGATGTCCAAGACGAAGGCTTTATTGGAACAAATAAATAGTCTGCATCAAAATGTCTAGGGCCTGAACCACTGGAAACATATGGACCCAACACGATCCGTGTTTCGACCCTGTTGTCTTCCTCAGGGGTCCCTAGAGGTCCTATAAGCAGGCTTGTGGATTAAATAATGAAAACAAGCGATAAACTTCTGCACTGCTTGAGATGTGCTCAATAGCGAGAATGATGGGGGATGCCGAAGCCCCGCCAGCGAAACAAATTCCCTACAAAGTTGCTCCCTTCCTTCTCGCACTGCTGCAGTAACTCAGATGTCAATGGGGTATTTCGGCCACCATAACAAGAGAGTTGACCCTGATTTCTCCACAAAAGGGAACACAAGCAAAGCAAAAACACTTGTGGAGAGTTGATGTCCAAGACGAAGGCTTTATTGGAACAAATAAATAGTCTGCATCAAAATGTCTAGGGCCTGAACCACTGGAAACATATGGACTCAACACGGTCCGTGTTTCGACCCTGATGTCTTCCTCAGGGGTCCCTAGAGGTCCTATAAGCAGGCTTGAGAATTAAATAATGAAAACAAGCGATAAACCTCTGCACTGGTTCAGATGTGCTCAATAGCGAGGCTGATGGGGGATGCCGAAGCCCCGCCAGCGAAACAAATTCCCTACGAAGTTGCTCCCTTCCTTCTCGCACTGCCGCACTAACTCAGAAGTCAGTGGGGTACTTCAGCTACTGACTCCGGGACTCCCCAAGCATAAGAATAAGCAAAGAGTCCCTCCGACTTTCAGGTTGCTGCAGCAAGGTGGCTGCTATTGCTGTTAGCAGTGTAGTTAGTTACCCCTGACTGTGGAAAAACTAGAGAAAATTCTGCATGCTTTATTTGTACTTTTTTGTGTGTGGGCAGAATTCCCCCATTGTAAGGGCTAGCTTCTCCCGCTAGGCATGAAATGCCCCTCCTTCCTCCTCCAACACTTACCCATGTATCTTCCTACAGACCTCTACCCCGTCCCCGTGGCACGCGCGTACACACCTCATCAACTTTTTCCAGACCAGCATACACACTCCATCCCCCTTTGTGCCATCCCCCCACATGTCCCATCCACTTTTTCTTGGATTTATTTAGGTACTTATATACCGCCTATCAAGGTCATCTAGGTGGTATACAATCAGGTACTCAAGCATTTTCCCTATCTGTCCCAGTGCTCACAATATATCCAACGCACCTGGGGGCAATGGAGGATTGAGTGACTTGCCCGGGGTCACGAGGAGCAACATGGGATTTGAATCCACAACCTTAGGGTGCTGTGCTTTTCATTCCTCCTCACTCCATCTTCATTTTTTCCAGGTCTCCAAGTTTCAAGTTTATTAGGTTTTAATATACCGACCATCAAATAAATATCTGGCCGGTTTACATTACAATAAAAAATATAGATAAGAAAGAGGAGTTAATATAATCAATATTTAGAGGTACATATAGTGTACATTAAAACATAAACAAGACAAACTTGATTGTGAGGGAAGAGGTTTAAGGGAGGGTAAAGTTACATTGTTAAGAGAGAGGGAATGGGAAAAAAACATTTGGGTGGGGAAAAAGTCTTTTTGAAATAATTTTTGAGGTTAAATGATTGAAAATAACAGAAAAAATAGATACTAAACTGAAGTGAATGCATCGCGGAATAGGAAAGTCTTTAGGCCTATCTTAAATTTATCCAGTTGTTGCTCGTCGCGAAGAGGTTGTGGTAAAGAGTTCCATAGCATTGGAGCAGAGACAGAGAAATTTATCTTCCTTGTGTAGTAAAAGTGTTTAATAGAGGGGATCAAAAGGAGATTTTGATTTGTAGATCTCAGAGTACGAGATGAGCATTGGGGAATGAGGAGTTTATGTAGAAATGAAGGCAGATGAGAGGATTTTATTTTAAAGGTCAAGAGGATAATTTTATATGTGATTCGGTGGGCCACAGGAAGCCAGTGGTCTCCCTCCCCCGCCTCACCCCACTCCATCCCAACTTGCACACTCAGCGCTCCAGTACGACAAGAGGAGGAGCCGCACAGTGGTACATTGGGCTCCTTCCTGCTCTCTGCTCTCCTGGGCTTGACTATTCCTTTGAGCTGCATGGGCCTCCATATAGCAGCGGGGCTTAAGGGAGCCACCAGGGAAGAAGAGGGCAGAGGAGGAAACAGTTCCTCCCCTTCCTGTGCTGGAGCAAGAAATGTGTTAGGAAGGAGGGGCCAGGAGTAAAGCGAATATCTATGCAGCAAAAGCGGACTGCACAAAATTCTGCATGGGAAAGGCAGAATTCTGTGCAGTTTTCAGAAGTGGGGAATTCTGCACAAATTCTGCTTTCCTCCAGGAGCAGTTAGTGCAGCTATGCCTATTATTACTGTAGTTGTAACTGTAAATGTTGTAGGAATAAGTACAATTAAGAACATAAGCATTGCCCTACTGGGGCAGACTGAAGGTCCATCAAGTCCAGTATCCTGTTTCCAACAGTGGCCGATCCAGATCCAAGTGCCTGGCAAGAATTTAATGGATTTTCAAGTCCATCCTAATAATGGCTGATGGACTTTCATTAAGGAGTTTGTCTAACTAAATGGGTTTTTTTTTAAACCCTACTATGCTAACCGCTTTTACCACATTCTCTTGCAATGAATTCCAGAGTTTAATTACATGTTGAGTGAAGAAATATTGTCTCTGATTTGTTCCCTAGTACTTGTATTTTCCAAAGGAGTAAACAAGCAATTCAGGTTTCCCCATTCCACTCACTATTTTATAGATCTCTATCATATTGCCACTCAGCCATCTCTTCTCCAAGGCTTCTTTAGCCTTTCTTAATAGGGAAGTTATCCTGTCCTCTTTATCATTTTTTATCCTCCTCCTCTGTACCTTTTCTAATTCTGCTCTATCTTTTGTGAGATGTAGTGACCAAAATTGCACACTGTTTTTGAGATGTTGTACCTTGGAGTGATACAAGGGTATGATAACATTTTCAGTTTTATTCTCCATTCCTGTCCTAATAATTCCTGTTTGATTTTTTAGCCACCAACGCACACTGAGTAGATATCAACATATCATCAACAATGACACCTAGATCATGTATCTATAGGTTGGGTTTCTCTTCCCTACATGCATCACTTTTGCACTTGCTCACATTATATGTAATCTGCCATTTGGATACCCAGTCTCGTAAGGTCCTCTTTTGTGATTTCACGACTTTGAATAACTGCGTTGTCAGCAAATGTAATCACCTCACTCATTATTCCCATTTCCAGATCATTTATAAATTTGTTAAAAAGCAGCAGTCCCAGCACAGACCCATGATCTACCGTCTCCATTGAGAATACTGACCATTTAACCCTACTTTCTATTATATAAGAACATAAGAGTTGCCATACAGGAACAGACCGAAGGTCGATCAAGTCCACTATCCTGTTTCCAACTGTGGCCAACTCAGGTCACATTTACCTGACAAAATCCCAAGGAATAAAACAGATTTTATGCTGCTTATCCTAGGATTAAGCAGTGGATTTCCCCAAGCCATCTCAATAATGTCTTATGTACTTTTTAGGAAATTATCCAAACCTTTTTTTAAACCCTGCTAAGCTAATTGCTTTGACCACATTGTCCGGCAATGAATTCCAGAGTTTAATTACATGTTAAGTGAAAAAATATTTTCTCTGGTTTGTTTTAAATCTACTACTTAGTACAAGCTTAATTGTACGAGCTTAAGGGCTGTATTTACAAGAGATTCCTTGATAGAACACTATCATTCCAAGCAAGGAAATGGAATAAATGTCTAACCAACTTTATTTCAAACGCACTTTCTTATCAAACCTTTAGGAAGTCAATCAAAACTTATCTCTTTTTGATAAATTTATCTGACTCCACTTCTGCCTTAATGTATTCTTAAAACTCTCCCAGACAAATTTGATCAATCTTAACATGCTAATTGCTTTGACACGCAGCTCCTGATTGGTAAGGCCCGACTTTAGTACAGGAAGAGGCGGTCGGAGCATACAGCGAGTGATTTCCTTCACTCGCTGGCGCTCCGGCTGCCCTCTCCTGCCCGGTCATTCGTGGTCGGAAAATACCGCGAATGACCGGGACCGCAAACTGCCAACCGTGAATTTGTGTGGGAGCACTGTATAATGTCTTCACTAGGAAACCCTCAAACTATCAACATTATCTTGCTTACTTCAAGTGAATTGACTTAAAAAAAAAAATAAAAAAATAAGATTATTCATTTATTACAAAAAAAAAAACCCCCACCTGTAAGCAATTAGAAAGAAGTTCCAGGAAACAAAAAAATCATACACCAACTTAAATTTCTAGTCCACATTATTAAGACCGCTGTTAACACAGTGGAGGAACGCATATATCAAATATATAATATAGAAAGTATATAATCACCTTTTCTACAGGCAGGAAATTATTCATCTTCTTTTATATCTCTTCTTTTCAAACCTCTGCATTAGTCTGGGGTAAATTATCCAATTTAGGTTTATCTTACATAGTAACATAGTAGATGACGGCAGATAAAGACCCGAATGGTCCATCCAGTCTGCCCAACCTGATTCAATTTAATTTTTTTTTTTTTTTTTTTCTTCTTAGCTATTTCTGGGCAAGAATCCATAGCTCTACCCGGTACTGTGCTTGGGTTCCTAATGACGAAATCTCCGTTAAAACCTACTCCAGCCCATCTACACTCTCCCAGCCATTGAAGCCCTCCCCAGCCCATCCTCCACCAAACGGCCATGCACAGACACAGACCGTGCAAGTCTGCCCAGTAACTGGCCTAGTTCAATATTTAATATTATTTTCTGATTCTAAATCTTCTGTGTTCATCCCACGCTTCTTTGAACTCAGTCACAGTTTTACTCTCCACCACCTCTCTCGGGAGCGCATTCCAGGCATCCACCACCCTCTCCGTAAAGTAGAATTTCCTAACATTGCCCCTGAATCTACCACCCCTCAACCTCAAATTATGTCCTCTGGTTTTACCATTTTCCTTTCTCTTACAAAAATATCTCCAACTGAGATGGATAAAGAAAAATGCATTTGTTGTTCTCATGTGTGACCAAGCACTTACAGGGAAATTTAAGAAAGAATAAAGCTTCCAAAGCTATGGCACGAGCCTTAAGCTGCTGCAGGAACTGTTTTTTGTCTATATTGTGTTTGCATGGAGACATCAAGGAATATATTTATATTTTGCCCACAGAACAAGGTCTGTTTCTTTAAAAAAATAAAGGGCTCCTTTTATCAAGCCGCGCTAGCAAGGTTAACGGGCATGACTTTTCATCACGCGTTAACCCCCGCGCTGGCCAAAAACTACTGCCTGCTCAAGAGGAGGCGGTAGCGGCTAGCGCGTCCCACGGTGTAGCGCGTGATATTATGCGCTTTAAACCGCTAGCGCGGCTTGATAAAAGGAGCCCAAAGTTTAAGAAACGCTTGCTTCTTCAATTCATTTTTGAAGGTGACCAACAGAGTAGCTCTTTTAGCAATACACTTCTCCCTCCGTATTCGCGGTTTCAGCAATCGCGGTTTCGATTATTCACGGTTTTTAGCTTGCTGGCTCCTCCCCCCATATTATGTCAGCTTGCATAGAGAAATCGTTGATTCCAAGCGTTTACAGAGAAAATCGCCGATTCCCGGCACTTTCTTCACCGTGTTTTGCCTCTCCACCATGTTATTTGCGGTTTTCACCATCTTCACGATGGTTTTAAATAGAAAATAGCGAATAACATATGAAAAAGTTATTTGCGGTTTTTCTGTGTTTGCGGTTCTGTTAATCCCTTATCACAGCGAATGCGAAAGGTGAAGTCTATAGTCAATAGATGACTCCAGGAATTGTGATATATTCAAACTATCAGAGGATACAAGCTGATCCGTTCCTTCCTCCTCTGATATAACCTTGGAGCTTCTGGGGATGTAATACAAATTATCAGGCAGAAAACCTTCTGCCTGATTATAATGAAGAATATCTTTTAAATACATCCTGAGAAGCTCAACTGGAGACAAATAATGAGAATAAGGAAAGTTAAAAAAAACGAAGATTACTTGATCTTATAACATTTTCCATTTTTTCCAACTGTACATTTATCAAGGTATTATCTTTTACATTAGACGTTAAACAGGATTGGATCACAGATACAGATGTTTCAACCTTATCAATTCTTTTCTCCATTAACTCTAACTGAGTTCCCTGTTGATTCACCTTCTTTGTAATGTCAGTGGAAAATTGGCAAAGCTGAACAACCGTGAATTGACCTTTTAACCAGCTTTATTTTTCCTTCCGAGCCTCAGTGGCACCACTTCACTGCTCAATAAACTTTCATACCGACAAGCTGTACGTGTCAAATCGTCACTGGCTCCATCGTGTTTTATATTTTTGAATTTAACTTAATAATAATTTATTTTATATTTTTAAATATGTGTATATATATCATTTTTTTTTTTTTTTTAAAGTACAAGACAAATCACTTATCTTAAACGTTTCGCTCTTTCAGTTCGACCCGGGAAGGTTGGACCCGATATGTTTCGTACAAACTTTCGCAAGGCCGTCAATGCCATCTGGCCGCAAGCCGTCAATATCATCTGGCTCACTAGATTTTCAGAGCACTAGATTTTCTCTGTGGTATACCCATACCTCGAATACTGTGTGCAGTTCTGATCACCGTATTTCAGAAAAGATGTAGTAGCGGAATTAGAAAAGGTACAGAGAAGGTCAATGAAAAGAAGCCCTATAAAACAGCTAGGGATCTTCAACTTGGAGAAGAGATGGCTCAGAGGTGATATGACAGAGGTCTATAAAATACACAATGTGTAATTAAACTCTGGAATTTGTTGCTGGAGAAAGTGGTAAAATCAGCTTAGCAGGGTTTAAAACAGGTTTGGTTAATTTTCTATATAAAAAAGTCCATAGGCCATTATTGATATGGCTTGAGGAAATCCACTGCTTATTCCTAGAGCTTGTATAGGTTTGTGCGACTCACAAATAGAAGATTAGATTAGATAAGCAGCATAAAATCTGTTTTACTACTTGGGATCTAGCTAGGTACTTGGGACCTGCGTTGGCCAATGTTGGAAACGGGATATGACAATTCTTATGCTCACTGTGAATACATCTTACACTACTACTATTTATAATTTCTATAGCACTGAAAGGCGTATGCAGCATTGTACGTTTAAGATGCAATAGACAGTCCCTGCTCAAAAGAGCTTATAATCTAATTTGAGCAGACAGTTTCAGGGCTCATCTGCTCTCAGTTGTAGGAAGGAACCTGACTTGGACAATGGTAGCATTTTTGGACCCATTTCTCCCACTCCTCCAAGGTTTCCACGGGAGATGTTGACCCAGTCTTTGGAGGGACCCGGGCCTGAGAACATCAGCGAGACCCAGACTGAGGCAACAACTGAGGTCAGACTCATCCCTGAACTGAGCCTCCTGCATGCAAATACAAACCACTGAACCCCTTGGTCATCAGATCAATCCAGACAACACATTTGAAATTATATCCAATTAAACAACTTTCATGTGAAATGAGAAGTTACTTTCTCTTCATGTCTTAGTGCAATCCATTATATGGTTTAATTTACTTGTTTTGTTTCTATTCTTATTGTCATAGTATGTTTTAATTTTTTAATAATTTGTAACATTGTACTTGAATGTTTTTAACAATTGTATTACTTTTATTATATAATTTTAGATTGTACGTAGATAGTGTGTTCTATGAAACTGTACCATGTGCTTGAAATGTCTCAGTATTTTCCTGTTGTGAACCGCCCAGAACTAAATTATTATTATCTCTTTTCACTATTGGTCACACAGTTTCCTTTCATTACCATTTGGGTCACACATACAGTCAAACCTCGGTTTGCGAGTAACCCGGTTTGCAAGAGTTTTGCAAGACGAGCAAAACACTCAGCAAACCTTTGACTCGCAAACCGAGTGTTGACTCGATTTGCGAGCACTCCCCCCCCCCCCGATAACTGGCATCGCTCCCCCCGCTCGCAAAGGCCCCCTCGCTCCAACAGGCACCCCCCCCCGCATGAAACTGCCTCCTCCGCCCGAACAACTTAGACTTATCCTCCCCCCCCCTGTCTAGCACAGGCACAGATCGTGTGCCTAGAAGATCTTCTGGCTTCCGCTTCTGCCTGCCTGCCTGCCTTGAGCATGCATCTGCGCATGCTCAAGGACTTCTAATTCTTCCTCTCGCCGAGATTCTCGGCGAGAGGGAGAATTAGAAGTCCTTGAGCATGCGCAGATGCATGCTCAAGGCAGGCAGGCAGAAGCGGAAGCCGGAAGATCTTCTAGGCACACGATCTGTGCCTGCGCTAGACGGGGGGGGGGGTGTAAGTTTAAGTTGTTCGGGCGGGGGTGCCGGTTCCTGCGGGGGGGGGGGGTGCCGGTTGGAGCGAGGAGGCCTTTGCGAGTGGGGGGGGGAGCGATGCCGGTTATCGGGAGTGGGGGGGGGGAACGAATCAAAGCGAGTTTCCATTATTTTCTATGGGGAAACTCGCTTTGATAAACGAGCAATTTGGATTACGAGCGTGCTCCTGGAACGGATTATGCTCGTAATCCAAGGTACCACTGTATATGCTTTTCAATTTTTGCATATCTCATATTTGCTTATGATATCATCTTCTGTAGGACCCCTGAGGAAGGACTGTTTCTCCGAAACACGGACCGTCTTGGGTCTGTTCCACAGGAATATTGGGACCAGTCGTTTTGGATATATTTTTGATGCAGTATATGCACTTTGTTTTTGTGATTTTAATAAATTCCTGTACTCTGTACATTTTCTTGTAGGTTTGCTTTTCTGTTCTTTCTACTGCAAATCCTCTTGGTTTTTTGTTTGGTTTGCTAATTTCTACAAAGAACACATTCACTTTGTGACTCCACATCTGCTCTAAACAAACTCTACCCATGATTGTGTCCAGAGGCGCTTGTGTTTTTTACATACTGTACTTTTATTGCATACCCTTTGGAGCACTTTTATAAATGTCCTTTTACACATATAAAATTTGTTTTTATATGCAAATAAAGTTTGTAGAATTGTCCTTGTGCTGCACAAGAGGCACATGGGTCTCAGATATATCAACCAAGTGGAACCAAAGTTTGCTTGATGTGCTGATCCTTGTACATTGAGAAAGTAACTTTTACTTTAAACAAATGCAGAGCTATAGACAGACTGTCTCAGTATGAGGCCTTTCCATACTAACTGGGGTTTTGTATACCTAGCAAGAGATACTGCAGCAACACTTGGCTTAGCCAAGAAAAGTCTGATGCGTAGAATGAAGACAATTCTGTTTTGCATTTAGTGAGTCCCCATTACATTTTTTTTTTCATCTGGGGGAATGGGCATACTTCTGGGGTGGGATTGAGGGGGTGTTGTTTGCTTTGTATCTTGTAAACCTTGATGACATTGTTGTGTTGTATTGTTCCGTGAGTTTTGGTCATCAATAAAAACTGTTTCAACATAAAAAAAATTTTCATGGCCTAGAATTGGAAGCATTTAAAATGGCCACTTTTGAGCCACAGTTTAAAGGAAACCAGAGACCCATCTTTAAATTCTGTTGATGAGAGGGAATCCCCCGAGTCCTATGTCAGCATCTTAAAACTATATTTCATACAGCAGCAATAAAGGTGAAAGAACGATTCATTTGAGCAAGTTGAAACCAGTACAAAGTATGTGTGTTTACATTTATAGATTTTCAAAACCATTGCATGCTGGGATTGTCAGTTCTCTACTAAAAGTTGGACTACAAGTCCTGCATGCAATGAGTTAAACCCAGGACTGAATCTGGACCATTTGGCAACTTTAATTAAATGACCTTCTACCAGAACCTCTTCTAGTTAAAAAAAAAAATTAACCCATGGAACTATTGTACGGATATTATGAATAACTTGAAAATGGTTTGGAATGCATTATGAAGAAAGATGCAACAGAAAAAGAAGACTGTGGTATTACTCTAAACACAGAATAAATCACCAAGAAAAAAAGTGAAATGCATGACGATGAAGTAGCTTGGGGAATAAATAGATTAAGGCTCCAACTGGGTTTGGATTCACAGAACAGGGTCGATCCAAGCCTGGGTTTATCCTAGTGCATGCTGGGACTTGTAGTCTTGCTTTTCTTAGGGAATGCAATGCGGAAAAAAAAAATCTTATCTACAAGTCCCTGCATGTAGTAAGGTAAACCCAGGACTGGTTCAACCCTATCCTGCAAATCTGGACCCAGTTGGCAGCCTTAGAATAGATACAACTTCTCATCAGCTCAAAAGCCTTTTTTCAGTTAGGCTAGTATGCTGCAGAGGGGAGGTGTTGCTAGGCCGGATGTTGAGAAGCAGGCTGTTTCTCTGTACACTTTGCCACAGGAATAAGTGATCCCGTACAGTGTGTGCTGCTCATGGCCACTGGTCCTGTAACCGTTTGTAGGCTAGTCCTTCGCTCTGGGGTGTCTGGCGACGCACAAGCTGCTTCTCCAGCTGCTGAGTCACCTTCAAGACATTCTGCTGTCTGTCTGTCCCCTCTGTCTCGTGTTCCAAGAAGCCTCATCTCTGCCGATGCAGCACTTCTGTCAGAAACCTGGCAGAACTCGGCTTCATCATCATCTTCAGAGTCAGAGTCGTCATCGTAAAAGTGAATCGTGGCTTGAACAGGAAAACCGGCCAGAGCCTTCTCTCCCAGGTGATGGAGGTACTCGTGACATTTAGATCTGGGCATATAAAGTCTGGTGAGACATAAGTGGAAATAAATTTTATAATGTAAAAAGAAGCCTTTAATGCTCACTAGCAGGAACAGATTACCCTATTACAGTGGTTTCTTAAACTGTCCTGGGGATTCCTCCCAGTTCCGTTTTCAGGATATTCACAATAAATATACATGAGATAAAGTTGCATTCAGTGGAGCTAGTGCCTGCAAATCAGTGGTTCCCAAACCTGTCCTGGGGGACCCCCAGCCAGTCAGGTTTTCAAGATATCCCTAATGAATATGCATGAGAGAGATTTGCATATAATGGAAGTGACAGGTATGCAAATCTCTCTCATGCATATTCATTAGGGATATCTTGAAAACCTGACTGGCTAGGGGTCCCCCAGGACAGGTTTGGGGAACCACTGCTGCAAATCTTTCATTGATATTTATTGGGGATATCCTGAAAACCCAGCTGGCTGAGGATTCCTCAGGAAAGTTTGGGAACCACTGTAAAGCCTCCAAGTTAACCAGTTCCAGGAGGGAGATTTCAGACTAGTCCGGGATTTCTGACAACCTCATCATGGTGATTTAGAGCAGTGGTTCCCAACCCTGTCCTGGAGGACCGCCAGGCCAGTCGGGTTTTCAGGGTAGCCCTAATGAATATGCATAGAGCAGATTTGCATGCCTGGCACCTACCTCCATTATATGCTGATCTCTCTCATGCATATTCATTAGGGCTATCCTGAAAACCTGACTGGCCTGGTGGTCCTCCAGGACAGGGTTGGGAACCACTGCTCTAAATCACCATGATGAGGTTGTCAGAAATCCCGGACTAGTCTGAAATCTCCCTCCTGGAACTGGTTAACTTGGAGGCTTTACAGTGGTTCCCAAACTTTCCTGAGGAAAGTTGGGAACCACTGATTTATAGGACCTAATGCTCTGATTCAGTGGGTAGAATCGGGGACTTCAAATTCCACACTGCTTTGGGATGTAAATTTAAAAAGGAATGGCTAAAAAGTCTCCTTTCCAGAACTGGGTAACTTGGCAGTTTTGCTGCTGTTCTATTGAACATTTGGTTGAGTCCAGAAGTGCAAAGTTACCCAGTTCCAGGCTGGAAATTTCAGGATAGTCCTGGATTTCTGATCACCCTATCCTGGTGCATTATGGGACCTGCAGCACTGATCGCAATAGAAACATAGAAACATAGAAGATGACGGCAGAAAAGGGCTACAGCCCATCAAGTCTGCCCACTCTGCTTACCCACCCCCTGTCTATGCCCTAATGACCCAATTTCCTTATCTTGACCCTCGTAGGGATCCCACATGGGTATCCCATTTATTCTTAAAGTCTGGCACGCTGTCTGCCTCGATCACCTACACTGGAAGCTTGTTCCAATGATCAACCACTCTCTCTGTGAAGAAATACTTTCTGGTGTGGCCATGAAATTTTCCGCCCCTGAGTTTGAGCGGGTACCCTCTTGTGGCCAAGGGTCCCTTGAGAAAGAAAATATCATCTTCCACTTCGACATGTCCCGTGAGGTACTTAAATGTTTCAATCACGTCTCCCCTCTCCCTACGTTCCTCAAGAGTGTAGAGCTGCAATTTGTTCAGTCTCTCTTCGTACGATGGGCAGGATCAGGCACTAGAAAGCCCAAATTTAGGGTTACCAGATGTCTGGATTTACCCGGACATGCCCTCTTTTAAGAGAACTGTTCATGAGTCCGGACAACTTTTCAAAACCCGGCACTTTGTTTGGGTTTTGAAAAGTGTTGAGACTGGGGCCGCGCCTGGAGAGCATCTGCCCAGGCGTAGGACAAGAGGACATGTCTGGGTTTTCACAGACGTCTGGTAACCCTATCTATGGAGGATGGGAACAAGAATATGATTGACAGGGGGCGCTTTAAAGTTAGGAAACAGAGCAGCTCTTGAAACAGAGAAATGGTTAGTAGTGGAACAGCGTCTGATCACTTACCTGACTGGATGCTGAAATCCCAAAGCACCTTTCTGTCTAATGCTGCCTTGGTCACCCTCTGAAGCAGACTGGAATAAGACATGAAGACAAAATTCACATTTATCTTTATCAATTCCACAGACATCCAGATTTCTGTAACCTGTAAAGTAACTAGATGGCATTTATTAAGTACTCTCAGAAAATGTGACTAGCTACCATTGTATACCGCCTGGAACTTTGTGGTTGGGTGGTATACAAGAATACATTTATTATTAATTGAATAACTAAGCAACTAGTTCCTGTCACATTTGTAGGTATTGGCAACCCCCCACCATAGAAGTTATACTCAATTCAGTTTTACCTATCTTCTAAATGCGTAATACTATTAAGTAAAATATTCGACAATGTGGTGTTTCCTGGACTGCACTAGAGGTCTGCACGGGAACGGGGATCGTGGGAATCCCGCAGGTCCAGCGGGGGTCCCGCGGGACTCCCCCCTAACCCACGGGACTCCCACAGGGACCCCCCTCTGGCCCACGGGACTCCCACGGGGATGGAAGGCTTTGGAAGCAGGGTTCATCCATATAATATAATGGACACGTCAGCCTTAGTAAAAGAGGAGGTTTATAAGTTAATTACCTGAATAGAAAACAAAAAAAGGGTTCCACCAAAGAGATTCCACAAGGAAAACAGCAGCACAAACACAAAAGAAACTGTAGAATTGATGATCCTGTCAGAAGTAATTGCTGCTTTTTATGGGGACGGGTGGGGATGGAGGTAATTCCTTGCGGGGATTGATGGGGACGGGTGGGGATGGAGAGGATCCTGGTGGGGAAGGGTGGGGACGGAGAGGATCCTGGTGGGGATGGGCGGGATTTCTGTCCCCTTGCAACTCACTAGACTGCACTTAGATAAGAGAACAGTCCTTTTAAAATGCCTTTTTTTTTTTTTTTCAAACCCACGTCAATATAGCTAGAATATGTGCAGGGTAAAGATGCCAGTGAAATATCAGTAAATCTTGATTCAGCAGTTTGAATCTAATCGATTAGATATTTTGCTTGACTCTTTTGCCTTAGTGATGATAATATCCTAGCTTTTAGAAATAGCAGGATGCTCTTTTTTTTCTGGTTAAGTGGTATTGAGCCCCATCTTCCAACATTTCCAGGGATTGCCTTTCATGGTGGCAGATTACAACAACTTGGTATGATACTGAAGGGGTCTGTTTGTGTTTTATGGGAGTCTAGGAAAAGGAATCCAGTAGGGGGGGGAGGAAATAGAGTAGAACAGGTACAAGTGGATCGATTTTTCACTCAGTCAAAAATTTGAAAGACTAGGAGCCACTCGATGAAGTTACAGGGAAATACTTTTAAAATCATTATGAGGCCATTTTTTTTTTTCACTCAGAGAATAGTTAAGCTCTGGAACGCATTACCAGAAGTTGTGATAAGAGTGGTTAACATAGCTGGTTTTAAAAAAAGTTTGGACAAGCTCATGGGGGAAAAGTCCTACTCTACTATTGAGACAGACATGTGGGAAGCCACTGCTTGCCCTGGATCGGTAGCATGGAATATTGCTACTGTTTGGGGTTCCGGCATCTTTTGTTACTCTTTGGGATTCCAGAATGTTGCTATTCTTTAGGATTCTGGATGGAATGTTGCTACTCCTTGGGTTTTGGCCAGGTACTAGGGACCTGGATTGGCCACCGTGAGGACAGGCTACTGGACTTGATAGACTTTTGGTCTGACCCAGTAAGGCTATTCTTATTTCTGGTACAGCACTATTCTAGAAAGAGTCTTCTTTCCCCAAAATTCTATTAATATACTTCTAACAAAGTCCAATATATAAATGTGATGATTATATTTAAGAAGGTGTCTGCTGTCTTTTCTTGGAGATCCCGTCACCAATTCAAACTTGATAAATCAGATCCTGCCATTCCCTTGCTCTCCTCCCCTTTTTTCGAGCTCAGAACCAGAGCTGGGATCTGCCATCAGGTGTTCACAAGACCCGCAGATCATATCTCATTTTTCAGATTCCCTCCACAGTGCCTTTAGTCCTGTCACTGCACAAAAGGTCTTGGACCAGAGAACAAGCACTAAGGTTCCTTCCAGAAACTTGCAATCATGGCTCCTGAATTTTCCCACTAGGCATCAGCATTGCATGATGACCATCTCTTCCTCTCTCCCAGGAGGTGTGCTGTGAAGTCTGCCTTGCATTCTTTTCTCTTTTTTAATTTAATTTTATTTATTACTATAACCAAAAATGATACAAATACAAAAAGTCACACATAAAGTGTACACAGGTGAATAGCCAGAACTAATGCAACGGTACTCTTCAGCACATGACTTCTGAAAGGAAATACAACGTAAATGTGCACCCCCCCTCCTTCCCCTCAATAAAAGAAAAAAACCCTTCTCAGAAAAAAAAAGGATGTGTGCAATCAAGATAATTTAGAAATAACAGCAGAAAAACAACCATTACAGTAAATCTGCAGACTCAGAATGCGCTTGCTGCCAAGTGATATAGACGTCCCAGGTCTTATGATAGAGTCAGTGGCGTACCTAGGGTATGTGGCACCCGGGGCCCATCATTTTTTGACACCCCCCCCATCTATATGAAAAATATGACTTTTAGTAACAATCCACATATCGCACAACAAGAGTGTACCTAGGAAAAGGCAGCATCTTAAACACTGCAGTGAGCACTAGAACACCAACACATATATTGTAAAACTAAACAAGCCAGATACCGCACAGTCAATTGATCCTGTAGTCAATGCCAACTGAAAACTATGTCCTTTTCATACACACAGAACAGAGATACACTCTCGCCCAATATGGAATAATCACAAACTAAAAATAGAAATATGTAGACAAAAGTTAAACTGAACCGCCAAGAAACCAGACCCTGGATACAATGCAACACCACAAAAACAGTAACACATGTCCTCTAATACAGTGCAAAATATAAAGACAGTAGATGTAAATTTGAAAAAACTAATACATAACAATCACCACTTTACAAATTAACAAATAAAAATAAAACAAATAATGAGAAATAAAAAAATACCATTTTATTGGACTAATCACTGTAAGCTCGGTCCCCATCCCCTCAAAGCACCTGATTCCATCCACACAAGCTTTGAATTGTTTATATTAAAGTATAAAAAGAAACAATATTCTGTACAATTGTCAATTTATAAATCAGCGTCTTCTTCCCACTCTCTCTTCCCCATTTCCCTTCAGCGTCCTCAGCCCACTCTCTCTCCACTTTCCTTCAGCCCATGCACATAAAAACAAGCAATTTCATTCTATTCATTCATAGAAATTAAAGTCTAAATAATGCCAGACACATAACAAAACATGATTTTACAAAAATATTTCCCTGCACAGTCAAGCCTGCAAGGATTACTAGATGTCTTTCAGCAGCTCCCCTCCCTCCCTCCCCCTTACCTTTGTGGCCAAGTCAAAATGATCTATCAACAATAAAAAACAAACAAACACAACGCACACTGTATGCATAGAATTGTTAATTATCATTCCTATTCCGGGGTTTTTTCAAAGAGGTCAAAGCAGATGACTCTATGCACTATCACCTCAGTAACAATCATACAAAAATAGACAAATACCCACCCCCTCCCTTTTTACTAAACCACAATAGCAGTTTTTAGCGCAGGGAGCTGCGCTGAATGCCCAGCGCTGCTCTGGACGCTCATAGGCTCCCTGCACTAAAAACCACTATTGCAGTTTAGTAAAAGGGGACCATATTGTAAAATATAGACAGCAGATATAAATTCAGACACATTTTGATCACTAAATTTAAAATAAAATCATTTTTCCTACCTTGTCTGGTGATTTCATGAGTCTCTGGTTGCACTTTCTTCTTCTGACTGTGCATCCAATCTTTCTTTCAGCCTGTATACTTCCTCTCCTCCACACCTCATTCCCTCCCCCAACTTTTTCTTCCTCTCTCCCTGACCTTTCTTTCTTTCTCTCTTCATGCCCCCTTTCTTTTTTTTCTGTTTCTCTTCTTTCCTTCTGTCTCCCTGCCTGCCCCCTTTCTTTCTTTCTCCCTGCCCTTCCCCAAGCCACTGCCACTGCCGCTGCCATCGGGGAACAGGACCCAAACTGCCACCAATGGATAACAGGCCCCAAAGCCGCCTCTGCCACCGCCGCCCCATGCTCTCCCTGTTTCAGCCGACCAGCATTCCTCTCCCCGACGTCAATTCTGCCGTCGGAGAGAAAGTTCCGCCCAGCCAGGCAGCGATTGGCTGGCCCTAACTTCCTCTCCGACGGCAGAATTGACGTCGGGGAGAGGAAGACTGATCGGCCCGATAGATCGCCAAGGTAAAGTGAGTCCTGGGTGATCGACTCACTTTGCCTTGGCGAGCTACCCGTTGAATTGTGCACCCCTGCCCTAGGGAGAACACTCAGCTCTCTCCTGTGCACCCCCTAGGGCGTGCACCTGGGGCGGACCATCCCCCCCCTTAGGTACGCTACTGGATAGAGTTAAATGATTCCTCCGGAGAGCAGTCAGCTTAGACATTTGGAGAGGCATAATCAAAAGAAACATCTAAGTCCCCTTTTGGCCTAAGTCCCTAGACGCAGAAAGTAGGCAGCAGGAAAATGTCCATTCTAAAAAAAACACGTCCAAAATGAGGTTTATTTTGAGAACGGCCTACCTCTACGTTCAGCAATCGCCTAGACTGCCACTACGTCTATCCTTACCACACATTCCCGACCAAAAAATCGCCCAAGTCCCAAACGCCCATAACAAGACCTTTTAGGCGAAGGAGGGGCCAGTCCTTTGCCTAAAAGCAGGATTCTCTAACTGGCATCTGTCATAAACAACGCCAGTTACAGAATCCTGGAACCGTCTCCCCTCCCCCCACCCCCGCAACGATTGCGGCAAGAGAGATGCCTAATGAATTTGCGGGAGCCAGTCAAGAAGCCGCTCAGCGCCGAGCAGGAGCGCCAAAGCGTGCTCCTGCTCGTTGCCGCTCAGCAGCAGAAGAATCCCAATTCCACGGGTGAAGAGCCTGATAGGGGTTGGGAGGGAAGGGGGCTGGGGCAGTGCTCATTGCCGCTCAGTGCTGGGGCTGCTTGTTGCCGTTCTGCAGCAGAAGAAACCCGATTCCGCGGGTGAAGAGCCTGACAGGGGAGGGTGGGAGGGAAGGGGGCTGGGGCAGTGCCAATTTTGGGGGAGACCACGCTCCCCCCATTCCGACGCCTATGCCCCTAGTTATTCACTGCCGCAAGCAACTTTAACGTGCTCCTCGTGACTGCATTGTCTCTCCCGCGGATGTCACTTCTGGGTGCCGTGCAAAGGAAATGACATCAATGGGAGAGACAACGGGGTTGTGAGGAGTGCGTTGACGTTCGTGTTGATCATGGCGGTGAACAAGTAGAGGTATGAGGAAGGGAAGGGGGGGTACACCTGTGGCAGGGGGGATCGGGGAAGGAGTGGAGGGGCGGAGACAAGGGCAGGGGAGAGCCGCCACTGTCCCAGGCACCTCCTACCCTCGCTATGCCACAGCATTGGAAACAGGCTTAATGCCAATTCCCGGAGCTAGGGTCAGACCAATGGCTCTTCAGGACTGGCTGATGTTGGAAACAGGATACTGGGCTTGAAGGACCTATGCTCTGTCCCAGTATGGCTAGTCTTCTGTGCCTATCCCTGGACACCAAACCAAATATTTATTTCCAGAGCTTTCTGGAGTAGTATTTTTAACTCACCGGTCTCTGCCTTCGTTCCATCTCTGCATCTCTGGCTGTGAGGGTCCAGGGCCTCCATATTATTATGTCACTGTACAGGTAAAGAAAATAAACCATAGGATTATTCTGATTTCATGGACAGTTATGGCACCATTTTTTTAAAGTACACAAATATATTAGGCAGTAGTATATATCTTTATAAGGCCAAAAATCTAAGAAGCATCAAACACTAAGCCTCAATCAGAGTTAGTATATTCGTTTATGACCTCAGCAGTACAAACTGTGAGAAAGGTTTCATTCACAGTATATCTTGCACTAAAGTCTTCATCGGTCAGATTTTTTTATCAAATCTTATTAATTAATTTATTTTTATTTAGTTTTCAAAATAAATTAAGAGACAATACTCATCTCATTATCAGAGCATAGCAGGGGTTCTTCACCGACATAGGCTATGTTTCGCCATATAAGGCTTTATCAAGGTAATCCCCTTTCTTATGCCGATTCCACATGCACTGCCATCGTTATAGTTTAGTTCAAACTAGTTTAGTTATAGTTTAGTTCAAACTAGTATAGTTTAGTTTTGAACTAAACTATAACGATGGCAGTGCATGTGGAATCGGCATAAGAAAGGGGATTACCTTGATAAAGCCTTATATGGCGAAACATAGCCTATGTCGGTGAAGAACCCCTGCTATGCTCTGATAATGAGATGAGTATTGTCTCTTAATTTATTTTGAAAACTAAATAAAAATAAATAAATTAATAAGATTTGATAAAAAAATCTGACCGATGAAGACTTTAGTGCAAGATATACTGTGAATGAAACCTTTCTCACAGTTTGTACTGCTGAGGTCATAAACGAATATACTAACTCTGATTGAGGCTTAGTGTTTGATACCATTTTTTTAAAGCCATTTGAACATCTAGAACGGTTTACGTATTCAGCTAGGTTTTTATAAAATGCCCCCAGGGTGTATATATAAAAGTAGGTGGCCTGAAAATATACCCCATATTCTGTATAGTTTACAAAAAAATTGGGCACCCAAGTTTGGGCGCGGATCCCAAGATCCACACGTAAACTTTGGAACTGTGCCAGGTTTTGAAAAGCCATCCGGACCTCCGGACGTGCCCTCAAAAGGAGGACATGCCCGGGAAAATCTGGACGCCTGCTATGTGAGGTGGACATCCATTTGAGACAGACTGACTAGGACATTCACAATCTGAGCTGGACCTCCTTTCTAAAATGCCACTCTGTACATTAGTAGCACCAGCACTGGAAGAAAAGGTTTCCCTGCACTGGACTTCAGAAATAAGAGCTGCAAGGAAGCCTTCTCTCCTGGGCGGTGCCTTTCCTAGTGCCGCCTTCAGTTGTTACTATCAGAAGAGTTATTACCAGGCAGAAAGAAAGTGGCAGTTAAATTGGTTTGGGGAGGGGGGTAAGTCCATCCCATAAATCTTAATTCATGCCCTCTAGTTTTACCATTTTCCTGTCTCTGGAAGAGATTTATTTCTATATTAACACCTTTCGAGCATTTAAACATGTGTATCTAAACTAAGCCTTAAGTTTATATACCGCATCATCTCCACGGAAGTGGAGCTCGACACGGTTTACAAAGTTTAAAAATATAGGAAAAGAGAGGAGAAAGCTTTACAAGAGCATATGAATAGATGAGGATGTGGACAGGGGAGGAGATGTTAGATGTTAGAGAAAAGCCAGGTTTTCAGTTGTTTTCGGAATAGTTGGAGGGAGCCCCGGTTCCGCAGCGGGATAGTGAGATCGTTCCAAAGGCCCGTGATTTTGGAGAGAGAGGATCTTCCCAGTTTGCCAGCGTGGAGGATGCCGTGTAGAGTTGGGAAGGATAGTTTATATCTGTGAGCGGATCTGGAGGTAGCAGGCGTCCGGACGAGGAAGGATAGGGGGATTAGGGGCGGAAGGATGCCGTGAATGATCTTGAAAGCCAGGCAGGAGCATTTGAAATGAATTCTGGAAAGTACTGGGAGCCAGTGGAGATTGGTAAGGAGACGTGATCAAATTTGCGTTTAGTAAAAATCAGCTTGGCTGCAGTATTCTGGATAAGTTGGAGTCTGCGAAGACTTTTTTTTGTTAGGCATAGATAAATGGCGTTACAGTAATAGAGTTTGGATAGGAGTATGTCCACTCCTCTCGAGTTGACATAGTCAGGTTTTCCAATCTCTTCTTGCGCAAGCCCCATACCATTTTGGTCACTTTTCCGTGGTCTGCTTCAAGTCTTTTTACATCCTTAGCCAGATACAAATAATGGGCATCGAGCTTTAACATAACGAGTAATAAAAGAAGCAATGTGAAATCAGAGATCAAGTGTTTGTTATGTAGTTTAGCCCCTATCGGAACTTAAATCACTATTCAGCCAAATGCGAATAATGTTTTTGGGGTGCTATTTGGGGACGGATTGAATCAAATATGAATATTTAGTACAGTCTTACTATTTTTTTTTATTTTTATTTATCCATTCCATTTCCTATAGCGTTCTCCCAGGGGAGCTCAGAACTGTTTACATTCATTTATTCAGGTACTCAAGCATTTTCCCTTGTCTGTCCCAGCAGGCTCACACTCTATCTAATGTACCTGGGGCAATGGGGCTCTATCTAATGTACCAGGGTCACAAGGAGCAGTGTGGGTTTGAACCCACAACCTCAGGGTGCTGAGCTTTAACCACTGTGCTACTCTAGACTTCAAAATGTAGTAAAAGTGAGCTAGGTGTAGGACAATCAAGCCATTGTGACATCACTGATGAGGTTGGCTCTTAGGCATTGGTGGAATGAGGCACTGTGATGTCACAATACCAGCTCTGGCTATCAGAGGCTGAAACTCTTCACACTATTTATTTATTCAATTTTCTGTACTGTTCTCCCAGGGGAGCTCAGAACGGTTTTCATGAATTTATTCAGGCATTTGTCCCTGTCTGTCCTGTTAACAATCAATAATTGGTGTTAGTTGGCAGTCATTTGGGTGGATCTACCCTATTCTGTAAAATGTGTGCCTAAATTTTACAGTGCCTAACTCAGAAGGGGGCTTGGCCACGGGCGGCTCAGCGGCATTCCCAGAATTTAAGTGCGATGTTACAGAATAGGATCATTTATGCCCTACCCAACCACCTTTAGGTGCACGCCAGCATTTATGCCAGATTTCGGCAGGCATAAGTTCGGCGCCAAAGTCAGGCACGAGATCCGTGCTATCCTAGTATTAGTTTAATGCAGATCTTCCCAGCACCTAAGTACGTCAAGCTCATCGAGCTCTGTTCCTGGCAGTATTCAAATCCAGGCTGGTAAATACGAATAAAATTCCTCCAATGCAAAAAAAAAAAAAAAAAAAGGTGTTTATTGGATAAACACCAGAAAATCACCAATTCCAACAGTAGCCTGTTAGTCCTCACTGGCTTGTCTTATTAATCCACCACTCAGTGTTTGGGCCTTTTTTCTGTGTTTACAACTCCTGGGTGACAGAAAAATGGTTGGGGGAACACGGACTAATATTAAATATGTCAAAAACAGTAGCATGTTGTATTTCCAGTCACAAGGTACCAACTACACATCTTCCTTGTTATTTGCAGGGGATAGGGGCAGAGCCGGACCGCGAATAGGGAAATACTGCCAATATCCAGCTCTGACCCACCCCCGCCTCCCTCCCGCCTTCCCCCCGGCCTTACCTGGTAGTCTAGCGGGCTTTTGGGGCAGGAGCGATCTTCCTACGCTCCTGCCTCGTGCAGATCGCCAATAGAAAATGGCTGCCGCAAGTTCCCGTAGGCTAAACTTTTAAACGAATACTTCTGTTCGGTCTTCACTCACGAGGTGCCGGGATCCGGCCCTCAGCTACAGACAAGGGATGGCTCAGTAGACCCGTTTAGTAATTTCGAGTTTACGCCAAGCAGTGTCTACTGTGAGCTGTCTAAACTCAAGGTTAACAAAGCGATGGGGCCAGACAACCTACACCCCAGGGTGCTCAGGGAGTTAAGTGACGTCTTGGCGGAACCACTATCCGCGCTCTTCAATCTCTCCCTTAGTATGGGTATAGTCCCGTTGGACTGGAAAACAGCTAACGTCATTCCACTCCACAAAAAAGGTTGCAGGATGGAGGCTGCGAACCATAGACCGGTGAGTCTCACATCAATAGTGAGCAAGCTGATGGAAACTCTAATCAAACGTCAATTGGATACGATCCTAAACGAGGAGAATCTACGGGATCCCCGTTAACATGGATTTACTATGGGGAGATCCTGCCAATCTAACCTGATCAGCTTCTTTGATTGGGTGACGAGGAAGCTGGATGTTGGGGAGCCCCTGGACATCGTATACTTAGACTTCAGCAAAGTTTTCGATAGCGTACCACACTGCAGGTTGTTGAGCAAAATGAGTTCTATAGGATTGGGTGACACATTGACAAAATGGGTTGGGAACTGGCTTGGAGGTAGGCTTCAGCGGGTGGTGGTGAACGGCACCCCCTCTGAAACTACGGAGGTGATCAGTGGAGTGCCGCAGGGCTCGGTCTTGGGCCCGATCCTGTTCAACATCTTTATAAGAGACTTGGCTGAAGGGCTTTGAGGTAAAATAACGTTATTCGCAGATGACACCAAACTATGCAATGTAGTAGACAGGAGTGCAACGGTCAAAAACTCAATGTCCGACAATATGACGCACGACCTACTCCTACTGGAGCGCTGGTCTAGGATCTGGCAATTAGGTTTCAATGCCAAAAAATGCAAAGTCATGCACCTTGGCAGCCAAAATCCATGCAAAAGTTACACCCTTAATGGCGAGATCCTAGCAAGGACTGTAGCAGAACGGGCTTAGGGGTGATCATCAGTGAAGACATGAAGACTGCCAATCAAGTGGAGCAGGCTTCATCTAAAGCTAGACAAATCATAGGGTGTATACGTAGGGGTTTCGTCAGCCGTAAGCCTGAAGTCATTATGCCATTGTATAGATCCATGGTGAGACCCCATCTGGAATACTGTGTACAATTCTGGAGGCCTCATTACTGCAAAGATGTGCTGAGACTGGAGTCGGTCCAGCGAATGGCCACCCGGATGGTCTCAGGACTCAAGGACCTCCCGTACCAGGAACGGCTGGATAAGTTGTGGCTATACTCATTCGAGGAACGCGGAGAGAGGGGAGACATGATTGAGACGTTCAAATATCTCACGGGCCGTATCGAGGTGGAAGAAGATATCTTCTTTTTCAAAGGTCCCACGGCTACAAGAGGGTATCTGTGGAAAATCAGGGGAGGGAAGCTGCACGGTGACACCAGGAAGTACTTTTTCACCGAGAGAGTGGTTGATCGCTGGAATGGTCTTCCACTTCAGGTGATCGAGGCCAGCAGCGTGCCTGATTTTAAGACAAAATGGGATCGTCAGTGGGATCTCTTCACAGAGAAAGGTAGGGGAGGGTCATTAAGGTGGGCAGACTGGATGGGCCGTGGCCCTTATCTGCCGTCTATTTCTATGTTTCTATGATTTCCTGGATGAAAAATCATTACATACATATTTTAATCCATGCTTTTGTTCTATCTAAGTTGGATTATGGTAATTTAGTATAAGCGAGAATAACAGCTGGGCAACTGAAACGTTTACAAACAGTACAAAATGCGGCAATTCGGCTGTTAGGTCGCGCGCACATCTATGATCATGTAACTCCATTATATTTGAAATTCCATTGGTTACCAAATTTAGAATTAAATTTAAAATCCTGATGCTGGCACATAGGACATTATTTGAGTTACAACCATTACACTTCTCCCTCCGTATTCGCTGTGATAGGAGATTAACAGAACTGCAAATACTGAAAAACCATGAATAACTTTTTTATATGTTATTTGCTGTTTTCTATTAAAAACCATCGTGAATATGATGAAACCGCGAATAACATAGTGGGAGACCGGGCCTGTTTCTATAGGAGAGGCAAAACACGGTGAAAAAAGTGCTGGGAATTAGCGATTTTCTCTGTGCAAGCTGATGTAATTTGGGGGGAGGAGCCAGCAAGCTAAAAACCATGAATAATCAAAACTGCGAATGCTGAAACCACGAATACAGAGGGAGAAGTGTATATCTCTCTAATCTAGTGTTATTTTACACACCTAGTCGCTGGTTGAGATCTTTAAATGGCAATAGAGTAGCTGTTCCCCATATTTCAAAGGCTCACCTCGCCTCAACCAGAAATGGTGCATTTTTCCACTTGGTTCCAATATTGTGGAACAATTTGCCAGTAGGGTTAAGGAAGGAAGAATCATTTCAAAATTTTAAGAGACATCTGAAAGTACATTTTTTTCAAATGGCTTTACCGAATTCAGTAATGGAATGGGGACTGCAATCTGCCTTAATTTGTACTGATTCGTATTGATTTGGAAGTATTTAATTTATATAACAGTTTTCGTGGATATGATTTAGAAATGTTCATTTCTTTGATGCTCTCAAGCTCTGCCAGTGACGGATCTGTGACGTGGGCTGTGCCGGGAGTTGTATTAAGACTTGCACTAAAATAGGACCGTTTGCTGTCAGGCCGCTTCAGAGACTTTTCTATCTCTTAAAGTTGTTTTATTTTATTTTTAAATTTTTTATCTTCATTATTTCTATGTCTTTGATTTTTGATCTTGGAAATGTATTATATGTTGTTATTACATATTTTTTTATTTTAATCAGGTACTTTAGCTAGATTATGAGCCTTCGGGACTGATAGGGTCGTTTTTCTCAAGTACCTAATTTCATTTTAGTTTGATACTTTGTAAACCGCTTAGGTCAGTAAAATGCAGGAGCGGTAGATCAAATCTTAAATCAACATAAACATAAGAATAGCCTTACTGGGTCTGACCAATGGTCCATCAAGCTCAGGGTGGCCAATCCAGGTCCCTAGTACCTGGCCAAAACTCAAAAAGTAGCAACATTCCAGCATCTCAAAGAATAGCAAGATTCCGGAACCCCAATGAGAGCAACATTTCAGAGCTGAGATTGTGATGTCATAATGCCTCAACCTCATCAGTGATGTTACAATGGCTTCATTGTCCTATACTTGGCTCACATTATCTTCTTTCATTCTTTCTATTTCTTTGATTTTTGATCTTGGAAATGTATTATATGTTGTTATTACATATTTTTTTTATTTTAATCAGGTACTTTAGCTAGATTGTGAGCCTTCGGGACAGATAAGGTAGTTTTTCTCAAGTTCCTAATTTCATTTTAGTTTGATACTTTGTAAACCGCTTAGGTCAGTAAAATGCAGGAGCGGTAGATCAAATCTTAAATCAACATAAACATAAGAATAGCCTTACTGGGTCTGACCAATGGTCCATCAAGCTCAGGGTGGCCAATCCAGGTCCCTAGTACCTGGCCAAAACTCAAAAAGTAGCAACATTCCAGCATCTCAAAGAATAGCAACATTCCGGAACCCCAATGAGAGCAACATTCCAGAGCTGAGATTGTGATGTCATAATGCCTCAACCTCATCAGTGATGTTACAATGGCTTCATTGTCCTATACTTGGCTCACATTATCTTCTTTCATTCTTTCTATTTATTCTTTCTTTGATTTTTGATCTTGGAAATGTATTATATGTTGTTATTACATATTTTTTATTTTAATCAGGTACTTTAGCTAGATTGTGAGCCTTCAGGACCGATAGGGTCATTTTTCTCAAGTACCTAATTTCATTTTAGTTTGATACTTTGTAAACCGCTTAGGTCAGTAAAATGCAGGAGCGGTAGATCAAATCTGAAACCAACATAAACATGTTTGATTCTACTGGAAATGGTAACCAACAGCAATACCTATAGCCTATAAATACAGATTTTTTTGTTGCACCCTCAAATCCGTTCCTCCCTAATTAGCTGGAAAACAAACACCTAAATCAGTGTATTGCAAACTGTGCGTCACGGCAGATTCCAAGTGTGCTACTAGACGCCAGCAAGGAGGAGAAGTGCCGGCTGCTCACAGGACGCACCTCTTGTGGCAAGAGGCACATCCTAAAGGCTGTCAGCTGGTGCCGACGCCTCTCCTCCTCTCCCCACCCCTCCCGGCAAAGGGACGGGTTCAGGGTCCGGCCAGAGGGCCTTCGCACATGTGCGGACATCGACATGATGATGTCACACATACACATGATGCTATCGCGTCGACATCCGTGCGCTTCCGGGTGCCTTCCGGCCGCAGCACCGGGTTTAGTTTGCCCCGGTGCTGAAAGGTTTGCGGGACACTGACCTAAATTAAAGTGGCTCAACACCCAAGAAAAGAAGCCCTAAGTATAATGTAATGCATTCCTGATTATTCATACAAATTATTTTATGGAAGCTGCAGTGAAAGGCTTTACGTGGTGGTGTCTGATGCATGTGTTGAATATGAATTGATTTTTTAGAATTTTATATTTATTAAGGCCCCCTTTTACTAAGCCATGGTAGAGGAATTCCATGAGCGCTGGAGCAGTGTTGGAGCATTTAGTGCCCCAGGCTATGGTAGAAACCTCTACCGTGGCTTAGCAAAAAAGGGGGATGGAGAGGTGTAATTGTTCATAATACTTATCAAAGAAATTACTGTAACAAACACAAAAACATATAGGAAAAGATGACAAAATACAGTAAAACCTTGGTTTACGAGCACAATTCGTTCCGAACACATGCTTGTAATCCAAAACACTTGTATATCAAAGCGAATTTCCCCAATGGAAACTCAGACAATTCGTTTCACAACCCAAAAACTTTAATACAACATACTGTACGTACTTATATTGCAAGACCTTGCTCATTTAGAACAGACACTACACACCTGCAGTGTCAGAGAGAGAGAGAAGAACCATCAGCTCAGTTGTGATGATGTGACGCGTGTATACCGTATGTACTCGTATTGCAAGACTTTGCTCGTTTAGAACAGCCACTACACTCCCGCAGCGTCAGAAAAAGAAGAACCATCGGCTCAGTTGTGATGTGTGTTTACTGTATGTACTTGTATTGCAAGACATTGCTTGTATATCAAGTTAAAATTTTATAAAATATTTTGCTTGTCTTGCAAAACACTTGAAAACCAAGTTACTTGCAATCCAAGGTTTTACTGTATCAGGAAAAGTAATATATAATACTACATCCACAAACTTAAGAATGATAAACGAGAAAAAGGAAAATTGACAATTCGACATACTGCTGACCAGCTAGGCAATCGAACAGTGGAAGCTATGTTTCAACTCTCACCTCCTCTTTAGCAGAAACAAAGTCCAAGATTTGGTTTGATACAAAAACCACATGATTTCTAGATTCAAAAGTAATTACACGTTGACTAGGAAATCTCGACGCAATACCGGTCCTCGAGAGCCGGAGCCAGGTCAGGTGTTCAGGATCTCCACAATAAACATGCATGAGATAGATTTGCATCTCAAGGAGGCAGGGCATGCAAATCCATTTCATACATATTCATTGTGGAGATCCTGAAAACCTGACCTGGCTCCGGCTCTCGAGGACCGGAATTGCCTACCCCTGCCCTAAGCCAATGCCCTGGTTCTCATTGCAAGGAAATCCTGATGCCTCCTTTGTGTGTCTCTAGATAAATCAGCTCCAAAATATTGATGTCAAATTTAGAATACGTCCAGAATCTCTGTTACAACTATAAATAAAGTTCTGGATATAAAGTTTCAATCTATCTTTTGGCCTCAGACCCACAACACCACCGCCTAATAAGAACTTATAGTGGAGAGAATTACATGGCTCTTCATAATTGGCCCATCAAGTCTTTTTACTCATCTTATCTTATTTTACTTATAATTTATAGTTTATAATATATTCAATAATTTAGCCAATAATACTTTATAATAATTCTAAAAACATAGCTCAATATGTGTGACTCAGGAGGGAATGACCCGACATGTTTCACACTGTTGTACTTTATCAAGGGTCCCCCGCGACCACTGTTGTCATCCGACTCATATGTTATTTAAAGAGCAAGGTAAATCAGGACATACACATATCTTAGACCCCCAGCTCATTCATATAATGAAAATATAAACAAAGTATATTATTTCAATCTGGTTACTACTATTACTAATAATTAATTCTATAGCGCTGCCAGACATATGCGGCGCTGTACAGAGTCACAAAGAAGAAGATAGTTCCTGCTTGAAAGAGCTTACAATCTAAAACAGACAAGACAGACAAACAGGATGTCATGGATACAGTTAAGGGGAACGGTTAATCAGTGGGCTGGGTTGGAGGACAGAGGGGAGAGTACAGGACAATCAAGCCATTGTGACATCACTGATGAGGTTGGCTCTTATTGGTGGAATGAGGCATTATGACATCACAATCTCAGCTCTGCTTCCCAAAGACTGAAACTCTTCATACTACTACTACTCCTCCAAATTATTTCTATAGTGCTACCAGACACATGCAGTGCTGTACAGAGTCACAAAGGAGACAGTCCCTGCTCAAAAGAGCTTACAATCTAAACAGGCAAGACAGACAAACAGGATGTCATGGATATAGTTAAGGGGAACGATTAATCAGCGAGCTGGGTTGGTGGGCAGAGGAGTAGGGTTATGGATTGAAGGCTATATCAAAAAGGTGGGGGTTCAGTCTGCTTTTAAACAAGGGAAGGGGCTTGGCGGACAAACTCGGGTTCTACTACAAAAGTCACCAATAGTGTAGTCCTTTGGGTGATGACTTCCAATGAAGCCTAAAGTAACTCCCCCCTTACAAAGCTGTGTTAAGCTTTTTTATTGCTGGCCACAGTGGTATTAGCTGCATAGGAATTCTATGAGAGGCGGAGCTAATACCATTGTGACCAACAATAAAAAAAAGCCTAACGAGGGTTCTTAAAAGGAATGGGGAAGGGGGTCAGTTAAGTTAATCAAATTAGTCTGATGTTTCTCAATGTCTTTATCCTGTTTTCCCAACTCCAAATATGGAACTCCAAAATGGAATGCGCTCCCGAGAGAGGTGGTGGAGAGTAAAACTGTGACTGAGTTCAAAGAATCGTGGGATGAACACAGAAGATTTAGAATCAGAAAATAATATTAAAGATTGAACTAGGCCAGTTACTGGGCAGACTTGCACGGTCTGTGTCTGTGTATGGCCGTTTGGTGGAGGATGGGCAGGGGAGGGCTTCAATGGCTGGGAGGGTGTAGATGGGCTGGAGTAAGTCTTAACAGAGATTTCGGCAGTTGGATCCCAAGCACAGTACCGGGTAAAGCTTTGGATTCTCGTCCAGAAATAGCTAAGAAGAAAAAATTTAAAAATTTAAATTGAATCAGGTTGGGCAGACTGGATGGACCATTCGGGTCTTTATCTGCCGTCATCTACTATGTTACTATGTTACTATGTAAATACTCGGACTTGTATTGGGCTCCTTTTACAAAACTGTTGTGGTAAAAGCATTGAAGCCCGTTCAATTCCTACGGGCTTCAGCGCATTTATCCCCTCTTTTACGCAGGTTTTAGCGCCGTTAACTGCTCCGACGCTCATAGGAATTCTATGAATGTTGGAGCGGTTACCGTCACTAAAACCCGGGCTATGCCTTCGTAAAAGAGAGGGTTACCGCGGCAGCATCACTACCATGGCTTTGTAAAAGGGGCTCATTGTGCTTTAACAAGCGGTGACAAGGTATCTTTAAGATATATTTTTATAAAAATAAATTTCTGCGCCATATCTAGGAGCGAAACTAATGGCAATTTGGGGAAAATTTTTTTAAATCTAAGTTTTTACTTTCTAATTTGATTTTCCAAATACCATACTCAGTTTTCATACTGGGGTAGATCTTATCCTTTACCAAACTTGTATTAATCATTGGAGTCTTAGCCTTTGAGTGTGGTGTAGTGGTTAGAGCTACGGCCTCAGCACCCTGAGGTTGTGGGTTCAAATCCTGTGCTGCTCCCTGTGACCCTGAGCAAGTCACTTAATCCTCCACTGTCTCAGGTACATTAGATAGATTGTGAGCCCACTGGGAAAATGTTTGAAGTACCTCTTGAGTGTGGTTGCAGAACCACAAAAAAAAGGTGGTATACAAGTCCCAATCCTTTTCCCTTCTTGGCTCCCAAAGCCGGAGGATATGAATTGAGACTTTTGCTGATTCAAGTTAGATTCCAAAGGATCCCAACAGGGATCAGAACAAGATTAAATATGTTGGCCAGAAGGAGACAATCTCAAGGAAAATATATTATAGCGAACATCAAAAAGTAATGGTTTAGAATAAAAAGAGAAAGTAAGGGTGCTCCAGCCTGATTGATGAAAACACCCCCGTTCTTTCTTTTTAAAAAAAAAAAATCTTTATTCATTTTCAAACTTACAATAAGTGTGACAATATGTCCAAACAAATTAGCAATAAATATATCACTTAATAATCATCAATGGTACAAATGATATGCTCTTATCTCCCATCTTTTCCTATCATATAATCAAATACCTTGTACAATATGTAATAATAAAATTACCCCCTCCCCCCTCACCACTGAACTTGTAAATTTAAGGGAAAAAATATCATCTAATCAGTACAATACTTTGTTAATGGCTCCCACACATCTTGAAATTTCCTGAAACAACCCCGCTGTATTGCAATAAATCTCTCCATTTTATAAACATGACATAAGGAATTCCACCAGAAATTATAATTTAATCTACTCCAATTTTTCCAATTATACGTAATTTGTTGAACGGCAACCCCAGTCATTATAAGTAATAATTTGTTATTATTTGAAGAAATCTGACTTTTTGCTAGAAGAAAACTGAAAAAGTTTTGCACTGGACCACTATGGATGAAATACCGAGAAAGCAACCCTAGTCTGACTCTCCCAGTATGAAACGCTGCAGCTGTGAAGCCTTTACTATACTGACGCGTTTCTGTTGTGCAAACAGATAAAACAACACAACTCAATGAACTTTTATATTCCACATCAAACCATTAGCTCAGAACAGTTTACGATATAGAGAGGCACATAAGTGTCAAGTCCTGCTCCGTGGGTCTTGGCTAAAGATACGACTGTGAAAAAAATGGTGACTTTCTTTTTAATCGCAGAAGGACTTTTCAATTTGCAGTGGCTCCTATTTTTGTCCCAAGTCATAGACAAACATAAGAATTATATTAAAAAAAAAATCAATCAATCAAATCTCAAGCTGGTCAAAAGGAAGACTACTCCAGCCTTCCTTCGCAGGACCAACCGGGCGGCTAGGATTCTTTCCCGAATCTTCAGCCCCTTTTGAAAAGGACCCTGCTGAATGTGGGAGGATGGCAAGGCATTGGGCAGCTACTCCCTTACCTGTCGGGCTGCCTGGGTTGCTGCAGGTGAGTGCTGCTGATTCTCCGGGCGCAGAGACACATCCGAGCCTGCAGCGAACAGGGAGCAGATTCCATAGTGCGCTGGCTTGTCCCCCCAGCCCTCGGTCTGTACTTCCACCTCCAGCTCCTCAGCCCCTGTTAAGAGTCAGTTCCTTTATCTCAGCTGTCAGGCAGACCTCACCTATGCAAACAGCTTCAGGTAAAGAAAGGGGAAGGGCATTGCAAACAGAGACCCTCTCTCCCCTCCTTCCCCATAGTATAATTCACACAGCAGCGGTATGCATTTTATTTTGAACCTTCAACAAACAATCCCAGTGGGTATCCTGGTTTATTTCTATTTAATATAGCAATCTTTCCCATTTTATTATTTTTTTAAGCAGTTGATATAATTCTCCTGATATGGCAATGGTCATGACATCATTTTATCCCAAATAGGGACAGGTGGCAGGGATTGGCTGCTCTTTCATATCCCTCCAGTACATTCAGATTTCTTTGGCATGACAATTTTACATGTGTTTCCAAAATAATACACTTACTGATATTTATTTTTGGATTTACTGACTTTTTGAAGAAATTACATTAGTGATTTCTATTCCGCCATTACCTTGCGGTTCAAGGCGGATTACATCCAAACTAAAACAAGAATTACATTTCAACTTTGAAGTAATAGAATAAACGATGAGATAAAATTTTAAGGGAGAATTATAGGTTTTAGATAATGTTTGGTAACTAGAAAATTAGAGAGCACTAAGGGTTTATAGAGTGTTGGATGTTGGGTTAGGTTTAACGTGTTTTTTGAAGAGTATGGTTTTAATTTCTTTCTTGAAGGTTTTGTAATCTGTGGATGAAGATAACAGAGTGGTGAGTTGTTTATCCAACTTAGCTGCTTTTGGAGGCTATTAGGTTGTCATAAAGATTTTTCGTTTGACATTTTTGGATGGTGGGTAATAGAATAGTGAATATGTTTTACATGTGTTTCCAAAATAATACACTTATTGATATTTATTTTTGGATTTACTGACTTTTTGAAGAAATTCACCTCTGGCAGTATACAATAAGAATAATTTAAAAATAAAAAATATTAAAATAACAGTACACTTCCCCCTCCGTATTTGCGGTTTCGCAGTCCGCGGTTTTGGTTATTTGTGGTTTTTCAATCGAAGGCCCCGCCCCCAAATTTGCATCACAGGAAATCACTGCTCCCGGCGATGCACATAGAAAATCGATCCTCTCAGCTGCACTTTCTTCAGTGGAAAAGGTCAGGTTATTCGCGGTTTTGTGTCTTTTTTTTGTTTGTTTTTTTATACAGAAAATCCACGAATAACATACGAAAAGTTATTTGCAGTTTTTCTCTATTTGCTGCCTTGCCATTCCCCTATCACCATGAATGCGGAGAGGGTAGTGTACATATTATGGCATACTTACAAATATTGTGGAATAGCAAGAAAAGAGGAATGAAGGGAAAATATACTAGAAAACAAATCACTCCATTTGATCAATACACACCAACGCCAGAAAAAGTATTTTAAGGTAAAAAAAAGTCTTGGACATGGAGAGGTGTTCCCACTCTCGAGGCTACAACGGGAACTCGCGGCAGCCATTTTGATGACGGCTCTGCACGGGGCAGGAGCATAGGAAGATTGCTCCTGCCCCATGTCACCGCTAGACCACCAGGTAAAGTCCGGGGACGGATCAGAGCCGGCCCAAAAACTTATTTGTGATTTTTCCCTATTCGCGGGCCGGCTCTGCACCTAACCCCAGCAAATACGGAGGGAGGGCTGTATTTCAAACCCAAATATTTAACCATACATTTGCATGGATAAGCTAGAAGAAACGTTGCTTCCAAAGTAACTGTCTCAATTCTCATTGCTAAATTGATTTTTCATGACACTTTCAATTATAAGCACCAATTTCAAAAATTACCCTCCCCCACCCTTTTTACAAAACCGTGCGAGGGGATTTAGTGCCAGCTGGTGCACTGAATGCTCTGCACTGCTCCAATGGTCATAGCGTTTTGTTTTTTACTTGCAATTACATCACTTTCTTTTCTAGACATAAATAAAAAAAAGATTTGACATTGATATGTGAACATTTCTTAAGAAAGAACTGAATATTTTGGAGACCGTATCTGGCGAAGGACGTAAGAAGACTTGAGGCGGTCCAGAGGAGGGCGACGAAAATGATAGGAGGCTTGCTCCAGAAGACGTATGAGGAGAGACTGGAAGCCCTGAATATGTATACCCTAGAGGAAAGGAGAGACAGGGGAGATATGATTCAGACGTTCAAATACTTGAAGGGTATTAACGTAGAACAAAATCTTTTCCAGAGAAAGGAAAATGGTAAAACCAGAGGACATAATTTGAGGTTGAGGGGTGGTAGATTCAAAGGCAATGTTAGGAAATTCTACTTTATGGAGAGGGTGGTGGATGCCTGGAATGCGCTCCCGAGAGAGGTGGTGGAGAGTAAAACGGTGACTGAGTTCAAAGAAGCGTGGGATGAACACAAAGGATCTAGAATCAGAAAATAAGATTAAATATTGAACTAAGGCCAGTACTGGGCAGACTTGCACGGTCTGTGTCTGTGTATGGCCGTTTGGTGGAGGATGGGCAGGGGAGGGCTTCAATGGCTGGGAGGGTGTAGATGGGCTAGAGTAAGTCTTAACAGAGATTTCGGCTGTTGGAACCCAAGCACAGTACAGGGTAAAGCTTTGGATTCTTGCCCAGAAATAGCTAAGAAGAAAAAATTAAAAAATTTAAATTGAATCAGGTTGGGCAGACTGGATGGACCATCCAGGTCTTTATCTGCCGTCATCTACTATGTTACTATGGGGTGTCCTAATTTTTTCACACGACTGTAAAATCTCTTGTTTTGTATTATAATATATATTGTTTTCTATTATAATATATATTATAAACTCTGCTTTATCTCAGGTTGATGTGTACAGTTCCTTCCCCACTTCTTTGTTGTGTATTCACGGTGAGTTGTTCACCTTGGGGTTTTTTGTTTTTTTTTTGGATTGCACTTGAATCGATCCAGAACATTAAGGCAGCCACGACAATGCAACTAAAGACAATCGCGAACAAGGACTTCCACAAATGCCTCGGAAAGTGGCAAGAACGATGGGATAAGTGTATTTGAAGCGAGAGGGAGTATTTTGAGGGGGGAATAATGGCAATGTGTCTTTTATTGTAATAATTTCTTTTTATTTAAACATTCACTGTATTTTTTTGATCACACCATCTCCATTAAAAAAAATGCTTACTCCCAGTTAATTTTGCATTGGGTTTAGTTTCAAGAGTCCTCTTTTCTTAAATTTATGTTCATGGTGACAGAGCAGAAAATGCTAATAGCTAATGAATCCAGGTGATATGGTAATGCTAGTAGATAGTGGATAATGGAAGGTACCTATGACCAAATCTTTTCCAGAGAACATAAAATGGTAAAACTAGAGGGCATAATTTGAGGTTGCCGGGAGGAAGACTCAGGAGCAATATTAGGAAATTCTTTTTCATGGAGAGGGTGGTAGATGCCTGGAATGCCCTCCCGAGGGAAGTGGTGGAGAGGAAAACGGTGATGAAATTAAAAAAAAAGCATGGGATAAACATAGAGGATCTCTAATTAGAAAACGAAGAATGTAAATTAAAGAGCTAAGGCCGGTACTGGACAGACTTGCACAGTCTTGAACGGTCTGTGTCACATATGTGGTGATTTGGTATAGGATGGGCTGGGGAGGGCATCAACGGGAATTCCACTAACTTGGAACATGAAGGTGTTACTGGCCAGACTTTATGGTAGATATCCTGCAAACAGGATGGTTGGATAGGTTGGAGTGAGCTTGGACGGCAACTTCAGCATTTGGAACCTAAGACAATACCAGGTGGACTTTACAGTCTATGATCCAGAAATATCAAAGAAGAGATAAGTTAATTTAATCATGTATTTTTAATGGGTATAACTAATGGGCAGACTGGATGGACCGTTTAGGTCTTTATCTGCTGTCATTTACTATGTTACCTGGCAGAAACCCAAAGAGTAGCAACATTCCAGAGCTGAGATTGTGATGTCATAATGCCTCATTCCACCAATGCCTAAGGGCCAACCTGAGCAGTGATGTCACAATGGCTTGATTAGATGGAACTTCAGCATTTGGAACCTAGGACAATACCAGGTGGACTTTACAGTCTATGGCCCAGAAATATCAAAGAAGAGACAAGTTAATTTAATCATGTATTTTTAATGGGTATAACTAATGGGCAGATTGGATGGACTGTTCAGGTCTTTATCTGCCTTCATTTACTATGTTACTACGAATGTAAGTCAGCCAAGAATGAATGCATGTTTCAGGTACTGCACTGAGAGACTGTTTACATAAAATAGATAATACATACAGTAGTGAATAGATGGCTGAACTGTACCCTGGCATGCAGTTTAATCCCTTGCATTAGATTTTCTGCCAGCCAGGGTGGGGGATGCTGTGGAGGCAGCAGTTGCAATCCAGACAGGGAAGGAGGCAAAGGGATACCTGATCTTTGTTTAAGGGTGACACCTGGTGGTGGATCCATGGCTCTTGACAACAAGGGTGCAAGATGTGTCCTAGATGAATTTTCAGCCCTTTGCCTCCCTCTCAAGTTCATAATGAAGTATAAGAATTGTGAATATTCCCACTAGAGAATGACATGGTGACAAAATTAATCACTGTTCCCGTCCCTGCGGATAACCGCGGGAAACCATCTTCATGTCATTCTTTAAGGAGAGAGGGAAGAATCAGAGTATAATTGGGCACAACCACTGACCCGCAAGCTTTGCTTTGAAGAATGCTGGTGTAGAAGGACTGAGGTTGAAACAGACACTACAGAATGACAGTCTCTGGTATCCAGAGCAGATATTGTGATGTCATAATGCCTCATTCCACCAGTACCTAAGAGCCAATCACATCAGTGATGTCACAATGGCTTCATTATCCTTGGCTCACATAAGAATCAGAGTATGAATGGCCACAACCACTGACCCGCAAGCTTTGCTTTGAAGAATGCTGGTGTAGAAGGACTGAGGTTGAAACAGACACTACAGAATGACAGTCTCTGCTATCCAGAGCAGATATTGTGATGTCATAATGCCTCATTCCACAAGTGCCTAAGAGCCAATCACATCAGTGATGTCACAATGGCTTCATTATCCTTGGCTCACATAAGAATCAGAGTATGAATGGCCACAACCACTGACCCACAAGCTTTGCTTTGAAGAATGCTGGTATAGAAGGACTGAGGTTGAAATAGACACTAGAAAATGACATGGGATTATTTCCCGTGGTTATCCACGGGAACGGTGATAAATTTTGTCACTGTGTCATTCTCTAATTCCCACCTCACCCTTCCCAGAACAATCTTGTAATATGCAAAACTGGACAGCATGCCCTGAAGAAGCCACAGCATGATGGCTGAAAAGTCAGCTCCGCTTAGACGTGGCAAGACCTTGACCATTGGAACAATCATGACGCCAGCCATGGAAGCCTACGAGAGCACTTTTAGTTGAAATCTGTTTAGTCAAGGCTTCGACACAAGGCTGGACATAACGTAACGTAACAATTGACTTAAATGCCGCCAACTTCCTCACAGTTCAGTGCGGTTTACAGCGATTTAAACAAAATAAAATAAACTGCGCATTCACAGGGAATTACAATTCAGCTGCTCAAAAGTTTTCTTACAGAGATAAGTTTTTAACAATTTCCTGAAATTTAAATAGGAATTAGAACTTGAGGTCAAATGACTAAAGCTTTCATCCCAGAGGGCTGCTTGATACTACAACAGGTTTTAGCGTCCATCCCTATAACCAGTAGCACCTTAATCCATCTCACAGCTGGTAAATACATCGTCATGTAACACTTAGGGCTCCTTTTACTAAGATGCGTTAGCGTTTTTAGCACAAAATTACCGCGTGCTACACCGCGCGTTACGCTTCTAGAATAACGCAAGCTCAATGCTGGCGTTAAGGTCTAGCGTGCGCTATTCTGCGCATTAAGGCCTTAATGCACCTTAGTAAAAGGAGCTCTTATGAGCCCTTTTAAGTTTCAAGTTTATTTGTTATTTGATTAATTGCCTATTACAATTACTAAGCGATGTACACATAATAAAATAAATTTCTAAAATGTACATAAAATAGAAAGTAATGTTAGCAACGGTATAAAATCACCAAAACAAACTAATTAAAACAAAGTAATTAAAACAAAACAAGCAAACAATAGGACAGAAGGGGAAGAAATACAATTTTCGATAGGAAAGAATCAACAATTAAAGGTAAATCCCAATAGGAATGGGAGGACAAATAAATAAATTTTACTGAAATGTGGTAACTTCTTACAGTCCCTATGTTGCTATTTGTTTTAAAGGATTTTTTTTGTTTGTTTTTATAGATTATAACTATTTTATGGCTGATTGAAATGTTAGGTTCTTATTACTATTAATTTTATAAAGTTGTATGTTTATCGAATATATGTTTTTGTTACCCCCCTAGAATTGTAGGATAAGTGGGATATAAATTGTTTAAATAAATATATAAAATAAATACAGTGGAACCTCGGTTTGCGAGTAACGCGGTTTGCGAGTGTTTTGCAAGACGAGCAAAACACTCGGCAAACTTTCGTCTCGCAAACCGAGCACTGCCCCGATAAACGAGCACTTACACTGCAGGAAGCGCCGCTTCAGAGGGATGCCTCTGCCGTCCGCCGGCCAGCCTTCCACGCTGGGTGCCTTCTGCGTGTTGGAGAGCCTCTATCTGAGCCTATGCAGCCGAGCGCCGTCCCACCTGCACGTTGCGTATGATCACGCACAACGTCAATCATCTAAGTTGTGCGTGATCGTACGCAAAGTGCAGGTGGGAAGGCACTCGGCTGCGTGGGCTCTCCAACATGCGGAAGGTACCCGGAGTGGAAGGCTGGCTGGTGGACGGCAGAGGAATCCCCCTGAAGCGGTGCTGTGTGTGCTCAGGGGTTCTTCAGCGGCTGACGGACAGAAGAGGCATCCCCCCCCGAAGCGGCACTGCGGGGTTCTCCATCCCCCCCCGAAGCGGCACTGCGGGGTTCTCCATTCCCTCGAAGCGGCACTGCGGGGTTCTCCAGCGGCTGGCAGACGGAGGAGGCGGACGGAGACAGCACTGCAGCACCCGGCAGGTACACACCCCTGGGCTACCCCTCGCCACTTCCTCAGCATCTTTTGGGTTCTGGAACTAATTGTCAGCATTGCCATTATGGCTTATGGGGACATGCGCTTTAATATACGAGTACTTTGGATTACGAGCATGCTTCTGGAACGAATTATGCTCGAAAACCAAGGTATCACTGTATTAGCTAAACCCAAGGCACAGGAAGCATGTCTAAAATCTCCACTACAGTTACTGCATAGAAAAGTTATTTACTGCGTGTTAAAATTATTTTCTACAAACACAGATGCACTCACTGATGCCTTTTGAGGAGGTGTTCAGTACACCCATGCTTACTGTACAAGTACTGTACATGGTAAGTTCTGTATGCTATCTGCAATGTACAGTCCACATGCACAACCTGACCTCTAACATAGAAGCAGTTACAGAGCAAATTAGCAGGCACTAATAGGGCTAGATGCATTAAAGTCAGCTTTAGCGACAATCGCTATTACCGACCCGATTCACAAACTGGCTCACCACGTATTTTTCCCCTCGATCGCCCATTTTCCGATCCGGCCATGCAAATTAGCTAAAACTCCATGCAAAGTAGCCGAGCGATTGATGCACTAACATCGTTTGGCTATGCAAAACAAAACAGGGTTTTAGTTGCTGGAAAAAAACGACAGTTTAGACATGTCGGTAACTGTTACCGACAGGGTAGCCTGTTTTGTTTTTTTTTTTCAATGGCACAGATATTTTGCACCACGAAATGGCCTTCTGCACCTGTGAAAACAGCAGGAGGAATGCCCACATCTTCCTGCCAAGGGGCGGGGCCTTAGGCACCTCCCCTTGCATCACATGATGCACCAGGGAGGGAAAGCCCCGCCATTCAGAAGCGGCAAACCTATGAGCAGGACGGACTGAGCTCCGTCCTCTTCCAATGTCTCTGAGAAGGAATGGGGGGATTCAGGGGGTGGCGAGGGACCTCTGGTGGCAGGAGGGAGTGGGCATCATTCCTGCCTTTTTGGAGGGGAAGAAAGGGGGAGGGTAGAGGATGTTTGGGGGGGCACCTGGTGCAGGAGAAGGGCCTTTGGTGGCAGGAGAGAGCGGGCATCCCTCCTGCTGCATTGGGGGTGCATGGAGGGGGTGGAGTCGCATTGGCAGGAGGGAGTAGGCATCCCTCCTGCCATTTTTGCTGCTTTTTGGGGGGGGTTGTAGTGCCATAACAGCAGTGACAGGAGGCTGCTTCCCCTGCCACTCGTTAGGGCTCTGCGCATGTGTCAATCGCTCACTGAGCGATTGATCTGTCGAGTTTGCATGCAAACCTGGTAGTGCATTGATCGCTAGTTCAGAATCGGCCAGAGAATCGGTCAACAGCAATCCAGTGGATATTACCGACTACCTTTAATGCATCCAGGCCTTAGTCATGCCGGCATGGTCACAGTTATTGCATATCTGTGTTAAAATTTAATGTGCACTAATTTGAGTGTTAACTGTGTAATGCACTTCAGTAAAAGGGTCCCTTAGATTCAGGGTTGGCTTAACTTGTGGACCAGGTGAGGCACTCCAGCGCTAAAAGGCGCCAAACAATCAAGCCCGTATCATCACTGGCCTATAAGTTAAGCTTGAACACTTCCCTCCTTCTCCTCTTCCCTCTTGTGATCCTGCTGCTCGGTCCTGGCAGGGAGCTGCTTCATAGTCCAGCTGCCGCAAGGAGGTGGGGGGCAGCATCAGGGAAGGGAAATGCAGCACTTCCCTCCTCTAACGCTACTACTTGACACTGATGCTTATATGAAGCTGCATCCTGCTGGGACTGAGCAGTTACATCAGAGGAAAGAGGAAGGAGAAAGGAACTGAGCAGGGGGGTGGGGCATGGATCAAGGGGCGGGGCATGGGCCAGGTGATGTAATCTCTTCAGCCATCCCTGCTGAGACTTGTATCCACTCCTTCACCTAAAACAGGGATCTCAAAGTCCCTCTTTGAGGGCCGGAATCCAGTCGGGTTTTCAGGATTTCCCCAATGAATATGCATGAGATCTATGTGCTTGCACTGCTTTCAATGCATATTCATTGGGGAAATCCTGAAAACCCGACTGGATTGCGGCCCTCAAGGAGGGATTTTGAGACCCCTGACCTAAAACAAAATATAAAGGCCCCTTTTACAAAATAGGAATTGAATGCTTCAGTGCCTATGCCAGGGGGGGAACTTGCTACTGTGTAAAAGGGGTCCTAGGAGAAATGTTGGATTTGGAAAATTTTAAAATTAATTTTGTTCTGCTCACTTTTAGCTTCAGTGCTTCTCAGAACGATAAACAGTGAGGGAGTTCACCCCAAGGGTTTCCTGCCCAGCCAGCATATGGGCCAGCAACTTAAGCAGCAAGGAGAAAGGTGATATTTTCCCATAAACACCACTCGAGACACTTGGGTAGATACTCATTTCCTTGGACTCTGTTTAGACAGCTGACGTATCCTGTTATTCTCATCACAAAGTTATCTGCAAGTCCCATTTTGGTTTTCATATGTAGATCTCTAGATAGTTTAATCATTTGTTATGTTATTCTTGAGGGGAATGAGATTGGATTAGAGGAATAGATAGATTTTGAAATGAAGGGTTTATTTTTTTCAGAAGCTGCTGTGCTTGATGGTTAAAAAACAGAGTTTAACTTTAGTAGGGAACATAAGAATAGCCTTACTGGGTCAGATCAGTGGTCCATCAAGTCCAGTAGCCCGTTCTCACGGTGGCCAATCTAGGTCACTAGTACCTGGCCAAAACTCAAGAAGTAGCAACATTTCATTCAGAATCTTAAAGAATAGCAAGATTCTGGAACCCCAAGGAGTAACAACATTCCATGCTACCGATCCAGGCAAGCAGTGGCTTCCCCCATGTCTTTCTCCATAACAGACTACGGACTTTTCCTCCAGGAACTTGTCCAAACCTTTCTTAAAACCAGCTATGCTATCCGCTCTTACCACCTCCTCTGGCAACGCGTTCCAGAGCTTAACTATTCTTTGAGGGAACAAAACATTTCCTCGTATTGGTTTTAAAAGTATTTCTCTGTAACTTCATCAAGTGTCCCCTAGTCTTTGTAATTTTTGAGAGTGAAAAATCGATCCACTTGTACCCGTTCTACTCCACTCAGGATTTTGTAGACTTCAATCCTATCTCCCCTCAGCTGTCTCTTTTCCAAGCTGAAGAACCCTAACCTTTTTTAGTCTTTCTTCATACGAGAGGAATTCCGTCTCCTTTACCATCTTAGTCGCTCTTCTTTGAACCTTTTCTAGCGCCACTATATCTTTCTTCAGTTAAGGAGACCAGAATTGAATGCAATACTCCAAATGAGGTCATACCATGGAGTGATACAGGGGCATTATGACATTCTTAGTCTTGTTAACCATCCCTTTTTTAATAATTCCCAGCATCCTGTTTGCATTTTTGGTTGCTGCTGCACATTGGTACCCATGTCCTTATCTTGGGAGCTAACCCCCAAGGTGGACCCTAGAATTCAGTAACTGATTCAGGTTATTCTTCCCAATGTGCATCACTTTGCATTTATCCACATTAAATTTAATCTTCCATTTGGACGCCCAGTCTTCCAATTTCCTAAGGTCCGCCTGCAATTTTTCACAATCTGCTGATACCAAGCACTAGGGGGGTTCTTTTACTAAGCTGCGGTAAAAAGTGGACTTAGGGCTAGATTCACTAAAGTCAGCAATCGTCGCTAAACCTGTTTATGCAGGTTTAGTAACGAGATCAACCGACCTGATTCACTAAACGGCCCACCGTGTGTTTTTACCCTCGATCGCCCATTTTCCGATCCGGCCATGTAAATTAGTAAAACCCCATGCAAATAAGCCATGCGATTGATTTATTTACATTGTCCGGCTATTTGGCATCGGGTTTTACCAATCCTAAAACCCGATTGCTGTAGATCTGTCGGTAACTGTGTTACTGTCAGGTCTGCCAGGTTTGTGTTTTTTTTTCCATTGTTTTCCAACGGCACAGATATTTTGTGTGTATTACACAAGCAAAATATCTGCCCCTTAAAAAAATGAAAAAAATAAAATCCCCCACCGCTACAAATGACCCCTGATAATTGTGCGTCCCCTGAAGAAAATGACCTCTCCCTTGAAAAAAAAAGGCAGGAGGGATACTCACTCCCTCCTGCCATGAAGGCGGTTGCTTCCCCCCCTGAAAAAAAACAGCAGGAGGGATGCCCACTCCCTCCGCCTGGAAAGATCTCCCCCATCCCCCCCGAAGAAAAAGGCTCAGACACCTCAGGCTCCTCCCTTGGAAGGAGGAAGGAGCCTAAGGTAAATCCCTGATTGGCCAAAACAAATGGCCATTACTTTGTGCATAAAAAGAGTGGTTTTTTTTAGATTGTTTAAAGTTTAATAATACTTTGTGTATGCCATATGTATGAAACAATCAAATCTCAATAAATAAAGCACCGTATATACTCGAATATAAGTCGAGATTTTGGGGCCAAAAAAAGGCCCAAAAATGAGGGTCTTGGCTTATATTCAGGTCATTACCTACTTGCCCCCCCTCCCGAACCTACTGCAGGCCTCCACAGGGCTTGCCGCAAGACCCGGTGGTCCAGCAGTGGGCTGTGACATGAGTGATCCCCTGTCTCCCGTCCCGGATGAAGTCAAACCCCCTCACCTCCCCCATGCATCCTCCACATACTCGGGGGCCTCGCGGTGGAAGGGACAGGCCTCCTGTGCCTGCCAAAAATGACAACCACACCTCCCTCCCACACCTTTTGGGGCCCTGGTAGCCTGCCAGTGCATGGAGTAGGAGCGATCTTCCTGTCCTCTTGCTCCGTTTGAGGCCGCTGCTGTGAGTTCTTGACAGGAGAGAGAAGAAAAGATCGATGGACAGCAATCACTTGAAGAAGAATTTGCAGAAGACAGGAAAGCAGAAAAAAGAGAAACTGTAACCAACTTGATAGCATAGTAAATCTCAGACCATAAAGGTAAAAAAAGGAATTTATTAACTGAAATACTTTAGCTTTGGAATTGGGGCTAGGGTTACCATTTTTTGGGCCGAATAAATCTGAACATGTGGCCCCGCCCTGTTCTGCCTCTGATCCCGCACCATTCTACCTGACCCCACCCAGTCCCGCCCATTCAACCCCAGCCCCTCCCAGTTCTGCCCCCAGCCCCACCCCTACAAACCTCCTCTCTTCTTCCCTAACAAGCTCCGGCTGTGTCTGGAGGGCCTGGAGAATGCGCAGATGTGTGTGACGTCATCCACACATGCTCAGATGCCCTCCAGACGCGGCTGGAGCATGTCAGAGCTTTCCAAAACCCGGACAAATGCTGGGTTTTGGAAAGTCCATCTGGGAGCCTGGACAGTCCTCTAAAATTAGGACATCTCCAAGGTTTTCCCGGATGTCTGTAAACCCTAGTTGGGGTGGGATGTGGGTGGGGCTGGGGGGCATGTGTCCTTTTTTTGTATACACACAATATGGTAACCCTAAGCAATGAGAGTACTGGAGAGAAGATGAGAGGGAAATGGGAAAAGCTGGTAGTTAAATGAGAGAAGACTAAGAAAAGAGTAAAATCAAATAGGTGTATATAAAGGCAGATAAAGGAAAAAAGCATAAAACAAAGATTAGTGGCAGTCGTAGAGAAGGGGCAAACAAAGCAAAAGCCCAGATGTTCCACAGTCGAAGAACGGAAGTCCAAAGCGCAAAAGAAGAACTGACTGTGGAATACAATGATCTTGATGAGGCATTTATTATGACAAAAAGATATAGGCTGGTATGTCAAATGTTTATACCCGTGGAGCTCTCAGATACCTACACCTTCAAATCATAAACGATTGTTCAAACGGCTCATGTAGGTATAAGTATCAATCATTGAGCTCCACTTGTTTTCTATTATAAAGTGCAAGAATAATAGACAAAATTTCAATAAAGCACTTATCTTTTTAGTAGTGGCTTTTTCCAATCATGCACTGTATATTATTCACTCTGTGCCTCTGTGCCAACGGGACCCGTTTCGCCCAAATAATGGCTTCTTCAGGGGTCTAAGGCTTCTATAATCAAATAGGTGTATATAAAGGCAGATAAAGGAAAAAAGCATAAAACAAAGATTAGTGGCAGTCGTAGAGAAGGGGCAAACAAAGCAAAAGCCCAGATGTTCCACAGTCGAAGAACGGAAGTCCAAAGCGCAAAAGAAGAACTGACTGTGGAATACAATGATCTTGATGAGGCATTTATTATGACAAAAAGATATAGGCTGGTATGTCAAATGTTTATACCCGTGGAGCTCTCAGATACCTACACCGTCAAATCATAAACGATTGTTCAAACGGCTCATGTAGGTATAAGTATCAATCATTGAGCTCCACTTGTTTTCTATTATAAAGTGCAAGAATAATAGACAAAATTTCAATAAAGCACTTATCTTTTTAGTAGTGGCTTTTTCCAATCATGCACTGTATATTATTCACTCTGTGCCTCTGTGCCAACGGGACCCGTTTCGCCCAAATAATGGCTTCTTCAGGGGTCTAAGGCTTCTATAATCAAATAGGTGTATATAAAGGCAGATAAAGGAAAAAAGCATAAAACAAAGATTAGTGGCAGTCGTAGAGAAGGGGCAAACAAAGCAAAAGCCCAGATGTTCCACAGTCGAAGAACGGAAGTCCAAAGCGCAAAAGAAGAACTGACTGTGGAATACAATGATCTTGATGAGGCATTTATTATGACAAAAAGATATAGGCTGGTATGTCAAATGTTTATACCCGTGGAGCTCTCAGATACCTACACCTTCAAATCATAAACGATTGTTCAAACGGCTCATGTAGGTATAAGTATCAATCATTGAGCTCCACTTGTTTTCTATTATAAAGTGCAAGAATAATAGACAAAATTTCAATAAAGCACTTATCTTTTTAGTAGTGGCTTTTTCCAATCATGCACTGTATATTATTCACTCTGTGCCTCTGTGCCAACGGGACCCGTTTCGCCCAAATAATGGCTTCTTCAGGGGTCTAAGGCTTCTATAATCAAATAGGTGTATATAAAGGCAGATAAAGGAAAAAAGCATAAAACAAAGATTAGTGGCAGTCGTAGAGAAGGGGCAAACAAAGCAAAAGCCCAGATGTTCCACAGTCGAAGAACGGAAGTCCAAAGCGCAAAAGAAGAACTGACTGTGGAATACAATGATCTTGATGAGGCATTTATTATGACAAGTCAGATAAAAGTACAAATCCAAAATGAATTAATCTTCACTTCATGAATAACTGATGTGTAGTGTAGAGAAGGAAAAGACAAGAGGAGAGAAGAAATGGAAACCTGGAAAATAATATAGAAGACTGACACAAGGAACAGTGGTGTAGTTAGGGGGGGGGGAGCAGACCACCCCAGGAACCATCTTCATAGGAGACACCGGCGCCTCTGTGCCCCCCATGTACCTTTTTAAAAGTTCACTGACACAAGTAGCATCTTCCACTTGCTGCTCGCGCCAACCTCGGCTCCCTTCTGATGTTGCTTTTTGGTCTCAGGACCAGAACATGAGGTCAGAAGGGTGCCAAGGCTGGTGCAAGCAGCAGATGGATGCTGCTGCCTGTGTCAGCAAACATTTCAAGAGGTATGTGGGGCGGAGGTGCAAGGCATGGTGGGGACAAGTGAGGGGGAGGGCGCATGGCTTGGTGATGCTGGGTGCTGACACCCTGGGTACCAACCTCCCTCACCACGCCACTAACAAGGAAATTGGAAAAGAGACTAAAACCAACCTGAGTGGTGTAGAATGGGTACAAGAGGATTGATTTTACTCCATCAAAAATAGCAAAAACTAGGGGACACTCCATGAAGTTACAGGGCAATACCTTTAAAATTAATAGGAGGAAATATTTTTTCACTCAGAGAATAGTTAAGCTCTGGATCGCGTTGCCAGAGGTTGTGGTAAGAGTGGATAGCGGAGCTGGTTTGAAGAAAGGTTTGGACCCTGGGGCCACTGTGAAAAACACACATGTGTGGCCCACTTTGGTCTGTATTGTTAATATGTTAAAAAATTATTATATTAAAAAAGAAAGGTTTGGACAAGTTCTTGGAGGAAAAATCCATAGTCTGTTATTGAGAAAGACATGGGGGAAGCCACTGCTTGCCCTGGATCAGTAGCATGGAATGTTGCTACTCTTTGGGGTTCCAGAATCTTTTGTTACTCTTTGGGATTCCAGAACCTTGCTTTCTTTAGGATTCTGAATTGAATGTTGCTACTCCTTGGGCTTTAGCCAGGTACTTGTGACTTGGATTGGCCACTGTGAAGACAGAGTGCTGGGCTAGATGGACCATTAAACTGACCCAGTAAGGCTGTTCTTATATTATGCATAGCCAGTGGCGTAGTTGGGGGGGGAGGCATGGTCCACCCTGGGCACCATGCTGGTGGGGGTGCTGACACCCCTCCTCTTCTCCACCCCTGCTTCTTCCTATTCATCCCTTCCACGTGTGCGCCCCCTTCCCCATACCTCTAGTTCAGGGGTGTCAAAGTCTCTTCGCGAGGGTCGCAATCCAGTCGAGTTTTCAGGATTTCCCCAATGAATATGCATGAGATATATTAGCATACAATGAAAGTAGTGCATGCAAATAGATCTCATGCATATTCATTGGGGAAATCCTGAAAACCCAACTGGATTGCCCTCGAGGAGGGACTTTGACACCCCTGCTCTAGTTGAAGTTGTTTGAGGCAGTCAACAACGTGCTCTTCCGATCCTGTCAGCTCTCCCGCTGACATCACCTCAGGGTGCCATGCACAGGAAGTGACATCAGAGGGAGAGCCGATGGGATCGTGAGGGGCACGTTGTTGACTGCTGCAACAACTTTGGCTAGAGGTATGAGGGAAGGGGCGCGGCAGGCAGGACCAGGGAAGGAGCAGAGACCTCTCACTGTGCATAAGTCAATGGGAAGGCTGCAGGGCTTAGATAGGTGCCATCGACTCATACTCGAGTCCTAGCAATTTGTTGCATTACAGATCTAAAAAGAGATCGGTTTTGTGCTAATCTGGTAAGATCCTCCAGCAGTAGGGCTAGCATCAGTCCTTGCTCCTTACCAGGAAAGAATTGCTATTTAAAATGTTTGGGGAGGGGGATGGAATTGAGAAACTAGCTTAAATATTTATTTTGCAAGTATTTTAAATTTTGTTTCCTTTTGTTGTTGTCTACAAATATGTAACTCTAGTAATTATGTTTTGAAGTGGGTAAAAGAGCAGTTTACGCTGAACAGGGGGTTTGTTGGGATCAAGCGCTCGCGGATGTCAGACAGAGAACGGGCAGATCCCCCTCCAAGCAGGTCCTGCAGTTTAAAGAGCGCTTCCAGGGCAGACTGTAGCGCAGGGGGGGGGGGGGAGGGGTCTAGGGCGGCTGCTCGAGCACAGCGGCGGCCTGTCTTCCAGCAGGTCCAACCGGCTAAGCAGAGCCGCTTTATTTACTAGGAAGGAAACGAGCTGAATCAACTCGACGCGACTGAACTAACCGCCAGCGGGCGCGCAACCAATGAGCGAGAAGCTCTGTAGGAAACACTGAGGCATGGGACGTACACCAGGAAGCTGCGCAGACCAATCAGCGGGAGGGAAGAGCCTGGCGGGACCAATCGACGGGCGGCTTACATCTCGCTCCCAGGAAGTGGGCCGGCGGTAGCGTGACAGGTAGCGCAGAGCAGGGAAGCTGTGCGCCGCCAGTCCCGGTACGTTTCTCCCCCCCCCCCTTCCCCGTTCCTCCGGCTGCCGCCAGGAATGACCCCGTTGCAAGAAGCACCGGCGAGCACGGGTTCTGCGGCAACATGCTCATAACTCTTTGCTACGTGTACCTGTGGCTGCGCTTCCGCGCGTGCTACGCGCTCTTCATCCGCCGCACAGTGCGCAGGCTGCACCGGACCCGCTCCCTCACCTTCTGCACGGCGCTGCCTCGGGGCAGGCACCTGGCCGGCGAGGAGCGCGTCTGCTTGCGCATGGGCAACAGAGCCTTCCTCGTGGATGAGTCCCAGGTAGCTTGAGAGGTTCCCTGGTTGTGCTTCTTGCAGCTGTTGTGGTTAAGCTTTGCACGTTAGGCCTATACTATACCTCGGATGAAATGATAATGAAAGTAGGCACATAAGGATTTTCTGTATCTGGGGTGTAGGTTTGCTTTTAACTCATAATCCCCAATGACTTGTAAAGAACCCATGCCTAAGAAACTCCCTAACCCCCTATTTGTCCTGTCTGATTAAATTGTAAGCTCTACTGAGCAGGGACTGTCTCTCAAATGATCTGTATCTGGGGTGTAGGTTTGCTTTTAACTCATAATCCCCACTGACTTGTAAAGAACCCATGCCTAAGAAACTCCCTAACCCCCTATTTGTCCTGTCTGATTAAATTGTAAGCTGTACTGAGCAGGGACTGTTCCTCAAATGATCTGTATCTGGGGTGTAGGTTTGCTTTTAGCTCATAACCCCCACTGGCTTGTAAAGCACCCATACCCGAGAAATTCCCTAACCCCCTATTTGTCCTGTCTGATTAAATTGTAAGTTCTATTGAGCAGGGACTGTTGCTCAAATGATCTGTATCTGGAGTGTAGGTTTGGTTTTAGCTCATAACCCCCACTGGCTAGTAAATCACCCATGCCTAAGAAACTCCCTAGCCCCCTATTTGTCTTGTCTGATTAAATTGTAAGCTGTACTGAGCAGGGACTCTCGAATGTTCTGTATCTGGGGTGTAGGTTTGCTTTTAGCTCATAACCCCCACTGGCTTGTAAAGCACCTATACCCGAGAAACTCCCTAACCCCCTATTTGTCCTGTCTGATTAAATTGTAAGCTCTACTGAGCAGGGACTGTCTCTCAAATGATCTGTATCTGGGGTGTAGGTTTGCTTTTAGCTCATAACCCCCACTGGCTAGTAAATCACCCATGCCTAAGAAACTCCCTAGCCCCCTATTTGTCCTGTCTGATTAAATTGTAAGTTCTATTGAGCAGGGACTGTTCCTCAAATGTTCTGTATCTGGGGTGTAGGTTTGCTTTTAGCTCATAACCCCCACTGGCTTGTAAAGCACCCATACCCGAGAAACTCCCTAACCCCCTATTTGCCCTGTCTGATTAAATTGTAAGCTCTACTGAGCAGAGACTGTCTCTTGAATGTTCTGTATCTGGGGTATAGGTTTGCTTTTAGCTCATAACCACCACTGGCTTGTAAAGCACCCATACCCAAGAAACTTCCTAACCCCCTATTTGTCCTGATTTGATTAAATTGTAAGTTCTACTGAGCAGGGACTTTCGCTTGACTGTTTTAATGTACAGTGTTGTGCATGTCTAACAGCGCTAGAAATGATAATAGTGGTAGTAGTAAGATTGCTGGTTGGCTCTAGATTAGCGAATCCTAAGTTTCTCCTTGCATGGATCTGTAGCGTTGCTCGTCTTATGGATTGCTATCGGGGAATAAAGTTTAATTTTGTCTGTTATTGTTTGTTTAACTGTATATTGCCGCCTTTGGGGTTGCTGACATCCAAAGGAGCTGTGCGGAGAAGCTGATGTGTGGAGATTAGAAGAAATAGTGTCTGAGCATCTTCCTTTCCCAGTGCCCTGTTTGCAGACTTCAAGCAGCAGAACTACACTTTCAAGAAGGCTTTTAAAACGTAGTCTTGCCAAATCTAGGTTATTCTGCTGCTCTGGTGAAATGTAATTATTTTGTATTTCTAATTCTTTTTTGTACCATTGTGGGCACGCTATGTCAGGAACATGAGGCGGGAGAGTTGCTGAACTGCAGAGGGTTGAAAGAAGATGTAGAACAAAGATGTTTACTACTATGAATTAGTTCTATAGGGCTACCAGACGCACACAGCACTGTACAGAGTCACAAAGAAGACAGTCCCTGCTCGATAGAGCTTACAGTCTAACAGACAAGATAGACAAACAGGATGTCATGGATACAGTTAAGGGGAACGGTTAATCAGCTGGCTGGGTTGGAGGGCAGAGCGGAGTACAGGACAATCAAGCCATTGTGACATCACTGGTGAGGTTGGCTCTCATTGGTGGAATGAGGCATTATGACATCACAATCTCAGCTCTGCTTCCCAAAGACTGAAATTATTCACACTATTACTATGAATTATTACTATAGCACTACCAGATGCACGCAGCGCTGTACAGATCCACAAAGGAGACAGTCCCTGCTCAAAAGAGCTTACAATCTAAACAGTCAAGACAGACAAACAGGATTTCATGGATACAGTTAAGGGGAACGGTTAATCAGCTGGCTTATTTCTATAGCACTGCGCTGTATATTAAGATATTCAAGAGACAGTCTTTGCTCAGTAGAACTTGAAATCTAATCAAATAGGACAAGTAGGGAGTTTCTCAGGCATGGGAGCTTTACAAGCAAGTGGGAGTTATGAGTTAAAAGCAGCCTCAAAGATGGGCTTTCCATTATTTTATTTTAAATGATCTACTCTTTTTTTTTTTTCTTCCAGATGGTCTGCGCATGTGCGGGGATCGCTATAGAGCGATCCGTGCAAGCAGATGGGGGCGATCCTCCAATTGCCCCCATCTGCATATTTTTCGTTCCTGAATTCATTGAACTTGCCCATATTGGACCCGATCGGGCAGGTTAGTGAATCCAGGCCCTAGTCTAGAGTTGACAGTAGAGGAGAAGGGTGCAGATAAGAGACTTGCCCAGGGAGGAGTATAGGCTTCCCAGCTGGTGTTGCAAACAGCTGATTGGCAGGCAGATCACAAAGGAGCTGCTTTAGCAGGGACTGTTAAGAGCATGGGCCAAAGGTAGGTGATAGGCAAGTGCCTGGGTCTCTCCACATTACCATTTTCCTGGTGTAGATATTAGATTTCTGTGGGGGGTGTGCAGATGGCCTTTTCTTTGCTTTTTTCAAGACGGTGCCCCAGCTCTGGCATTTTTCTCACTGGTTCAGTGATGATTCTTATAGCTTTTCCTGGAACCTTTACTTCAGCCCCTGCTCAAGTTTAAAGTTTTTATTGGTGTTTGATGAATCACTTATTTAATTTCCTAAGCGATGTAGTGAATACAATAAAATAATTTCAGATTTACAGAATAGGACTAACTTAAATCGTGAGGGGTAGGGGGGAAAAGTTACAATTCCTTGTTAGAGTTGAAAAACAATAGGGAAGTAAACTAGAGGAAGGGTAAAAATTCAAAGATGTTAAAAGAAAAAAAGCTTATGATTTCAGGTCAGTGAGTGATAGGCTGAATGCGTCTTTAAAAAGATAGGTTTTTTAGGATTTTTTTTTAAAGGATGAGAAATCTTTTTCATCTCTGATGTACTGTGGTATAGAGTTCCACAGTTGAGGGGCCATAACCAAAAACATATCCTGTCTTCTGGTGCCTATAATTTTCAGGGATGGAATCGTTAGAAGGTTATGAGAAGTTGATCGGAGAGACCGGGATGTGGTTTTTGACCTTGGCCTGATTTGACCCTTTTTGCTATTGGGTACCCGGCTCTGATCCATGGATGAATGTGATGGGTCTCGTACCTAGTGGCGGCCCATGTTTCAGCCAGGAACTTCTCAACTCTTTTATCCCCATCTTCTGTTCATCATCTATCGCTCACCTTTTCTGTTCTCGAATCCCCTTTCCCAACTTTGCCAATTCAAATCCTGTTTTGCTAATAGAAAGTAGAAAGGTATAGTAGATAGGCTATATAGTCTTATGTAGTTTGCTCAAAGCAAGTTTTTCTTGTGTAAGTGGCAGGATTTTGTTTTTGCAGTTAGAGAAAGCAGCAGTCTATATAATAGTGGAGTTGGGTTTTAAAAAAAATTATAATCAATTTTTCATTGAATTTTTAACATAGAAACATCAACTAACAGCACAGAGCTAAATGAGCTAAATAAGAGAACAAGAGGGCATTCGGAAAAGTTGAAAGGGGACAGATTCAAAACAAATGCTAGGAAGTTCTTCTTTACCCAACGTGTGGTGGACACCTGGAATGCGCTTCCAGAGGACGTTATAAGGCAGAGTACGGTACTGGGGTTCAAGAAAGGATTGGACAAATTCCTACTGGAAATGGGGATAGAGGGGTATAGATAGAAGATTACTGCACAGGTCCTGGACCTGTTGGGCCGCCGCGTGAGCGGACTGCTGGGCACGATGGACCTCGGGTCTGACCCAGCAGAGGCATTTCTTATGTTCTTATGAGCCACACTCGTTTGTTTTTCACGGTGGCCCCAAACCAATGTGCAAAGTCACAAGTAAAGCACACAATCACCCCACCCACCCACATTACATATTCAGATAACTACGAGCTCTTGGAGGCATATTATGCCACACAGGCGTCCAAATCTGAACAAAACGCCACCGCGCAACTTCCGAGCGTTCCATACGCAGCAAGGCATATACAGTATTCTGCCATTCTGTCAACAAAGGGGGTTGTGGCCGTCTCCAATGGTGTAAAATATACTTGCTTGCCAAAAGAAAACCTCGATCAAACAAACGATTGTTTGCACTACTCGTGCGCAGGGAGAGAAAATTGGAAAACAATAAACGATCGGCTCTGTGAGGTGATCTCTTATGCAGGAGTCTCGACAGGTGCACCACCACGGCATTCCAAAAACGCTGAATTGGGGCACACTGCCAAAACATATGATACAAAGTAGTTGGATCATGTTGGCACTTTAGGGCACTGTGCTTTCTGTGCTATACCTGCCCAAAACGCTCGTTGGGGTGCCCAATACATCTGGTGCAAAAACTTACATTGTAATTCCTGTAAATCTGACGGTTTGGTGAGGCAGCAAATATTCTTCAATAGATGACGTAAAGCCTTTAATTAGCAGAGTATTTTTTTTATGCCGATGATATGAAGAGACAGTCTTGCTTGCCTTTTGGTACCTGTTTGTCTATGAGGCTTTTTTTTCTCCGCTATCATTTTAATGAATGATTTTCTCTAAGGCTGAATAATCCCCCGATAAACATTTGGAAAATAGATGTTTATGAGTTTCAGTAGTCTTCGTAGTTTGCCCCATACCAACCACCACAATGTATAATTAAAAAGGGGAGACAGAAACGAATAAATACTCACAAAATAATACATGACCAACTAGAAACAATAGGAAAATGGGGAGAATTACAAATTAAGAGTAAAGAATACATAGAAGGTAAACCACAGTGGGGAAGCTAGGGAGTAAAGATTATAGAATAACCCTGGCTGCAATCAAATCTAATTAACAGTCAAATGCATCTCGGAATAGGTAGGTCTTTAGATTTCCCTTAAATTTATCTAAGTTGTTTTCTGCCCTAATACAAAGAGGTAAGAAATTCCATATTGTAGGGACCAAAATTGCAAACGAGGTAGCCCGACGTGTGCTAATAATTTTCAAAGATGATATTTGGAGTAAATGCTGAGAAGAGGATCTTAAAGCTCTTATAGGTTCAGCTTGTTCTTTTTTTTTCTCTGCACTGTTTCTTCAATAAACATAAAAAAAAAGTGTTTGATGGAAGTAAATGGGATTCTGTGGGATTGCTTTGTGATTCCTACGTCTGTATTTACTAGTTTAAAAATCACCTTTTAGCATATTAGTAATGTTTGGTGAAAGGGCTGGAGAGCTCAGCCTTTGTATTGTCTGTAGCTGTTGTAAAAAAAAAAAAATGCTGATATCGCCAGATTAAATTCTGTTGTATGACAACATGACCTATAGAAAGAACCAAGTCCAGCTTGTAATTTTTGCATTTAATTTTTTAAAAATTTTTACTGGTTAGTGATGATTCCCACCTCAAACTAAAGCAGTGCAGTTTCTGATTGCTTTAAGCTCTTGGCTTCTCCCCTCTGTCTGCTGCTTGAGGCTGGAGCACCAGTGGAATTATACTTTGTCCCTCTAAAGCAGTGTCTTGCAAACTTTGCGAAGCCGTGGCGCACTAAACGTGGTGGCCGTGGCTCGAGAAAACAAAAAAAACTCTGTGGAGTGACGATGTTCCTAAATGGACTTTATTTGAAAGTGTCAAAGTTCCAAAGGTACACTAAAATCATCCACATAAAATAAATTCATCCACATAAAAGCCTTAAAGCAGTGTCTCACTTCCGGCTCACCACACAATTGTTTCCCATGTATTCACCTTTATAGGACCCCCAGGGACCCCTGAAGAAGACTTTTTGTCGAAACGCAGACCGTGTTGGGTCCTGTATCCCTAGCGGACTAGGTCCTTTAAGGCTTTTATGTGGATGATTTATTTTTATGTGGATGAAATTATTTTATGTGGATGATTTCAGTGTACCTTTGGAACTTTGACACTTTCAAATAAAGTCCATTTAGGAACATCATCACTCCACAGAGTTTTTTGTTTGTTTGTTTTCTCTGGATTTTCTTCTTTGTGGATATTTTGGGGTCAATTCCTTTTGTTTTTGGCCATGGCTCGAGGGCATCCGGAAGTGCGTGGACGTCAATGAGATGATATGCAAAGGTCCTGAATTGCCAGGGATGGGGGGGGGTGCTGGAAGGGAAGAGGCACGGAGAGAAGGAGAAGCGCTGGCACTAGCTGACTGCTTATAGGATGCGTCTCTCGCCACGAGAGGCCCATCCTGTAGGCAGTCAGCTGGCGCTTCTCATCCTACTCCCCGGCATCTGGTGGCACACCTGTTATCTCGGGTAGCACACTAGTGTGCCACAGCACACAATTTGCGATACACTGTTCTAAAGCTTGAGGATGTGTCTGACATAGCATGACTGAGCCCTGTCGCTCTCAATCTACTGTACAGAACAGGTTAAAAATACATAATATGCAGTTAGCAGGTTATGATTTGCCATTACAGTACAAGTTTTACGATACAAGTTTTATCCTAACTGGACACATACTAGGGCTCTAATACCAATATACATAATATACAGTTTATAGGTTAAATTTACCATAGTTACAATGCAAGATTTTTCAATGCAAGTTTTTATCCTAACGTGACACACACTGGGATCTAGTACCAATATACATTTCTTTGTAATCCATTGGTCATGGGCACTAGCAAAGCTTTTCTTCTCTATTTTTATCAGTTGTTTGATGATCTGCACAAATGGACCCTGCTTCTTGGATCTCCATATATTCAGTCTGGAAAAAGTCTGGGAGCTGATCACATAGCATTCGTCATGGAAAGTATTTCTTCGGAAGCCGAAAACTCACCCGCAGTGTCCGGCTCTTCAAAAGAGGTAATCCGTCTTTGGCTTCTTATGCTATTTAAAGTACAAGTCTGCTCAATTGTGACATGCCCTTCAGTTTATGTTCATGTGACCACCTGCAAGTTTCAAGTTTAAGTTTCAAGTTTAATACATTCTTTGATTAGATCGCAAAATCTCATTTCAATGCGAATTACATCAGATAAAAATCAGATAAAATAATAAAATCCACATATATCATATATACTACTAATTGACATTGAAACATTAGGGAAAAGAGCAACTTAAATTACAATATTAAAAAACCCCCAAAAATAAAATCAGATATTGGTTTAGTACACACAGGATGGGAGACACATACCCACATATTTCAGTAACCTCCTCATCCTACCCTAAAATATAGTAAGACTGATCTATTAAAAAGTGTCTTTAAAAAGCCAGCTCTTTAGGATACTTTTAAATTTGTTCAGTAGTTTTTCTTCTCTTAAATTAAGTGGAAGTAAGTTCCAGATTTGGGGGGCCGAAACAAAAAAATCACGTCTCTCCTAGAGTATATAACTTTTAAAAAAGGGACTGTTAATGGGGCTTTGTTTTCTGATCTTAAAGATTTTAATGGGGAGTATGATATTAAATATCTTTCTAGAAATGCCGGGGCTTCATTTATGAGTATTTTATGAGTAAGTAGAGCTGTCTTATAAGTGATTCTATGGATTACTGGTAGACCTCCGATCTGCTCGGCTTACAAGTTTAAAACAAAGGATAAAGAAGTCATACTGGCAGGGGGACCAATTCGGCGCTGGCACCAGCAATACTTATTTGGTGGGCTGCCAGCTCCCACGCCTACCTCAAAGTACACTTCTCCCTCCGTATTCACGGTTTCAGCAATCGCGGTTTTGATTATTCATGGTTTTTAGCTTGCTGGCTCCTCCCCCTCCCCCAATTACATAAGCTTGCATAGAGAAATCGCTGATTCCAAGTGTTTACAGAGAAAATTGCTGGTTCCTGGCACTTTCTTCACCGTGTTTTGCCTCTCCTCCAGGAACAGGCCAGGTCTCCCACCATGTTATTCGCAGTTTCACCATATTCACGATGGTTTTTTAATAGAAAACAGCAAATAGCATATGAAAAAGGTATTTGCGGTTTTTCTGTATTTGCTAATCCCCTACAACAGTGAATACGGAGGGAGAAGTGTACACCTGCATGGTCATGTGACAGAACCTAAGAGGGGAGAGAGAGCACATGGCTGCGAAAGCAGACTGACAGATGAAGGAGAAAGCAGCTTCCTTTGCAATTCACTGGGACGTGCCAGATATAGTAGAACACGTACTCTGGTACATCAAATTCTGAGTAGGGAAATGGGTAGTGATTTTTATTAGTGTTTTCCACTGTTTACTCCTGGTATACCACACTACTCTAGGGCAGAAGGAAGTAATGCCTCTCTGTAGTCTAGGAATTCTGTCCTGTCATAGTTGACTTCTGCAGAGCCCTTTCAGGATAGAGGGTGATGGAAACCGAATCAGCAGCCAGAATTTTCCAACTCTGTTTTGGCTGAAACCAAAGCCAAAACTGAAAATGGCACCTCTTGCCCCTCCCCCCCAACAGAGAGAGTGGGACAACCCGTGGCAGTCTAGACAGACATTTCGACTGAGAAACCAGTGGATGCAGAAGTGACTGAGAAGCCTCCTGCCTGGAAGATGCCACTAGACCAGGACATTAAATAGTAGGCCAGGGCTTCTTCAATAAACATATTAAAAAAAAAAAAAAAAAAAAAAAAAGTATTTGATAGAAGTAAATGGGATTCTGTGGGATTGCTTTGTGATTCCTACATCTGTTTTTACTAATTTAAAAATCACCTTTTAGCATATTAGTAATGTTTGGTGAAAGGGCTGGAGAGCTCAGCCTTTGTAAATAGGGCATTAAACAGTAGGCCCGGGGGGGGGGGGGGGGGTGTCCGTCCAGTCAGGACGCTCTCTCTGGTGATACTTGTGATGGTGGGTTTTAGACAAAAATACATTGCCATTTTAGTCAGGTACCAAAGAATGACTGAACTTGGATTTCAGACCAGTTCCAGTTAACCTCTACTTCAGGCTTCCCAGTATTTCAGAGCCAAAAGGCAGTAAACTTGCTGTTTGACCCTTGTTGCAGAGAAACCTAGCAAAATGTGCTTTTTTTTTTCTTTCTTATTTTCCCACAAATCAGCCAGAATAGTCAGTACTGTTCCCTGTAGCAGGAATTTGGATATTTTTTTATGGACTGCGAGTACTGATGGAATATTGTACAAACTCAACTTCCATGGTGACAGTTTTGTTTCCTAAAGAGGTCTTCCTTTTGGTAATCTGCCGTGACACAGTCATTTAGCTCACATTACCTTCCTCTTGAGTTAATTTCCTTCTTTGAAGGCCATGCCCTGCCTTCCTTCCTGCTGTCAGTGGCTCAGGTTGGATAGAGTGGTGCAGGTCACTTGCTCAGCTGAGGCGGTGAACTCTTTGAGGAACATTAGCAGGTAGAATATAATAGATTTTTTTTGCATGCTGCTTGCTCCTTGTTTATGGTAAGTGGCGTTTCCTTTGCTTTGATGCCTGGGAAAAAGGCAGCTTCTCTACTCCCCCTTCAATCAAGGCTGTCGGAGAAAGCCGTGCTGTCTCTGGTGTCTGTTTATATTTGCCATACCGGAGTGGGATGCGCGTTCTGAATCAGTGCTGTAAACGCCACCTTGATCAGTTTCCACGGCTATTGTCTAACTTGTGCCCTGGCCCCTATATTGATGATCTCCTTCACCCGTAGAACTCCATCTGGGGAGTCGTTTGACTGGAAGGACAGAATTACTTGTCGTGGCTACCTCTGCGACGCCTGCCTACCTCAAACCGCGTTTGGAGCTGAAAGTGATTCTGCTTGGTGCAGTGAAACAAAAACAAGTGCCCAGGGAAGGGGTCGAGCAAGGGTTAAACTACTTGAAAACAGAAGGAATTTGGTGTCGTCCATTTTTCCATTGACACCGCTTGGGTTTTTGTTGATCCATTTCATTATCCTTAGAAGTGTCTGAAATGTTTTATGTTTTCCTCTTGGTGTTTCCTAATGACTTTTTGTTGTGCAGGAGTTAAAATATGGAACTCCCCATGTGGGCCAAATACGAAAATGTCGTGAAAAGGGCACGTTTAGGAAATTTCTTAAGATGCAATTATTTGTAGATGCCTCTTTCTAGTTAATAACTGCCCTCTCTGCAAAGTTGATGAACAGTTCATGACCTTCTTAAACATGGTTTTAGTTTGTAAATATGATTTTTTTAAGATTATTTGCTATGATGATTTTGCTTTTAAATTATGTATGTAATTCTGTAAACCGTTTAGTTTTAAACAGTATAGAAATTTTTAAAATAAACAAATACGTTTTGTTTCAGTGATGCCCTTCCATTTTTTAAATAAAATTTTAAAAAAGGGTTGCAATTTATTTCTGTTTGGGCTTTAGGTCTTTATTTAGAACTCTGATGGGGGTGGGGGGCAGGGATTCTCCATTTCATAACTCTTTCTCTGATCTAGTCCAAGCTGGGGTTGGAGTAAACGCCAGCCATTAGGGTTTGAGGGTATCCACAGTGAGTCCTGCATGCAGGAAGAGCCTGAGAAACACCACTGCATTGGAGCACTGTTCCTTGCTAAGGAAAAAAGTATCAAAATCATTCAACTGACCCGCATTGGTAACAAAATTCACGGAGAGTGATCAAAATAAAGTTTATAAAACTACTCAGAGATATGGAACTCTGTAGGGAAGGCTTGAATACCTCCCTTGGGTGAAGAGTTCACCTTCCAGTCATTGTGATTTTATAAAAACTTTGATCACTAACTCCACAGAATGTTGCTTAATTCAGTCTCAAAAAAACTTTCATAATAAAGATTTTTAACGTATTTGAGAGTCACTGTGTGTTATAATATATTTTGAAATAATACTTAGCTTAAACAGAACTTGGGGGTCCCCCCTGCGTCAGGGGACCCGAGTGGTGTAATTCAGACAGGTTCCTGATGAAATGCAGTTGAAAAATGGCTCTTGTGACTATCAAAATGATTCTCTGCTGGAAAACAGTTGTTTAATTCAAAAACCGCCAGCTGGAAGGTGAACTTTTCACCCAAGGGAGGTATTCAAGCCTTCCCTACAGAGTTCCATATCTCTGAGTATTTTTATAAACTCTATTTTGATCACTCTCCATGAATTTTGTTACCAATGCGGGTCAGTTGAATGATTTTGATATCATAGCCTATTTCTGACCTCAGGTCTGTAATCATTGTCCCTGAATCTCAAAGGAAAAAAGTATGGCTACTAGGTCTCGCTGTTGAATGGTAGCAGAGAATTCTTCCTTCTGCAGTATCCGAAATTAGTACTAAATATGCTTTACTAAATTGGCACACAGGTTTTCAAATTGATGTGTAAGTTAAACTCTGGGCAGGATTAACCCTTTCGTAAGTCCTAGCAAACAAATGTGTTTGGGATCACCATCGTAATATTAAATACAGTTCAACACTCCCACAAATGGCGTCCTGGGTGGTGGATTAGAGAAGACTGGCAGAGGAGGTGGTAGGTAAGAAGTAGAGAATGACACGGGGACAAATTTTCCCCCGTCCCCGCAGGAACTCAATTTCGCCGTCCCTGCAAAATCTGTCTTAACTGCACAAGTCTCAAACGCTTAGGATTTTAAAGTGTTTGAGGCTTGTGTAGATGAGGACAGAGCTTTCAGGAATGGGGCAGGAAAAGAACTCGCGTGGATGGGGAAAAATTTGTCCCCGTATCATTCTCTAGTAAGAAGCTCTGCTCACTGACAGTTTCTGCAGATTGGAGGACAGTGCAAGGGAAGATCGTGCCAAACAAACTTACTGCACTTCTTTGAGGGGGTAAACAGCCAGTTGGACAAAGGGGAACCTGTAGACATCATTTACCTTGACTTCCAAAAGGCCTTTGACAAGGTACCCCATGAGCGGCTACTTAGGAAGCTGTGGAACCATGGGGTGGAAGGGGATGTACACAGATGGATCAAACACTGGTTGGCAGGCAGGAGACAGAGGGTTGGAGTGAAGAGTCACTACTCGGGCTGGAGGAAAGTCACGAGCGGAGTTCCGCAGGGGTCTGTACTTGGACTGCTGCTGTTCAATGTATTTATTAATGTCCTGGAAACGGGGACGAAATGTGAAGTTATAAAATTTGCGGACGACACTAAACTCTGTAGAAGGGTTAGAACTACGGAAGAGTGTGAGGACCTACAAAGGGACCTAAACAAACTGGAGGAGTGGGCGAATAAATGGCAGATGAAATTCAATGTAGGGAAATGCAAGGTCATGCATATAGGGAGAAAGAACCCGATGTTCAGCTACCAAATGGGGGGATTAGTATTAGAGGGAAGTAACCTTGAAAGAGATTTGGGTGTACTGGTGGATACAACAATGAAGTCAACGGCGCAATGCGCAGCAGCCGCGAAGAAGGCAAACAGAATGTTGGGTATTATTAAAAATGGTATTACGACCAGAACAAAAGAAGTCATCCTGCTGTTGTATCGGGCAATGGTGCGCCCGCACCTGGAGTACTGTGTTCAGTATTGGTCACCGTACCTTAAGAAGGATATGGCAATACTTGAGAGGGTCCAGAGGAGAGCAACACGAATGATTAAGGGCATGGAAAACCTTTCATACACTGAAAGATTGGAGAGGCTGGAGCTCTTCTCCCTGGAAAAGCGGAGACTCAGAGGAGACATGATAGAGACCTACAAGATCATGAAGGGCATAGAGAAAGTAGAGAGAGATAGATTCTTCAAATTTTCAAAACATAAAAGAACAAGAGGGCATTCAGAAAAATTGGAAGGGGATAGATTCAAAACAAATGCTAGGAAGTTTTTCTTTACTCAGCGGGTGGTGGACACCTGGAATGCGCTTCCAGAGGACGTAATAGGGCAGAGTACGGTACTGGGGTTTAAGAAAGGATTGGACAATTTCCTGTTGGAAAAGGGGATAGAGGGGTATAGATAGAGGATTACTGCACAGGTCCTGGACCTGTTGGGCTGCCGCGTGAGCGGACTACTGGGCACGATGGACCTTAGGTCTGACCCGGCAGAGGCATTGCTTATGTTCTTATGTCCTGTGAGCGTCGGGAGCAGTTCAGAGCATTCAGTGCATCGGCTGGCGCTAAAAACTGTTTTACAGTTTTGTAGAAGGGGAGGGGGATAGTTTGTTTCATAGTATTCTAACTTTGAAAGAGCTTTGCAATTCTCACTTTTATGCAGTAGCGTACCTGGGGGGGGGGGGGTGGTCCGCCCCGGGTGCATGCCCCAAGGGGGTGCACAGGAGAGAGCTGAGTGTTCTCCCTAGGGCAGGGGTGCCCAATTTGACAGGTAGCTCGCCAAGGCAAAGTGAGTCGATCACCCAGTACTTACTTTGCCTTGGCGATCTATCGGGCCGATCAGTCTTCCTCTCCCCGATGTCAATTCTGCTGTTGGAGAGGAAGTTCGGGCCAGCCAATCGCTGCCTGGCTGGGCGGAACTTCCTCTCCGATGGCAGAATTGACGTCGAGGAGAGGAATGCTGGTCGGCCCGAAGCAGGGAGAGTATGGGGCGTCGTCGACTTTGGGGCCTGTTATCCATTGGTGGCAGTTTGGGTCCTGTTCCCCGATGGCAGTGGCTTGGGGAAGGGCAGGGAAAAAGAAAGAAAGGGGGCAGGCAGGGAGACAGAAGGAAAGAAGAGAAACAGAAAAAAAGAAAGGGGGCATGAAGAGAGAAAGAAAGAAAGGTCAGGGAGAGAGGAAGAAAAAGTTGGGGGAGGGAATGAGATGTGGAGGAGAGGAAGTATACAGGCTGAAAGAAAGATTGGATGCACAGTCAGAAGAAGAAAGTGCAACCAGAGACTCATGAAATCACCAGACAAGGTAGGAAAAATGATTTTATTTTAAATTTAGTGATCAAAATGTGTCTGAATTTATATCTGCTGTCTATATTTTACAATATGATCCCCTTTTACTAAACCGCAATAGTGGTTTTTAGCGCAGGGAGCCTATGAGCGTCCAGAGCAGCGCTGGGCATTCAGCGCAGCTCCCTGCGCTAAAAACTGCTATTGTAATTTAATAAAAAGGGTGGGGGTGGGTGGGGGGGTATTTGTCTATTTTTGTATGGTTGTTACTGAGGTGACAGTGCATAGAGTCATCTGCTTTGACCTCTTTGAAAAAACCCCGGAATAGGAATGATAATTAACAATTCTATGCATACATTGTGGTTTGTGTTTTTTTAAAATTTTATTGTTGATAGATCATTTTGACTTGGCCACAAAGGTAAGAGGGAGGGAGGGAGGGGAGCTGCTGAAAGACATCTAGTAATCCTTGCAGGCTTGACTGTGCAGGGAATTATCTTTGTAAATCATGTTATGTGACTGGCATTATTTAGACTTTAATTTCTATGAATGAATAGAATGAAAATGATATAAAATTACTTGCTTGTTTTTATGTGCATGCGCTGAAGGAAAGTGGAGAGAGAGTGGGCTGAGGACGCTGAAGGGAAATGGGGAAGAGAGAGTGGGGAGAAGACGCTGATTTATAAATTGACAATTGTACAGAATATTGTTTCTTTTTATACTTTAATATAAACAATTCAAAGCTTGTGTGGATGGAATCAGGTGGTTTGTGGGGATGGGGACTGAGCTTACAGGGATTAGTCCAATAAAATGATATTTTTTTATTTCTCATTATTTGTTTTATTTTTATTTGTTAATTTGTAAAGTGGTGATTGTTATGTATCAGTTTTTTCAAATTTACATCTACTGTCTTTATATTTTGCACTGTATTAGAGGACATGTGTTACTGTTTTTGTGGTGTTGCATTGTATCCAGGGTCTGGTTTCTTGGCGGTTCAGTTTAACTTTTGTCTACATATTTCTATTTTTAGTTTGTGATTATTCCATATTGGCCGAGAGTGTATCTCTGTTCTGTGTGTATGAAAAGGACATAGTTTTCAGTTGGCATTGACTACAGGATCAATTGACTGTGCGGGATCTGGCTTGTTTAGTTTTACAATGTATGTGCTGGTGTTCTAGTGCTCACTGCAGTGTTTAAGATGCTGCCTTTTCCTAGGTACACTCTTGTTGTGCGATAAGTGGATTGTTACTAAAAGTCATATTTTTCATATAGATGGGGGGGTGTCAAAAAATGATGGGCCCCGGGTGCCACATACCCTAGGTACGCCACTGCTTTAATGACTGGTTCTATTTCATTGTAATCTATTTTGTTCACTAACTAGGATTTGTCAGAATATAAATATGAAGATTAGTTTAATAATGAGAAATCATGTTGATCGAATCAGCACTTAAATGCTTTACTGAGGCTTTTTTCCCCATTCTGTCTTAATGAGACAATTTAATATTGAACCTTCAGATTAAGTAGACAGTAGAGCATTGATGGAGTACTGTAGATAAACTAGGCTTATTGTTTCTACTAGGGCTGAAGTTGTCATATTTCATTTTGTCTCTTAGGGTCTAAAGTGGTCAGACTATTGTCTACCTGTGGCACGCAGTCCCGAAGATCCTAACAAATTAGTGGCTGAGACGAGTGTGGATAACTTCAGCAGGCTGGGAATAGCATTCATGGAGAACAGGCTTCACATGGACAATGGGTTGGTGCTGCACAAGCTCGTCTGTAAGTAGACCAGTCAATTTTTGGCCTTCTATCTTCTAGTGGGGGTTTTTTCCTCCACAGAAGCATAAAAATTTGAAGTGTCTTCATTTTGGGGGATTTTTCTTTAACTTTATCATCATGCAACAATACTCTAACCAAAAAATTTTTTTTTTTTCCCCCCAATGCTGTTTTGTAACAATAGTTCTAGTTTTGGTGACTTAATAATATAGAGCAGGGGTGTCAAAGTCCCTCCTGGAGGGCCGCAATCCAGTCAGGTTTTCAGGATTTCTCCAATGAATATGCATGAGATCTATTTGCATGCACTGCTTTCATTGTATGTTAATAGATCTCATGTATATTCATTGGGGAAATCCTGAAAACCCGACTGGATTGTGGCCCTCCAGGAGGGACTTTGACACCCCTGGTATAGAGGTAGACAAGTAACTTTGGCCTCATGGCCACATTGAGGGATAGATATTAGGGACGCACTGGATGCTATTGTATCTCCTTTCGTACTTCCCTCTCCATTAATGAACCCTGAATACCATAGGCTGTGGGAAGGGGCCTATGGTATTAGGCCAATGGTAAAAGACCCTTCCCAGTGAATCCCAGGATGCACCGGGCAGAGGCAGGCTGCTTATTTGAAGAAGCGGGCCCAAGACAGGAGGGAGTGGCATCCCTCCTGCTGAACTTTTCTACCAAAAGGTATGGAGTGTTGGGTGGTGGTGGGTCTTGGCCCATATAGGTTGTTGGTGGTGGTGGGGGGGTGTGGTTTTGTGGTCAGCTCATTAGACCACGGTATGTTTTTTGGTGTTGGGTGGGTGGGGCTTTGTGGAAGGAGGGGGGAATTGGACAGCTCTGGGTGGGAGGGAAGGAGAGAACGCTTCATTTTTTAATGGGTGGGCAGCAGGGGATTTTTTGCAGATTTGAGCTTTTATGTAGCCTTCTTTTATCCCAGGACAAGCAGGCATGATATTCTCACATGTGGGTGATGTCATCTACGGAGCCCCAGCGCGGACAGCTTTTCAAGCAAACTTGATTGAAGTTTCAAGTTTGCTATGCTGCACCACGCATGTGCATGCCTTCTTGCCCACTAGAGGGCGCATCCCCACCTCGTGGTCCTCAGTTCAGTTTTTTCCGCGGAGCCAGAAGCCCTGTGGAAATTGTGCTCTCTCTTTTTTTGCCTTCTGACACCGCGTCTGAGTCGTTTTTCTCGGTCGCTGTGCTTGCTTTATTTTTTTTATTCGTTCGTGTGTTCGGTAATCGTCACAAAAAAAAAAAAAAAAAAATGATTTTTTCGTTCGGCTCCGGGGGCTCCCGGTAGCCGCGGCCGCGGGACCTCGTTACGTTCCCGGCCGTTTTTCGATTTCATGTCCCGTCCTTTGACGGGCTTTAAAAAGTGCACCCGGTGCGATCGGCTACTTTCTCTCACCGATCCCCACCGGTGGTGCTTACTTTGCCTGGGTCCCGAGCACCCCACCGATTCCTGTCCTCAATGCTCGACTTTTCAGCCAAGAGCTCTCCGCCGCCGTCGTGCCAGGATGGCGGAGCTCTTTGCTGTGGACCCCGCGGCGCAGGCCTCGACGTCGGCCTCGGCTTCGGCCCCGGCCTTGACCTCGGCCTCGCCGAGACATCCTGCTTCGTCGAAGCCGGCGTCCTCGACTTCAAAGTCGACGGGGGGTAAGTCCTCGCTTCCTTCCTCAGTTCCAACTTCGAAGAAGCCATCCTCGGGATCCTCGACGGAGGCGGGTGGGTCGTCTTCGGCCCCGCCCCGAGCGTCGAAGTCGGGTGCCCCGCGGGAATACTCGAGACCGAGGTCGCCCTCGAGGGAGCACCTGCCGGCCCCGGATCTACCGGCCATGATGGGGGTTCCGGTTTTTCAGGACTTGCTCCTTGCCCTCATTGCCTCGGAGCTGTCCGGCGCCCTCGCGCATCTGCAGCCGGCTTCGGCCTCAAGTGCCCCGGCTTCGGCGGCCTCGGTCTCGGTGCCCTCGACTTCGGCCCCCGGGGGGGCGCCGGCCTCGACCCCGACCTTGCCCTCAATCTCGGTCGACCAGCCGGAGCGGAGTGTGCGGCCTCGGGATAAGGTGCGGAAAGTTCGGAGGATCTCTTCCACTTCTTCCTCGTCGAGGTCCTCCCGGGGCTCTTCGCCCTCGGGCCGGCCTCGGGCGAAGCGCCGGCCGAGGAAGCCCAAGCGTCCTCGGGGGTCTCCTCGGAGGCGCGGTCGCTCCTCGCCGACCGGGGCTGAGACGCTGTGTGTCTCGGAGCTCCGCCTCGATAATCCGAGGTTGTTCCGTTCCTCCGAGGGAGGGTTATCGAGAGACTCCTCGCCGAAACGGAAGGGGCATGCCTCGGTGCCTCATACCCTGGGGACTTCCCACAGGGGTTCCTTGGGGCATAGGCGGTCCCCGACCCCGTCGAGGTCGCTCGGGGCGGCCTCGTGGGGCTCGAGGTCTGGTAGGGAACCTCGGTATTCCCGTGAGGCTTCCCCTTCCTTTTTGGCGTCGCGAGCCTCTCGATCTCCCACCCCGCCGTCCAAACCCTCCTCCTTTTCGAGATTTGTGCTTGATATGGGGAGGGCCTTGGACCTGGATCTGGTGTCTGGTTCCCAATACACCAAGGAGTTTTTGGAGGAGCAGGATTTACCTTCTCCCCCGAGGGAGACTCCTCGTCTGCCTCTTAATAAAGTCCTCCATCAGACCTTCCTGAGGAACTTGGACTCCCCTCTTACAGTCACAGCGGTTCCATCTAAAATGGAGTCGAAGTATCGTACCATTCCATGCAAGGGCTTCGAGAAAGCACAACTGTCTCACCAGTCGTTGCTGGTGGAGTCGGCGTTAAAGAAGTCCCAGCCTTCTAGGGTCTCCGCTGCGGTCCCCCCCGGGCGGGAAGGGCAGACCCTGGACAAGTTTGGTCGCCGCCTCTATTCCAATTCCATGATGGCGGCCAGGGTCCTAAATTATGCTTTCACTTTTTCATCTTATCTGAGGCAGATGGTGAAGGCGTTACCCCGTTATCATGGGGTCATGCCGGATTCCCATAAGGGGGACTTTGGCAAATTTATGGCCGACTTGTCACAACTGCGTCTATACCTTTTTCATGCGGTTTACGACGCATTTGAGTTGGCCTCCAGAGTCTCCGCCTTTGCAGTAGCGATGTGCCGTCTTGCATGGCTCCGAGCGGTTGATATGGACCCGAACTTACAGGAGCGCCTGGCCAATCTGCCATGTGTTGGATCGGAATTGTTCGATGAGTCCTTGGAGGCGGCGACCAAACGCCTGTCCGAACATGAGCGCTCCATCGCCTCCTTGATCCGTCCTAAGCCACGGGTACCGCCACAGAAGCCATTTAGATCTCCACCGCGGAGATACCCTCAAAAGTCGACGCCAGCATTCTCTAGGCCTCCGGCCCGGCGCCCTCCGCAGCAGGGCAGAGGGGGCCAACCTAAACCTCAGGCGCAAGGGGCGTCTAAGCCAGCGCCGTCTTTTTGACGTGATGAGCGGATGGGGGCGGGCCCCCTCCGCACTCTTGACGGACCCCCTGCCCATCGGGGGCTGGCTGCGGGCCTTTCATTCGGCCTGAGCGATGATCACGTCAGATGCTTGGGTGCTCCGTCTCATCTCCGAGGGTTACTCGCTGAACTTCTCAGCCTCGCCTCCGGAACAACCTCCAGAAACCTCTCTTTCCAGTCGAGCCCAGCTTCCTCTTCTCCTCTCGGAGGCCAGGGCCTTGTTGAGCCTTCGGGCGGTGGAGCCAGTTCCCCCAAACCAATGGGGGCGGGGGTTTTACTCCCGTTACTTTTTGGTCCCAAAGAAGACCGGGGACTTACGCCCCATTTTAGACCTCTGGAAGCTCAACAAGTTCCTGGTCCGAGAGAAGTTCCGTATGTTATCGCTTCCGGTTCTCTACCCTCTGTTGGAGGAGGGGGATTGGATGTGCTCCCTGGACTTGAAGGAAACGTACACTCATGTTCCGGTGCATCCTGCCTTCCGCAAGTTCTTACGGTTCCAGGTGGGGGAGTTGCACCTTCAGTATCGAGTCCTTCCTTTCGGGCTGGCGTCGTCCCCTCGAGTCTTCACGAAGTGCATGGTGGTAGCCGCGGCTGCCCTGAGGTCTCGGGGGCTACAGGTCTTTCCTTACCTGGACGATTGGCTGATCAAGGCATCGTCCAGGGAGGGGGTTATCTCAGCGACCCAACAGACTATCACTTTCCTTCAAAGTTTGGGGTTCGAAGTGAACTTTCCCAAATCGCAGCTGTGCCCTGCTCAATCCCTTCAGTTTATCGGGGCCATGCTGGACACGGTTCGCCTTCGTGCGTTCCTCCCCCCTCCGAGGTTGGAGGCTCTGCTTCGACTGTGCCGTCAGATTTCGCTGCAGCGCTCCGTCTCAGCGCATCGTCTGATGATTCTGCTGGGCCATATGGCGTCGACGGTTCATGTCACACCGTTCGCCCGATTGCACCTGAGACTCCCTCAGTGGACCTTGGCCTCCCAGTGGCGTCAAGATCGGGACCCTCTCTCCTTGCCTGTAACAGTGACTCCTTTCTTGAAACGCTCGCTCCATTGGTGGACCAACTCTTCCAATCTTTCCAGGGGTTTGCTCTTTCTCGTCCCTCCGCATCGCAAGGTCCTGACCACGGACTCTTCGGAGTACGCGTGGGGGGCTCATCTCGACGGTCTGCGGATTCAAGGTCTATGGTCGGCGGAGGACCGTCTTTGTCACATCAATGTGTTGGAGCTTCGTGCCATTTTTCTGGCTGCTCGAGCGTTCTGCCACCTGCTGCACGATCAGGTAGTACTCGTGCGGACGGACAACCAAGTGGCAATGTATTATGTAAACAAGCAAGGGGGGACGGGCTCGTAGTCCCTGTGCCGGGAAGCTCTGCGCCTTTGGGAATGGGCGGTCTCCCAGAACATCTTCCTGCGGGCGGTTTACATTCAGGGAGAGAAGAATTGTCTGGCCGACAAACTCAGCCGTCTTCTCCAGCCGCACGAGTGGTCGCTAAACTCTCGAGTTCTGCGCGAGGTCTTCGACCGCTGGGGGACCCCTCAGGTGGATCTGTTTGCCTCTCCGGAGACTCGCAAACTGCCTCTCTATTGTTCTCCAATGTACTCCCCGGACCGTCTCGAGGCCGATGCCTTCCTTCTCGAGTGGGGAGGGAGGTTCCTTTATGCGTTTCCGCCTTTCCCTCTGATCTTGAGGATGTTGGTTCATCTCAAGTCATCCAGAGCCACTATGATTCTCATTGCGCCTCGTTGGCCTCGTCAGCACTGGTTCTCCCTGCTCCTTCAACTCAGTGTCAGGGAGCCTCTGCTTCTGCCTGTTTTTCCCTCTCTACTGTCTCAGAGTCGGGGTTCGCTGTTGCATCCCAATCTTCAGTCCTTACATCTGACGGCTTGGTTCCTTTCCCCCTGACTTCGGTTTCTGTTTCTCAGTCAGTCAGGGAGGTGTTGGAAGCCTCGCGCAAGGTCTCGACTCGGCTTTGTTATTCCCAGAAGTGGACCAGATTTTCATCCTGGTGTTCCTCGCACCATTTGGATCCGAGTTCGGTTCCGGTGTCCTCAGTTCTGGAATATTTGTTGCATTTGTCCAAGTCTGGGCTGAAGACGACTTCCATTCGGGTGCATCTCAGTGCTATTGCTGCTTTCCATCGGCATCTAGAGGGGCGATCTCTCTCTCTTCATCCTCTGGTGGTTCGTTTCATGAGGGGTCTAGTGAATGTTAATCCTCCTCTGAAACCTCCTCCTGTGGTTTGGGATCTTAATGTGGTCTTGGCTCAGTTGATGAAACCTCCTTTTGAGCCTATTGACAAGTCTCTTCTTAAGTTTCTCTCTTGGAAGGTGATCTTTTTGCTTGCGCTCACGTCCGCTCGTTGGATTAGTGAGCTGCAGGCTTTGGTTGCTGACCCGCCCTTTACTGTGTTCCATCATGACAAGGTGGTTCTTCGCACCCATCCTAAATTTTTACCTAAGGTTGTGTCTGATTTCCACCTCAATCAGTCCATTGTTCTTCCGGTGTTTTTTCCGAAGCCCCACGCTCATCCTGGGGAGGTGGCGCTTCACACGCTTGACTGTAAGAAGGCGTTGGCTTTTTATCTTCAACGCACCAAGCCTCATCGGAAGGTTCCTCAATTATTTTTGTCCTTTGATCCTAATCGGTTGGGACGTCCTGTTTCCAAGCGCACCTTGTCCAACTGGTTGGCTGCTTGTATTTCTTTTTGTTACGCTCAGGCTGGTCTCGAGCTGCATGGTCGGGTCACGGGACATAAGGTCCGAGCGATGGCAGCTTCTGTCGCTTTCCTCCGGTCTACTCCGATGGAGGACATCTGCAAGGCAGCCACTTGGTCTTCGGTTCATACTTTCACCTCCCACTACTGTCTGGATACGTTATCCAGGAGTGACGGCCGGTTTGGCCAGTCAGTTTTGAGAAATCTGTTTTCCTAAATTGCCATCCTCCCACCTGCCCTTTTTTGGTTGGCTTGGAGGTCACCCACATGTGAGAATATCATGCCTGCTTGTCCTGGGATAAAGCACAGTTACTTACCGTAACAGGTGTTATCCAGGGACAGCAGGCATATATTCTCACAACCCGCCCTCCTCCCCGGGGATGGCTTCTTTGCTGGATATGGAACTGAGGACCACGAGGTGGGGATGCGCCCTCTAGTGGGCAAGAAGGCATGCACATGCGTGGTGCAGCATAGCAAACTTGAAACTTCAATCAAGTTTGCTTGAAAAGCTGTCCGCGCTGGGGCTCCGTAGATGACGTCACCCACATGTGAGAATATATGCCTGCTGTCCCTGGATAACACCTGTTACGGTAAGTAACTGTGCTTTCCTGTCAGTGCCTGAGCCAGTCAGCACTCGGGCACTAACAATAAAGTAAGGCTATGACAGCGCAGACCCTGCTGTTAAAGTTTGCACAGGAAACAACATATTTCCTTGCTGTGCATTACACGGAGTGCTTATTATAATACTAATGTGTACCGTGTGCTGATTCGATCAACATGATGTCTCATTATTAAATTAATGTGCACCATGAGGGAGGGACAGGAGCCTTGGGCTTAGTTTCGTCCTCATCCTCCAGGGCTGGTGAACCACTCTGGGTTCATGACATGGGTAGAAAATGCTGCCTAGAACTCTCTTTTCGTGTTGATGCAGAGGTGTGTGGCATCTGGGGACCTCACGGAGAGCCCAGCCAGAGGATTTGCAGGCTTGATTTATTTCCCATGCACCAGGCTTCTCCCTGGAATTTGTGAATCTCTCATGTGGAAAACCTTTCTGATATGTCTAGGACAGGTGATGCAGCTTACGGGTGCACGGCCATTGACCCAGGAGTGTCTTCTCCACTGGTGTCTGCTTCTCGAGTAAGCAAGCTTGCCCCTGGCTCCGGTGACCTTTTGGATCACGATGGGTTGGATGGAATGTCAGACTTCATGCTGCTTTTGTCCTGGGATTCTGACTCGGTCCTGGATGACACCAGTTCCTTGTTTAGGCCCGGCAGCCAAGAGGCATCCCTGGTTCCTGACCAGGGGGAAGATCTTCATATTCCTCTGTCTTTTCAGGTTGGTTTCTGTCCACCATTTTATTTTTGATGCGGTTTCAGAATTGAAGCTGAAAACACAGCCCTTCACTTCCCACTGCACAGTCATGAGCAGTGTTCCCGCTAAGCTGCGTTGGCCTGCGCTCGCGCACAAAATATTACATCGCAGCGCAAAGTTTCTCTTCACAGCGCACACACGCGTCGGTAAGGTAAGGGGACGCATTGGGGGGATTGCACTTCCCCACAATTGCCATGCTTCGGTTCCTCTTCTTCCTTCCTTCCTCCCCCCCCCCCCCCCGCGGGACCCTGCGGCACCATCAACTCTTACTCCCTCTAATGTCGGCCCTGCAGCTCCAGACTTCCTCGCACCTTCTCCCCTCCCCCTTTGGATCGCTATTATTTTAAATGTTATAGCCGCGGAGCTGTATCCATCAGTGGAGATGTCTAACCTCGGCCTGCCCCGGAACTCTTACTGCAACAGTGACTTCCTGTTCCTGCCTAGACGGGCGTCTGCTGCAGTAAGAGTTCCGGGGCAGGCCGAGGTTAGACATCTCCACTGATGGATACAGCTCCGCGGCTATAACATTTAAATTTGGCGGTCACTCAGGTCACCATAGTGTATTGCTCTCTTGAGTGAAGGTGGTGTTATGCTGAAGGATGCTCAGGACTGCGGAGTGGATATGATTCATTAGGAACAATTTAAAGCGCTTCGCTTTCTGTGGGGATCAAGGCTGCTGTTGCACCCTAGAATCCAAACCTATCTGGGCGCAACAAGAATCATCCGCAAATGTGCAATAAGTAAGTTAAAATGAAGGCTGCTGTGTGGAGTACTTGAAAATATTGATTCTGTGATGGGAGATTGAACTTTAAGAAAATGTTGAAAATGCAATTATTTGTCAAATGCCTTCCTGCGCTATGGATAGTCTCTGTTAATGCTTTCCTGTCCTGTAAATGATTTTATGGGATCTTGTGTTTCCATCTTGTAGAATGAATTTAAAAGAAGATTTTAATAATGATACTGTTAGTTAATGTCTTCTTGTGTTTGTCTTGTTGAAACATGTTTAGCATTTCTTAAATATGTAATTTTGTAAACCGCGTAGTTAGTATGCGGTATATAAATTTTTAAATAAATAAAAATTAGCACAGCCCCTGAAGAAACTGCATGGTGAAATGGTTGGGTAACCATCGGGCAGAAGTTAAATGCTCGTTTTTTTAAAATATTCTATCACACACAGTTGTTTTTCTTTCAGCCATTAAAAATTATTATTATATATATATATTATATAATAATAATATTATTATATATATATATATATAATATTATATATATATATATATATATATATATATATATATATATATTATATAATAATATATATATTATTATATATATATTATTATTATATATATTATTATTATTATTATTATATATATATATATATATATATATATATATATATATAATAATTTTTAATGGCTGAAAGAAAAACAACTGTGTGTGATATAGAATATTTTAAAAAAATGAGTATATATATATGCCTTAAAGACCAATGATGAATATAACACCCCAGCAAGGGCACAAAAACATGTTGTAAGTAGTGCCTTGGGTGTATGAGGTCTTGTGAAGAAGTTAGTCATATTCTGTACAAGAGCCATCTGGACCCGACCCAGAGTTTATTGGAAGCTTCTATACTGCTGCTAATGTCTGGAGTACCTGGGCGTTCTCTTTCACACGGCTTGCGGCAGAGTATTTGGTTTTTCCCGAGCCATGCAAACAGAAGCTCCGGAGACAAATTATGTCTCTCTTGGAAATGCAGACGCTGAGTGCTTGGCATTACCTTCAGGTGCTGGGCTCTGTGCTTGTCCCCTGGGCCAGGGCTCAAATGCCACCTCTTCAGAACTCCCTTCTGTCCTGGTGGTCTCCGCAGAAACATCCCCTTCAGCCCCCTTGGACAGGGGTTTCGAGGGTCAGCCTAGCTGGTGGCTTTAGGATGCGTCCTTGTCAAAAGGCATGCCTCTCTGGTTCTCAGACTGGATGACTCTCACGACTGATGCCAGCCTCTTTGGCTGGGGGGCTTATTGCAGGGACCACTTGGTTCAGGGCCAGTGGACTCCCCATCAGAAGTAGTAGTCCATATATTGTCTGGAACTCCAAGCCATTTGGCTGTTCTTAACCACTCTGGAAGACACCCTGGAGGGGAAAGACTGCAAGAGTGTACTCCGACAATGCCATGGTTGTGGTGTACGTGAACAGGCTGGGAGGGGGGGCACAAGGAGCACCTCCTTGCGACTGGAAGCTCAGATGCTCTTCCAGTGGGTGAAAGCCCACCTTCGAGCTCTTTCCGCTGTCCTCACCCCGTCTCCATGAACTCTGATCCCATCTGCACAAGCCTCGAATAGTTAAGATTTTATATTGAAATACAGTGGTGCCTCACACAACGAACTTAATTCGTTCCAGGAGCAAGTTTGTTATGCGAAAAGTTCGTTATGTGAAACGCGTTTTCCCATAACAATACATGTTAAAAAAAATAATTCGTTCTGTAGCATAAAATATGCTAAGATGACATAAAAAAAGATAAATTTTTGGTTATTATTTTTATTTAGATACATCTAAAAACATAATTGTTTTTTAAAACAACACACATTTTTTAAATTTAAAGACAGACTAAGTAGAGTCTAATTTTACAGTGAGAGGGCAGAGTCTCAGCGGCAAAAACTGGGACTTAACTGTTCATTTTTTTTTTTTTTTCTACCGTGTTTCCCCGATGATAAGGCAGGGCCATCAAATAAGACAGCCCCCCCTTTTTAGAAAAAAATGTAAAATAAGGCACCCCCCCGCAAATAAGCCACCCACCGATACCTGCGCTTACCCGAATCGGGTGGTACGGTGGGTGACTCCGTGTGGTCCCTGGCACCCCCGACACGATCGGGGCAAGAGGGAGCTCAAGCCCTCTTGCCCCCCCCCGACTCCCCGACACGATCGGGGCAAGAGGGAGCTCAAGCCCTCTTGCCTCCCCGACTCCCCGACACGATCGGGGCAAGAGGGAGCTCAAGCCCTCTTGCCCCCCCGACTCCCCGACACGATCGGGGCAAAAGGGAGCTCAAGCCCTCTTGCCCCCCCGACTCCCCGACACGATCGGGGCAAAAGGGAGCCCAAGCCCTCTTGCCCCGCCGATTCCCCAACTCCCCGACAATATCGGGCCAGGAGGGAGCCCAAGTCCTCCTGGCCACGGCGACCCCCTAACCCCACCCTGCACTACATTACGGGCAGGAGGGATCCCAGGCCCTCCTGCCCTCGACGCAAACCCCCCCTCCCCCCAACGACCGCCCCCCCCCAAGAACCTCCGACCGCCCCCCCAGCCGACCCGCGACCCCCCTGGCCGACCCCCACGACACCCCCAACCCCCTTCCCCGTACCTTTCTGTAGTTGGCCGGACAGACGGGAGCCAAACCCGCCTGTCCGGCAGGCAGCCATCGACGGAATGAGGCCGGATTGGCCCATCCGTCCCAAAGCTCCGCCTACTGGTGGGGCCTAAGGCGCCTGGGCCAATCAGAATAGGCCCGGGAGCCTTAGGTCCCTCCTGGGGGCAGGGCCTGAGGCACATGGTCGGGTTGGGCCCATGTGCCTCAGGCCCCGCCCCCAGGAGGGACCTAAGGCTCCCGGGCCTATTCTGATTGGCCCAGGCGCCTTAGGCCCCACCAGTAGGCGGAGCTTTGGGACGGATGGGCCAATCCGGCCTCATTCCGTCGTTGGCTGCCTGCCGGACAGGCGGGTTTGGCTCTCGTCTGTCCGGCCAACTAGCAAAGGTACGGGGAAGGGGGGTGGGGGTGTCGTGGGGGTCGGCCAGGGGGGTCGCGGGTCGGCTGGGGGGGCGGTCGGAGGTTCTTGGGGGGGGGCGGTCGGTGGAGGGGGGGAGGGGGGTTTGCGTCGAGGGCAGGAGGGCCTGGGATCCCTCCTGCCCGTAATGTAGTGCGGGGTGGGGGTAGGGGGTCGCCGTGGCCAGGAGGGTTTGTGCTCCCTTCTGGCCCGATATTGTCGGGGAGTCGGCGGTCCTTCGGGGTGGGGGTGCGAGTGGTCCTGCCAGGGGGGGCAGGGCAGGGCGGGTAAACGGAGAGTCGGGACAGCGCACGGAGAGTCGGGGAGGGCGAAAGGAGAGTCGGGGTGGCCAGAGGAGAGTCGGGGCGGGCGAAAGGAGAGTCGGGGTGGCCAGAGGAGAGTCGGGGCGGGCGAAAGGACAGTCGGGCAGCATGCGCGTTATACCCGTGAGCGCGGTATACAAAAGTTTTTATACATAATATTGTGGTTTCTGCGCGCTATACCCGTGTGCGCGTTATACACGGGTGCGCGTTATCTGCGTGAAAATACGGTAAAGGAGTTGGAGTCAAAGGTGTTATGTACCAACTCCACACCCCTTGTTGCATGGCCAAAATTTATGAGTTTTTGAACAAAAGCATTAATTATATGGTTAAAATATTGGTAAGAGTATGGTCAAGAGAATTCTTCATTTTTGTGCATATGACATGAAAAATATTGTGAGTAGACAAGGCCTTCTCTCCAATGGTTGTAGGCGTTTTAAGGGGCTTTGGGGGAAGGGTGGGAAAATTGATGTTTTGGGGAGTAGGTACTCTGTTCTTTGAGTTTTGTATAGTTCCTGTGTGATGTGATATTTACAGTGGTGCCTCGCATAACGGACGCCTCGCACAGCGAACGCTGCGCACAACGAACTTTATGTCTTGATCCGTACAACGAACTTCGTTTCACACAACGAAGTCGCCCAAGCTGCATCCATGGACTAAAGTCAGCGGGCCGTTGCTTCGACTAATCAAGGCCCAAAGACAACGCACATTTGCTACATGAACAGAAATTGGCGTACCTATTTGTACAATAAGTTTTTGATAGAACATTGATATATCCATCCGTCTACTTCTCAGACTCTGCCCAGAAATAACAATCTACCCAGAAGTACCTTGCATAGGTCTTGCCTCTGCCTCGTCATTCTCTTGCCGCCGCCAGAGGAACCCGAGCGCTTTAGAAAATAGAACGAGCATGGTTGCTTTACAGCTGGCAGAAAAATCGACTCTAAGAGCATGCGCCAGCAACACACTCCGCACTACCAACTGCGCGCCGAGCAACAGAAACGTCAGGAGAAACTCCACCCACTCTGCGTGACCACGTATGACTCAAGACCCTCCCCCCCACCTTATCTTGGAAAATATCTCTCAACTCTTAGCGACGTTTCCTTTGAGCTGCGCACCATTTTTGAAGCTTTCCCATATCTTCACCTCCCACTGCCAGCCAAGACCTTATAGGTACGGGGGGGGGGGGGAGGGGGGGTCGTGGAAGTTGGCAGGCCTGGGGATGGAAGGGCAGTCGAAATACGGTATGTTGGAGCAGGGGATGAGAGGGAGGGAGAGAAGGGGAAATATTGGACAAGGGCAGAAGGGATGCTAAATCATAGGGTGACAGGCAGAGAGAACAACAGGAAAAAGAGTGGAAGCAATCTTGAACCCTGAGGGTGAGGGAAGAGAGAGGTGGTGAGATGATTGATCATGGGGAGAGGGACAAAAGGGAATAGAGATGGGATAGGAAGATAGTGGAAGTAAAAGGACAGGGAGATGTATGTTTTTAGATGTATCTAAATAAAAATAATAACAAAAAATTTATCTTTTTTTATGTCATCTTAGCATATTTTATGCTACAGAACGAATTATTTTTTTTAACATGTATTGTTATGGGAAAACGCGTTTCACATAACGAACTTTTCGCATAACAAACTTGCTCCTGGAACCAATTAAGTTCGTTGTGTGAGGCACCACTGTATATTCTGCCAACTCCCAATTAGGTACAAAGCAATAACAATCATTGAAACTGCTCTAGATTAAAAAAAAAAAAAAGTGAGAACTTTAACAAAAGAACTTTTTAAACAAGTAGGTCTTCAAATTTCTTTGAAACACAAAGTAAGAAGATTCAGATTTCAAATCTCTAGTTAGTTCCAAAAATGTATTAATTTGATGACAAATAGAATGTGATAAACTTTTATCCCAAATACCTTGAAAAGACGGATAATACATTTAGGGGTCCTTTTACTAAGGTGCGCTAAATGCTAACATGTCCATTATAGTCTATGGACGCGTTGGCGTTTAGCGCACGCTAAAACGGCTTGCACGCCTTAGTAAAAGGACCCCTATATGAGATTTTTGGTTCAATGTAATAAAAACGTTGACTTTGACAGTATTGTGAGCAGATTCCTCTATTTTTCCTTTTTGTTCTGTTCTGTTAATTGCTTGAAAGTGTTTCTATTGTTGGTACTTTAAATGCATTTGTATTTTGTTTTGGTTCCTAGCGGTCCATATACAAGACTCATCTTTTGAGGAGCTGGAGCAGCTGCCCCATGATTCAGAAGAGCATATTGCTGACAAAAAAGCCTCAGGGGCAATAACACCTGGAATTGTCAAACAGGGGAAGAGAATAACTGAAGGCTTGGAGGAGCTTGGAGAGAAAGAGAGCCATCCTTCAGATGAGATGTGTAGTCCTCCCACAAATGTATCAGGAACTAGGATCCGGGACCATCACCATCACTTACACCTTTCAAGCTGCCATGAGTGTCTAGAACTTGAGAACAGCACGATAGAATCAGTTCGCTACACCTCTGCGGAGAACATTCCGGATCTTCCTGATGATTGCAAAGGTATAGAGAACAGCCATGAGACTTGTCTTGCTAGCCATCTAGAGACTGCCAACCTGAAAGGGAAGCCGCCCAATATTCTGTTGTATGTGGGTTCCGGCACCACAGCCACAGAAGCCAGGGCGGAGCAGATCAAATTGGTGTTGATGGAGTGCATTGCTTCCGAGTGCTATGTGATCTATAGCCTAGCTGAAGAGCAGGTCTTGACAGCCCCCTGGCTCGAGAACTGCTTGCTGCTGGTGGTGGCAGCAGAAGAGCCCCTATCGGAAGATGTTCAGCAGCGATTCCTGTCCTACGTGGCTAAAGGTGGCAAAGTTTTAGGGCTTTCAACTTTGTTTACTTTTGGCAGCGTCCGGATAAGGAGCAAATGTGGCATGGGGGAGGCCACTCAGTCTCTGGTGTTCACAAAGACTGAAAGTGGCAAAATCACTTTCCAGGTGCTGACCAGTGGTGCTGTTTTTGACGTGCAGGATGGAGAAAAACTGGACAATGTGGAACTCTGGGCTCACTTGAACAATGCGGAGAAGGACGTGATGATAGTTCGCCTGCCTTATGGAGAAAATGGAGGAGAAGCCATTCTTAGCCAGGTACAGAGTGTGCTAGTATATGTTTGCTAAGTAATTGATCTTGGTAAGAGTTTGTTATCTATATAGGAAAGAAATCTATCTGTTCATTTCGCATTCGGTAAAGGAAAGAAGAACCTAAGATGCAGCCAAACTTAAAATAAATTAGTTGATGACTCCCAGGGCATGAAAAATCAGCCATGTCTACTCTGGGTTTTCATTGTAGACCTAAATAGATGGAAAAATTGGTTAAACATTTGTCGCTTTGGGGTGGATAGGATGGAAAAGAAAAATGAGAACAAGTGAAATGTGTAGAGCAAGCATGTTAAACTCGAGTCCCATGAGAACTGGCAGCAGCCATTCAGTTAGTGGCGCAGGGCCGAGCAGGAGCTCGAAAAGCTCGCTCCTGCCTGCCAGCCCAGGTGCGCCGCTGGCTGCTGGTCGTGAAATCGGACGGAGGAACTCAAGTGCTGAAAGTTTGTTCCTGTCCATACACCGCTGGACCACCAGGGAAAAGGGGAATTGTTAATATCAGCCGGGATGGGAGACAGGAGGGATCCCTCCTGTCCTGGCCTAATGGCAAGCCTGCAGCAAGTCCGATAGGGTGTTGGGTGGTCACCAGGTGATGATCCAAATATAGGAAGAGACCCCCATTTTTGGGGGCCAAAAATCTCATCCTATATTGGCATATATACGGTAAGTGCCATTCTGAGTGATTATTTTGTCTCCTTCAGGTGCGATTAGAAATGTCTCCCAGCTCTTTGGAAGTCCGAACTGATGAAGATTTCAACACACTGAAGATGAGCAATGCTAGGAGATATGAAGTCCTGACGAAGATCCTGAGCAGTCTGGGTCTGGATTGTGAAATGAAAGAATTGCCTTCCTTAGCTCCTCTCTACCTGCTGTCTACAGATGAGGTGAATCTTATGTAAATCTTAAACCATTAGGACCCACAGAACTGTGAAAATGAGATTTTGAGTCCTGACTTGGATCTGCACAATCACTGGTAAAATCTTTTAAACCACTGGTGAATCTAACATTTGAGAAAGGGTTGCTGGCCCAAATATTGCAGAATTTGATTCCCAGTCTTTAAGTGTAAGCCTGCTGTTCCTTCATGCTCTTCAGTTTAAAGGGAGAGTTTTTACAGTTCAGCTATAGCCCCTTTCAGTTCCTTGATTACCCTCGGATGGATGCCATTCGGTCCCAGGGATTTATCATTTTTTTAAGCCTATCAATCTGCCTGCATACCTCTTCTAGACTGACCGTCAACCCTGTCAGTTTCCCGTCTTCGTTCCCCACATATAGCCTGTCGGCTTCCGGTATATTCTCTTTGGTTAATACAGACGCAAAAAATGTGTTCAGTTTGTCAGTGATGGCTTTGTCCTCCTTTAGTCCTCCCTTTATTCCATGGTCATCCAACGGCCCCACTGCTTCCTTTGCGGGTCGTTTCCCCTTAATATATCGAAAGACCTGCTTGAAGTTTTTTGCCTCCTTGGCTATTTTTTCCTCGTAGTCTATTTTGGCCCCTCTTACCGCCTTATGGCACCTGCTTTAATGCTGTTTGTGCTTTTTCCAGTTTTCGTCTGTTTTTGACCTTTTCCATTCTTTAAATGAAGTCTTCTTGCCTCTGATCGCTTCCTTCACTGGTTCCTTGTCCTTTTTCATCTTGGATCCCATGTTGACACGTGGTATATATAGATTTTGCACCTCGGTGACTGTCCTTAAAAAGGGACCATGCTTGCTCTAGCATCTTTAGAGTGCTTAGCCTCGTCTTAATCTTCTTCCCCACCATGAGTCTCATTCCTTCTTAATACCTCCTTTTTTCTACTTGCCATACCTCTCCCTATGCACCCTAGCATGGTTGCTGAACTGTAGGAAAGAAATTTCAGGATACCTTTATGGAACTCATTTGGCAGGGCTTTGGGATCCCTTCCTGCTCAGGTATTTTGAGCTGGGTTGGGGGACTGGGCAGTAGCTGGAGGGGAAGGGTGCTGCCATCAAGACATTGTCACCACCCATTTGGTGATAGGCCCACCCAAAATTGGAGGTCTGGCTATGCTGCTGCTTATAAAGCTAAATAGATTTGGAAACTCTTGATTGTGAATTTTATTTCTGAGGAAATTTAGTATTTACATTTTAAAAGTTGTTGTTTACCTGAGCTCACATTGTCATGCATGTACAACAGGAGACGGCCATGCTGATCCTTTAAAATTGGACTCCAAGATAAAAAACTGATTACAGTATTTGACAGCTGAAAGTTGTCTTTTAGAAAAAAAATCATCATTTGCAAGTTGAAGAGGAAAATATGTAAAGATGGAAAAAGAGAGGAAACATAGGAATAAGTCAAAGGAGGATACTGTAGCGTCAAGGAAGAATTCATGGTGAAGAGAAAATAAACCTGACCTTAGTTTGATCAGTCCTGGAGTTATTCCAGTGGAAGGTATGCACCACTAGGTGGCGCTTTAAGACTAGGTATAGGAATAAATCGCCCATCCTGTTACACAGGTAAGGCAGGCACTCTACATTCCACCAACCCCACTTCAATATTCAATCTAGTTTACATAGAAAGGGAGAGACCTTTTTTTTTTTTCATTTTGCTGAACAGCAGCTTAAGAAAGGCTTCCATCACATAGATTTTTGTGTTGTTTTTTTTTTGTGGGCTTTGGCTTGTGAAGGAAGAGAGAAGTAGGAGGGAAGACTATAGGATTTATGTGCTTTTGCAGAAATTGACATTCTTCTCTAAAGGGTAAAAGGCATACTGGGGGAAAAGCCCATTGCCTCTTAAAGATGTAATAAAATAAAATAAAAAGTTAACTTAGCTCAAAGTAAGATACAAGTAAGACCATGTGTGTTGCTTGTGTCCAAGTACCTTAGGAATAACATTAATAGCATAGTGATATGCTGTCTCTCTTTATATATAGCCAAAGTTCTTTAGAGACACTTATTTCAAACACTTTTTGCTTACACTAATAAGCCAGTTAGAGACAAATGGGTGTTCATGCAAATGGGTATTGATCATCACAGAAAGAGGATGACGGGCAAAAATATCTGGAAAAGTTGAGAGGCTGGTCGAGTACTCAAGAAAGCAAAGATGCAAATAGAAGAAAAAAATAGCCAAAACGGTAAAACGGAGGAACAAGACATTTTTTAGATATAATAGTGATAGGAGGAAGTGCTATCTTGAGACTCGGAGGTAAAGGTAAGAAATACTCATATGAAGAAGCTAATTAAGATAAGGCTGAATTACTTAACAAATATTTTTGTTCTATGGTAGACCCTGAATGATTTTCAGAGGATTGTGTTCGTGAGGAGCTAGCTATAGTAAAGATGGACAAAGCAATAGAGCCAGATGGTGTATATCGACGGTCTCAAACCTACAGCTTGTGGGCCACATGCGGCCCGCCAGGTCCTTTTTTTCAGCCTTTGGTCTGGACGCGATGATTGAGTGCTCCCTTGCTGCAGTTGGTTGTTCCTGTCAAAGCTGCGGCCACTCCTCGTGCGATCTGCGCCTGCTTCGGAAGCCTCTCTGACGCAGGCGCGGATTGCTTGAGGAGCTGCCACCCGCAGCTTTGAACAGAACAACCGACTGCTGCAAGGGAGCCGGCCAGAAATGCTGCTGCTGCACAGTGGAGTGGGGAGGTAAGGGGGAAGAGAAATGCTGCTGCTCCACCCAATTGGGGAGAGAGAGTGAAGGAGGGAGAAGGAAGACAAGGGAGAGGAGCGGAACGAGAGATGCTAAGTCTATGGGAGGGAGGGAAAGGAAAGGAGATACCAGTCTATGGAGGGGGAGGGAGAGATGCCAGGGCATGGGGGAAGGGAAGGAGACATATGCCAGGCCAGGGGAAAGAAAGGAAGGAATGGAGAGAAAGGAAGGAGAGAGATATCAAACCATGGAAATAGGGAGGGAAGGAGAGAGAGATAGGAAGGGAAGGTAAGACATGGAAAAGTAGATTTTGAAAAGAAAGCAAAAAAATGGAAAAATTGAAAGTTAAGTTAATGCCAAAGATGGATGCAACTATGTTTCCACTATGGCAGGGACAAAGTAACCAAGGAGTCAGAAAAAATGTAGCTAAAGAAAAGAGCTGACTCTGTATATTAACACACCTCAAGAGCAGAAACTGCTATGCAAAAATATTTGCTCAGAGAAATGTAACTCTAAAGAGGGAGAGGAAACCCCCTCTTGGACGAAAGAGTTTTATCTTCCAATCATTGCTTAATAGATGCAAAAGCAATTCCCACTCAAGGGTGCGAGTAAGTAAAAAAACTGAACTGAATAAATCTCTTAATATTGCTGTATGCTTTCAAAAACTTTCAAACGACTTCAATTCTTGCATTCAGGTTGACACTGGACACTTTACAGTCATGAGGTTGAAAAATAAATAAAGATACTTATCAGGGTCCCGACACGGCCCCGTTTCAGTATCTGCTTCAGGAGACCCCGTCTGATCAAAGCTGAAAAGGGTAACAACCATAAGACAATTCCAAAAAAGTGTCGTTCTTGAAATGAAACCTCTCTGTGCAACCAGAGGTTTCATTTCAAGAACGACACTTTTTTGGAATTGTCTTATGGTTGTTACCCATTTCAGCTTTGATCAGACGGGGTCTCCTGAAGCAGATACTGAAACGGGGCCGCGTCGGGACCCTGATAAGTATCTTTATTTATTTTTCAACCTCATGACTGTAAAGTGTCCAGTGTCAACCTGAATGCAAGAATTGAAGTCGTTTGAAAGTTTTTGAAAGTTTTTGAAAGCATACAGCAATATTAAGAGATTTATTCAGTTCAGTTTTTTTACTTACTCGCACCCTTGAGTGGGAATTGCTTTTGCATCTATTAAGCAATGATTGGAAGATAAAACTCTTTCGTCCAAGAGGGGGTTTCCTCTCCCTCTTTAGAGTTACATTTCTCTGAGCAAATATTTTTGCATAGCAGTTTCTGCTCTTGAGGTGTGTTAATATACAGAGTCAGCTCTTTTCTTTAGTTAAAAGATGGATGCAAGGCAGAAAGTGAAGACGGAGAGAAAAACAGTCAAAGGACAAGAAGGCCCTGGAAACATAGTTAAAAGCTCAGAAAAATAAAGTCACCAGACAACAAAGGTAGGGAAAATGATTTTATTTTCAATATAGTGATTGAAATGTATCAGTTTTGAGGAAGGAAAAATGTTAAACTTTAAACTGTGAGGGCTGCAGAAAAAATAGTTAATGTCTTATTAAAGAAATGACAATTTTGCATGAGGTAAAACTCTTTATAGTTTATAAATCTTATAAAGAGGTTTTTCTGCGGCCCTCCAAGTACCTACAAATCCAAAATGTGGCCTTCAAAGGGTTTGAGTTTGAGACCACTGATGTACATCGAGGGTACAGAAAGAACTTGAGGAAATTCCTCAATGTTTCTTGAGAGTCGGGACTGGTGAAGGCGATGTGGTCCCTCTCCACAAAACGGGAAGTAAGGAAGAGATAGGGAGTTACAGGCCCGTAACTCTGGCTTCATGGTAAGTAAATTAATGGGAACACTATTAAAACAGAGAATAGTGAAGTTTCTGGAATCCAGTGGATTACATGACCCAAAACAAGATGGATTCACTAGAGGCAGGTCTAGTCAGACAAATTTGATCAATTTCTTTGACTGGGTGACCAAAGAATTGGTTATAGGGAGAGCGCGAGATGCAGTGTATTTAGATTTTAGCAAAGCCTTTGACAGTTTTTCACCCAGATGGGCCCCAAAGTGATGGACTGGGTAAGGAACTGGTTGAGTGGAAGTCAACAGAAAGTAGTAGTCAATGGGGATGATTCTGAGGAAAGAGATGTTACCAGTGATGTGCCTCAATGTTCAGTTCTTGGACCTGTTCTTTTTACCATTTTTTAAAGTGATATTGCTGAAGGGTTGTCTAGTAAGATTTGCCTCTTTGCATATGATACCGAAATCTGTAATAGACACCTCTGATGGAGTGGAGAACGTGAGAAAGGATCTAGCAAAGCCTGAGGAATGATCCTAAATTTGGCATCTAAGATTTAAAGCTAAAAAATGTAAGGTCATGCAAAAACCCAAAGGAACGGTACAATTTTGTGCACATTCGATAGCGTACCACACCGCAGGTTGCTGAGCAAGATGAGTTCTATAGGATTGGGCAACACATTGATGAAATGGGTTGGGAACTGGCTTGGAGGTAGGCTTCAGAGGGTAGTGGTGAACGGCACCCCCTCCGAAATGACGGAGTGAAGGTCCTGGGCTTGGTCCTGGGCCCGATCCTATTCAACATCTTTATAAGAGACTTGGCAGAAGAGCTGCGAGGTAAAATAACATTATTCGCCGATGACGCCAAACTAAGCAATGTAGTGGGCAAAAGCACAACAGACATAAATTCAATGTCCGACAACATGATGCACGACCTACTCCTATTGGAGCGCTGGTCTAGGTCCTGGCAACTCAGCTTCAATGCCAAAAAATGCAAAGTCATGCACCTGGGCAGCCAAAACCATGCAAGACTTACACCCTTAATGGCGAGATCCTAACAAGAACTGAAGCAGAACGAGACTTAGGGGTGATCGTCAGTGAGAACATGAAGACTGCCAATCAAGTGGAGCAAGCTTCATCCAAGGCAAGGCAAATCATAGGTTGCATACGCAGGAGTTTCGTCAGCCGTAAGCCGGAAGTCATTATGCCATTGTATAGATCCATGGTGAGGCCCCACCTGGAATACTGTGTGCAATTCTGGAGGCCGCATTACCGTAAGGATGTGCTGAGACTGGAGTCGGTCCAGAGAATGGCCACCCGGATGGTCTTGGGACTCAAGGATCTCCCGTACGAGGAACGGCTGGATAAGTTGCAGCTGTACTCACTCGAGGAACGCAGAGAGAGGGGTGACATGATCGAGACATTCAAGTATCTCACGGGCCGCATCGAGGTGGAAGAAGATATCTTCTTTTTCAAGGGTCCCGCGGCAACAAGGGGGCATCCGTGGAAAATCAGGGGTGGGAAACTGCATGGGGGACACCAGGAAATTCTTTTTCACTGAAAGGGTGGTTGATCGCTGGAATAGTCTTCCACTTCAGGTTACTGAGGCCAGCAGCGTGCCTGATTTTAAGGCCAAATGGGATAGACACGTGGGATCTATTCACAGAGAAAGGTAGGGGAGGGTCATTGGGGTGGGCAGACTGGATGGGCCGTGGCTCTTATCTGCCGTCTATTTCTATGTTTCTATGTTTCTATGTAAAGAGGAGCAGGACTTGGGTGTGATAGTATGTGGTGATCTTAAGGTGGCCAAACAGGTTGAAAAGGTGACGGCGAAAGCTAGAAGGATGCTTGAGTGCATAGGACGAGGAATGGCCAGTAGGAAAAAGGAGGTATTGATGCCCCTGTACACTTCCCCTTCCGTATTCGCGAATTCCGCATCTACGGATTCACTTATTCGTGGTTTTAAACCACAAAATTCATTTTCATTTTTCAGGCTATTTTAAGCCCTGTAAGCCCCTCCTTAAGCCTTACCTGGTGATCTAGCGGGTTTTCGGGGCAGGAGCGATCTTCCCACGCTCCTGCCCCGTGCAGATTGCTCACAAGAAATGGCTCGAGAGACTACGGGAGCTCAAGTTGGCCATTTCCTGTGAGCGATCTGCACGGGATAGGAGTGTGGGAAGATCGCTCCTGCCTCGAAAACCCACTAGACCACCAGATAAAGCTTAAGGGGGGCTTTCAGGGCTTAAAAAAGCTGGGGGGAAGTGGGGGTTAGGAGCAGAACCGGCTCGAATATTATTCACGGTCCGGTTCTGCCCCTAACCCCCGCAAATACGGAGGGGGAAGTGTATAAGACTCTGGTGAGACCTCATTTAATAATAATAATTTAATAATAATAATTTTATTTCTTATATACCGCTGTACCGTGAAGTTCTAAGCGGTTTACAGTTGTGTACAATTCTGGAGACCACACCTTCAAAAAGATATAAAAAGGATGTCGCGTCCCTTCCCTTATTAAAAAATAGACTGAAAGCCCACCTTTTCGAGAGTGTGTTCAGCACTTAACCCTCTCCGTCTGCTCATATCCTTAGCCAGCAGTTTAGCCATCCCCCACTAACTGCAACTCTTACCCTGGCTTCCTATTTATCTGTCTTGATTGATTAGATTGTGGGCTCATTCGAGCTCACAATCCTCCATGACTGTACAGCACTGCGAACGTCAGGTAGAGCTCTAGAGTAGTGGTAGTCTGTCCAGAGGAAGGCTACTATAATGATCGGTCTTCAGCATAAGGCGTATTGAGACAAGAGAGGAGGAGCTATGGTAGAGATGTTTAAATACCTACATGACATAAATGTGCATGAGGTGAGTCTTTTCAATTGACAGGAAGCTCTGAAATGAGGGGGCATAGGATGAAGGTGAAAGGAGATAGTCTCGGAAGTAACCTCAGAAAATGCTTTTTTCACAGAAAAGGTGGTGAATTAGAGAATGACCCAGGGACAAATTTTTCCCCGTCTCCATGGGAACTCATTTTCCCGTCCCCGTGAGTTCTTTTCCTGTCCCCGCCCCATTCCTGCAAGCTCCACCCTCATCTGCACAATCCTCAAACACTTTAAAATCATAAGTACCAACATTCTAGAGCTCAGATTGTGATGTCATAATGCCTCATTCCACCAATGCCAAAGCTCTGACCTCATCTGCACAAGCCTCAAACCCTTTAAAATCCTAAGTAGCAACATTCTAGAGCTCAGATTGTGATGTCATAATGCCTCATTCCACCAATGCCAAAGCTCTGTCCTCATCTGCACAAGCCTCAAACCCTTTAAAATCATAAGTAGCAACATTCTAGAGCTCAGATTGTGATGTCATAATGCCTCATTCCACCAATGCCTAAGCTCCGTCCTCATCTGCACAAGCCTCAAACCCTTTAAAATCATAAGTAGCAACATTCTAGAGCTCAGATTGTGATGTCATAAGGCCTCATTCCACCTGCACCGGAAGTTTGTTCCAGTGATCTACTACCCTTTCTGTGAAGAAATACTTCCTGGTGTCACCATTAAATTTCCCTCCTCTGAGTTTGAGCGGGTGCCGCCTTGTGACCGAGGGTCCCCTGGGGAAGAATATATCGCTTTCCGCCTCGACACGACCTGTGATGTACTTAAATGTCTCAATCATGTCTCCCCTTTCTCTACGTTCCTCAAGAGAGTAGAGCTGCAGTTTGTCCAGTCTTTCCTCGTATGGGAGACTCTTGAGTCCGGAGACCATTCTAGTGGCCATTCGCTGGACCGATTCAGCTCGAAGCACATCTTTTTTGTAGTGCGGTCTCCAAAATTGCACACAGTATTCCAGGTGAGGTCTCACCATGGTTCTGTAGAGCGGCATTATGACTTCAGGTTTGCGGCTAATGAAGCCTCTATTGATGCATCCCAACATTTGCCTTGCCTTGGATGAGGCCTGCTCCACTTGTTCGGCAGCCTTCATGTCTGCATTGACGATTACTCCCAAGTCCCGTTCTTCTGAAGTCCTAGCTAGTGTTTCTCCATTCAAGGTGTAAGTTTTGCATGGATTTCCGCAGCCGAGATGCATGACCTTACATTTCTTAGCGTTGAAGCCCAGCTGCCATGTCGAGGACCAGTTTTCCAACGTGATCAGATCCTGCGTCATACTATCCATAAGATTGTTTTCACTTACTATATTACACAGTTTGGCATCGTCGGCGAACAGTGTCACTTTACCCTGAAGCCCTCGGGTCAAGTCTCTTATGAATATGTTGAAAAGGGATGGTCCCAGGACTGAGCCCTGCGGTACACCGCTAGTCACCTCCGATGTCTCAGAGAGGGTGCCGTTGTCCACCACCCTCTGAAGTCTTCCACTCAGCCAATCACTGACCCATGCAGTTAGCTTCTCGCCTAAACCCATCAATTTCATCTTGTTTAATAGTCTGCGGTGTGGGACACTGTCAAACGCTTTGCTGAAATCCAAGTATACTATGTCCAGAGACTCTCCTTGGTCTAGCTTTCCCGTCACCCAATCAAAGAAGCTGATAAGATTGGATTGGCATGACCTACCCCTAGTGAATCCATGTTGACGGGGATCCCTTAGGTCTCCCTCATCCAAAATCGTGTCTAATTTACCTTTAAGTAGAGTTTCCATGAGTTTACACACAATTGATGTGAGACTCACTGGTCGGTAATTCGCAGTCTCTGCTCTGCATCCCTTTTTGTGCAGAGGAACGACGTTAGCTGTTTTCCAGTCCAGGGGGACTCTTCCCGTACTTAGGGAGAGATTGAAGAGCATGGCTAACGGTTTCGCTAGAACATCGCATAGCTCTCTGAGCACTCGTGGGTGCAAATTGTCCGGTCCCATGGCTTTGTTCACCTTGAGTCTTGACAGTTCTCTGTAAACATCAGCAGTTGTGAACTCAAAATTCTGAAATGGATCTTCCATGCTTTGCTTTGTTTCCAACCGTGGCCCGTGCCCTGGTGCCTCGCAGGTAAAGACAGAGCAGAAGTAATCATTCAGCAGTTTAGCTTTATCGGAATCTGTTTCCACATAACTCCCGTCTGACGTTCTAAGGCGTACTATCCCATTTGTGTTCTTCTTCCTGTCGCTAATGTACCTGAAGAAGGATTTGTCCCCTTTTCTTAATGTTCTTCGCTAGAGTTTCTTCCATTCGAAGTTTGGCCTCCCTGACTGCTGTTTTGACCGCTGCGGACTTTGTCTTGTATTCAATGTTTGCTTCTTTCTCCCCAGTGCGTTTGTATGAGAGAAATGCTCTTTTCTTCTCCTTGACGTGGTACATGACCTCATCAGTGAACCATTTGGGTCTCTTGTTTCTTTGTTGTTTATTCACCGATTTAATGTAGCGGATAGTTGCCTCCTGAAGGGTCGATTTCAAGGTTGACCACATAGCTTCCACATTATCGGTTGCTTCTTGAACCTGTAGTGTCTGATGAACGAACTCTCCCATGCGTGCGAAGTCAGTGCCCCGGAAATTGAGTACCCTTGTTCTTGTTTGAGATCTAGGGAAGCCTTTCCTAAGGTTAAACCATACCATGTTATGGTCGCTGGTGGCTAGCGCTTCTCCCACCGAGACATCCGAGACGCTTTCCCCGTTCGTAAGTACCAGGTCCAGGATGGCCTGGGCTCTAGTAGGCTCTAGCACCATTTGTTTGAGCTGTACTCCCTTCATTGTGATATTGGTTATAATATGGTATATAACATGTGTATATTCTATTTTAGTTGAAAATGTGATGAAGGGTAGATGAGTGGGGGAGTTATTACACTATTAGATTTTATGTGTTAGAAATTATAGTGCTTTATTGGAATTACTTGTATGATGTATTTTTGTGCACTTGTTGTTTTGATTTGAAAATGAATAAAGAATTAAAAAAAAAAAAAGATTAATGAGCTGGAGGACTTGCTGTATAGTGAGAGATTAGAGAAATTGGGCCTCTTCTCCCTTGAAAAGAGGAGACTGAGAGGGGACATGTTCGAAACATTCAAGATAATGAAGGGAATAGACTTAGTAGATAAAGACAGGTTGTTCACCTTCTCCAAGGTAGGGAGAACGAGAGGGCTCTCTCTAAAGCTAAAAGGGGATAGATTCCGTACAAACGTAAGGAAGTTCTTATTCACCCAGAGGGTGGTGGAGAACTGGAACGCACTTCCAGAGGCTGTTATAGGGGAAAACGCCCTCCAGGGATTCAAGACAAAGTTAGACAAGTTCCTGCAGAACCAGAACATACGCAGGTAACGCTAGACTCAGTTAGGGCACTGGTCTTTGACCTAAGGGCCGCCGCGTGAGCGGACTGCTGGGCACGATGGACCACTGGCCTGACCCAGCAGCAGCAATTCTTATGTTCTTAGTGAATCTAGGCCTTAATTCCCCATTGCCCCAGGTACATTAGATAGAGTTTGAGCCCACCGGGACAGATAGTAGGAAGCCATCGATTCACTAAGCAGAAGAAGAAACTCCGATTAGGTTTGCCGGTCAGAAAAAAAACCAACCGCTGAGGACCAGTCGCTTACTATCCTGGCTGACTCTCCTGCCCAGAAATTTCAGTAACGAGATTACAACCCCATATAAAACAACCATCAAAATTAAAAATAAAACTATAAAATATGTTTACATAACGATAAGAATTCCTTTTTTATATATATTCTGTAAAAAGCGCTTTGTGAGCCCGTGGTTTTAACCCACAGTTTTAACCTGCGGGTTTAAAGCATTTTCTGTTCGATCTGGCTGCACAAATAATTCACCGTGTCGGTCACAAATCACCCTTTAGGGTGCTAAATACAACTAAGAAAGAAAAGGAAAAGAAAAGAACTGATGACTATACATCGCAATACTTTGCCAATGGCCCCCATATCATTACAAAGTTATTATATGTCCCTTTTTGTATCGCTATTGCTCTTTCCATCTTATAAATATGGCATAATGAATACCACCAGAATGTGTGATTAAGATTCTTGTAATTTTTCCAATTATTGGTAATATGTTGAATGGCAACCCCTGTCATGACTAATAAAAGTTTGTTATTATACGACGATATTTATTTGCTCTTCTCTGGATCATTATTGGGTGATTCTTGGCCAAGTTTTGCCAAGCAACCAATTCACTACAGATTCTACATGCAAATGATCTGATCGGACGCACGCCCTATAATGATCCCACTGATCAATGTAAGAGCGATCGAAATGCATGTGCAGAGTATCCTTGTTGTTTATCGATGCAATTTACACATGGGCTAGCTCGTCGCTGTTACTACGCAATTAGTGGACGGGGTTTATTCCCGCAAGTCATTGGCAGCAAAGCACAAGCAAGCTCAAAAGAAAGGGGAACGGGTGGCTGTAGTTTACTTTTGGTGGCCTCTCGAGTTGGACATTTTTAAAAATGTGCTATGCGTTCGTAAAAGTGGTGTAAATTTTTCAATTATGCCTCCACTCTGCCCAAAATGTGCCTTGGGAATGCCTACATGTAGACTGCTTAAAAGCAGGCAAGCTCTTTCTGCACACCTTACCAGGCATGTGCATTCGTTCCTATATCATTGGCAAAGGAAGTTTCTTTTTAACATTTTTATAAGCAATATTGCTGAAGGGCTGTCGGGTAAGATTTTCCTCTTTGCGGATGATACCAAAACCTGCAATAGAGTAGACACCCTGGATGGTGTGATTAACGTGAAGAAATACCTAGTGAAGCTTGAAGAATGATCGAAAATTTGGCAGCTAAAATTTAAATGCTAAGAAATGCAAGGTCATGCATTTGGGCTGCCAAAACCTGAGAAAACAGTACAGTTTAGGGGGTGAAGAACTTATTTGCATGACAGAAGAGCGGGACTTGGGTGCGATTGTATGTGATGATCTTAAGGTGGCCAAACAGGTTGAAAAGATGATGACGAAAGCTAAAAAGATGCTAGGGTGCATAGGGTGAGGTATGACCAATAGGAAAAAGGAGTTATGGATGCCCCCGTATAAGACTCTGGTGAGACCTCATTTAGAATATTGTGTGCAATTTTGGAAAACCGCACCTTTAAAAGATATGAAAAAGAATGGAGTCGGACCAGAGGAAGGCTAGTAAAATGATGCGTATGGGGACAGACTTAAAGATCTCAATATATATAGTTTTGAGGAAAGGTGGGAGAGGGGAGATATAATAGAGACGTTTAAATACCTACGTGGTATAAATGTGCATGAGTCACGACTTTCATTTGAAAGGAAGCTCTGGAATGAGAGGGCATAGGATGAAGTTAAGAGGCTCAGGAGTAATCTAAGGAAATACTTTTTTACAGAAAAGGTGGTAGATGAGTGGATCAGTCTCCTGGAAGAGGTAGTGGAGACAGAGACTGGGTCTGAATTCAAGAAAGCTTGGGATAGGAACTTGGGATCTCTTAGAGAGAGGAAGAGATAATGGTTACTGTGGATGGGCAGACTGGATGAGCCATTTGGCCTTTATCTGCCATCATGTTTCTATAACCATAAAGCTCTATGACCTCACAATGCAGGTGTAAAGAGCCTTAGCCTATAGGAAGAGGAGATGCAAATGTGAAGAGCCTTGGCCAATAGGGAGAGGAGGAGATAGTGGATGCTGCAGATGAGCATTTGGCCTTTATCTGCCATCGTGTTTCTATAACCATAAAGCTCTATGACCTCACAATGCAGGTGTAAAGAGCCTTAGCCTATAGGAAGAGGAGATGCAAATGTGAAGAGCCTTAGCCAATAGGGAGAGGAGGTAATAGTGGATGCAGCAGATGGGCAGACTGAATGTGCCATTTGGCCTTTATCTGCCATCGTGTTTCTATGTTTGAGTTGTCTAAGATGTGTTGAGTTTTTACATATTGATACTAGTCTCACGTTTTCATTGACATGGTTTCAGTTTGTCCCCATCCCCGCATGCTCTGTCCCTGTCCCCACTGTTAACTGCGGGAACCCATCCCTATGTCATTCTCTAGCCTGTAATTCATGTGTACCTTATTTTTGTTTTTCCTTGTGTTTAAGTGACTTATCTAGTGCTACAAAGAGCAGCAGTGGGATTCCCTGGCTTCTCTGTTTCTCGGCTCATTGCTTTAACATTTATGCGGCTACTCCACGATTGAGTATTTCCATTCAAAAGAGCGTAGAAAAGTTGGAATGCAGAAAGGCAATGTGTTGGGTAGGGATGTGCGTTTGTTTAAAACCATGGGAGAAAGTGGTCATTTCATGATGGTTTTAACCTGAAATATTGAGGGTGTGGGGGGGGGGGACTTTGGGTTTAATAGTGTGTCCCTTGGCTCTAATATTGCATCCTATTGCTCGATAATGTGTGCTGAAGACTAGTGTGCATTATTGAGCAATAGGGGAAAAAGGGATGGGACGTGTATAGTGTCTTTTAGTAGTTACACATTCAAAGTGGTTTACGTATATGGGGCAGTGTTGACGTTGCCCTCTGAAACAACCAAAAATGCCATGAATAGAATGACAAATCCCATAAACATGGAGAATCTGAACAAAACCATTCTTTTTCTTTTGGCCTGCACGTTCCTAGCATTGTGTTGAAGGACCCACCCATTGAAATCTTGAATGGACATATGGCTCTGGGGTCTCTAGGCACCCCAACTCCAAGCTCTGAGACTGTACCATCCAGCCAGCCCCATGCACAATGTATATTTTCAGACAAATTGCCTTAAATGGACCTCAGGACTTTTCCCTCAGGATCTTGTCCAAACCACTTACGTTAACCGCTCTTACTACATCCTCTGGCAACACATTTCAGAGCTCAAGTATTCTCTGGGTGAAAAAAATATTTCTTCCTATTGGTTTTAGAAGTATTTTCCTGTAACTTCATTGAGTGTCCCTATTCTTTGTCATTTTTGATGGAGTAAAAGGGATAACAGGTGATCAACTTGCTCTTCAGCCTCCACCTGATCTTTTCACTAGCTCTCAGGTACACAATGGTTGCTTCAATGTATGCAACCCGTAGCAGACTTCTCTCGAGACCAACCAAATTAGAACCAGTTATAGGTTGTAAAAACATAAAATACAGTATTTTCACGTAGATAACGCGCACCCGTGTAAAACGCGCACACGGATATAGTGCGCGGGAAACCGAAATATATGTAAAAAAAATTTTGTATACCGCGCACACCCATATACCGCCATGCTGCCCCGACTCTCCCGTCGTCGTCCGACTCTCCCTTCGCCCGCCCCGACTCTCCTCTGGCCACCCCGACTCTCCTTTCGCCCGTCCCGACTCTCCTCTCCCCCTTGAAGTCCTGTTCCCACCCTGAAAGCCTGATGCCCCCCCCGACGTCCGATTCACCCCCCCCCCCCCGCAGGACCGCTCGCACCCCCACCCTGAAGGACCACTCGCACGCACCCCCACCCCGAAGGACCACTCGCACGCACTCCCACCTGCACCCGCACCCCCACCCTGAAGGACCGCTCGCACCCCCGCAGCCTCCCGACCCCCCCCCCCATCATGTAGACACTCCTACCGGTGTCCTGCTGCTTCCTCTTGGCGGTCCCGGCCCTTCTGTGAGCCCTGCGCCTGCGCTGCTTCCTCTTCCGGCGGTCTCTGACGTCAGAGAAAGGGCGGGACCGCCGGAAGAGGAAGCAGTGCAGGGCTCACAGAAGGGCCGGGACCGCCAAGAGGAAGCAGCAGGACACCGGTAGGAGCGTCTAGATGATGGGGGGGGGTCGGGAGGCTGTGGGGCTGCGAGCGGTCCTTCAGGGTGGGGGTGCGGGTGGGAGTGCGTGCGAGCAGTCCTTCGGGGTGGGGGTGCGGATGCGGGTGCGTGCGAGCGGTCCTTCGGGGTGGGGGTGCGAGCAGTCCTGCGGGGGGGTGAATCGGACGTCGGGGGGGGGGGAACTATGTAAAAAAAAAATTTGTACAACGCGCTCACGTGCGTGTTATATGCGTGAAAATAAGGTAATTCTCATTGAAACAGGAATTTCTAGATTCAGTTTTTTTTAAATTGCATAGGAAAGCTATGTTTTCTTTCTCCTTCAGTGCAATAATTATTTAGATATGTTTTTTGTTTCAGAAAGACTGTTGCCTCCTCTATTCCCTCCCCCCCAATATTCAGCCGGGCTACTTTCATTCAATAAACAGTTTATTGACAAGAGCAGCTATCTTATCACTTTCTACCAGACTCTGCAGGCAGTGTGGTGAAGGGGAACAGCTGATGAGCCAGTCCCACATGTGAGAATATTATTATGCCTGCTTGTCCTTGGAAAAAGCATAGCAGGTGTTTTCCAAGGAGAGCAGACATGCACTCTCACAAACCACCCACCTCCCCCAGTTGGCTTCTTAGCTGTTTTACTGAACTGATGGCCCCATGAGCCGACGTTGGGCAGGAAGGCACTGGCATGTGCGCAGTAGTGGCACTTTCTGAAGATTTAAAGTGACAGTGCCTACTGCCCTTGGAGAACACCTGCTACAGGTAAGTATCTTTGCTTTTACAGTTAAGAGCAAAAAATGTCTGTCAAGTGGTTTTTAAGGTGTCTCTCAAGTCACACTTAATACTTTTGGCGACTCAGGTGTAGAGCAAGTTGATCATCTGTTATTCCTTTTACTCCCACATGGGGACAGAAATTGTCCCTGTCCCCGTCCCTGCGGTTAACCATGGGAAAACAATTCCCGTGTTATTCTTTAAGGAGAGAGGGAGGAATCGGAATATGAATGGGCCCAGCCACTGACCCTCAAGCCTTGCATTGAAAAATGCTGGTGTTGAAGGACTGAGGTTGAGAAAGACACTAAAGAATAACACGGGATGTTTTCTTGCGGTTATCCACAAATTCTGTCCCTGGGTCATTGGGAAATGCTTTTAAAACCAATAGGAGGAAATAGTTTTTCATTCAGAGAATAGTCAATGCTGGAATGCATTGTTAGAGGATGTGGTAAGAGCGGTTAATGTAGCTAGTTTTAAAAAAGGTTTGGATAAGTTCCTGGAGGAAAAGTCCACAGTCTGCTTTTGAGACAGACATAGGGGAAGCCACTGCTTGCCCTGGGATTAGTAGCATGGAATGTTGCTGCTATTTAGGATTCTTCCAGACACTTGTGGCCACTGTGGAAACAGAATATTGGGCTAGATCAGGGGTGTCAAAGTCCCTCCTCGAGGGCCGTAATCCAGTCGGGTTTTCAGGATTTCCCCAATGAATATGCATTGAAAGCAGTGCATGCACATAGATCTCATGCATATTCATTGGGGAAATCCTGAAAACCCGACTGGATTCCGGCCCTCGAGGACCGACTTTGAAACCTGTGGGCTAGATGGACCCTTGGTCTGACCCAGTATAACAAATTTTTCTGCTACTTATTTTAAGAATAAGCAGTGGATTTCCCCAAGCCATCTCAATAACAGCCTATGGACTTCTTTTTTAGGAAATTATCCAGTCCTTTTTTAAACCCCGCTAAGCTGACTGATTTCAGCACATTCTCCAGCAACAAATTCCAGAGTTTAGTTACATGTTGTGTGAAGAAATATTTTCTCCCGTTTGTTTTAAATCTACTACTTAGTAGCTTCATTGCATGCCTCCCAGTCCTAGTATTTTTGGAAAGAATGAACAAGCGATTCATAGCTACCCTTTCCACTCCACTCAATATTTTATAGACTTCTATTCCATCCCTCCTGAGCCGTCTGTTCTCTAAGCTAAAGAGCCCTAGCCACTTTAGCCTCCCTTCAAAGGGAAGTCATCCCAAACCTTTTATCACAAAAAACTGTTTCTATAAACTCCGTCTAATACGTTGCCCATGTTTGTTCAAATCCTTATCCATTCTCTGATCATCCCACACTTAGGGCTCCTTTTACTAAGCTGCGATAGCTTTTTAGTGCACGCAGGATTTTAGCATGTGCTAAACCCGTGCTGCGCGGCTAGAACTAACGCCAGCTCAGTGCTGGCGTTAAGATCTAGCGCGCACGGCATTTCAGCGCGCGCTAAGCACGCTCTAAAACCGCTATCGCAGCTTAGTAAAAGGAGCCCTTAGACTACTGTAATTCTTTATCATGGAATGATCCAAGAAGAAACCCGCCGACTCCAACTGATACAAAATACTGCAGTTAAACTCATTTACAAAGCTTAAAAATTAGACCACGTCACCCCATTTCTTCGTGAATCTCATTGGCTACCAGTCTCACATAGAACAACATATAAAATACTTTTACTAGTCTTCAAAATTAAACTTTCCCACTCTCCTGCTTTCTTGGACAAATATCTTATCCCACATGCTCCATCTAGAGCCCTTAGATCCTCCCACCAAAATCTATTAACAGTTCCCTCGATCAAAGATCTAATACTACACTAGAAATACCATTTTTTCCGTAACGGCCCTTTCCCTTTGGAACGCAATGCCACCGTATATCCGCTGCAAAAATTCTTTAAACAAATTTAAAACCAATCTTAAAACATTTTTATTTAACGACGCATATCAAATTTGCAGTTGTGCATCATAATCATGGAAAAACCAACACAAAAAACAAACAAAGAAAAAAAAAAAGCCCGCGAGCTAGTCTCGACGGGCGACTATAACAGTTGGCTGGATGGCCCAAGTTGGTCGCCCGTGGTGAGACTGCTGAAAAGGCTTGGAGGGAGGTAATGGGGAAAAGTGGGGGAGAGGAGGTAGGTGAGGAGGAAGAGGATTTCCCACCGGATGGCAGGAGGTGATTGGCTGCAAGAAGGGAAGCAGGGCATGATGGGTGAGGGATAGAGTCTTCATGCCTCTGAGGAACAGTGTGCTTCCCAGTCCCTCGGAGGCAACTTTGTGATGTTTGTACCCAGAGAACTAGATGCTGCTCCCCGCCAGGCCTAGGGACAGACATATCCAAGGGCTGGTCAAACGGAGTGACAGTCAAAACCCACACACCACAGCCTCCCATTTGCACCACCCCATCTCCCCAGCATGACCCAACAGGAGCTTGGTGGTTCGCGTCGCTGCTGGGGGCGAGTCTTCCCTATTCCAGGCATGGCAAGCTATGTTCGTCATCGGTCATGGGACCGGGGGTTCCCCTGGGGGGTGGGGGTTGTCTGTGAGGCATTTCGGTACTTCCTTTGCCTGTGGTGTAAGGGGATATCTAGATGGTGAATTGGGTTTGAGAGTATCTCTTCTAAAACCATTTGGGCTCACAGTTTCGCAGTGGGTACTGTGGCGTTTCTCACGGGCAGATGTCTCCTCCCCTGGCGGGTCAGCAGCTGGGGAACTGCTGGGAGTATTGGTTACTCGTTTCTTCTGTTTCTTAGGCGCAGTACGTGTGGGGAGGTTTGCGGGCATGTGTCTGGGCTCTGTGGTAGGGGAGCCTTGGGGTTCATACGGTGTGTACCTGGTGACACTCTTGACCACATCTTCAGGGAGTTGGGCTGCCCCCGCGTGGGGGAATGGAGAGTACTTTCTGGTTTGTGCGTTCTTGGGGTGGTGACCGGGCAGGGGGGCTGGCGAATATAGTATGGTTGGAGGGTTGGGTTGTGTGCTGGGTCGCGCTAGGAAGTGCTTTGAGGTACATCGTGGTAGCAATGGAGTTTGAGCACTTTGTCATAGCACTGAGTTTGATTGCTTCCTATCAGTTTGATAAGACAGTGCATTCGAGACAAAGTGACTAGTATCGGGGGTGCTGTGGGGGAGGTTTTGCGAGCGAGGATGGTCCAAAAAGCTTCACTGGTGCTTGTGATGGGGGAGCGCCTGGGGCGGGAAGGTTAGTGCTTTGGGCGAGACGGTTCTCTTGGTTCTCGTTCTTGGGATCCCTTGGGTTGCAGCTTCATTTTTGGGTGGGGGGGCCTGTATGTTACAGGCCTGTGGCGATAATCCCGAGCTACAAGGTTTTGGCTCATCGAAAGATGAGCGGGTATTTGGTAGTCAGCTCAGTTAAGTGGCGATGACGAGGGTCAGGTGACCCTGAAAAGGGGGGGCATGGAAGTCTATGCCTACCCCCTAGGCTTATCAGGGGATGAGCAGTTAAGGGGAAAATGAGCTCAGGTGAGCGAATCTGCATGGATTCAGGTGGCACGGAATAAGGCATGGAGGTCCATGCCACCCCCTAGGCTCTTGCTGAGGTGGTAGAGTCAGGGGTATACAATTTGATGGCACGGAATAAGGCATGGAGGTCCATGCCACCTCTTAGGCTCTTGCTGAGGTGGCGGAGTCAGGGAGTGCTTGTCAAGTTGCGATGTTTTGTAGCTCGGGAGATGAAGCAATTGTTGATTGCTTATTGGTTGTCCCCAATAAACAAAGCTGCGGCCTGGTTTTTATCATCAATAAAGTGTCTGTGGTTTTTTATTGTACAAGTTATTGCTGTGATTATATGAACTGGGGTAAGCAAGTAAAGTGAAGGGATTTGTGATGAGGGGTGTGAGGGGTGACAACTTGGCCATTCCAGATCCGTATGTTAAAACCCAAACAATTAAACAAATCAATAAACAACAAAGAATCGCTTTTAAGAAGCAACTTCCCTTCTGTTTTATCCTCCTCATCTTCTCTTCCTTTTATTTCTTGTTTTTAAAATGTAATTAAAACTTTCCTTCCCCCTAGCTTTCCTCAAATCAAGCATTGTTTTGTCTTCACTACTTTTTTTTTTTTAATATATATACTTTTTATTAAGATCTTTTTAAGATCTTCCAAATTTTTAATACTGTAAACCGGCCAGATACTTGTGATGGTTGGTATATCAAAAACTAAGAATAAACTTGGATCATATTCGTTGCCCTTTTCTCATTCCGCTATATCTCCAACACTTATCTCTATCCCTTGCAGTTCAAGGTGTCATCAGCATTCCACACTCTTGTTCCAAAACAGCAAGTCTGTTAAGCCCAAAAGCCGACAATGACCTGCCAGCGTTTTGCTCTGCTTTGTCAGAGCGTATCCGGCACTTAACTAGACGCAGCCTTATTGCCTTGACGCAGCATAGCATAGCTTTTGTGCATATTTCATGCTAGCACTCATCCGATCGCAGTTCTAACACACTAGCGGGAAGTGATTTTATGGTCACTCCCGAGTACCTCTGTTAGGCCTCCTCCAGCTTAAGAAAGTAAGGCTGGAATGTAGCGTTTAGCTCTGAGGGAGTTTTTTATTTTTTTCTTGTTTAACATTTTTATTGATTTTTTCATATAACAAGTGTGTTATAACCTTTCATACAATTATCTTAAAAATACACTTGATATCTTCATAACATATTTATATACAACATATCTTATATTGTCCTTATTATAATTTTAGACATCATATAAAATATAATGATTTATCAATTATCTAATTATGAATCCCTTTCCCTCCCCTTATATTGTTAGTTGCATATAATATAACCACTATTATGATAATTTATTTAAATATTATAAAATTAATTATTTGATTATGAAATTATAAAATTGATAGGGAGTTATAAAATTAACAAAGAAACATAGGGAGGAGGAGGTTTTTGAGCAATGAGGTAGCTCATGAATACAGGCTGCTTGAAAGCTAATGAGCGGTGGCAGGCTGGGAGTCTGAGGCTCTTTCCTCCTTTCCTTGTGAGCTGAATACATTATGATAGCAGAATACTATATTGAAAGTTAATCCCTTTTAATTAGGGAACAAGTGAATATATCCCCTAGGTGTTTGGAGTAGTAAACCAAGGTGTCCCCTGGACTGGGGCTTGGGAGGAGTGTGCACTTCGGTATATACTTCAGATAATTCAAGCACGAGTGCTTTCTTTTCACAGAACTGCACCCAAAATACCGTATTTGCTGGCATATAGGACGCACTTTTTTTCCCCTTAAAATACGCTTAAAATATGGGGTCCGTCTTACGCGCTAGTAATCAAAATTATGAGTTGAAATTTCAGTCAGTCTAAAACTTCTGTTTTATATTAATTTACCGTCACGTTGTTTCTGCTCTCTCTCGGATGCTACATGGTCTGTATCAAGTTGTTTCTGGGTTTTGAGGATGAAGATTAAAAGGTACTTAACTACAGTGTTCCCTAGTTACATTTTTTGTAGATATAAATAATTATAAAATTAGTACAGTAAATCATGGAAATTCACAAAAATATGTAGAAAATTATTTTTTTTCTTAAAAATGTGTATAAAAAGGGAGTGGGTCCTATACGCCAGCAAATACGGTAAATGCCAGCATGTTCCTAGTTTTCCTGCAATAATTTTCACACGAAAAGTATACATATACTTTGAAAAATCCAACAGAGACTACCTTCTGAAAGTACACATGTACCTTACACCATTGCAGGCAGGTATCCAATAACCCCCAGGCTGTAGTCTATGACCTCTTATGCCTAAGGTTTACCTAATTCATTACTCGTTAATTAAGGTTTCACAGATGATAATTATCGAAGGAAGATGGTCATTTGTAAATAGCGACTTTAAAAGATCCGTTTTCTGAATGAGAGAGAAGAATAAAGGGCTAGATTCAGATCGGATCTGTGAGGGATCTGATCCGTGTCCGAGGAGCTGATTCACAAATCGCCCTCATGCAAATGAGGGCAATCAGAATCACGCCCCCAACCGAGCAACCGGATTTCTCTATAGCAATCCCGACGCATGTGCGGACCATCTGTAGATGGTCTGCGCATGCGCTGGCCCTCCGTGCTCGGCAGAGCAGGAAACGTCTTTTTTTTTCTTCGCAAACCCGTTGTTTTAACCCGCTTTAAGCCCACGGGTTAAAACCACGGGCTTGGAAGGGGAAGGGCAGGAGATTCGGGGCGAGAGCAGAAGATCGGGGCTGAGAGCAGAAGATCGGGGCTGAGAGCAGAGAAGCAGGGCAGAGAGCAGGGCAGCAGAAGGCAGGGCAGTCGGAAAGGACCTGAGCGACTGGTCCTCAGCAGTCACTTATTTTTGACTTGATCAGCCCAGTTGGTGTCCCTTTTTTTTTTTTTTTTTAGTGAATTGCTGCCTGCCTACATTTGAATGCCGTTCTTCCTCATTTGCATGTGCGGATTGGAGGGTGATCGGGACAGAGGTTAGTGAATCAGGTCGCAAAGGGGGTTGCTAAGTGGTTGGAAGTTGATCGGTGGGCTTAGTAAATCTAGCCCAAGTCTAAATTTAATAGATTATCATCATATAGTCTGGTTTGACATTTGGGGCCTGTTTTACAAAGCCGCGCTAGCGGCTGCAGCGCGGTAACGCCCCCAAAGCCCATAGAGATTTAAAGAGCTTCGGGGCTGTTGCTGCGCGGCTTTGTAAAACAGGCCCTTGGTTGAAGATGGTGTTTAGTTTGCTTTTGATTAAACCTTTTTTTTTTTTTTTTAAGCATATTAAAATTGCAAAGTAAAAATGCACAAATTAAAAGCAGCAATATTGGGCCATTCAGCTAAACTCCATAACACTATGCAATGTAAACAAATATCAGCAATTTAATATTTTATTTATGCATAATCTCAGTAGACCATGCTTTGTTTTTTTTTTTCTTACAAACCTGGATAATTCTCCATAGAAAATAGTGGCAAATAATGATCCCTGCCTATAGGATAAGAAAGAATGCAATTTGCATTGATTTGTGGTACAGTCAAACCTTGGTTTGCAAGCATAATTCGTTCCAGAAGCATGCTTGTAATCCAAAGCACTCGTATATCAAAGCAAATTTCCCCATAGGAAATAATGGAAACTCAGACGAATCGTTCCACAACCCCAAAACTTTAATACAAAATACTATATGTACTCGTTTTGCAAGACCTCACTTGTTTAGAACAGTCACTACACTCCCTCCCGCAGTGTCAGAGAAAGAGAAGAACCATCGGCTCAGTCGTGATGATGTGATGCGTGTACTCGTATTGCAAGACTTTGCTTGTATATCAAGTTAAAATTTAATCAAATGTTTTGCTTGTCTTGCAAAACACTTGCAAACCAAGTTACTTGCAATCCAAGGTTTTACTGTATTTGCAGAAAAAAGAAGCTATTTAAAAAAGTGTAGTGTAAGTTCTACTAGCTGAATGTTTTCTGTTTTCTTTCAGTAAATACCACAGAGAGATAACAGGTGAAATGTGTATACGGGAACGTCAGTTGGATTATATCAAACAGTGATCCTCTCTTTCCCGGAAGATGTTCGCTCTATCTTTGTGCTGCAGGACATTTTATGTTTAAGATTCATGGTTTTTGTTCCGGTTAATTTTAGCATGTGCTATTTTATTTAGCATGTTAATTGAGGGGTCCTTTTACTAATTGCTAAGGCGTCCACTATATTCTATGGACGCCTTAGCATTTAGCGCGTGCTAAATCGGTTAGCGCGCCTTAGTAAAAGAACCCCTAGGGGCTCCTTTTACGAAGGCGTGTTAGCGGGTTTAACGTGCGCGACTTATCATCACGCGCTAACTCCCGCGCTTGCCGAAAAACTACCGCCTGCTCAAGAGGCAGCTAGCGCGGCCGGCGGTTTAGCGCGCGCTATTACGTGCGTTAAACCGCTAACGCGCCTTCGTAAAAGGAGCCCTTAGTATGCAGTAATATGAAAGAGCATGTGCTACTGTGTTTTGGTGCATGTAGTTTTGTGTTGGTGTATGTTTTTAATTTTAGTACTTGCTAAAACAGAAATGGGGGTCGATCAATTGGAAAAAAAAATATTAAAGTAAATAAAAAAAAATAGAACCCAAGAGAAGCTCCCACTCGCACTTCGTTTCTCCCCCGGTTAGAGGATGCAAACTAAAAAAACACCATGAGCATCTTCTCTCACATCAGGCTGCTCTATGGGGTAAAGACCTAGAACAACTCCTATTGCCCACCACTTATGAGGTATTCAGGAAACACCTCAAAACTCACCTATTCCTGAAATACCTAGACAGCTGACCCACTTCCCTCCTTCCCCTCTCTTGCCCTTTCTCCCCATTGTTCCCACATCCCTTAAGTTAACTCAACTTGTACATCAACTCAACTTGTACCCCACTAATCTTCTGTAAACCGCATAGAACTTAACAGTATTGCAGTATATAAACTGTTATTATTATTATTATTATTGTCTCTGAACATGCTATAGCCTTGTCTAATTTACTTTTCTTGTTTCCCTTTTAAATACAGACAATTTGTGTTTCGTTCCTCAGTTGGTTATGGGAAAATGTGGGCACAGAAGGAATAGTTAAATCCAGTAAGGCAGCCCTCAGAGTTGTGGCATCGTACCATCCGGGAGCAGAGATAACGCCATCTCTTATGCCACTTATCACGCAGCAAGAAGGCTTTTCATCAGCGCACTTCAGCCTAGAGGCATATCGGGAAAACTTGCAAACAAAAAAGCTGGGGAAAATTGTTCTGTTCAGCGAAGTGACATCTTCGACCATGGATCTTCTTGATGGGTAAGGGGCCCTTTTTTTAAAAAAAAATATGCTAGTGATTAAGCAGAGCACATCTTCTGTGAAGGAAAAATAAACGGGTTAGTGAATTTGTTGAGTGATCAATTGATCCATGACTGATTTGATGATCTGTTTGTTCCCTATCATGTACCAGCTGGCTGTTCGCATTATCCTTTTGAGAGAAGCATACGTTTCTAGTAAGAAGATAGCCAAGTTTGGAGGCTGGGTGTTTAATATTTAGCTCTTCGATTGAAAATGGAAAAATACAGAGATGTTCGATAAACTAACTTGAATGCAATAGAGAACAAACTCATATCAAGTAAATTTTAATTACCAGACCTCAAACACCCAAGGCACTACTTTGTTAATTTTTTCGTGTCCTTACTGGGTTGTCGTGTCCTTACTGGGGTGATGTGTTCATCATCAGTCTTGGGAAACTGACGTGTGCAAGTTAATTTTTATAGGGCTCTATAAAATTATAAAGTGCTTATAGTGCTGTAAAGGGAAGGCACTTATCTTTATGCCTCTGATGGTTTCCTAACCGTTTCACTCTTGATTTAATCAGGGGCTATGCCTTCCCTTTACAGCACTATAAGCACTTTAAAATTAACTTGCACACGTCACTTTACCAAGACCGATGATGAACACGTCACCCCAGTAAGGACACGAAAAAATTAACAAAGTAGTGCCTTGGGTGTTTAAGGTCTGGTTATTAAATTTATTTGATACGATGTGGTTTTCTATTGCATTCTAATAGTCAGCTCTTTCCACTTAGAAGATTGAAGTCTATTCACTTGGTCTATGCCTAGGGTCTAGTTTACTAGTCTTTTGCTAATTTCTAAGGGGGGGCTGCTTTGGATCCAGGGGAACTGAAGGAAAGCCACCGACTAAACTCCACCTGTGGCACTGATGACCAGCATATATTAATACTCCAGATCACTACCAGGCACGTTAATAAATGATTCATTCAAGTAACAGCATGATGTTAGACATCTGGAGATCCTCTGTACTGGTCTATGCACGGCATTCAGTAGAATTGCTAATAGCCACCCATATCATCATTGGTTGCCTGTCTTCACTAGTCATATCTTCATTGTTGATATCTTCAAAATTTCACTTGTATTCAATGAGAACCACTCAAAACTTAAGAATGGAGAAAAAGCACTTATCTTGCATAAGAGCCATTCCATCGGACCACTGCTGACATGGCCCATGTTTCGTCTCCTGCATCAGGATAGAGGTCCGATCTTTTTTTTTTTTTTAATTAATCTTTATTCATTTTTAATCTTTCAACAAGTGTACAAAATAGAACCATACATAGTCTTGAAAACATCACTTGTAAATCCATCAAGAAAAACAACAATTTTATATATATATAAACCCATAACCCCCCCCCCCTCCCCATTATTATTATTAATATACACAATATAATAAGAACCCTTCCCCCTCTCTATTATTCATGGTGTATATTTCAATAGAAAAACTGATGTTTAATCATCACAAAAAGATGTCAATGGCCCCCATATTTTAGTAAAGGTCTTATAATTTCCATTTTGTACAGCTAATGATCTTTCCATTTTGAACATGTGACATAACGATAGAGGTCCGATCTAATCCAGCACGTGACTCTTCTTTCACCATTGCTGGATTAAGATTGAAATTGAAATTTTGAAGATAAAACCGGCGAAGCTGGGCTCTGGCGCTGGCTGACTCGTGGCGAGAGGCATGTCCTGTAGTCAGCTAGCCAGCGCCTGAGCCTCTCCTCCTCGCTGGCGCCTCTTCTCCTTCTGCTGCACCACCCCACCAGCAGCTCAGGGCCATGGCTGGAGGACATCACGCACACGTGTGATCTCATCGCGTCAATGTCTGCGCATTTCCGGGTGCCCTCCAGTCGCAGCCCCGAGATTAGTGTGCCAGCAGCTTAAAAAGTTTGTGACATACTAATAGATAGATATTGATCAGACTGGCCCACAGTTATGCATTTGTTATTGAAATTAACGTTAACATACAATTTACTGTACATGTAGGCATGCTGTGGCAATGCCTTTCTCTCTGGGACTGTAAATCAACCTCAGCTGGCAACTCCGGGAATACTCTGCTGTATTGGAAAACCCTATGTAAGTCTTGTCAGGTTAAGGAGGAACAGTAGCCTAATGGTTAGTGCAGGGGAACCAGGGGAACTGAACATAAGTATGCGGAAGATTAGCATTTATAATAGTAAAATTAATAAATCGAATGATTATAATAATTATAGGACATTAAATGCAATTCATAGTAAATAAATAAAATCTATTCTGGCAGTGGGTGGTGGACATAAATGATTATAACAACATATAAGACTGGAACCTGGATATATCAGAGGTTCTCAAGATTGAAGTCTGTATAATTTATGATATGTCCACCATATTTTTCTTTGAGTACTCAATAAGGATTATGATTTTATTCTTATTATAAATTTGAATATTTATGATATCTTTAATAAATAACTTGATTTAGATTCGTTATATTAGATGCCATTTTGGCCTTTATTTGAAGTTGTGAATGACATTAGAATTGATAAATTGATCATACATGATTAATTATCTACTCTTTGGGTTTTAGCAAGGTACTAGTGACCTGGATTGGCCGCCATGAGAACAGGCTACTGGGCTTGATGGACCATTGGTCTGACCCAGTAAGGCTATTCTTATGTTCTTAACTCCAGGCAGTGTTTCAATTTAACAACTTTTGTCCGGGGAAACCGGACATCTAGTTAACCCTAAAGCAGCTCAACCTATCCAGAGTCATCGCACTCCCCACACACACTTATCAGTAGTCCTCTCCCCCGATGCGCACATATCCAGAGTCCTGTTGCCTCTCCAGTCCCCCGCCACTGTGCACCTATCTGGAGTCTGCCTCCCTCCCCCCTTCCCCGCGGGATCCTGTGCTTGCTCACCCGGTGCTTTTGTAACTCTTCAGCCATCGTCAGCATCGGTGAACACTACCTTCAGCAACTCGGAAGCTTTCTCTCTGCAGAGAAAATGCTTCCGGGTCGCCAAAGGCAGTGTTTGGCATCGTTTGTGTATATTAGAACTTTTTAGTTTGCGGTCCTGCATAAGGTCTATCTGTGTTCTGCATGTGTGACCAAGGCCAGGTGTTCTGGTAGGAATGAATTTCGTGAAGCGTTATTGGTGTCAGGGCCCCAAGTAGGAGGATATTTGTTGGCAGTTTGTCCGGATTTTGGAAGGCCCTGAACTCAGAGCAGCTTCTGGAGGGCCTCTGCACATGCGTGAATGTCAGCGTGATGACATCATATGCATGGGCATGATGTCATTGCATCAATGTTCACGCATGCATGGAGGCCCTCTAGACACGGCCAGAGCTTGGGGAGGGAAATACAAGGTTCGGTTGGGGGTGGAACAGGGCGGGGCTGGGGGCAGAGTGGGGCAGGGCCAAGTCCCCTTTTAAGAGGAAATCTGGTAACCCTACTACTACCATCATAAGCAAAGTGGCAACTCTCCAGTGTTGGAGAGCTTCCATTCCCATGAGGGCTGAAGAAGGAAGACGCTATAGACCAGAGGTTTCAAACTCATTTTAATGTCAGGTTGCAATAGCAAAAACAGCTGATGTAAGTAAGCTAACTGACTGATTTTAGATCTGGATAATTGGGCATAGGGGGGTCAGTATAACTACAATGGCTGGGGAAATGGAGTTGGAAGAGGATAATTTACAGGGTAAAAATCAAGTTGTAAAGGATTTCAATCTCCTCTACTCTTTTATAAACAAAGAAGCAACTAGCAGGTAGGAAATACTCCGTAGAATAACACTTGGTTGCTCATCAATGAAGACTCTCGACAAAGTATTCAAAGGCAAGGAGGTAACATTCCAAATGAAGATCAGACTTGTCCATGCACTCATTTTCTCAGTGGTCATTTACGGATGTGAAAGCTGGACAATACGGAAACAAGACAGAAAGAAGATTGACTCATTTGAGCTTTGGTGTTGGAGAAGGATTTTATGCGTGCCGTGGACTGTGAGAAGAACAAACAAATTGATTCTGGAAGAGATCAAACTGGCTATGTCACTCGAAGCCCAAATGATGAAGTCACGACTGTCATATTTGTTCACACTGTGAGAAGAGAAAGATCATTGGAGAAGAACATCATGTTTGTGAAGATTGAAAGAACCAGGTGAAGAGGGCTGGATATGTTGAAAACAACCATGGGGATGATGCTGGAGGACCTTTCTGGACTAGCACAAAACCAATTAGAACATAAGTAGCCTTACTGGGTCAGACCAATGGTAGCCCGTTTTCACAGTGGCCAATCCAAAGAGTAGCAAGGTTCCATGCTACTGATCCAGGGTAAGCAGTGGCTTCCCCCATGTCTCTCTCAATAACAGACTATAGACTTTTCCTCCAAGAACTTGTCCAAACGTTTCTTAAAACCAGCTGCGCTATCCGCTTTTATCACATCCTCTGGCAACGCGTTCCAGAGCTTAACTATTCTTTGAGTTTAAAAATATTTCCTCCTATTGGTTTTAAGAGTATTTCCTTGTAACTTCGAATGTCCCCCCCCTAGTCTTTGTAATTTTCGATGGAGTGAAAAATCGCTCCACTTGTACCCGTTCTACTCCACTCAGGATTTTGTAGACTCCCCTCTTCCATCTCTTTTCTAAGCTGATTTCTTTTTAGATCTGCAATTCATCAAGTCGCTAGGACTCTAGCATGAGCCGATGGCACCTAACAACAACAACAAAAATCAGCCTCTCAAATATCCAGGCATTCCTTATTAAAGTCATTTGTGGCTCCTATGTAAATGTTTAGATGATTAATCTAAAATTTTGGTGGTCCTGGGCCATTGTTAAGTTTAACACAGGTAAGAGGGGAAAGGTAAAATGGGCCTATTTTTACTCACCTTTGTACTTTATGCACATTAGGTGCCTGCTGTACCTCACACAGGGTAGGGGAACTGAAGGGCCTTAAAGGTGTTTCCTCTCAGCCTTTCCCTGCTTTTTTAACATATCTTCTTCCTAGACCCCTTGGCGCGTCCCCTGGATTATTTCCTTCAGAATCAACCATTTTTGTGCCTGTTCCTCATCTGCGTTCCAACTTCTCATGTTTTTTTTCTTCTCAGATTCAAAATACTTGTCCACTCTTATCTCCTCCTTTTTCTCTCTTGCATACTCCTTCCCTCCTATGGTCATCATCTTTCCTTTCTTCTCTACTCCACCATGGTTCAGCATCTATCTCTCCCTTCCCTCCCAGTTCTCCTCCTCTGCCTTCTGCTGTCACCAGTGAGGCTTATCCCATCAGGCCTAAAGCAGCAGTAAAACATACTTCATTGCCAACTTCAGGGCCTTTGAATCTCTGTCCTTAGAATACAGACATACCCTTCCCATCTGAGTCAAATTTCTGTTTTTTGATGAAGCGGGATATGGCAGCAGCTGTAGAGTAGAGGCCGCCCACATTTTGGTTTTGGACTCTGCACCGAAACCAGACTCGGCAGGAAAGAATCCCTCTCTTTCCTACCCAGTGTCACTGCTGCTTTAAAATGGCTGGTAAGACTTCCTTTGGCAGGCTTGCAAGACTGCTGCGGGAGGTCCCAGCAGCCATATTGAGATTGCTCTTGCTTTTGCCGATGCTAATCTCAATATGGCTGCTGGGACCTCCCAGGGCAGTCTTGGCACTACCATGATAGCGACTCTGGGTAGGAAAGAGTGGAGTTCTTTCCTGCCCCAAAGAGGCTACTAGACCACCAGGGTGTGTTAAGGTAGGCCCACTGGTACACATTTCTGCTGAGGGGACGGGGGCAACCACATTTTTGGTTTTGGCTTTGGATTGACTGGAAGCAAAACCATCAGTTTTTTGTTGACCTCTAAAGTAGAGGCTCCAAGTATCTGCATTTGGAGTAGAAGTATTTTACTACTGTTACTGACTTGAGCCTGGTAGGATGCAGCAGTGGGGGTGGAGGTGGGGGGTAGAGGATATAGTGTCCACAATGAAAACAGTTTGGCCCAACCTATTCTTATGTAAAATTTTAAAAAAAAAATTAAAAAAAAAAAAAATTTAAATTGAATCAGGTTGGGCAGACTGGATGGACCATTCGGGTCTTTATCTGCCGTCATCATCATCTACTATGTATTGTGTAAGACAGTGGTTCCTAGCCCTTTCCTGGAGGACCACCAGGCCAGTCGGGTTTTTGGGATATCCCTAATGAATATGCATGAGAGAGATTTGCATATAATGGAGGTGACAGGCCTGCAAATCTGCCCCATGTTATCCCACAAACACGACTGGCCTGGTGGTCCTCCAGGAGGGGGTTGGGAGCCCCCGGTGTAAGAAACAAATGTGCAGTTATACGGGAATGTTGGATGGGGCAGTAAGCTAGAAATGGCCTGTGGCCGTATGTTTGATGCCCCCTGTTACAAAAGTTTCTTCCCAGGTCACCATCCACACCAGAGCAGGATCTGGCCATGCCACCATGACTTCCCTTTGCTTTAACACACCAAAATTACCTGGACATAGGCTAATGCCAGAGCAAACTAATCTCAGTAACACTCTATTAAAGACTATGAATCTCAAGTGCTCACAGCTATAGGCCAATTGAACTCGTCTAGGCTGCTAGCTTAAATGCGAGCTACCATCAGTCCAGGGAGTCTCTTGTTGAGTACTACTTGCAGAAAGTTCCTTGTAATGGCGAGAATGCGCTGGGGTAGTATCAGCAGTATTTGTCAACGCACAACATCCATGCCCTGAAGAAGCTCTCTTTACAGTGTGAGAGCGAAACGGAGATCTTCCGTCATTTGTCTTGAGGCCAGGTAGAAAATCGCACCCGAGCTAAGTATTCTATACCAGTGTTTTTCAACCTTTTTACACCTATGGACCGGCAGAAATAAAAGAATTATTCTGTGGACCGGCATCGGTCTGTGGACCGGCATCGGTCTGTGGACCGGCGGTTGAAGAACACTGGGCTAAGTCGTGGGCCAGACCCCGCCCATCTCTACCCAATCTCCACCCCAGACCCCGCCCCCATAATAGTACGAATTGCACCTTGCACGTCCCGTGCCTCATCTGGAAGCCTTCCCTTCGATGTTGCAACGTCGGAGAGAAGGCTTCCGATTCACGCGCAGGACGCCCGTAGGAGCCACTGCCCGTGGCTTTGTGCACTGAATCAGTTAGGAAGAGGGAGCTGGCTCGAAGATAACACCGCATCGATCGCACTATGGACCGGTGGTTGAAGAACACTGTTCTAAACAAATACTATTGCCCTGATAGTGGCACATATATTTTCAAGCCAGTTGGGTAAAAGCCCTTAGGCATTTATTTATGTATTTATTCATATTTATGTATTTATTCATATTTGAGGAATAATAGATAAAAAAATATAAAATAATAAGATTAAAAATTAGAAAGAAAGTAAGTAGTACTCAACAAGAGACTCCCTGGACCGATGGTAGCTCGCATTTAAGTTCAATTGGCCAATAGCTGTGAGCACTTGAGATCTATAGTCTTTAATAGAGTGTTACTGAGATTAGTTTGCTCTGGCATTAGCCTATGTCCAGGTAATTTTGCTGTGTTACACATAAGAAAGCTAGGGTTTAAGTTCCCTTTTTGCTGCCCATCAAGGAGAGGCTTGAGAGGAGACAAACTGGAAGGGACCAGAGCAAAGAAAATTAAAGCAAAATAAAAAGACCAAACAAAAAGTAAAAAAAAACCCCAAAACAAGCTGAAATCTGTTTCCTCTAGCTCTTGCAGGTTTGAACTAACCCCTTCCTAATTTTCCACCTTTGCGGACGTACAACGGAATATTTTAAAAAAGTGTTGCAGAATTTGCCCTGAACTGCCTTACAAAATCAGGGGGCGCTGGTAATAATCAACACTTATATTTCTAGATTTGTTTGGTTTGAAAGAAACTAAACCCATTTGAACAAGATGAAAGGGCAGCCTGTGATGTGAATAAAACCAACAGAGGGCGCTGTAGAACCAAGAAACTAGCAGGATGATTCGACTTGCTTTGTCATGAAGCCGCCACTGTTCTTTCTTACATATCACCCATTTGGACTGTCTAATTAGCTGAGCAGTCCATACTTTCTTTTTGAAATCTAAACACTTAAGGCTCCTTTTATGAAGGCGCGTTAGGGCCTTAACACGCGGAATAGCGCGCTCTAGCCGCTACCGCCTCCTCTTGAGCAGGCGGTAGTTTTTCGGCTAGTGCACGCTAATCCGCTGCGTGCGCTATAAACGCTAGCGCACCTTCGTAAAAGGAGCCCTTAATCTTTGAAAATATAATCTTAATTTTACAACTGTATTTTCTCTCTAATGCTTGTCACAGAACACTGTGGAAATGTATGCAAGTTACAGCAAAAAAAAAAAAAAAAAAAAAAATCTATACATACATACATACATTAATATGTAGAAATATCAACTGCCATCTGGAGAACTAATGAACCATCAAGGGATTCCAAATTAAGCACTAGAATTTTGCTTTTGACTCTTTAGGATAACGCTGTCAAGTTCAATCTATTCACTTCAACTCCAGAATCAATTTTTCAGACTCTGTGACAAGTCTAATAGGTTCCACCTGTTTCTCCTGCCCGACTCTTGACTGCTGTGGTTGCCAGTCAGGGTGGAAATGTAGACAAAGACCTCTATTAGGCTCCGGCTGTTTCTCTACTGTGAGGTCACTGAGCCATTAAATTAGTTCCAGCCCACTATCTGTCCTTCCACACATTGACTAGTATTTTGTTTGAGAGGCTAGGCATATTGTGTCTGAAGGTGTTTCGAGCTTTGGAGAAATCAGAATATGAAATACTATCCATGTACAGTAGAAGTATTTATATGTAAAATCATTCTTTCTTTGATTCTATATTTTAATTATTTGTATATACACATGTAATATATGTGTGTATGTAAAGTGTTCCCCTGCGAATTCACGGTTCGCGGACTCAATCATTTGCGTTCTGCTCCGACCGCCTCTTCCTGTGGTAAAGTCGGGCTACACCAATCAGAAGTTGCATGTCAAAGCAGCTACTGATTGGTGTAGCCCGACTTTACTACAGGAAGAGATGGACGGAGCAGACTGCGAGTGATTTTCTTCACCCGCCGGCGCTCCAGCTGCCCTCTCCTGCCTCCCCTGCTTTTTGACAGGTGAAAGTTCCTGGAACAGAACCCCTGCAAATTTTGGGGGAGTACTGTACATCTATAGATATTCCGTATATACAAATTAAAATATAGAATCAAAGATGTGAGTGTATGTGTATCACACACACACACACACACTCACTCACACTCACACACACTCTCACTCTCACACACTCACTCTCACTCTCACACACTCACACACACTCTCACTCTCACACACTCACTCACTCACACACACTCTCACTCTCACACACTCACTCACACACACTCTCTCACACACACTCTCACTCTCACACACTCACTCACACACACACTCACACTCTTTCCATTTTGTGGTGTTAGTTCTGTCAGTTGCATTGAAACCAGATTGTACTGTATCTTTAAGTTACTGAAAGGTGATTTTATTTTCTTAGGGGTATTTTTTTATCCCATCCAAAGTTGTCCTACAAGATTAAAGGAGACATCCTAATTAAAAATGCTTTTGGCCTTCTCTGCGTTTGCTGTGGATGTGAACTTGGGCACGTGGTTTAAACAGCACTGCAGAATTTTGTGTAGTACCCTATGCTGTGATTTAAGATACTCATGCAATGGAACAGTACCTGTGAAGGCTTTTGGTCTCAGATCAGTGGTTCTGGCTGAGCAGGATGTGCAGTGGAGTGGGAAGTCAATAAAAAGGAAAAAGGATAATAGCAGAACAGAGGGCAGTTGCTGTGATTTTGTTGTTAGGTCTGTTTTCGTGCTGTGGGCTCTTATTCGTTGGTTTTCTCCTTCAGATTTTTGCAGTTTTTGCCCCCTTTTTTCACCCTACCCCCTCTTTCCCTCCCCCCTTACAGCCTGCATCCCTTATCCCTTATTCATAACCCGTTTCCTTTCTTTCATCCCTTTCCCTTCCTTCTGTCCACCCTACTCTTTTTATCTGGATTATTCAATACACATTATTTTATTTTTTTATACTGTTCTCCCAAGGGAGCTCAGAACAGTTTACATGCATTTATTCAGGTACTCAAGCAGTTTTCCCTCTCTGTCCCAGCGGGCTCACAATCTATCTAACGTACCTGGGGCAATGAGGGGATTAAGTGACTTGCCCAGGGTCACAAGGAGCAGCGTGGGTTTGAACACACAACCTCAGAGTGCTGAGGCTGTAGCATTAACCACTGTGCCACATTAGACAGTCTGTTTAGATAATAGTGTTTTATTTCTAATCTAATCTTCTATTTCTGCATCGCTCATACCTAGATAGGCTCAAGGTGACTTATAGAGAGGGGTAGGATGGGGGAGGAAAGGGGAGGGAGAAGAGAAGAGGAGGGAAGGAGGGAGGGGAGGGAGAGGGGTGAAGGGGGGAAGGAGAGGATACAGGTGATTAAGTGTCAAATAAATGAGCTTTCAGTTTCTTCTGGAATATGGCGTGGTTAGGTTCTGTTCTGGTCGTTTCAGTAAGGTCATTCCAAGTTTTTACACCTAGAAAGGTGAGCATGGAGTGGAAAACACGTTTGTATTGAAGATTTTATTGTGGAAGGGAGATTTAGAAGTATTCTGTTGAGGGTTTTGCGAGAAATAGACCATGCTTTGGAGAAGAGCTGGATGAGAGGAGCCACGGTGTTTCCATAAAGTATACACGGTGAATGATGCACGAAGTTGTTTTCTGTTTACCTGTTCAAAATGCATTTTTTGCCCATATCTTGTTACTGTGGCTTTCAATTTCATAATTATATTTCCATATATTTATATATTTTTGTGCCACATATATGCCCTTTAAGAATCGTCTTTAATACACATTTTTACTTTCAGTTTTATTAGCATTTTTCTTACGAGTAGGTTTATTGCACTTTTTATCTACTTTTTGATGGTTCGCTTTTGATGATGTCGCTTTTCATGCCATCGTTCTCCCACATTTAAGTCTTATGACTCCTCATGGACTTTTTTTTGCATACGTTTGTCATTTGGTGACATGATTTTGTGTGACATAGTTTTATATAGTTTCTGGCTTTAAAGTTTTTCCACAGTATTGCGATTTCACTATTCTTTTTGCTTTATCACGCTTATGTTACCTTTAGCGGCATGCAGTCTTCTCATGGGTATAAGTTTTTAAAGTTTACCATTGTGATACAGCACAACTCAACTTTAAGGTTATTTATTTGATTAATTTTCTATACCGTTCTCTCAGGTGAGCTCAGAATGGTTTACATTCATTTATTCAGGTACTCGAGCATTTTTCTGTCCTGGCAGGCTCACAATCTATCTAATGCACTTGGGGGCAATAGGGGCATTGAGTGACTTGCCAGGGTTCACAAGGAGCAGTGTGGGTTTGAACCCACAACCTCAGGGTGCTGAGGCTGTAGCTTTAACCACTACGCTGTACAAAAAAAAAAATTCTCCATGTACTGCTTCAGTTAGTTGACAAACTTTATATAGGGGTCCTTTTATTTAGCACGTGCTAAATGCTATGGCATCCATTATATTCTGTGGGCGCTAAATCAGTTAGCATGCCTTAATAAAAAGACTCCACGGTTTATCCAAATCTTTATGGTTATACCAATTTGCACATTTCCAATATTGTGTATTTGCTTTTTATGGCTTTACTTTTATAAGCACACATGGTTTTGGTGTGTATTTTTTGTGCCCGCAGTTGTTAAAAATGCTGTTTTACACATCTGTTTTCTCATCCTATTCCTACTTTCATTTTTTTCTTTATGTAGCTGATTTACATAATCTGCACCATTTAATTTTGGATTTTCCTTTTTGTGGATTCTTTGTTTTTCATGATTTCCATTTTTGTTTCCCCTTCCCCTCCCCCTTATTGGCCCTTTTGTTTTTTTATTTTTTTATAGGTTACTTCCATTGGATTAGTTAGACTTTAATGTGACACTATTTTGGTGTTTACTTGGTTTGTCATCAAGTTTTTTTCGGTAATCCATTTTTCCTGTACACTTCTCCCTCCGTATTCGTGGGTTCAGCAATCGCGGTTTCGATTACTCACGGTTTTTAGCTTGCTGGCTCCTTCCCCCAAATTACATCAGCTTGCATAGAGAAATCGCTGATTCCAAGCGTTTACAGAGAAAATCGCTGATTCCCAGCACTTTCTTCACCATGTTTTGCCTCTCCTTCAGGAACAGGCCAGGTCTCCCTCCATGTTGTTCACGGTTTCACCATATTCACGATAGTTTTTAATAGAAAACACCAAGTTACATATGAAAAAGTTATTTGCAATTTTTCTGTATTTGCGGTTCTGTTAATCCCCTATCACAGTGAATACGGAGGGAGAAGTGTATTTAGTCACAATGTTGCAACATAATATTTTTATTTATTTGCAATTCTGTAATACATTTGCATCATTTTTAAGTTTAAATGTTTTTTATTAAATTTCCAACATAGTGCAAGCAAAATTATACAGAAGTGTCCATCGACATCTCTCACAAGTGCACAAACCATTCCCCACCCTACTCCCCTCCCCCCACCCCGCATTTATAAATAGAGTCTAGTAACATCTCAGGAATCATGTGATCAGCTTCACAAATTCAATAATCTACTTCAAGCATGGGGAGTAAGGTCCATCCAAAAATGTTCCCAAGTCTGACAGAAGCAGCGACCCGGATCGCGGTCCAGATCCCCAACCTGTCTCCTCTCCAAAGAGGCATGTACATCAAGGATCTCCATTGAGTATAAGAGGGCTGGTCCCGGGACAACCAGTTAGTCAATATAGCTTTCTTTCCCAGAAGCAACACTCTTGTCACAAAGGCTGTCATCCCTTTAGGTTTTGGCGTTGCTATGGTATAATATCCAAACAGTGCTATTGGCATAGGAGACCATCGCCTGCCCCAGATAGATGTAGTATATTGTCCAAGTATATGCCAGAACTGCAGAATATGGGGGCAAGTCCAGAGCATGTGCTTGAGCACATTTTGGACAATTATGGTGTGGGGTGATTCCCATCCGGGACGCTCGCTCAGGTGAAATGTAAAGTCATTTGTATCATTTTTAATTCATGAATTATCATCTACAATATAAGTGTTACCATACTGGGACAGACTAAAGGTCCGTCAAGCTCAGTTTCCTGTTTCCAACAGTGGCCAATCCAGGTCACAAGTACCTGGCAAGATCCCAGAAAGTAAAACAGATTTTATGCTACTTATCCAAGGAATAAGCAGTGGGTTTTCAAAAGTCTATATTAGAACTGTTTTTTCTTTTTTTAAAATTTTTTTATTTATTTTCCAAACTTCAATAGCGCAATACATAAAATGTAACATATAATAATACAATAAAAACACATTCAGCTTACACGTATTCATAACCAACCATTTTTTCCCACCCAATGATTATTCAATAAAACTCAAAAGCATAGACTATCGCAAAAACCTTACTCTAATCCAATTACAGTGGTACCTTGGATTACGAGCATAATCCGTTCCAGGAGCATGCTCGTAATCCAAAATGCTCCTTTATCAAAGCGAGTTTCCCCATAGGAAATAATGAAACTCGCTTTGATGCATTCCCCCCCCCCGAAAACCGGCATTGCTCCCCTCGAAGGCCCCCCCCTGCGATCAGGCACCCCCCCTGCGATCCGGCACCCCCCCTGCCTCGAACCGGCACCCTCCCCCGCCACGATCCAACCCCCCCGCCACGATTGGGCACCCCCCCCGACACGATCCGACCCCCCCCCGACACGATCCGACATCCCCCCGACACAATTGGGCACCCCACCGCCGCTTCTTACCCTCATCTGGGCTCTTGAAGATCTGCCTACTCGTCTGCTGGGCCGAGTTCACGTTCACGTTCAGAATGTGAACTCGCAGGCCTTGAGCATGCTCAGATGCTCAAGGCCCAGCAGACGAGTAGGCAGATCTTCAAGAGCCCAGATGAGGGTAAGAAGCGGCGGGGGGATGCCCAATTGTGTCAGGGGGGATGTCGGATCATGTCGGGAGGGTGCCCAATCGTGTCGGGGGGGGTGCCCAATCGTGTCGGGGGGAGGGGTCGGATCGTGGCGGGGGGGGGGTGCCGGTTCGAGGTAGGGGGGTGCCAGATCGCAGGGGGGGGGGTGCTCGTAAATCAAGCCATGCTCGGTTTCCGAGACACCGATTTTGCAAATGTTTTCCTCGTCTTGCAAAACACTCGCAAACCGGTGCACTCATAAACTGAGGTACCACTATAATTATATCTTCCCATCCACCCACCCACTCCAAGTGTAAATACCCAAAGAACAAAATTAAGAATAATCCCCCCTCTCCCCCCTTCCCTGGATGTGCATGAAAACAAACAAAAACTGACTCCTGAAGAGATGTAAGATGTCAATGGACCCCAAACCAATCTAAATGAATTACTGTGCCCCAAACTATCGGCATTTATTCTTTCACATCTATAACTAGAGCACAGAGTTGCCCACCATAAAGGGGAATTTTAAACTATCGTAGTTCTTCCAATTTCGAGTTATCTGGATGGCAATGGTTTTTCCGATGCTTTGCCCTCTCACAGTTGTGATCCTCGTAGCCTTTGGGCAATATAATGGGTCCTAGTCTCGTATGATTATCTTGTCTGATTTTTCCGTGTGATAAATATCTTCTGGAATCTTGGCTTCTCAAAATATACCCGGTATTCCTCTTTTGTGGTTTATATTCGTAGTACAATTCATTTACAATTTTATAGTGGTTCTCTCTCTATTTTGTATTTATTATTTAAAAGGCATATGTTGTTTTTCCTATTGTTGTAAACTTAGGGGTCCTTTTACTAAGGCGCGCATGCTGAAGCGTCCATTATATTCCACGGCCGCGTTAAATTTAGCACGCAATAAATCGGCTAGCACGCCTTAGTAAAAGAGGGGGATAGTTTTATATTTTATGTGTGTCCTTATATTGGCATATATTATATTGGTATCATCCGCAAAGAGGCAAATCTTACCTGACAACCCTTCAGCAATATCGCTTCCAAAAATGTTGAAAAGAACCAAACCTTGAGGTACACCACTGGTAATATCCCTTTCCTCAGAGAGATCTCCATTGACCACTACCCTCTGTCACTTTCCACTCAACCAGTTCCTGATCATGAAGGGCATAGAAAAAATAGACAGGGACAAATTTTTCAAATTATGGGAATCAACAAGTACAAGGGGGCACTCAGAGAAATTGAAAAGGGAGAGGTTTAGAACAAACGCCAGGAAGTTCTTTTTCACACAGAGGGTGGTGGATACATGGAACGTGCTGCCGGAACATGTGATAAACAGGAGCATGCTACAGAGGTTCAAAGATGCTTTGGATAGGTACTTGGAAGACAAAGGGATTGAGGGGTACAGATAAGAGTAGAGGTAGATTATAGGGATGGGATTAGAGGTAAGTTACAAAATTAATCAGGGATCACTGTTCAGGCACTAGGCCTGATGGGCCGCCGCGGGAGCGGACCGCTGAGCAGGATGGACCTCTGGTCTGACTCAGTGGGGGCAACTTCTTATGTTCTTATGATCCAGGCTGTCACTTTGGAGCTCATCCCGAGGGCACACAGTTTATTTATTAGATGCCACATCTAGTGCTCTCCCTCTATGTCTGGTCACCCAGTTAAAGACACTGATCTGATTTCTCTGACAAGACCTGCCTCTAGTGAATCCATGTTGCCTCCGGTCCTGTAATCCACTGGATTCCAGAAACTTCACTATTCTCTTTTTTGAAAGCATTTCCATTAATTTACTTATCATAGAAGTTAGACTTACCAGCCTGTAGTTCCCCATTTAGAAACATAGAAACATGATGGCAGATAAAGGCCAAATGGCCCATCTAGTCTGCCCATCCGCAGTAACCATTATCTCTTTCTCTCTCCAAGAGATCCACTTTTGTGTAGAGGGACCACATCCGCCCTTCTCCAGTCCACCAGTACATAGAACATAAGAATAGCCTTACTGGGTCAGACCAAAGGTCCATCAAGCGCAGTAGCCCGTTCTCGAGGTGGCCAATCCAGGTCACTAGTACATGGCCAAAACCCAAGGTATAGCAACATTCCATGCTACCGATCCAGGGCAAGCAGTGGCTTCTCCCATGTCTTTCTCAATCACAGACTATGGACATTTCCTCTAGGATATTGTCCAAACCTTTCTTACAACCAGCAACACTATCCGCTCTTACCACAAAACAGGCCTGTCCTAGCAGAGGACGGTTGAGATCTATTGACCTCAGGGTTATTGGCCCAGCATGCTCCCGCTGCGCCACTCTGCTCCCTAAAAATATGTGTTGGGGTATCTAACCATACTTGGGATTTGAACCCATGACCTTTGGAAGATAGAAGAAGTGCCTTTAACCACAGAGCCACATGCACCTTATGTACCTTATGTAGAGAATCATTTGAAAGGTCAGCCAGTGGAGCCGACAGAATTTCCCTAAGTTGTTTCAGTACCCTTGGATGTACACAATTTGACCCCATTGCTTTATCCACCTTCAGTTTAGCTAGCTCCTCAACACAATCCTCTGAAAATTGATCAGGTTCTACCACACCTCTAGTGCTATTTGCATTTGTCTTCTGCGGTCCTGCTCCAGTCGCTTCAGCTGTGAACACAGAACAGAAATATTTGTTAAGCAAGTCAACCTTATCTGTATCAGCTTCTACATATTCCTCTCTTTCATCTTTGAGTCTCACAGTACCACTTTTGCACTTCTTCCTAACACTAATATACCTGAAAAATGTCTTGTCTCCCCCGTTTTGCTGTGTCAGCTATTTTTTCTTCCATTTGTATCTTTGCTTTCCTGACTACTTAACCAGCTTCTCTTAATTTTTCCTGAATTGGTAGCATGGAATATTTGGATAAAGGATACAGGGGATTGAGGGGTACGGATAAAGGATACAGGGATTGAGGGGTACGGATAGAGGTAGTGATAGGTTCTAGGGTGAGTCAGGGACCACTTGACAGGTCATGGACCTGATGGGCCACTGCGGGTGCGATGGACCTCTGGTCTGACCCAGCAGAGGCAACTTCTTATGTTCTTACTCCTTGGATTTTGGCCAGATACTAGTGACCTGGATTGGCTTCTGGGCTTGATGGACCATTGTTCTGACCCAGTAAGGCTATTCTTATGTTCTTATGTGATGCAGCTGCTGCTGCCACCAGTAACAGAAATGCCACCTCGTATCTGCCCTGGAAGATTAGATCCTGTATATCGCTGGCAGCTAGTTACTATTAGTATTTTGTGAGATCTGTTTGAAATGGAGCATAATTTAGGAAGTGATCAGATGTAATTAAAAGTGAGACGCAATATACTGGAAATCTGAGGTACAATTGGATATTATTGTTTAGATGACAGTCAAAATATGCATATTATGTGATAAAATTCCCCTCTGATTTAACACATAAGTGGTGCAGAATAAAAAACCCCAACTTATTAATGTATTCCTATTCATAAAACCTACTTACAATCCCCTACATTCTTGCATAGTCAACATTGCCAAAATAATTTATCATCACCTAACAGAACTGGAGGACAGGCATTTTTCAAGAGATCTCCCGCCTACATAAAGAGGGATTACTGCATCCACTGGGGGACAATTTTTGTGCCTTCCATGCACTGTGAAACTCTTGATATGATAAATCAGAGTGCTCTGTATGTATTAGGTTTTTGCTTCTGAGTGCTGTAATCAAATAAGTCCCTTGAGATTTGTTTTGAATACCTGTGAGCAGGCGTGTTTGGAATGATGCCACAAACCACTTCATGTGAAGTGGATCTCATTGGTTCAGTCACCATGTGTGTTGTCAGTTATCACATAATGGGCAGAACAAACACATTTAGCAATGAACATGTCTGGTAATTGAGCTTTAATGTTAATACATAGGTAGTAAACTTTTTTCAGCAGAAGTGAAGCTGTAGAAACAGTCATGATATAAAAAGCAGTGCCAAGAAATAATCTTTTTATAGAAAGGACAGCTGGTCCTTAGAATGTCCTTTCACAGATGGGGTAAAGTTGAAAAAAAAAGCAATGAAGTTCAAAAAAAGGGTGGCATGAATTCAGAAAATCCAAACAAGAAAAAAAGGTGATCATACAATGATGCTTATATTAATATTACATACTATGATGCTTATATTAATATTACATGCAGCCACAATGTATTGTAACTGTGTGTTGGTGTATATCCACAGACTCCAACTAATCCAGAACACCGCGGCCAAACTTATCTTCTCAAAAAGTAAATTTGACCATGTCACACCGCTCCTATCCAAACTCCACTGGCTTCCCGTTATTTCCAGGGTCTACTTTAAATGTGCCTGCCTAACCTTCAAGATCCTCCACGGTATCCTTCCTCCTTTTATCCCTCTATCCTGGAATTCCTCAAATCCAACCTCCACTAGATCCACTCAAAAATTAAAACTATCCTACCCCTCCTTAAAAGGCATCTCCCTTGTTGGTAAACTTGGCTCTTCCCTCCCTTTCAGAATCACTCAGCTCTGGAACAGTCTCCCTTCCCCTCTCCGCAATTTGAGCCCCCTTCTACCATTCCGTAAGCATCTGAAGACCTGGCTCTTCTCCAGAACGTAACCCCGTCCCGCTCCTGGCACTCTCACACCAACCTCTCTTCTCTCATACTTATATAATTCCACTGTAGTTCCGTTCCTTCCCTAACCATGTAAACCGTGTCGAGCTCCATCTGCGGAGATGATGCGGTATATAAACCCAAGATTTAGATTAGATTAGATTAGATCAGTGGTCTTAAACTCAAACCCCTTGCAGGGCCACATTTTGGATTTGTAGGTACTTGGAGGGCCTCAAAAAAAATAGTTAATGTCTTATTAAAGAAATGACAATTTTGCATGAGGTAAATATCTTTATAGTTTTTAAATCTTTCATTTTGACTAAGTCTTAATAATAATATTGTCATTTATAGCTAAAGAGACATATGATCAAGTATCTGTTTTATTTTACTTTTGTGATTATGATAAACATACCGAAGGCCTCAAAATAGTACCTGGTGGGCCACATGTGGTCCCCTGGGCCGCGAGTTTGAGACCACTGGTGTATACCATGCTGAATTATATTTCAAATGGTTAGCTACCGGATTTAATCATGAACCCCACTCACAGTAAAAAATGTGTTCGTTTGCATGTTAATTTATCACTGAAACATGTGAACCGAGTTGAGCTCCGTTGGGAGATGACCCGGTATATAAATTGAAGACTAGATTGGATGATTGGAAGATTTAGATTATTCACATGTGTTTGGAATAACTACTAACTAACTTAATTTCATCGTGAGTAGGGTAGGTGATTAATGTGGTAGCTGACCACTTGGACATTTCAGCATATGATATGATACATCAGCACATATACTACATTGTGGATGCTAGTAATATTTTATTATATAAACATTTACTAAAACACTTTGTCACCCCCCTTTTTACAAAATTGTGGCACAGCTTTTAGCGCTGGCTGCGGCGGTGACAGCTCCGACGCTCATATGATCGTCAGAGCTGTAACCGCTGCAGCCAGCGCAAAAAAAACACACTATGTTTTTGTAAAGGGGGGAGTGGTGGTATTTGTAAAGATAATTACTGATCATTTGGGGGGTTTTATGTGTTTGTTAAACACAGAAACCATCACTATGATCCAGCTTGGGTTGAGGGGGAAGTTTGTTTTGCTAAGGTTCTCTTGTCCTGACAGCACACTGGAAATCAACTGTCCCAGCAGATTTGGCATTGGTGGTCAACAAATTGGATGACTGACACTCTCCGTATCGATTGACAGCTTTATAGCATCATAGATGGCGTTTTCATAGAAAATGGTGTTATATTTTATGGAAGAGGTATTTTGAGTGAACATTTCTTTTGGGGGGGAGTTTGGTAACATTGAGGGGAGGAGGGATGGGGGTATATCATTAGTTTTGCTATAATATGCTATGCTATATGAATTGACTGAATGCCCCTTTTATTTTTCTGGCGTGTTTGGTACAATCAAGATGTTTGGTGTTAATTTTTACTATGCTGTTTGCGTCTTTGAGTGTACTTCTGTTAACAATATTCTAATAAAGCTATAAATTTAAAAAAAAAAAATAGCAGTGCCTAAAGTTCAGTATGCCGAATCAGATTTGTGCTAGTCAGTGGCGTACTGAGAGGCACCTGGGACAGTGGCACCCCTCCCATGCTCTCTTTCCCCCCCCGCCACAAGCATGCACCACTTCCCTACCCTGTACCTCTTTTAACTTCTTGGTGCGAGCGTCATCACCAACTCGCTGCCCGCATTGGCTCTCCCTGTGACATCACTTCCTAAGCACAGGACCCGGAAGTGATGTCAGAGGGAGAGCTTGACGCTAGCGCAAGCAGCAGGTTAGAGTTGCTGCTCGCGCCAGCGAAGAGATAGAGGTACGGTGGGGGGAAGTGAAGGCACACGTGCGGTGGGGAAAGAGTAGGAAGGAGTGTGGGGGGGTTGAGAGGAGGAGGGGTGCTGGCACCCTCACCAAGACAGCACCCAGGGCGGACCGCCTCCCCCCCTCTTTACTATCCCACTGGTGCTAGTATTCTGTAGTGGGTTTGAAGTGTCCTAATGTTGGGGTCCTTTTACTAAGACGTGCTAAAACGGCTAATGCACCTTAATAAAAGGACCCCGTTGTTAGAGGATTGATACCAAGCCTAGCTATTTGAGTCTTTATTAGGAGTCACTTTATGGAATTGTAACCTATATGCCTCGGTGGAAAGGGGAGGTTGGGCTTTATTGATACTGACAAAAAAACAAAAGGAATTGACCCCAAAATATCCACAAAGAAGAAAATCTAGAGAAAACCAAAAAAAAAACTCTGTTGAGTGACAATGTTCCCAAATGGACTTTATTTGAAAGTATCAAAGTTCCAAAGGCACTAAAATCATCCACATAAAATAATTCCATCCACATAATGCAAGCAGTGTCTCACTTCTGGTTCACCACACAATTGTTTCTCACGTACTCACCTTTATAGGACCCCCCAGGGACCCCTGAAGAAGACTTTTTGTCGAAACGCGGACCGTGTTGGGTCCTGTATCCCTAGCGGACTAGGTCCTTTAAGGCTCTTATGTGGATGATTTACTTTTATGTGGATGGAATTATTTTATGTGGATGATTTTAGTGTACCTTTGGAACTTTGATACTTTCAAATAAAGTCCATTTGGGAACATCGTCACTCCACAGAGTTTTTTTTGGTTTTCTCTTTATTGATACTGAGCAATGTGTATGTCTGGGAGTCAGGTTTTATCATATTTAGCCTTATGTCAGCGGAGAAAAATGGTAATTTAAGTAGAAGCTCATATAATTGGTAAAATATTATTTCAGCTTCTGTGTTATGAGTGCTAAAGGAGTGTACAATCTCTCCTGTGTTAAGAAAGTAGCAATAACCTTTTGATTTACACAGACAAGGTCACTCATCTCTTAAAATCGTAGCAACTTCTTTCAGAGGAGCTGGTGTGCAAGACGTGATGGAGCAACCTTGACGTTTCACCTGCCACATGTCAAAGGCTAATTTTTGCTTTCAGATAATCAAATGATTGTCTCAAAAGTTTGTACCTTCAAGGATTATGTGACATTGACCTTAAGTGATGCAATTATAAAATCAGTGTTCTGCCCTCTTCTCCCCAGCTCCCACTGGACTAATTTCTCTCCAATTACACGGCGAGTGAAAATATTTTAACAATCTGATTTTGTACTCGCATGAAATTTTCAGTCATAACACCTCATATCCTTTGGTTTCAAGTGTCTTTAAGTGTGTTGGGGAGTGTAAGGTTTCTCGGTGCATATATTCTTATCCCTCTCATGATTACTTTAAAAGTGCTTCCTGTGAGAGTATATCTCAAAGGCTTAATAAGAGGGGTTTTTTTTTCTCATGATAGAATATGCATTTTGATGTGATTTTTTTTCATATTTTGACTTTTCATCTAAATTTTCCTTAGCAACAGCAACACCATATGCAAAACCATTTTGGTAAGCAGCTTAAAAAGATGTATGAAGAGTTAGGTGTTTTTCGGTAGAGATTGTCTTGAAAAGTAACATAAATCTTTATTTATATACCGCAAAAGCCTTTTGGTTTGAGGTGGTTTACAGGAAAAATGGCTGAGGAGAATCAGAGATTTTATTAACAGGCTACTTATCCCCCATACCCTCCATCGCACTTTACGTTCATCTGATCAAAACTTGCTATATCCATCCCTTCTTTAAGATACATTAACACTATGCGTACTAGCATCTTTTCTGTTACAGCCCCTACCATCTGGAATTCAGCACCAAATTATATAAGAGAAATTACATCCCTGGATAAATTTAAAAGTAACTTGAAAGCCTTTCTTTTTAAAGACTTATTCGGTGTATAATAGTCCTTCTATGGATGGTAATGAAAATTTGTTCCTTGCCATATTTTAATCATGGTAGCTTATCTTACATTATTCAAGACTATTTATATTTTTGTTCCCCTTCCTTTTGTTTTGACCCTTTTCCCCCTCTTTCTCTTTATACAAATTGTATTTCTGCCCTTCTTCATCCTGTATCGGTAAGTTAATGTTTGTCAGTGCGTTTGATTGTAGCATTATTTGTAATTTGTTTTTAATGTATGATCTTTTTATACTTTGCTACCATAGCTTTGTAAAAGGGGCCTTAAGTTTAGTTTCTCTGGCCCGAGGAAAAAATTACAGGGATAGGAAAACCTTGTGGATGGGAATTGTGGTACTTGAATGCTGTATTCCGCATACTCCTACCAGGTATGGGTCTGCAATCACTGGGCTAAGAGGGAGGAGAGGAGTAAGGCCCCATTTAAAATCACCTGCTGTCATGCATGAATAAGGATCTGTAGCTCCTTCACTTCAGACCCCTGCCAGATGTGACAGCAAGGTAGGAACTTGTTCTAAATTGGCTGGAATCTGAAATATAACGACAGAAATGCCAAGAAGAGTATGAAAGCACATAATTAAAAAGAGATTTATCCTGAGTAGAAATATAAACTTGTTCAGAATATTTTCTATAAGGGTACACATGGAAATATGAGATTTTTCTCTTTTTGATTTTGAGGTTCTCCTTTTTATAAAGTTTTACTTTTTAAGTATATTTATGTGATTCTACTCTGAGCAAGGGCAAATCAAGGGTTAAGATTGTTATCTGAAACAAAAAATTGGTTAGAATTAGTGCCATATATGTTCAAACTTAAACCAAAGTTTTGTGCTAAAAAATGGCCCAGAAATGAGGGTCTCAGTTTATATTCGAGTCATCCCCGGATGTGCACCCTCCAGGACCCGTTGCAGGCCTCCCTCAGGCCTGCCTTGAGCCCTAGTGGTCCAGCATTGAGCTGGGACAGGAGCAACCCTTACCATGTCCTGTCCCGGCTGATTCGTCTCCCCCGGACTTGCCTTGAGGCCTGGTGGTCCAGGGGTGAGCTGGGCCGGGAGTGACCCCTCCCATGTCTTGTCCCTATTTGCTTTGCACTACCCCACCTCCTTCCCAACCCCCGCATCTAAAAATAATAATAATAATAACTTTATTTTTGTATACCGCCATACCCAGGGAGTTCTAGGCGGTTCACATCAATTAATCAGGTTTACAAGCAACGAAGTCGTTAAGTTAAACATGAAAGGAATATAAAAGTCCTTGGAGTTAACAGGTTGGTACTGAACAATAAGAAGGAGTAAGAGGAGAGTTCAGATCATTAGTGGAAGAGGTGAGAGAAGTGGAAGAAAGGGATTAGGGGGTCTGTCCATGGAATAAGTGAGTTTTGAGTAGTTTTCTGAAGTTGAGGTAGGTGGGGGCCTCGAGCACAATTTGGGCTAGCCATGGGTTCTGTTTGGCTGCCTGGAAGGCGAAGGTTTTGTCGAGGAACCTTTTGAGGTGGCATAGTTTTAGGGAGGGGTAGGTGAATAGATGGATTCTGCGAGAGTTCTTATTGTTACAATTCAGGTTGAAGTGAGGGTTGAGGTAGCTCGGAGATAGACCAAATACAGTTTTGTAGCAGAAGCACGCAAACTTGAATAGGACTCTAGATTCAAATGGCAGCCAATGTAGTTTGTGGTAGAAAGGGGTGATGTGTTCCCATTTGTTCAAACCAAATATAAGGCGGACGGCGGTGTTCTGGATCAGTTTCAGTCTCCTGATGGTTTTCTTCATGGAGCCCAAGTAAATAATATTGCAGTAGTCTAGGATGCTGAGAATGGAGGATTGTCCTAGCAGGCGGAATGAGGTGTCGTCGAAGTATTTTTTTATGGTGCGGAGTTTCCAGAGCACCGAGATGCATTTCCTGACTGTAATATCAGTATGTTTTTCTAGGGATAGATGTTTGTCTAGGGTGACTCCCAATATTTTTAAGGTTTGTTCGAGGGGGAAAACCGTTCCTTTCACTTGAATTGTGGTCTCTTTGATTTTGTCGTTGGGGGTGGCTAGGAAGAATTTGGTTTTGTCAGGGTTTAATTTTAGTTTGTAGGATAGCATCCAGAGTTCTATCTGAGTAAGTAAGTTTGAAAGAGAGGTGAGAAACTCTGGTGTGAGACTGGTTAGTGGGATGACTATTGTAATGTCATCTGCGTAGATGAAGAATTTGGTATTGAGGCTTTGTAGGAGGTTACCCAGGGAGGCGAGGTAGATGTTAAACAGGGTGGGGGAGAGGGGGGGATCCCTGAGGAACACCGCAGGAATTGTTCCAGCTATATGAGAAAGAGTCATTCTTGCATACCCTGTATGATCTATTTCTTAGGAACCCGTGGAACCAGTTGAGGACCTGGCCAGAGATACCGATGTAGGCAAGGCAGTCTAGGAGGATGGAGTGGTCGACAAGATCAAATGCGCTGCTCAGGTCAAGTTGTAAGATCAGGGCACTAGTGCCCTGGCTGAAGAGTGAGTGCAGGTGGCCGAGTAGAGAGGCTATAAGGGTTTCGGTGCTGTGGTTCGAGTGGAAGCCTGATTGGTTATCGTTTAAGATATTGAATTTTTCCAGATATGTGGTGAGTTCGGCATTCACCACCCCTTCTGCTATTTTGGTGAACAGCGGGATGCTCGCGATAGGTCTATAGTTAGATGGGGCGTTGAGTGGTTCTTTCGTGTTTTTTATAATAGGAGTTATCATAATATGGCATTGTTCTGCCGGGAAATTACCTGTGGATAGTAAAAAGTTTACCCAGTCCAACATATGGGCTTTGAAGTGAGTCGGTGCGGTTTTCATGATGTTTGGGGGGCAGGAGTCCAGTCTGCAGAAGGAGTTGGTATATTTATTGTAATATTTGCTGAAGGTTTGCCAATTGATGGTTGTAAATTGGTTCCAGCTTAGGTTTGTTCTGGACCCAGGGTCATGTTTAGATGTGTCGGTATCTGTGAGAATAGGAAAGTACCCGTGGGGATTGACCAAAGCCGTTATCGATGATCTTAGTTTTTGTATTTTGGAGTTAAAGAAATCTGCTAGGGTGTTGGCGGATAGTGTGGGTTCTTCATGGTTGTCAAAGAGTGTCTCAAGGCCTACCTTGCATGCCCCTGGTGGTTCAGCGATGAGCCGGAGCAGGATCAATCCTCCTACGCTCCTACCCCATGCAGAGCCACTAAAGGAAATGGCTGCTGCGCGTTCCCGCTGCAACCTTGCAAGACCATGGGAACTTGTGAGGTTGCTGTGGGAACTCAGGCAGCCATTTTCTGCATTGAGCAAGTGTGTAGGAGGATCGCTCCTGCCCCAGTTCACCGCTGGACCACCAGGGCATACAAGGTAGGCCTTCTTTTCAGGTAGAGGAGAGAGGTAGGGTGGTACAAAGCCGGACAGAACATGGGAGGGGTCGCTCTTGTCTCGGCTCACCGCTGGACCAACAATACCTCTACTTAAATATAAACTCCTGAATGTATTTGATCTAATCTAATCTAATACAAGATTTCTGAATCACTCTAATTCCATTTAATTCAAGGTGATTTATTTCAAAAAGAAGCCATAATAAGTCTATGGGAAATACAGTTGCTTGGATAAAAAGATGTCCTTACAATTCTTTAATTAAAAGTACTAATTTTACAATCTGTCATATAAAAATGTTTTCAACATTCTACGAAATTTCCAATAACTAACTTTTGTCCTTATTTGTATAGGTAAATCATTCCAAATAGCAATAGCAGCATAAGTAAAATAAGAATTAAATTGATGTTTAAAATGTATACCTCTAAAAGGGGTAAATTCAAATGTTTCCTGATTTTTCAAAGGAAACACAAAAACGTTGTCGTGAATTTCTTCTTTTGAGACCAGGGGATCACTTCATTAGGGGTACCCTTGTAAGTGTATTTTTTGCCACCGTTCAATTAAATATGTTTTCTTTGAACCTCAACAATTAACTGCTTTTTTGGCTTTGTCTCGTATGGACGGAGATAAATCTTGAGCTCTATAGATAAAATTGGTACTCCCGTTCAGCTCTGTATTCTATAGCATATCCTTGATGTATAGAATTATACTTTCCTTTTGTCTCGCTTGTAAGAACCTCTTTGATCCATAATAGAGGGCTTGAGCTAATTTACCCATTATGTTATTTCTTTAAATTCTATGCTTTGTTTAAAGTGTGGATATATTATGGGTCTGAATTTTCATTACGGAAAATCTAGTAACCCTAATAAAGAGAGAATTTCGATACTTATTTAACCTGATGATCCAAAAAGAAGGAACTTCAAGGAGGCCTTCATCAGTGGAACCCAAAATCCATGCTGGTCTGTAAATTTCTAAGGGAGTTACAATACACAAGAGCAGGGCTGCCCAAGTCCGGTCCTTGAGGTCTAATGGCAGGCCAGGTTTTCAGGATATCCACAATGAATATGCATGAGAAAGATTTGGCTGCACTGCCTTCTTGGTATGCAGATCTCTCTCATGCATATTCATTGTGGATATCCTGAAAACTTGGCCTGCCAGTAGATCTTGAGGTCCAGACTTGGATAGCCCTGCACAAGAGCATATTGTCACGCAAAGCTTTAAAAAATCAAAACCAGATTTTCCACACAATGGAAAGCCAATATAATTGCTTCAGGCCAGGTGAAATACGTTTAAAACAAGATACCCTACAAATCAATTGAGCCATCACATTTTTTAAAAAAAATTATTTAATTGCCAGTTGTCAGAGGTGAATAAAAGCACATCACATAGTCAATATAGGCAGAAACAATATAAAAATTAATAGTGAATGGCTGAAATCTGAAATAAATGATGAATAAACTGGGTCTCTCCAATGCACTACTAAGTTGTGGTAAATGCACCGAAGGCTATTCAGTTCCTATAGGTTTCGGCAGTTTTAATAATAATAATAACTTTATTTTTGTATACCGCAATACCATAAAACAGTTCAGAGCGGTTTACAGGAGAAGAGACTGTACATTTACAGCAAAGATGCAGAGTCGGATTAACCAGGGTAAAGTAACCAGTAACAGTAACAATTAAAATTAAATGTAAGATAGGTACTTAGAAATTCCCTTACTATCCCGAAGGCTCACAATCTAACTAAAGTACCTGGAGAATAACAAAGAAGTGAAAAATAGAGATAGAGGAAAAATAAGAAATAAGCATTCTAAAAAGACTACATTGATCTAAAATACTTTGGAGGGATGAAGAGAGGAGAGAAAGGAATATATACAGTTACAAGGGAGTGCAGGATGAGGATAGTAAGATCCGGGGAAGAAGAGGTATATAGGTGAGGAAGGAGAGGAAAGGAAGGAAGGATGGGCCCTCGGTTTTGTAGTTCTCAGCTTTTTAAATTAAACTATTTACCAGAAAACATTTTTTAAGTGCATTGGAGAGACCCAGTTTATTCATCATTTATTTCAGATTTCAGCCATTCACTATTAATTTGTTCAGAGACCCATAGCCACCCATCACAGCTACTGGGTGTTGATGAGCTAGCTGCATTATGCTGGTGCATCAGTCAAGGGGTTTTATTCTAAGATTTCTGTTTAGCAAGCAATGATGATTTATAATTGGTGGTGGTGGTAGTAAATATTATTCACATTTTGTTGTAAAGTTTATTTATTTCTTAGGTCTATTTGTGCTCATGTACTGTATATTTAAATACAGTATACGTTTTTTCAGGATTTATCTCCTGATGCAAGCAGTTTGCCAAAATGTGACTGCATTAGGTTTCCTTTGACCACTTTGTCCCAAAAAATTTTCAGTGGTTTGCCATACTGCCTATCATTGCACCTTTGCAAAATGGGATGACTATCTTGCTTGACAACTCATAATTCCCCTTTCCCTTGCTAAAAAGCTATTTTAAACTAACTGCCTCTTTTACAAAGCCGTGCAGCAACAGCCCCGAAGCCCATTAGCGCAGGGCAATTGCTAGCGTGGCTTTGTGAAAGAGGCCCTAAAACTTAAGCTTATATACCGTATCCCAGGGCTGCCCAAGTCCGGTCCTCGAGATCTACTGGCAGGCCAGGTTTTCAGGATATCCACAATGAACATGCATGAGAGAGATTTGCCTGCACTGCCTTCTTGGTATGCAAATCTCTCTCATGCATGTATGTTTATTTCGATTTATATCCCATTCTCCCAGTAGCTCAGAACGGCCTACAAGCAAACATTCACAGTGGTGTATATTTGGACAGTACAAAGATTATACAGTAGTTCAAGTACAGGGATTATACAGCAATTTAGGTACAGGTTAAGAATGGACTTTACAGCAATTTAACTACAGGTTAAGAGAGGACTATACAGTAATTTAAGTAGAGGTTCAGGATGGAGGGGGAAGGGGAAAAGGATGGGGGAGTTTAAGAGGTAGATCGCAGTTATCATTTTAGTTGAAGAGGAGAGTCTTTAACGCTTTCCGGATATCCTGAAAACCTGGCCTACCAGTAGATCTCGAGGACCGGACTTGGGCAGCCCTGCCATATCCTCTCTATAAAGATAGAGCTCGGCACGGTTTACAGGAACTTTAAAATAAGGAAAAAAACATAATAAGAATTAGTGATTATAAAGTGAGCAGCAAATTTTACATTTTTGAGAATAGCCAAGTTTTGGAAGGTGATTTTGAAGAAAAGAGATTTCCCTAATTTTCCAGCATAGATAACGCTTTTTTAACGAGGGGAAAGATAGTGTAAGTTTTTGGATGGATCTGGTAGCATCAGGTCTCGCAGAATTGCAAGATAGTGGAATTCGAGGAGGAAGAGTGCCATGCTGAAGGCTTTGATGTGGAATGTCTTTGAATTCTGTTGAAAAGAATGTGAGCACATCAGCGTGGCAGTCTGCTGTTCAAAAGTCTTAAGGTCCAATACTTGGATATTAGTTTGCAAAGTTTCTGCTTCCCACCTGATTTTGAATTCTCTCAATCCAGACAGCGATAGTCAGGTGTAGGTTTTTTAAAATTCTGTACTGCATCACCTTGGCTCCCAAGCTTCAGTTCAGCAAAACTAGCTAGAAGAGATGGAGGGGGAGAAATTTTCTAAAGCAGGTGGGAGCATGTAGGAAAACAAAGGCTTATTGACAGGACCAGTTCTTAGGTTTAAGGGTATAATTACTAATGTTTGTTCTGAGATTTGACTGCTGTTTAGATAAGTAGGACACTAATGACGTGCTCAGAGGTGAAGCAGTGTACCTTCTCAAGGTTGCCAGTAGAAAGCTCACTTTTTTGTTGTTCTGGTAAAGTCTTACTACTCGTTCACCTGGCATTCTGAGAGCACTATGAGAGGTAACGGAAGAAAAACAGAATCGAGGGGAGAATAGAAGGAATGTCATAAAACACGCCGGCCTTAGGAAAGAAGCAAAACATGAAAGCAGAGCTAAAGCCTTGGATTCAACTTCAGTGAATGCCGGAAAGACCATCCTATAAACATAAAGGGATAAAAAAACACTATTACTGTCAAAATCTCACAGATTCCTGAAGCCTTTCTGTAAACTGATAAAAAAATAAGAGAATGAAAAGAAACCCAGAGACTTCTAGGTGAATGATGGATGTTCAGAATTGGAATTCACAATGTATTAGGGCTTGAACATATTCAGTGATGACAAAGTAGCATTTATTTTTGTGGGTGTTTGTTGGTAAAAACAGCTGTTCTCTGCATTAATGTTGACTTTGTCTGCCATTTTTCATGCAAGTAAGATCTCCGGGTGTTTTCAGTTTGCTGCCTTAGTTCTGGTTGCACGTTTTAAGTGGGACACTATAATAGCAAAAATGCCAGAAACCTCTAAGTATGTATATTCTATGCCACAAAACAGGTTTCTACCCCACAACTTAAAAGTTGTGTCTGTGTTGAGAGGAAAAGGTCTCGGAAATCCTGCTCCATTCAATGAGTGAACACTGAGACAATGATGCAGGTTAGGATTCTCGTTCATCAACCAAAAACCTCTCACTCATTACTTTAAGTCCTTGATATTTTTATATTTGTGTTTTACTCAATAAATAGATAAATATAAAGTGCACTTAACTTAAAACTTCTTCAAAAAGTGCCTTAGTGCAAAGTGCTTTATGCTGTCAAATATTCACCCGACGGGGCCCGTTTCGCCAATAACTTATGGCTTCCTCGGGGGTCTTTTCTGGAAATATTAGCAGCTATAACGTTAACTTCCACAAAATGGTGCCGTGAAATCCTTTGCTCCCACATCTATGGTAAACGGCTCAATTTTTTTTCCATTCCTGAACTTCACAACAACAACATCCAATGATAAGAAGACGAGAAGTGATATTAGAGTTTTATGTACTTGGAACCTGGACATAGAATTTGGATGGCTTTACTAGGTTTGCACATTCCAGTAATTTTGGAACAATTCATGGGACTTTAGTAGATCCCATGTTGGTATGTTCTGTGCCTGCTAAGGGCAATGCGTGGCCTTCGCATATAGAGGAGGCAATTTACTAATGGCTATTGCTTATTATCTGCCACTGGACCCATAGTTATAAAATGAGCCATTGGGTTGATTAGACTGGTGCTATAAATGTGCTAATTTTACTAAACAATCTTCCTTAGATTTTTTTTTGGTTTATTTTTTTAGCCTTAATATTGCCTTCTTGAGAATCTACTGCATCTGTTATTGATGATGCAAAGATGTGCTTTTGTGACAAAATTCACACAGCTTATACCTTTTTGTAAGTGTCGCACCCAGTTCTAATCATGCATTAGTTTGCTGTTATTATGAGGGTAAATCAAAATGTAAAGATGAACTACATTTACCCCCTCTTTTACTAAGATGCGCTAATCAAATTAGCACGTGCTAAATGCTAACGTGTCCATAGACTAACATGCACGCGTTAGAATTTATTTTTTAATTTAATTTAGTTCTTATATACTGCCATACCGTGAGGTTCAAAGCGGCTTACAAAAAGATACATTAAAGATACAATAAATATAAATAAAATAAATAAAGATAGGTACTTGGAAGTTCCCTTACTGTCCCGAAGGCTCACAATCTAGCTAAAGTACCTGAGAAAACAATTTATGAAAAGTAATGATAAAAATATAAAGACAGAGGTAGAGATAGAGATAGATATGAATATTCCAACAAGTATTGAATAAATAAATTAAGTTAGAATTAAGGCTAATAAGTAAAATAAATAAAAATAGAGATAAAAAATAAGGATAAAGAAAATAAAAATAAAATATATTCCAAAAAGCATTAGGATCTGATGTTAGATGATCATAATGATTACAAGCCAAAGAGATAAAAAAAAAAAAAAGCTAGTATACTCCTTGAGGCCTGAGTATGAAACTCAGACCCCTCACAATAATTCAGCACTAAGGTTTCACAGGATGTTATAATTAGTGCCTAAAAGCAGACTCCGAGTCAATGTTATGCCATAATGCAGGATAGTCAAATTGGATTGAAGGCTATGCAGACTTGTCATTTAGATCGAGAGGGGAACCGGGCAACTATAGACCTGTGAGTCTTACGTCTGTCCCCGGCAAGATGGTTGAAGCACTGATCAAGGATAGCATAGTCCGGCACTTGGACGCACACGACTTGATGAAACCCAGTCAACATGGATTCAGGAAAGGGAAATCATGTTTGACGAATTTACTCCAATTTTTTGAGACCGTGAACGAGCAAATTGATAGTGGGAAGCCGGTGGACATAATATACTTGGACTTCCAGAAAGCGTTCGACAAAGTTCCACACGAAAGACTTCTCAGGAAACTACAAAGCCATGGCATAGAGGGGGATATACAAAGATGGATAGGCAAATGGCTGGAAAACCGAAAGCAGAGAGTGGGCATAAATGGGAAGTTCTCCGACTGGGAGAAAGTGACTAGTGGTGTACCCCAGGGCTCGGTACTTGGGCCGATCCTTTTTAATATTTATATCAATGACCTGGAGGAAGGAACATCCAGTGAGATCATCAAGTTTGCAGACGATGCAAAACTATGCCGGGCGATCAGATCGCAGGAGGATAGAGAGAAACTCCAGAGTGACTTGTGTCGGTTAGAAACATGGGCGGAGAAATGGCAGATGAAGTTCAATGTGGAGAAATGCAAGGTAATGCATTTAGGCAATAAGAATAAGGAATACGAGTATACAATGTCAGGTGCAACTCTGGGGAAGAGTGAACAAGAAAAGGACCTGGGTGTACTGATAGATAGGACCCTGAAGCCGTCGGCACAATGCGCGGCAGCGGCAAAGAAGGCAAATAGAATGTTGGGCATGATAAAGAAAGGAATCTCGAGTAGATCGGAGAAAGTTATAATGCCGCTTTATAGGGCAATGGTCAGACCACACTTGGAATACTGCGTCCAACATTGGTCTCCTTACCTAAAGAAGGATATAAAACTGCTGGAGAGGGTGCAGAGACGAGCAACAAAACTGGTGAAGGGTATGGAGAAACTGGAATACGAGGACAGACTTATAACACTAGGATTGTTCTCCCTTGAGAAAAGGAGACTGCGTGGGGATATGATCGAGACCTTCAAAATACTGAAAGGAATCGACAAAATAGAGCAGAGAAGATTATTTACATTGTCCAATTTGACACGGACTAGAGGACATGTAATGAAGCTATGGGGGGACAGGTTCAGGACTAATGTCAGGAAGTTCTGCTTCACTCAGAGAGTGGTTGACACCTGGAATGCCCTCCCAGAGAAGATTATTGCGGAATCAACCGTCCTAGGCTTCAAGAGCAAACTAGATGCATATCTCCTTAAGAGAGGCATATAAGGATATGGTGGACTATAAATTACGCCAGGTGTACACCTGGCAGGGCCTCCGCGTGTGCGGATCGCCGGACTTGATGGACCGAAGGTCTGATCCGGAGATGGCAGTTCTTATGTTCTTATGTTCTTATAGATCAGAAGTACGGCAAAACCACAAGCAGGCAAGTTGTAAAGATTTGGAGTTCTCTGAAACAGCCGAACAACCGCCACAGTCAATTCTGTGTATCAGCTGCCCCAAACGATCAACCGCCATCAACCCCATTTCCAATGGCTGTCACCTGGGATCCCGGGATTCCTCCGAAGAACAAGGCAACATCGCAGGCAGGGCAACCGCATCTTAGTAAAAGAGGGCCTTATAGAAGTAATTGTGAGCAATTGAACCTATCACTTTTCCACATAGTTCCCATGCAAAGCTTCGGCATTCCTGCAGAAAAGTCGTTTTTTGGCTGCTCCTGAAGCCAGGTGAGCACCGCTTCCTTTACATCATCATCAGAGGTGACTCTGTGACTTTACATTGTGTCCTTCAGTGGACCGAAGATGTGATAAATCACTAGGCGCCAGATCCGGACTGTAAGGAGGACCTGGAAGATGTTCGAACCTGTCGCTGCTGCTGTATGAGGACGTGCATTTGTCATGGTGCAGCAAGACTGTTGTGGACAACATTCCTTTTCTTTTGTTGCAGGTTTAGATTTATTTCGCAGTGATGCACAGTAATTTTCACTGTTTGCCAGTGCATTTGGAAATACATCAGAATAGGCCCCTTCGTGTCCCAAAAGAAAGTTTAAGTCAAAAATAATAAGTGGTGAGGTAAGTGCTCTGAAGAATACAGGGCTGAGAGGTCAAAATCAATAACAGATATAACATTGAAAACAAAAGTCAAAAATAAAGGTCAAATAAATTTCAAATACAATGAAATTTATGCACTTTTACATACACCCAGATATGTTTAATCCAACCAGGAGCCTTGGCTCCTATAGCCGAACCCACCGTCCCATCACTGTGTATGGCTATAATGCAAATAAGTGAAATTGGAGTACTTTTTAAATATTGGATATATTTTTCAGTGGCAATAAAAGGAAAACAATTCCTACCAACACACCTCTGAGTTTAAATAAGAATTGTTTTTCCTTTTATTGCCACTGAAAAACACATCCAATATTTAAAAAGTACTCCAATTTCACTTATTTACATTATAGCCATACACAGTGATGGGACGGTGGGTTCGGCTATAGGAGCCACGGCTCCTGGTTGGATTACACATATCTGAGTGTATGTAAAAGTGCATAAATTCATTGTAGTTGAAATTTATTTGACCTTTATTTTTGACTTTTAGTCTGAGAAGTCTTGTTTTCAACATTATATCTAAAAGAAAGTTTAACATGATTTTATTGGAGAAGGGCTGACGTTTTAATTTCTTCGAGGATGCAATCCTAGGCCGCGAACCTCACCTCCCTCCCGACCCTAAGTTGCAGCGTCCTGAGCCACAAATCCCCCCCCCATACCTCCCTCAAACCCCCAACACCAAAGCAGCTGAGAGAGGAATCTCCCTCCTGCCCCAAAGCACCAGTGTGGTAGCGGTCCTGAACTGCAAAGCCCTCCTCCCAGCCCCTTAGTGGCAGAAGCAGGTGGTGATCCTGTGCCGCGAACCCCCTCACTCCCTCTCTCCCTTACATGAGTGTAGCTGGTCAACGGGAGGCAGCCTCAAAACAGGCTGCTTGCAGCCAACCCTGGCAAGGCATTTGCTCTGCCGTGTCACTTCTGACAAATTGAGGGGGCAGAAGCAGTTCCCTGGAAAGGAGGTGGAGTTGGAAAACATGATTGACAGTTTCTGCAATAAATGGCTCTTTCAGATACAAGACCCTTAATGTTCAGGACCTCTAGACATATCTACAAGAAAGAAGATTACCAAAGTAAGAACCTAATGTTTCTATAGAATTCGTGATAACATGCCTTTTTTTTTTCCCCAGTTCCAAAATGTTCTTGAAATTTAATATAGTAACATACAATATAGCAGGAGAAACATATTAAACAAATTGCTCATAACAGTATTAACACAAAACTTAGGATATTAAAAGACGAAATCCTTAAAATGAAACTCCCTCTACTCAACCCCCCCTTCCATATGCATTCCATTACATTCCATTAGTGACTTCTATTCCGCCTGTACCTTGCAGTTCTAGGCGGATTACATCAGAAGATAACTGGACATTTTCAGGAAAAATTACAGTTTAGGGAGCTGGTTATATAAATTGAGTCTTTGGGAGAACTTAAGGGACGGGTAGAAATTTGAGGATCACATCAGAAGAAAAAACTGGACATTTACGGGGAAATTACAATTTAGGGGACTGGTTACATAGTTGAGTCTATGAAGGGGAGTTACAAGAGGAGTAAAAATTTGAGGGGGAAGTACAGGGGGGGGGTTTAAGATATCTGGATGAATTTTTTGAATAGCAGGGTTTTTATTTCTTTTTGAAATGATTTGAAGTCGCATGTTGCTGTCAGCAAGTTAGAGATGGAGGGGTCTAGTTTCGCTGCCTGCGTTGCTAGTAGGTTGTCAAACATCTTGCGTTGCGTTCCTTTTAGTGAGGGATAGGCAAATGGGGTCTGAAAACCCAACATCCATCCATATCTGCATGCATGTGTCTCCATTCTTTCACTATGATTCAACATGCTTTTAAAATACACCGTCTTTCTCTGTCCTTTCTTTATAACAGAAATGCAGAATCGACTGCTGCCTGCATAGCCCTGTTGAGTTGCTGCATGCCGCTAAGTTCACTTACCCCCTCTTCTATGAAACCGCGCTAGCGGTTTTTAGCGCAGAGAGAGCACAGAGAGCCGCACTGAATGGCCCACGCTGCTCCCGACGCTCGTTGAGTTTCTATGAGCTTCGGGAGCAGCGCGGACCCTTCAGTGCGGCTCCCCGCGCTAGAAACTGCTAGCGCCGTTCCGTAGAAGAGGCCCTTAGGGCTCTTTTTACAAAGCTGCGATAGCATTTTAGCGTACGCTAAACCCACACTACGCGGCTAGAGCTAACGAAAGCTCATGCTGGCGTTAGCATCTAGTGCGTGTGGCAATTTAGTGTGCGCAAAACCGCTAGCGCAGCTTTGTAAAAGGAACTCTTAGTGTGCCTGTAGATATATAGAAAAAAGGAAAAGAGGCTGTTTGGTGATGTAGATCAGTGTTTTTCAACCTTTTATTCTGTGGACCGGCATCGGTTCGTGGACCGGCGGTTGAAGAACACTGGGCTAAGTCGTGGGCCAGACCCCGCCCATCTCTACCCAATCTCCACCCCAGACCCCGCCCCCATAATAGTACGAATTGCACCTTGTACGTCCCGTGCCTCATCTGGAAGCCTTCAATCTGACGTTGCAACGTCAGAGAGAAGGCTTCTGGTTCAGGCGCAGGACGCGCGTAGGAGCCACTGCCCATGGCTTTGTGCACTGAATCAGTGAGGAAGAGGGAGCTGGCTCGAAGATAACGCAGCATCGATCGCACCGTGGACCGGCGGTTGAAGAACACTGGGCTAAGTCGTGGGCCAGACCCCGCCCATCTCTACCCAATCTCCACCCCAGACCCCACCCTATAATAGTACTAATTACACCTTGCATGTCCTGTGCCTTCCCTCTGATGTTGCAACGTCAGAGAGAAGGCTTCCGGTTGAGGCGCAGGATACCCGTAGGAGCCGCTGCCCGTGGCTTTGTGCACTGAATCAGTTAGGAAGAGGGAGCTGGCTCAAAGATAACGCCGCATCGATCGCACCGTTGACCGGCGGTAGAAGAACACTGTTTTGGGCCTGATGCATGTGCTGGCTCTGTGGACCGGCACCAGTCCATGGACTGGTGGTTGAAGAACACTGATGTAGATGATGTGTGATCAGGGTTTGCTATTATAAAAAAAATAATGACATTCTAAATGGATGTAATTTACTATTAAACCCTATTTCCTGAAAAAGCATCAAGGAAACATTTTAACTAGAAACTTGAAGCGGTAGATTTGCACATAGACCTTAATTGACCAATTGACCCTCTGTGCTGTGTTTACTGTTGGCTCAAAATTGTAAGCAGATGTTTGGCAACCCTATATTAATAGGGATTTTGTTGCCCAGCAAAGAATAGTCATTAATTGAGTGCACAGTCTAATGCATATATCCCTGGCAAGGCATGTACCTAATATTTTGTAATGGAACTAAATTTTAGCAAATCTTTGATTAGCCACCAAGAAATTTTACAGATATCATGTCCAGTCATCTTCTCTTCCAGCTGCTGCTGTTCTGTCTTATCTTCTGCGGTTTGATCAGCTTTCTTTCCTCCAAGGTGGCTGTGTTTACAAAGATTTTTAACATTGTAGGTGATACCTGGCACAAGTTAACACAAAGTACTTTACTCCTGTTGAGCATTGGCAACATAGCATCATCATTAGCTCAGATCTAGGAACATAAAAAACACATTTGAATCTGCCCTTTCACTGCATGTTTTGTGACCTTGACCAAGTCAATTAACCTTCTCATGCTCCCATTTAGAACCAGATTTTTGGGGCCTTTGCTATCAGCATAGAAAGTAGAACCCCTGATGAATCAAATACTTTCTTTCTAAGCCCTTTTGGGAAGGGACAAAGTATTTCGTGAAATATTGCTTGTGTTTACTGTGGGTTGTATATAAACAGTATACATTTATTTATTTTTCATTTTCTGCATGTAGAGCAGGGGTGTCAAGGGCCTCAATCCAGTCGGGTTTTCAGGATTTCCCCAAATGAATATGCATGAGATCTATTAGCATACAATGAAAGGAGTGCATGCAAATAGATCTCATTGGGGAAATCCTGAAAACCCGGCTGGATTGCGGCCCTCGAGGAGGGACTTTGACACCCCTGTTTTTGTGATTTATGAAGAAATTAACTATAGTAAAATGACCTTACTAACTTAATATAAAAAGGCATTTGATAAAATTAAAGTAGTAGTAGACAGATGACACTAAAGGCTCTTTTACAAAGCTGTGCGGCAACAGCCCCGAAGCCCTTTAAATCTCTATGGGCTTCAGGGCTGTTACCGCAGCGGCAGCCACTAGCACGGCTTCGTAAAAGAGGCCCTAAGTGGTTTGTGTTATTTGCTTTGGTGGGAATTAACTTGCAGTAAGTTACCATGTGTTACCTGCAAGGCAAAGTCCATACCTACTCCCTACACCTAGAAAATGACATGGGGAAAAAATTTGTCCCTGTCTCGTCCCCACGAGCTCTGTCCCCGCAAACCATCTGATCCCATCTGCACAAGCCTCAAATAGTTTTATACTGAACTTATTTTAATAATAATAATAATAATTTATTTTCTTTTATACTGCCCAACCGGAAGTTCTGGGTGGTTCACAGCAAGAGAACTGAGACATATCAGCAAAGACACAAAATACAATAGAATTCAGTGGAATACAATACAGTGAAATACAATATGATGCAGTACAATGTAATATAATGTGAAATCATCGCATAAATTTACCAAACAAATAAGTTTTTAATCGATTTTCTGAACTCAAGGTAAGATTGGGATTGGGCAATTAGAGGACACAGCCAATAGTTCATTTTCCCCACTTGAAAAGCCAGAGTTTTGTCTAAGAAACTTTTAAAACAGGCTTTCAGGGCGGGGTACATTAACATACCCGAGTTTCTTGTGTTCTTATTTGATGAGAATAATTTTAGTTGGGTGGATAAGTATGATGGTAGTAGTCCGAAGAGTGCTTTATAACAAATGCAGCCAAATTTAAAAATAACTCTAGTTTCGAAAGGGAGCCAATGAAGTTGCACATAAAAACTTTTTTTAATCCAAAGATCAGACAAACAGTTGCATTTTGAACCAGGTGAATTCTTAGCAATATTTTCTTGGTTGACCCTAGGCATGTGATATTACAATAGTCTAAGGTAGATATGATGGTGGATTGAACTAGTATCCTAAATGACTCCATTGCAAAATATTTTTTTATGGTTCTTAGTTTCCATAAAATAGCGAAGCACTTTTTAGTAATTTGGTCAGTGTGTTTCTCGAACGTTAGGTGTCGGTCTAGAGTAACTCCCAAGATTTTGATATGTCTTGCTATCTCAAAATATTGACCATTGAGTTGATTGGAGGTTTCCCTGAGTTTTTCGTTGGGGCTAGCAAGAAAGATTTTAGTTTTCTCAGGGTTGAATTTTAATTTTGACTGCGACATCCATTGGTCTATTTTTCCCAGAATATTTGAGATTAGGATACTTAGTTCTGGTGAGAATGATTGTAGTGATATTAGTATAGTGATATCATCAGCGTAGATGTAGAATTGAGACTTTGTAGTAAATTAGCATTGAGACTTTGTAGTAAATTAGCCAAAGGGACTAAATATATATTGAACAGCGTTGGTGATAGTGGAGAGCCTTGCGGGACTCTACAGGAATTTGTCCATAGGGGAGAGTATTTACCTGCATTATATACTTGATAAGATCTGTTTTTCAAGAAACCCTGGAACCATTTGTGTACATTATCCTTGATTCCAATTGAATTCAAGCAGCCCAAAAGTAGATCATTATCTAATCTAATCTAATCTAAACCTTAAGTTTATATACCGCATCATCTCCATGAGAATGGAGCTCGACACGGTTTACAAGAACTTAAAATAGTGGGTAGATAAGAAGAAAAAGGATTACATGAACTTATGTGTAGAAGGGGGGAGAGAAAGGGGGGAAGGATAGAGCTACAATTTGCTGAAAAGCCAGGTTTTCAGTTGTTTGCGGAATAACTGAAGGGAGCTCAGGTTCCTCAGCGGGGTGGTGAGGTCGTTCCAAAGACCTGTGATTTTGAAGAGAAGGGATTTTCCCAGTTTGCTTGAATAGTGGATGCTGCGTGGAGAGGGGAAGGCTAGTTTAAGCCTTTGGGCAGTTCTGGAGGAGTCGGGACTGGAGGAGTTGAAAGACAGTGGGATAAGAGGAGGCAGGATTCCGTGAATGATCTTGAAAGCCAGGCAGGAACATTTGAAATGGATTCTGGAGATTATTGGGAGCCAATGAAGTTTGGCAAGGAGTGGGGAGGCATGGTCAGACTTGCGTTTTGAGAAGATCAGTTTGGCTGCAGTATTCTGGATTAGCTGGAGTCTTAGAATACTTTTTTTGATAGATTTAAGTAGATGGCGTTGCAGTAATCTAGTTTGGAGAGGATGATGTATTGGACAAGGATGGCAAAGTGTTGTTGGCTGAAGTAGGATCTAGCTTTCCTCAGCATGTGAAGGCTGAAAAAGCATGATTTTGCCAAGGAGTTGAGGTGGTCATTGAGGGAGAGAGAGGAATCGATAGTGATACCAAGGACCTTGCATGAGAACTCGAGCTGTAGTGTATCGCCTGTGGGTAGTGTGAAAAATGTGGGCAGGTGTTCGAATTTTGGGCCGAGCCAGAGTAGTTTTGTTTTAGATTCGTTTAGTTTCATTTGTACCGAGAGGGACCAGGCACGGAGTCTCATTATGCAAGCTGTAATGTTTTCATGGAGATTAGTGAGGTTCTGGTCAGTCTCACTGACAAAGGCACTGCTTAGATCTAGTTGGAGAATCAGGGCACTGGTACATAAGCTAAATAGGTTGTTTAGTTGACTAATTAATGATTTTAGTATGGTTTCTGTACTGTTACCGGAATGAAATCCAGATTGACAGTTGTGCAGGATATTAAATTTTTCTAAGTATTTGACCTATTCGTCATTTACTAATCCTTCTAATATTGTAGTAAATAGCGGGATGCTGGCTACTGGTCTGTAATTTTTTGCGCATGTAATAGAGTCTTTCAGGTTTTTTATAATGGGTGTGACTGTAATTTGTCCTAGTTCCTGCCCAAATCGACCTTCTTGCAATTGGAAAATGACCCATTTGAAAAAGTTTTCTCTGAAGGAAAAGGGTGCATTATTCAGTAAGTTGCTAAGGCAGTTGTCTAATCGACAGTGCTTTTTTGTGTATATAGAAAACAGTTTGTGAAAAATGTTCCAATCAGGAGTGGCGACTTGGTCCCAGATCATATCTACTTTAATATCATCTACTGGTCTAGTTAAATTCAGCATGTCGTTAGTCTGGCCCCCCAAATTGGCTCGTAGCATGCTAACTTTGTTTTTGAAAAAGTCTGCCATTTTATCAGCAGTTGGGGGGGGGGCATTCCATATTTGTTCGTTTTTTGGAATTAACTTCAAACAGAGTATTGACCAGTTTGAACAGGTCTTTACTGTTGGTTTTTACTTTGCCAATTGTTTGCATGTAGTATTTACTTTGTTTCTCCGTGATCTTAGTTTTATATTCTTTTGCTCTCCATTTAATCTTGTCTTCAACCTTACCGGATTTAATCCAGACTTTTTCCATCTTTTGTAGTACCCTTTTTAGTTCCGTTAATTCCTTGTCATACCAGATATTAAAAAGAAACAATATTCTGTACAATTGCCATTTTATAAATTCAGCTGGCAGGGCTTTGTTTATAAATGTTTATCCACACAATTAATATACCAATTTATCCTAAAGCAAAGAAAAGAAATAGAAATTTTTTTCTACCTTTGTTGTCTGCTTTCCTCATCCACTGTCTGCCTTCTCTCTGCCTCTTCCATACGGCATCTGCTCTGTTACTGTGCCTCTCCCTTCCATCTCTCCCTCTAAACCCCACCCCCCATTGGTCTGGCACCCATCTCTTTCAGAGTCTTCTCCCTTCTCTACTTATTAGCTTCATTAGCAGCTGCAAGAGAGGGTGGTAGTACTGACTAATGCTGCCAATTCAGGAAAAAATGTTTGATTCAGTTCAGCCTACTGAATCGATTTTCCTGCCCAATTGGGTGTTTTGTTTTGGGTTTTGTTTTTTTTTCAAACATCCAGGTGGCACTGTGATGTAAACAAAATAAACAAAAAAAACTTTTCCTCTCTGTTAAATCCTAGCTCACGTTTGCAGTCTAACACCACCTCTGGAAGAGTACACATTTCAAATATGACATTGTAATCACAAAATAGAAAATAAAATTATTTTTTTCTACCTTTTGTTGTCTGGTCATTATTCAAATCATGTTGGTCCCAGGCTCTGGTTGTCTTCTGATAACTCGCTTGCCAGGGTCTCCTTCTTTCTCCGTCCTCCCCTTCCATTTCCCTTCCCTCCCCCGGAGGTCTGGCATCTTTCCTTTTTTTTCATCTCCATCCTCGCAGCTGCAGGAATGGATCTCACCATACCCAGATCCACCATCTCTTCTTTTCTTGACTACCCTTTCATCCAGTATCTCTCCCTCCTTCCCCACCACCCCAGGATCCACGAGCTCTCCCTTTCTCTTCCCAACTACCCTCCTATCCAGTATCTCTATCCCCCCCTCCACACCATCCTTTGTGTACAACTTCTCTCCCTTTCTGTTCCTTCCCTCCCTAAATCCCATTGTCCACCATCTCTCTCCCTCTCCTCTGTTTTAGACCTATTATTTCTTCCCCCTCTCTCCCTCCCCACAGTCTGATATATGCACATATCTTTGAACCCCCTTCCCTCCGTGTATTTCTACACCAGGGACCCCATCCCCCTGAAGGCCTGCATGTTCCCCCTATATTCACGTCTCTTTGAACCCCCCTTCCCTCCCTCCCTCTGTGAACTTCCTCCTGAAGGCCTGCCCCCTCCCGAAGGCCTGCATGTTCCCCCCCTTGAAGGCCTGCCCCCCCCCTGAAGTTTCAGCTAATTACCGCAGCCTGCAGAGAGGATTGCCGGTGCTGTAGTGAACCTTGCAGGCTGCTGTCATCCTTAGCAGCACGCTCTCTCTGCCACGGTCCCGCCTCTCCTCTGACATCAGGGGCAGGATCACAGCAATGGGAACATGCTGCTGAGGACGACAGCAGCTTGCAAGGATCGCTAAAACACCGGCGATCCTCTCTGCAGGCTATGTTAATTTAGGTAAGAGCAGGAGGCCAGGGGGATGCCGGAGGACACTGCAGCACTTCCCGACTGACCCTTCCCCCTTGCCCCCTTAAATCAGGAGCGGCAGCAGCAGTGGATGGCCAGCAAGAGGCAGTGCTGCCGCTCCTGCTTTAGAAGACCAGAAGGCATGGGGAGAAGGGTTAGTCACCAAATCGGGATGCCGATTTTTTTTTTTTTTTTTTTTTAAAGGATTCGATTCGAATCGGAAATCGGACAGTACTAGTACTGATTTGTATGAGTATCAGGAAGCAGCCTGAAGCAGAGAAGGGGAAAGGAAGGAAGCTGATGCTAGTCGTGTCCTAAACCTCAGCCCTCGACTGCCTGGAAGTTTCCCTTAAGAAGAAAAGGAATAGGAAAAGCTTTAGCACAGTAAAGGAACGGCAGGAAGAAGTAGGTAGAGAGCTTGAGGAAGGAAATCTGCTCTGTACTACCTGGAAATCTTGAAAGGGAGGAAATAAGAAGAGGTTTGCCAGTGATCAAGGAAAAATAGGTGTCTTGGTTTTGTGCCTGCTAGAATAGCAAAGAGACAGGAAGTTCACTTAGAAGGGAACTGACCTTATAGAAGTGCTGTGTTGTAATGCTGAAAGAGGGTTTGAGCACAGCTGTCTAAGCACACAGCCAACGACCATTAAGGAGCTCCTGCCTGATTAACAGAGAAGGGAAAAGAGAAACCCCTGTTATTAGCCAGGAGGCATAAGTAAGAAGGGGCTGTAGCCAAAGTAACAGAGAAGGGGGTAGGGCACTTTAGATGGGGACAAACCTAGAAGGTACCGGGAAGCTGCCTAAGGAATCTGAGCTTGGAAGAGATCACACCTAAGAACAGGATGCATTTTGCCAGCAGGCTGAGGAGAAAGTGGGATATCTTTTGAATTTTCAAGCAGAACCTGTGAGAAATGTTGTGGCAGCCGTGTTAGTCCACTCTTAAAGATAATATATGGGTTACTAGATTTAGACTGGGAAAAAGAGGATGCGCCTTAGTCCTTAATAGAAGTGGTTCCTTTCCCGATGGGAACTCGCCTATTTGGGGTTCTTTATCCTTGTGGCTCTTCGTGGTCCAGCAGCCCTCCTCCGTTGGCTGTTACCTGTGGAGAGAAAAAAAGTGGTCACTGTGGGTACAGGGACAAGGCCGTTCACCGCCCCATGGAGTGGTGAATAGCCTTGTCTCTGCAGTGAAGTGAGGGAATGCACCTCATCACAGTTCGCGCAGTCCAGCAGCCCTCCTTCCCGATCGCCACCATCCGGGCATCTTCCTCCCTCCCTTCTCCTCACCTTCATGGCGATTTTCACTTTTCTTCTCTCCCAGCGGCACGAGCCTTTCAACAAGTCGCTTGCGGCTGCTTGAATCTTCTCCTCTGACGCAACCGGAAACAGGAAGTTGCATCAGAGGAGAAGATTCAAGCAGCCGCGCGTGACTTGTTGAAAGGCTCGTGCTGCTGGGAGAAAAGAAAAATGAAAATCGCCATAAAGGTGAGGAGAAGGAAAGGAGGGAGATGCCCGGACGGCAGTGTTCGGGAGGGGGCTGCTGGACTGCGCGAACTGTGATGATGTGCATTCCCTCACTTCACTGTAGAGACAAGGCTATTCACCACTCCACGGGGCGGTGAACGGCCTTGTCCCTGTACCCACAGTGACCACTTTTTTTTCTCTCCACAGGTAACAGCCAACGTGTCATTCCCTACCTGTACCTTTTCCATGCCATGCAGTTTTGGAGGTAATTTTATAGAAAGCCACTTTTGCATGCCTGAAGCAATAGATGCTTACAAAATGGCTCTTATAAAATAGTACAAAGATTCAAAAATATCACTCCAAAACCACACAAGCCAAGAAAGCTAGCTTATTACGTAAGCAAAAGAAAAGCCTCAGACAAACGGAGAGGTGTGCCCACACTCTTCCACCAAAGCATCATAGGCAAAAAACTTTCGTACAAGTTTAAAGTTAGCAGGTGGGAGCAAAAAATAGCCGAGAATGATTCATGGTAAAAACCACCAAACACAAACAGGCCAGGCCGATGATCGTTTCATGGCCGGGTAACCACTGCTTCAGGGCCTTAGCGCCAAATCCAGGCTGAAGCAGTGGTTACCGGCCACGAAACGATCGTCGGCCTGGCCTGTTTGTGTTCAGTGGTTTTTGCCATTGATCATTCTCGATCCACTTGTACCCGTTCTACACCACTTAGGGTTTTGTAGACTTCAATCAAATCTCCCCTCAGCCATCTCTTTTCCAAGCTGAAAAGCCCTAACCTCATACGAGAGGAGTTCCGTTACCATCTTGGTCTCTCTTCTTTGAACCTTTTCTAGTGCCGCTATATCTTTTTTGAGGTAAAGAGACCAGGACTGAACGCAGTGTTCAAGGTGAGATCGCACCTTTGAGTGATACTGAGGGATTATAGCGTTCTTATTCTTGTTTACCATCCTTTTTTAAATCATTCTTAGCATCCTGTTTGCTTTTTTGGGCCGCCGCCGCCGCCGCACATTGGGCAGAAGGTTTCATCGTATTGTCCACGATGACACCCAGATCTTTTTCTTGAGCGCTGACCCCCAAGGTGGACCCTAGCATCTAGTAACTATGATTTGGATTATTCTTCCCAATGTGCATCACTTTGCATTTGTCCACATTAAACTTCATCTGCCATTTGGACGTCCAGTCTTAAAGTTTCTTAAGGTTTTGCACAGTCCACATGCATTTTAACAACTTTGACCAGTTTAATGTCATCTGCAAATTTAATCACCTCACTCGTAGTTCCAAGTTCCAGATCATATAAAAATAAGTTAAATAGCACTGGTTCTAGTACAGATCCTTGCGGCACACCACTATTTACCCTCCATTAAGAAAAATGGCCGTTTAACTCTACCTTTTGTTTTCTGTCCATTAACCTATTCTTAATCCACATTGAACATTTTAAATTGAACATTGCCTCCTATATAGAAACAATTTTTCATTTTACAGAGTTGAAGATCTGCTCAGACTTTTCAGTAATAGCACAACTTAGTAGAGAAATGCACTTTTATAGAATGAGGCTCTGGATACTGAAAGCAATAAGCATAAAAACTCGTATCTCTCTGGTCTCCTAAGAACATAAGAATTGCTGCTGCTGGGTCAGACCAGCCCTTAGGTCAAAGACCAGTGTCCTAACTGAGTCTAGCCTCACCTGCGGACGTTCCGGTTCAGCAAGAACTTGTCTAAATTTGTTTTGAATCCCTGGAGGGTGTTTTCCCCTATAACAGCCTCCGGAAGAGCGTTCCAGTTTTCTACCACTCTCTGGGTGAAGAAGAACTTCCTTACGTTTGTACAGAATCTATCCCCTTTAAACTTTAGAGAGTGCCCTCTCGTTCTCTCTACCTTGGAAAGGGTAAACAACCTGTCATTATCTACTAAGTTTATTCCCTTCATTATCTTGAATGTTTCGATCATGTCCCCTCTCAGTCTCCTCTTTTCAAGGGAGAAGAGGCCCAGTTTCTCTAATCTCTCACTGTACGGCAACTCCTCCAGCCCCTTAACCATTTTAATCGCTCTTCTCTGCACCCTTTCGAGTAGTACTGTATCCTTCTTCAAGTACGGCGACCATCATTCTTCCCCTCATTTAAAAGCATAAAATCAGTTCACTGAGCTACTCAGTAAATGTTCAGCTAACAATCACTCTCTCAGCTGCCCAGTTAACTTCCAGACTCTAGTATTTGGGAATTTTGCATTATGCTATTCGGTTCTATTTTATCTTCCGCCCTTTTTCTACTGGTGTTTGATATTTGTGAATTATATTTATGCAGTACTTTAGTAAACAGGATTTACTGAATCAAATTTACAGATTAGTTTATTGATCATAAGCATTTCTTGCTGCAAATCAATTCTAATATACTTCAAGTCTTAATTGCCAATCCATTTCTTAAAATTATCATGAATATTTGTTGGTATAATCCCTTTAAATGTACAAAGTAATCATTTTATGTGTTCTGGAAAATACTCTTTTGATATTATCTAATTAACTTTTATATTAAAAAAAATTATATAAAGAGATGGGGATTGCTAAATAGGTTTCTCCTGCTATGTTGGACTATCAGTTCAATTTCATTCTATTCCCACTAGAACTTTGGCCTGTGAGGCTTTATTCCCAGCAGTGTGATGTGCATCTATGATTTTTATATGTACTCCCTCGTCCATTTAGCTCAGCTGTTGCAACAAATGTCCTTCTACAAGGACTGCAGATCATGGCTTCTTGGGTGCCTGTATATTCTGAACCTGGCTGCTTGCTCTGTGTGTTATGTGATCCTTGGGACATTCTCTCCTTGATATTGTAAATGCTGCTATCACAGTAGCTTCCCAAGGCTCTGCTGGCTCAAAGAACAATGAGTTTTAGTAGTCCTACTTTGGCACATTCGATAATGCTGTTTAGGGAAAGGGGATGAGCCTTTCTGTGGTTATAATCAAAGCTGTTTACATATACCGTATTTTCGCTCCATAAAACACACTTTTTTCCACCCAAAAGTGGGTGAAAATCTCGGTGCGTCTTATGGAGCGAAGGTCCAAAATTGTCTTCCCCCCCGTAGTGTTGTAAAACACCCTCCCGCTGCTGAACCTTTTCAACCCCCCGCCTCTTAGCACTGCCGCCGTCACACTATTTCTAAACACCCCCCCACCTCTCAGCACTGCCACCACACCTGTTTAAAACAAACAAATACCCGCACGTCGCCGTCAGTACCTCTATTAAACAGCCTGGTGGTCCAGCGGTATTCCTCCCTCACTAGACGGCTCTGGTGTTCAGGTCAGGAGCAAGCTTTATGTGCTCCCGCTTGGGCCAGCCTCCACTTTCTGAGTGACTGGTGTCAGTTTTTGCGGGACTTGCGAGAACTGACGTTAGCCATTCAGAAAGTGGTGTGGGGCCAAGCAGGGAACACGGAATGCTCGTGCTTGACCTCCAAGTTGAGCCCATGCAGCTGTGGGGTTGTGCCATGTTTGCTGACTGCCGCCGGGTTGTTGACAGTGTCCACGGGTGAACGAGTGGTGCGGCGCTGGCCCTGAGCTTTCCTGTCGGCGGGCTACTCACTTGTGGTGACTTGACGGCAAGGCGGCGGATAGGGGCCTCTGACTCGTCTTGGGCGGCAGGGCCTGAGGTGTAACGCTGTTTGTGCTGGCTGGGGGGCCGTGAACGTGCAGGGCACACGGGAGTTTGAGAGCAGGAGTGAGCAAGATCATGGAGAGCCTTCGACAGTGGCTATCTCCCCTCCCAGCAGCTCTCGTACTTGCTAGCACAGTGATTCACTTCGGCAACTTCCTCTTTCCTCAGAGGCAGAAAAGGACCCAAGGCTGCCTAAGTGAATCGCTGCTGCAGGCAAGTACTGAGAGCTAGAGGGAGGGAAGAGGAGGAAGCCACGTTGGAGGCTGGGAAGCTGCTGGATAAAGGGAGAGCTGCTACTGGACCTGGAGGGAAGTAGAAGGCCGAGATGCTATTGGGAGGGGAGGAGGTAAAGGGATGGGAAGAAAGTTACAGTTGGATAGGGGGAGGAGGGAAGGGAGAAGGAAAAAAGGAAAGAAACAGCTGGCAGGGAGATTAGAGGAGGGGAAGGGCTCAGGGTGGAATGGAGAGATCAGATGAGGAAAAGGGGGGAGAGAGAGGAATGAGAAAGTAGAGAGAGATTGATGCTGGAAAGGGGGTCAGCAGAGAAATGAGAGAGGGACAAAGATGCTAGATCTGGTGTAGGAGAGATAAAAATGGAGAGCAGTGAAGCTGGAATGAATCATGTAAAAAGGAACGAGGGGGCACAGGCTGGATGGAAAGGGGAGAGGGGCATAGAAAGAAGACAAATACCATATGGAAGGGGGAGAGGGCAGAGAGTGGATGGAAGGGGCAGATGCTGGATTGAAGAGACAGGGCAGATGCTAGAAGGAAGAGAGTGAAAAAGAAGATGAAAGCAGAAACCAGAGACAACAAAAGGTAAAAAACCATAATTTTATTTATATTTTGTCATTAGAATATATCAGATTTGAAATATATATCCTGCTATAGACATAACTGGGGACTGCAAAGCCCAGGCAGTGCTTTTTTAGCTTCCAGCTGGCTTAGGGCTCTCTCTAACCATGGGGCACTCCCTCAACACTATTCCTGTCATGTGTGACTGCGGTATTCTGTTAGTATGATATTTCTGTGTAGCATTCTGTAATAATTTGGCTTGTTCAGTTTTCTTGCTATTAGAGGGGATATATGTGAAGGGGAGAGGAGACAGGGGTTTTGTTGATCCTTGCTTTGTATATTTGTATTTATAAAATGACAATTGTACAGAATAGTTTATTTTTATACTTAAATAAAATACATTCAATATAAAATCTTAACTGAGGCTTGTGTGGATGGGATCAGATGGTTTGCGGGGACCAAGCTCGCGGAGACGGGGCGGAAATGTTTTTTTTTTTTTTATTTCAATCTTAGTAGTTTGTCGGTCCACAAAATAATTATTTTATTTTCGCTGGTCCATAGGTGTAAAAAGGTTGAAGAACACTGGTGTAGTCGTCTGAGCTGAAGTCCCCCAGATTAAATCCATGGAAGTTTACTGACACCACTAGGTCCATGCTCGTTCTTTCCATTTCCCTCTTGATAATATTCAGCTTTCCAACGTTCATCCCTCTCATATTCCATGTTCCAATAGTGTATTGTTCTTTTCAACTCATGTGGCCCTTTTCATTATGGACTTCATCAGCAATCGGGCCTCCATGCGGGTTTTCCCCCTCTCACATCATCCTTATCCTGATTATTTCTTGGTCAATAGAAATAATTTAACAACTTGATTTTTAAAATATAATTTGGCATAATTTTCAAAAATTGCTTATCTTTGCACCCCCACCACCACGCACCAGCCCAGCCCAAAGCAACTGCTGCTCAGAACACATCATGATTTGCACATTTGCTTTCCTGGCTTAGAGAGAGCATTGGATTCAACCTAAAGCCATAGAGGGGCTGATTTCTATAAAGGGCATCAAAAATTAGGCATCTCTTGGGCTCCCTTTTACAAAGCCACGCGGCTGAGTTCCATGTGGCAAATGCTCCAACGCCCATGCATTTCCGTGCTGGCCCACTCTTCTGTAAAAGAAAGGGTTAATTTGCAAAATAGCCTCAATAATTGGTTAAAAAAAAATTGGGGTGCTAGGTTTCTATTCAGTTCTTTAAAAGGTGTCTCTTGCATGACGCTTAGCGGTGCCTAACGCCTAAGTGGGTGTTTCTATGGGTTCAGCGTGACTTGTGCTTAGGCCTACATTTCAGGTGCCTAAGTTCTTACATAGGTGCCACTAGCCATGATTCTGTAAATGGCGCCCAAATGTGATTGACATGTGGCTGGCGCTATTTTCCTAGGCGCCGTTTATAGAATCGGCCCCAGAGTGTTCATCTGAAGGTTCCCTTTTCCACAATGTTCACCAATGGAAGAGCTAATTCCAGTCTTCCACTTTCTGATTTTTAAACTCTGTACCCTGGCTATACTTCTAAACACAATCTGCTTCTACTAAATATACCTTCTTACCCCAGGACCCTCAGAACATCCCATTCTTTACCATTGTGATAAGACCTAAAACATAAACAGCTACACTTCCCCCTCCCCATTCGCGGTTCCTGCACTCGCGGTTTCATATAATTGCGATTTTTTTCTGGGAAGGGGGAAAATAAAAAAAACAGTCTTAATGTAAAAAAAAAATCCATCTTTTTTTCTTCCCTGCCGCCTTCCTGGCCTTACCTGGTGGTCTAGGGCAGGAGCGATCTTCATACGCTCCTGCCCCGTGCAGATCTCCATAAGGAAATGGCTGCTGGGAGTTCCCGTAGTCTCTCAAGACTACGTTGGGAATGGTTCATAGACAATGGCACGAAAGGCAAAAGTGTGTGCCGACAATTGAGCGCAGTGCGCGCCGCCGTGCCGCTCTAAATTTCAGTTTTTAGGGGCTCCGACGGGGGTTTTTGTTGGGGAACCCCCCCCCAGTTTACTTAATAGACATCGCGCCGGTGTTAGGGGGGGTTTGGGGGGAAGATCGCTCCTGCCCTGAAAGCCCTCTAGACCACCAGGTAAGGCCGGGAAGGCGGCAGGGAGGTGGGAGTGGGTCAGAGCCGGATAATCGCAGTTTTTCGGCATTCGTGGTCCGGCTCTGCCCATATCTCCTGCGAATGACGAGGGAGAAGTGTACTCATTTTTGATTAGCATTTAAATGGAGGTAGAGTGGCACTACAGATTCCATTTCCCCCATAGGCAGAATGTAAGCAGGGAAATAATAGAAATAAGGTTTTAAAAATGTTTAGTCTAGAGCAGGGGTGTCAAAGTCCCTCCTCGAGGGCCACAATCCAGTCGGGTGTTCAGGATTTCCCCAATGAATATGCATGAGATCTATTAGCATACATTGAAAGCAGTGCCTGCAAATAGATCTCATGCATATTCATTGGGGAAATCCTGAAAATCCGACTGGATTGCGGCCCTCGAGGAGGGACTTTGACACCCCTGGTCTAGAGGCATTAAGTGGTTTAAAGGCGCCTTGTGTTTCTGAAAGAAAAGAGAGAATTTCATGCTAGCTATGATCTAAAATGAATATTGTGATCTACGTTGCCTGAAATTTGAGTCATTTTACAGCTGTAGTTAGACGAGAAATAGGTTTATTTAGCTAAGGTACTAAATTTCCACTAGCTGGTTTAGTAAATCTTGTATATTTAATCCTTCCACTGAACATATTACATTCACATTGAATATGCATTGAATTCCTTTAAAGGTACTCTCTAAGCCCTTCTCACTACAGTAGTGTTCTGCAAGAGCCTTTAGCCAAAGATAAGATGTTGGTTACTTTTAAAGACATCCTATTAACGACATGACTCTTGGATACAGATACCATGGCAACTGTTTTAACTCTGTCTCTTTTAAAGAGCATCTTTGTCTGGAAAACCAAGACAAATGTTTTCACTGGGGGAGTTTCCTAATCTCCTTATAGAACATTTTTCTCAATCCATGAGAAAACATTTTTATCATTCTAGTTGAACATCTGTGTTTTTGTTGTCTTGAGACCAAAAAGATTTTTGGAGAGTAAAATGCCAGCCTCGCTGGTGGGAGTGAGGCGGTTTGGGAATGACCTTGTATAAATTTTCAGGAAGTGATGAAATTTGCTACCCCTAGAGTCTTTTCAGCTGTGTCTGTTTATATGTCCTGTAGAAATGCTTTTTGTGCCTTTTTCTTCAACGGTTCTTTGCATGAAAAATTTGTCTACTCCAATTAAGTAATACATTTTGTCATCAATAATTTGTTTAATGTGTCATCATTGTTCCCCTCACTTCAATGAACTGTTTTTGTCCTCTAGTATGCAGTAGTGAAGGTTTTAGTTGTAGTTAGCTGCCATAGAGCTTGAAAATGAGGCACTTTTCCAAAGGAGCGAGGAGGGTGAGACTCGATGGCAATGATGTACCATTTCACATGGAAAGATCCTGGTTTGCTTCCTGGGTGTGCTGGAGATGGTGCTGAAGAAGTATTCACAGCCCCCCCCCCCAATAGAGGAGGTAGGTAAGCGTAAGGGAAGATGCGGTCATCAAGAATCAAGCGTAAGGTGAGTTGCGGTCATCAAGAATCAAGCGTAAGGGGAGATGCGGTCATCAAGAATCAAGCGTAAGGGGAGATGCGGTCATCAAGAATCAAGCGTAAGGGGAGATGCGGTCATCAAGAATCAAGAGTAAGGGGAGATGCGGTCATCAAGAATCAAGCGTAAGGGGAGATGCGGTCATCAAGAATCAAGCGTAAAGGGAGATGCGGTCATCAAGAATCAAGCGTAAGGGGAGCCGAAGGGGAGATGCGGACATCAAGAATCAAGCATAAGGGGAGATGCGGTCATCAAGAATCAAGCGTAAGGGGAGATGCGGTCATCAAGAATCAAGCGTAAGGGGAGATGCGGTCATCAAGAATCAAGCGTAAGGGGAGATGCGGTCATCAAGAATCAAACGGAAGGGGAGATGTGGTCATCCTTCAAGGGCCTATGATTCAAGAATCAAGAAAAAGCCTGGATGCATGAGCATTAGTTAAAGGTGTTTACTTCAGGGGAATATAAAAGAACGCTCTATAATATCTCAGATTTTTGCACTTAGCAGACAGCACACCTCCTTGAACATCATGTTTGGTCAGTAGATGGTTGCAATACTGACCCTGAAATAAAGTGCAATCTTTGCGAACTCCAATGTCTTTCACAAAAGACTGCTTGTGTCACATGAACTGTTGAAACAACACATGCTCCTGGTTCACATCTCTATTCTTTTCAAGTACCAGTTGAATAGAAAGTGCTCTCATTTTAGTAGGCTGCTAAACTTGGCAAGTATCTATTTGTTTCACATCCCCACCATATAATTATTAACAATTACTTTTCAGAAGAGAGTTTACAACCCCTACTCCCTTTTACTCCCATGAAACCTGCAGCTTTGGGGATGTTGAGCTCTGGTTCCTCCTGTTTCCTGGGATGCTCTCACCACCTCCACTTCTAGGCTGCCTACTTGTCCTTCAATTTGAAGGATAGTAGTGCACCAATTGTGCAGGCTCTGGTGATCTGCTTCCAAGATTTGCTTGTTTCGTCAGAGGGAAGACTTCCTGCTCAGCATAGAGAGGGAGAGAGAATTATTGGACATGGTGGTGGGAGATGAGTTAGGTAGAGATAAGAGGGAGTAATGTTGGATGTGGAGAGGGAACAGTGGGATGGACAGATAGGGATGCAAGAGGGGCCTCAAGGAAGTGGAGAAGGTGGGAAGAATACTAGGATCCAAGTTAGGGAAGAATACTAGGATCCAAGTTACTTACAAATTCATCTTAAGAACGGTTTAAAAAACAGAAGCCATTCTTAACCTAGATAGTACTTGTACCCAACGAACGCACCCCTTCCTCAAACCAACAAACCAACCACCTCTTTACTGTAGCAACTCCCAGGAGGGCTATTATATTACCAGAGCACTGCAATCTCCAACCAGTCCACTTTGTTACTGCGTAAAAAAGTGGTAAGTCAAGAGAAATAAACTATAAATCATTCTCCTCCACACACTTTTAAAAAAATGCTCAGCCACTTGGATGACTTGGTTCAAAGACGGATCCCAGAGGAATGTTTAGGGTTCTCTCGTTTGTGGAGAGGATTTCAACAGATATGGTAGTAGCTAGTAGAAAGCACAAATTTCTGGAACCTTGGCCAATTAAAGTCAGTTTACCTGACTTTAATGGACCTATGCTTGAGAAGTTTTTGCATTCTACAAACCTCTCTTCATATTATGTCCCAATCCTCTCCACAACAAGCTGGAAAGCTCTAGTCTTTTCAACTTTTAAAAATAATTTTTGTTGCCTTTTTCTGTGATTCTGTGACCCCCCCCCCCCTCAACACAGGGTTCCAAGGATTGACTGTGGTCGTTGTTCCATTTTCCAAAGCAGCCATATTTCTTCCTTATGGACAAAAGCATATCATGCATTCTTTTATTTGTACTGAGGGAAAGGCAGATTTTATTTTATTTTTTTAAGTTAACATGTTGGCTTATGTAAAAAGAATCTTTTGAGCCTCTGCCAAAGTGCTTCTTATTAATGTTATACATTATTCATAGGGCAAATATACCTGTAAAGGTTTGGATGGCTGGGAGAACCAGGACTGGTGTGGAATAGGAGCACTGAAAAGAAAGTCAGGCTAAGCAGGCATAGAATAGAAATCAATAAACAGCAGAAGGCCTGTTGTATAAAGAGATGCCTGTTCATGATGCACTGCTATACAGCTTCCAATCAGGTTGCTTCTTGTACTGGATCAAAGGGGCCTAATATGGGTATATTTATTAACCTGGTACACTTCAAGATATCTACTGGTGTCTTATTTATTTTCGACTCTTGATTAGAGAATGACACAGGGACAAATTTGTCCCCGTCCTCATGGGATCTATCTCCTTTCCTGTTCTGTCCCTGCCCCGGCTCCATTCCTGTAAGCTCTGACCTCATCTGCACAAGCCTCAAATACTTTAAAATCATAAGTAGCAACATTCTAGAGCTCAGATTGTGATGTCATAATGCCTCATTCCACCAATACCTAAGCTCTGTCCTCATCTGCACAAGCCTCAAACGCTTTAAAATCATAAATAGCAACATTCTAGAGCTCATAATGCCTCATTCCACCAATGCCTAAGCTCTGTCCTCATCTGAGCAAGCCTCAAACACTTTAAAATCATAAGTGTTCGAGGCTTGTGCAGATGAGGACATAGCTTGCAAGGATGGGGCAGGGACAGAACTTGAGGGTATGGGATAAGGATGGTGGGGACAAATTTGTCCCTGTGTCATCCTTTGTTGGCTAGTATGCGATATATATAAAGTTTTTATAATAAACATAAACCTACTCTGATCTTTTGTGCTGCTATGGTGCCTGTTTAAACCCATTGACCTTGACACTTTCATGATGTCCATCATTTTTTTAGACCTTTGTGTCCATTTCCTTCTTTGGAATAAAGGGGATGGGACTTGATATACCACTTTTTCTATGTGGTTTACACAATTTGAAGTGGTTTACATGGGGCAGTGAAGTGTTAAGCAACTTGCCCAGTCACAAGGAGCTGCAGTGGGAATCGAACCTCAGAATGTTGAGGCATTTGCTCTAACCATTAAGCCACTCCTCCACTCCTGAATGCAGTACCTATTACCCCTCATCTATGACACTTCAAAGATGAAATTGATAAAGAAGTGCTTGGTTGGTGGGTTTATTAATAATGCAAACCTTTAGTAATGCATACAGGCAGCTTTGAGATTCAAATGAATCATAGTATAGAGATTGAATTGATTCAAGAATTGAATTCTGCTTCTTGAGCTGGGAGAGGTGATCTACTCTCCTGAACCGACTACTGTTCTCTAAGATTGTAGGGAGAAGATCCAGCCCATATTGACCTCATCACATGAGTGCATTGAAGTCTGCCATTTTCACCGCTTCTGCCCAGATTTCTACTCTTCCCTTTCTTTATTCAAAATAAGTACCTGTATATAATATGTAAACCATTCTGAATGTAACAACAGGCTTTATTTCAAAAGGTAATGCATTCCATAATAACACTCCCTGCACAGTCATCATTGAATGACGAAGACTGGAGAGCTTCATAATTTTCATGGATAGTACTTCCAAGCACATCTTGGAAGCAGATCACCAGAGCCTGCACAATTGGTACATTACCATCCTTCAAACCGAAGGACAAGTATCAAGTCCCATCCCTTTTCCAATTCCCTTTGGGATACTGCATAAACTGAGATTCATCCCAGCATCTTACAAGGAAGAAGAGAGCAACCGCATGTTGAAAAAAGTGAGGTGCATATTTACTTTTCTAAGGCTATTCAAATGTTTATGCTTTTTGTTTTCAGTGACTATATGGTGCTCCTTTTCAAAGCGGATGAACATCTTAATGACCAAAAATGTCCATTCACCCACAAAAGTCCAAATTGTGGCACTGCAGTTTATCTAAAAAAAAAAAACCAAGAGGGCAGGTTGGAGGCAGGAGGTGGACCCAAAATAGGATAGTAACATAGTAAATGATGGCAGATAAAGACCTGAATGGTCCATCCAGTCTGCCAAACCAACAGGCCTGTGGAGTCAGAGTCGAGGAGTCGGAGGCAATTTTGGGTACCTGGAGTCAGAGTCGTGGATACCAGAAACTGAGGAGTCAGAGTTGAAGGATTTAGCTACCAACTCCACAGCCCTGCCAACCATACACACTCTATAAATTAATGATTTAATTTAAATTGTCCTTTTTCTTAGACATTTCTGGGCCAGAAACCCAGAGCTCTAAGAACATAAGAAGTTGCCTCCGCTGAGTCAGACCAGAGGTCCATCTCGCCCAGCGGTCCGCTCTCACGGTGGCCCATCAGGCCCACTGCCTGAACAGTGGTCTCTGACTAATTTTACAAATTACCTCTAATCCTATCCCTATAACCTTACCTGTACTCTTATCTGTACCCCTCAATCCCTTTGTCCTCCAGGATAAGAACATAATACTGATACTGTGTTTAGTAACATAGTAGATGACGGCAGATAAAGACCCGAATGGTCCATCCAGTCTGCCCAACCTGATTCAATTTAAATTTTTAAATTTTTTCTTCTTAGCTATTTCTGGGCAAGAATCCAAAGCTTTACCCGGTACTGTGCTTGGGTTCCAACTGCCGAAATCTCTGTTAAGACTTACTCCAGCCCCTCTACACCCTCCCAGCTATTGAAGCCCTCCCCAGCCCATCCTCCACCCTCCTTAGGTTCTATCTACTGGAGTCTCCATCAAAGCTCACTCCAGCCCATCTAAACCATCCCAGCCATCGATGCCCTCCCCAGCCCATCCTCAACTGAATGGCCATATATGGGACATAGACCGTGCAAGTCTGACCAGTCCTGGCCTTAGTTCTTCAATATATGTCTATTATTTTCTGATTAGAGATCCTCTGTGTTCATCCCATGCTTTTTTTTAACACTGTCACAGTTTTCCTCTCCACCACCTCCCTCGAGAGCGCATTCTAGGCATCAACCACCCTCTCCGTAAAGAAGAATTTCCTAACATTAGTTTGTTATGGTTGGGGTTTTGTTTTTTTTGAGAAGTAGGAATTCAGTTTTGTCTGGGTTCACCTTTAGTTTGCGGTCTTTCATTCATTGTGTCACTGTTTCTAATGTTTTGTGTAGTGACAATTGTGGCGGGGGTTGGTTGGTTGAAAGGGAGGAGGGTGATGTCTTCTGTGTAGCTGTATGATGTTATGCTCAGTTGATCCAAGCAGGTACCGAGTGAGGCTATGTAGAGACTGAAGAGTGTTGGAAGTAGTGGGGATCCTTGAGGTATGCTATAGGGCAGGAGTATCAAAGTCCCTCCTGGAGGGCTGCAATCCAGTCGGGTTTTTAGGATTTCCCCAATGAATATGCATGAGATCTATTAGCATACAATGAAAGCAGTGCATGCAAATAGATCTCATGCATATTCATTGGGGAAATCCTGAAAACCTGACTGGATTGCGGCCCTCCAGGAGGGACTTTGACACCCCTGCTATAGGGGTTAGACCAGGATTCTGATTTTCTTTGTTTTCACTCTATAGTTCCTGGATTGTAGGAATCCTTGGAACCATGTATGAACCCTACCTGTGATTCCTATTGTTTCCAATATTTGTAGTAGTATGTCGTGATCTACCAGATCAAATGCTACGGTGAGGTTGAGTTGTATGACTAGCAGTTTTTGCCATATTTGTTTTTCTCGATATAACAGATGTAACCTTTGCCCTTCTTCCCTCCCCAGTTCAAGTCTGTCTTGTCTTAAATTTGATGTTAATGAATTTTTAATTTGTATCTTTATAATCTTATCCCTTTTTTACTTGTGTACATCGCTTTGTAAACAGATTCAGCGATACATCAAATATTAATAAACCTTGAACCTTGAGCTGTTTCTAGAAGAGAGCCTAGTAGTGTCTTTGTGCTGTAGTTGGTCCTGAAGCCTGACTGTGAGCAACTACCACTGGAGGGATGAAAGCATAACCCCTCCTTAATCTCTCAGTGGTTACGGACCCCCTCCTACCTTTCTAAGAAGTGAAAGGATTTGTGACTGTTTCAGGTATTTTGACCATTCCAAATAGCAAGTACAGTATAAGGAGTAGTCTAGTGGTCAGTGCAGTGGACTTTGAATAATGGGACCCAGATGTAAGTCCCAGTTTAATATGTACAATTTTGTGAGACCCCCTGGAACATAGAAATACGTGCTTACCTGAATTTATAAGACCACCTACAAGTGTGATGGCTATTGTATTGGTGTACCTTTAGGTACAATAGGTTATTTTTTCCTGGAGGACTCACACTAACATAATAGAATTAATAATAACAATTTATTTATAACCTGCTATACCTTAACAGTTCAGAGCGATTTACAACAAAGAGAATCTGCCAGACGCAGATGAAATACAAATGGAATTATATAACTAGTATGGTTGGGTTTCTTTAGCCAAAATTGTCATACAAAAGCGATTTCACAGGTTTCCTTAAGCATTTGATAAGGGGAAGAATTCACAGAAGAGGTTTCTCAAGCAAATTTGTCATAGAAATAAGATTTCACAGATTTCCTAAACATTTGGTAGGACAATGAGTTCATGAATAGGGCACTTAAGGTTTTGTCCAGGAATCTTTTTACAGTGCATCCTTTTAGCATAGAAAAAGAGAATAGAGAAATTCTCTGTGCGAGTCGAAGGTTTGTAGAGAATACAAAGCGGTTGACAAGATAAATGGGGAGCAAGGCCTGCCAGTATTTTGGTGGGATTTGTACCTGGGTCCTGTTTAAAAGTCTGCTGCACTGACCACTAGGCTGTCCCTCTGCTCTGCAGGGATGTCTCTGTGTTCATTTTTGTATAAATGATGCCAGACAAACATTTTTGTGTCTACTTTTTTGGTGTTCATAGTTTGCGCATTATCAGTGCAGGGATGTCTTTCTTATTCATTTTCAAACAGGCAATTCCAACGTTTTCCTGTTTGAAAATGGACGTCGGATGGACCCTCTTTTTTTTTTTTTTGTTTCTTATTACACGTTTTGAGTAGGACGTCTCAATTCCAACTTGGATGTTCTTTCAAAAATGCTCCTCTCGTAACAAAACCGTTGTCCTGGTATCAAAAGTAATGGCCACATTTTTCATACCATAGATTGCTACATATCTATATGTAAAGTTTGAAGCCCTAAAACAGGCTGGAATTATCTTTGGTTCAAAGGCCCTGTGTAAATCTAAATAACAATTATTAATACTGTATAATTGAAAGTTATTTCATAATAACACTGATTATATGCCCAACTAGAATAGGTAGTTTAAAAAAGTTTCTATTTTAATTTTTTTTTGTTTATTTTAGTGCATGTTCTTTTTTTTCACCACCTACCTAGCTCAATTCATTTAATGAAAACAACTTAGAGACATCAATAGAGGTGCTCAGTTTCCTTTTAGGCCTCACTACAAAAGTAATATACACTTTATTCATTTATGGGGGAAGATGTCATAGAGAAAGAAAGAGTGAGAATTCTATTACAGCTAAAGCTTCCGAAGTGCAATTGTACAACTTTCAAAACTGAAATTGGTTAAGCTAAACTTAATTAGTTCAACTATCTCGTAGAGCACATCAAACAAGGATGTTGTTTGATGTATTCTACTGAAAGATGACCAAGTCTTCTACAGCTGGCTAAGTGGCATGATGAAAAGGCATCTCTCCGTACGTCTGGGAACTGAAATGAGCTGCCTTAAGTGGAGCTTTTCATCCATTTTCTGAGGCTGCACTGCTCTGACCTCCCCAAAATCAATCCTTTGTGGATTAACATGTAAAGCAGTGTCGAATTAATTTCAGAAGGCGAATATAAGATCAGCCAAGGATCATACAAAACGTGTAGCTTCTAAACACACTAATGCCTCAAGCCGCTCAATAAGAAGCTGTCAATAAAAAAACGGAGGGTGGGGGCAGGGAGGAGGCTGAAGGATTTGAAACATGGGCAATCTGTCAGGCTAGTGAAAGCTTTGCCTACTTCTGTGGCATGGCTAATGCATTCCTCTGGAAGATAATCCTATTTCTAAAGGCCCTCCCGTGAACAGCACATAGGCCATGCTGAATGAGAGCTAAAATACATTAAAATTCTCAACAACTTCACCAAAAAGGCACACTGTTAAATTCTGAAGGTCTAAAATGCAATGGCTTAAAGAACTTTATTTTTATCACGATAGGTTTGGCAAAATCTATCACCTTGCTTTGATAAACTCCTTAGCTTAGCCAAAGCAGCCTTTGAAGTAAATCTTGTTTATGTTCATATTGCAGAAATAAATTCAACAAATAGGTCTTGCAAAGCTATATCACCTAGAAAGGGAGAAAAGTTTCAAAAAGTATGAGCATATATCATCGGTGTAGGCACTTTTCCCTGAAGTAGGGGGGAAGTGTCAAAAGCATGTTATGCAAGTAACTTTTATTAGAAAAAGTAGAAGAACAAATTAAGACTAATTATATATTGTACAAGTACAAGATCCTTTATCTGAAATTCCAAAAACTGAAAAGCTTCAAAAACCCTAAATTTGCTGCGCAAATCAGAAGTAGTCAGTTTTCCCGACATGACATATGCCAAAACCAACGTAAGTGTCTGTTTCTCCTGATCTCTGAGGGCTGGAAAGTGGCAAAGAGAAGTGTGGAGGGCTGGAAAGTGGTAAAGAAGAGCTGCAGATTCCACTCAGGGTGGCAGTGAGAAGCAGAAAACATCGGAGGGCTGGAAAATGGCATAGAGATGCAGATTCCACTCAGAAAGATAAGTTGTTCAAGTTTTTAACAATGAGAGTAATGGCCAGAAATTAATGAAAATCAGAAAAACATTGCATAGAGCAAAAAATGAACATTTAGACTATGTGCCAATTGAATGGGTTTGGCAAAAAAGACGTGAATGCATGCCATTGATTGTTTTGATGGTAATAAAGAAAGCCAAAAAATACCATCAAGAACTGATTGACGGTGATTGTGAATATTCAGAAGGTTAGCTACAGAAATTTAAGAAGTGCATGGTGTTAAAAATTTCAAAATTTGTGGCGAAAAAGCTTTTGCTGAAAGTTATATTGATGAATTTGCTAAGAGGATACCTGATGGTAACCTTGGTCCTGAACAAATTTACAGTGCTGATGAAACAACTCTCTACTGGTGCTATATTCCTGGAAAAACCACTGACAACAACTGATGAACAAGTACCATCTGGTTTTGAAAACACAAAGGACAGGGTAACTGTTCTTGCATGTAGCAATGCTGCAGGCACACATTAAAGTTGGCAGTGATTGGAAAAAGCCAACACCCCCAATGTTTCAAGGGTATACATCATCTACCTCTGGATTGTACCGCTAACAAGAAAGCATGGGTAACCAGAGAAATTGGTGATTGGCTACATAACCAGTTTGTGCCAGCAGCAAGAGCTCATTGTAGAGAAGCTGGACTGAAAAATAACTGTAAAGTTTTACTGGTTCTGGACATCTTTTCTGCACATCCACCTCAAGAACTTCTTGTGAAAGATAATGTTTCTGCCATTTACCTCTTACCCAATGTCACATCTTTACTACAGCCATGTGTCCAAGGAATTTTACATTCCATGAAGACGAAGTATAAAGACAATTTTCTAAATTGCATGCTTGATGCAATTAACAGAGGGGTTCAGTTTTAAGGATGCCATTTATGCATTTGCCAATGCCTGGAAAGATGTAACTAAATCAGCGTTAAAACATGCTTGGCAAAAACTTTGGTCATCAAAGGTGTTTGATGAAAATGAATATGTAGAGGAAGACTTTGAATGTTTGCAAGTCAGTGATGAAATGGTAGTGATATCAGACCTCATTGCTTATACCAGAAGTCTATCATCTGAAAATGGTAATGAGTTAGAGGCAGCAGATATTAATGAAATGCTGAATATTGACAACTATTCACCTGTTTTGCATTCCTTCAGTGATGTGAATGTGATAGGGTGAAGTTCTTCTTCCAGGCCAGCAGAGAGAGCCTGAGCAGTTGAAAGAAAGAGCTAATCTGCATACCATCCTGCCAAGGGCTGCTAGGAGCTGTCCACTCCCACTGAGGGGGGAACATGGTGCTGAAAAAGACAGGTTCCAAGCAGAAAGCAGAGAAAACCAAGAGCTCCTTCGGAAGTTGGGCAACACTTGGGAGGAGGAATGCTGGCTTTGGCCTAACTCCCAGTAAGCTCAGTACCACACTTGGGAGGAGGAATGCTAGCTTTGGCCTAACTCCCAGTAAGCTCAGTACCGGCCAGTGCTGACAGGGGACCCGGTGCAGTAGAGGTGCTGTCCCGTGCTGTCATGGAGCACAGTGCAGGAGAGAGAGAGACCCTGCCCTGTATTTGCCTACCTGGTAGAGCTTGGAGGGACTGGAAATCCCTCAAGCTTGATGACCAATAGAGGGCCGAGAAAGAAAGTGTCTGAGGGACCTGAAGAGTCCTCAGAGAGAAGGGACCTGAGAGGCCTGCAACCAGAGAGACAGGTAGTAGCCCAGAGCGAGAGCCTACCTGGCAGAGTTTGGACAAACTAGAGAGCCCTTAAGCTTGACGACTAGGGGAGGGCCATTGAGAGGGCATCTGAGTGCCCAGGTAAGTGCTTCAAGGGAGAGTGCCTGAGGGACCAGGGAGAGTCCTCAGTGGAATGCTTGAAGGACTGGGGGAGTCCTCAGGGTCTGTGGAGAGATCAGTGTACTGGGGAAGATCAGGCTGAGAGTGGCTGGTGGAGAGACCGGTGAACTGGTGTGAGAGACCAGTGGTGACAAATGGAGGAATCCGAGGGACTGGCTGGAGCCAAGAGGCCGACAACCAGATGGACCGGTGGTGTCCAGGACCAGTAGGGGCCCAAGAGACCAGCAACCAGAGTGACTGGGTGGTGACCAGAGGGACTAACTATCAGAATGTCCGGATATGACCAGAGTGAGTGACCGGTGGCAACCAGAGGGACCAGCAATGGCTGGAACGATCTTTGGTGGCCTGAGAGACCAGGAAGGTTGTGTGATGAAAAACAGAGGTGTAAGAACAGTGCCTGGAAGACCAGAAGTACATGGGAGTAGAGAGGTGAAGGGCAATGACCGCTTGGCCTATTCACAGAGAGATTGCTGAAATGGTGTAAAGAAAAGCTTGATAGTAGTGATGATGAAGACCTTGTGAACTTTGGAGAAAACAAATCTCTATAGATATGGTGAAAATATGTGACCAGTTAATTGCTGGCATGGAACAACATACATTTATCAGTGAATGTGAGATTCTGGCAGTCTACTCAATCAAAGAGAGACTACTGAAACAGAAATCTTTGTTAATTGGACAGATAACACTGGAAGAAGTCAATAAAAAGACTGCAACTGTTCCTGCACCATCATCAGATATGTGTTACTCCTGGTGTAATTGTGCAAAAATTTTTTTTTTAATTCTGTGCACAACCCCCCTCCCCTTATACGAAGCTGCGTTAGGCTTTTCTTTTGCCGGCTGTGGAGGTATTAGCTCTTATGCACTCCCCATGCCCAACACCTCTCTCTCCCTCCCTTGTTCCCTGGGTTAAACCTCTATCTGCCTTCATGCACCATCTCTCCATTCCTCCTCTCCATTATCATGTGCAATTTCATTCTCTCCCCTTACCATGCATGTCTCCCTCTCCTCCCCTCCCCCGTGCCACCAAATTTCCTTCGTATTATCCCTTCATTCTCTGTGCCAGCATTTATCTTTCCTTCCTCCCTTGTACTCTAAGGCTTGCTTCTTCGGGTTGCAGTATTAGCAGCGATTCTCATATGCTGCTTGCCGCACAGAGACTTCCAGGTTAGCAACAGGCAGTGTGTGGGAATCGCTGTTGATACTATGACCTGAAGAAGCTGACATTATCGAGATTCCGTGCAGGAAAAGGGAATTCTGTGTGACTGCGCACCTTTTGTATGCGCAGTTGTGCAGAATTCCGCCATGAGTAATTGTCTGTGACTAAGGACTATGCTTAGAATAAGTTTGTGTTTGAAGTGCTTTGTAAATGGGCCCCTCTGTGAATAGTGCAACTCTTTCCTCAGTCATGTATATTCTTTTCACAAACAACATGGTGCTCATTCATCAGCTGTTGTCAGTGTTGGAAAATTCTGTTTTATTATATATTTTATTTTATATTGGGCCTACATAAAATATTTGAGGCAGGGACATGTCAGGCAGTGCAGGCTCTTTGGTGAACAAGTTTGTATTTGAAGAGCTTGAAATGTTTAATGTTAGCCTTGTTTTGAAATCATAAAATTGCCACCAAAATCTTTTTTTGTCTTATGGTCTGTCTTTTTCTAACTTTCTGCCAAACTTAGCTGACTCACAAATATCGTGATAATTCTTCCAATCAGTAAATAACACTCAACCAAATACTTTGTTGAATGGAAATTCAGATTCCACCTTTTCAAACAGAATTGGTGGTAATAGTGGTGCTCTTCATTATTCCATTTACTGGTGAATTTTTTTAATTTTTAACCTTTTATAACATATTTATTAAATCTTTTTATAAAATTGAATAACTTAGTTTTTAAATCCTTATCGGTTCCCCTTCCCGACGCGTTTCGGATATCTTTCTCAAGGTCGGGGGAACAAAGGGTAAGGGTAAACTTATTCCATTTCCTACTGCCGCTAGCGATCTTTTGATCCCCCGACCTTTTTCTAACTTTAATATTACCATTCTGAAAACTGAAAAATTGCAAAATCCGAAATACGCCTGATCTCAGGATTTTGGATAAAGGATCTCGTACCTGTAGGTAGGACATTTTCAAAGTAGAAGTAGGTGTATACTTTCACTTTGTAAACTGGTTCTAAGTCAGACTTTCCATCTAGCAAGATGGTCTTAAAATTAGCCCCTAACCCCTGGATTCTATATATGGCACCCAATATTGCATATGCAATTTAATTGAGTAATGAGCTGAAAACTAGTAATAATTGGGTGATAACAACCAATTACAGTTAATTGGCTCCAATTAGGATTTGCATATGCTATTCTATAAAGACCAGGGGTCCTTCGTGCCCAACAGTCCACTCACGCGGCGGCCCTCTGGTCAAAGACCAGCGCCCTAACTGAGACTAGCCCTACCTGCGTACCTGTATATACTGTGTTTCCCTGAAAATAAGACAGTGTTTTTATATTAATTTTAAGCCTAAAAAAGGCACTGGGTCTTATTTGTGGGGTATGTACATGATCCCTTCCTCTCCTTCTCCCCAATTCTTCCTCTTTCCTTTCTCTCCCCCACATGTGCAGCATCTTTTCTCCCCTCCCTCCCATCCCTCGTGCAGCAGGACCTTTGCCCAGCTTCTATCCTACCCTCCCTTCCCTCATGCAGCAGGACCCTTGCCCAGCTTTTATCCTTCCCTCCCTCCCAACCCTCGTGCAGCAGGACCCTTACCCAGCTTCCCTTCCCTCCCTCCCATCCCTTGTGTGAGCACCGCACCCACCGTGCAGCCGAATCCCCATCCTTCCCTCCCTCCCATCGGTACCCTGCCATGAGCCCTATTACTTCCCTAAGCAGCGTCGGGCTGGCAGCACTCTAAACAGGCTGCTTCGGCCTTGTCAGCCCATGAATTCACTCTGCCGCATTACTGATGACATCATCAGTAACGTGGCAGAGTGAATTCATGCCGGACATGCTGCTATAGGGGAAAGCACCCTTCAAGGTTAGTTAAGTTCCTGCTGGACAAGAACATACGCAGGTAGGGCTAGACTCAAATAGGGCACTGGTCTTTGACCTAAGGGCCGCCGCGTGAGCAGACTGCTGGGCATGATGGACCACTGGTCTAACCCAGCAGCGGCAAATCTTATGTTCTTATGAATATCTAAATTTAGGTACCTATAATGTAGGCAAGGCCAGGGGGAGAAGTAAGGATGGAGAATGAATAAAAGGCCTAAATTTAAGAATCTGTTTAGGCTCCTATTCTCAGTCTAGAACGTTAGACCTCTGGATTCAGTTATGAATGTTGGCTACCATTAAGCTGCCCACCCACCGCCACAGTACTCTAGCAGCTTTTCTCGCCTGCTTCCCGTGTTATTCAGTTCCCTCAAAATCCTGGGAATACAACTAGACAGATGCTGCACTATGCAAACACAAATTCATAAAATCATCCAAAAAGCATTCTTCACAATGCGAAATCTGAGAAAAATAAGAAAATTCTTTAATAAAGACCAATTCAGAATCATTGTCCAATCCCTCGTGCTAAGTATGGTAGACTACTGCAACAGCCTTTACCTACCTTGCCCAATCAACACAATAAAAAAACTACAGACCGTCCAGAACACAGCCCTCAGACTCATATACTCACTCAGCAAATACGACCACATTACCAAAGCATACACAGAATCTCACTGGCTACCAATAAAAGCAAGAATACAATTCAAACTCTACTGTCTCCTATTCAAAGTAACCCACGGCGCAGCACCCAGCTACCTAAACAACCGCTTTCACTACTATCTCTTATCCAGAAGAAGGAGAACACAGAACATTTTCACCTACCCTCCTCTCAATGGTACTCGACGTAAGAAACTTTATGACAACCTACTAGGGACACAGGCAGCTAATATTGACTCCGACATCTCAAAATTACTGATCGAAATTACAGACATAAAAGAGTTCCGAAAAGAAATAAAAACACTACTGTTCAAAAAATATCTCCCATCAATCTAAACCGCCATCTAATGAGTTCCCAACCAATTCCTTTGGGAATAGAATCTCTTTATCCAACCCAAACTAAACACCCCTACTGTCCATATCATCAACATTAATTAACCAACATCATGCAATCATCAAAACAATAAATATACCTCCACTTATAGGCATATGATGCTACTCCCCATCCGAAGAAACTTGACTCATCTCATGTAACATCTTTTGTAATCTAGAATATATTGTAATTCTTATTCTCCACCAGTTATAAATTGACTTAGTTGCTATGTAACATCTCCTGTGATATTGAATGTACTGTAATTCTTCACTATTACCTGTAATTAACACTTCTCCTGTAATGTAATTCTACGGGAAATGCCCAGATATCTTCCTTATTGTAATCCGTGGCTATGTTATATCTGCTGCGATGTTGAATGTATTATAACTTTTCACTGTTACTTGTAATCTACTCTTCTCCTGTAATGTAATTCCACTGGAAATGTCCAGATATCATCTTTATTGTAATCCGCCTAGAACCGCAAGGCACAGGCGGAATAGAAATCCCTAATGTAATGTAATGTAATGCATCCCCCCCTCCCTCTGGTGCCCCCCCTGAACTTGCCTGTTCAGACGGCATTGCTAAGCACACGCTGCTTCTCTTTTGCTGGAGCCCTCCCTCTCTAGCATCCTGCTGCCTCTGATGAAACTTCCTGTTTCCTTTGGGCAGGACGCTAGAGAGGAAGGTCTCTGGAAAAGAGAATTAGCATATGCTTAATGCTGTCATCAGAACAGGCAAGTTTGGGGCAGCCACCAGGGGAAGGGGAAGAATGTGATTAAAGTTAAACGCACTTAGAGAAAACACACTTTTTAGCAGGGCAGGCCTGGTTTTTTTTTTTTGTTTGTTTCTTTATAAGTTTCTGTAGATATACTAAATACAAGAAAAAGTTTTATTTGAATATTTGTTTTACTTTAGTTATTATGAATGTTTTTATGTAACTCACTCAGAACTGTGGATGTAGCGGACTATAAAATTTTTAAATAAATAAATTTTTTAATAAATTTTTAAATAAATAAATTCACGTTAAATGTTAAATCCTGTTAAATGTTCAGCCCTAGTTAATACGTGTTATTTTAGCACAGGTCCCATTTTATGCAGTAAGATTCTGTGCTAAAATTGCATGGAAGCTTAGAAACACGATGGCAGATAAAATGGCCCATCTAGTCTGCCCATCCACAGTAACCATTATCTCTTTTTCTCTCCGAGAGATCCCACATGCCTAACCAAGGCCCTCTTGAATTCAGGCACAGTCTCCGTTTCCACCATCTCTTCCGGGAGACTATTCCACGCATCTACCACCCTTTCCGTAAAAAAGTATTTTCTCAGATTACTCCGGAGTCTATCACCTCTTAACTTCATCCTATGCCCTTTCATTGTAGGGTTTCCTTTCAAATGAAAGAGATTTGACGCATGCACATTTATATTACGTAGGTATTTAAACGTCTCTATCATATCTCCCCTCTCCCGCCTTTCCTCCATAGTATACAGATTGAGATCTTTAAGTCTGTCCCCATACGCCTTATGACGAAGACTACGCACCATTTTAATAGCCTTCCTCTGGACCGACTCCATCCTTTTTATATCTTTTTGAAGGTGCGACCTCCAAAATTGTACACAATATTCTAAATGAGGTCTCACCAGAGTCTTATACAGAGGCATCAATACCTCCTTTTTCCTACTGGCCATAATTCTCCCTATACAACCTAGCATCCTTCTAGCTTTCACCGTCACCTTTTCAACCTGTTTGGCCACCTTAAGATCATCACATACAATCACACCCAAGTCCCGCTCTTCCGTCGTGCACGTAAGTTCTTCACCCCCTAAACTGTACCGTTCCCTCGGGTTTCTGCAGCCCAAATGCATGACCTTGCATTTCTTAGCGTTAAATTTTAGCTGCCAAATTTCAGACCATTCTTCAAGCTTCGCCAGGTCTTTCTTCATGTTATTCACACCATCCAGCATGTCTGCTCTATTGCAGATTTTGGTATCATCCGCAAAGAGGCAAATCTTACCCAACAACCCTTCAGCAATACCATTTATAAAAATGTTAAAAAGAATAGGACCAAGAACAGAACTTGGAGGCACACCACTGGTAACATCCCTTTCTTCAGAGCGATCTCCATTGATCACTACCCTCTGTTGCATTTCACTCAACCAGTTCCTGACCCAGCCTGTCACTTTGGGACCCATCCGAGGGCACTCAGTTTATTGATCAGATGTCTGTGTGGAACACTGTGAAAGGCTTTGCTAAAATCTAAATACACCAAATCTAGCGCACATCCTCTATCCAATTCTTTGGTCACCCAGTCAAAGAAATTGATCAGATTTGTCTGACAAGACCTACTTCTAGTGAATCCATGTCGCCTCCAGTCCTGTAATCCACAGGATTCCAGAAACCTGACCATTCTCTGTTTTAAAAGCGTTTCCATTAATTTGCTTACCACAGAAGTCAGCCTTACCGGCTGGTAGCCAGTGTTGACAGAGATAATTTCCACCCCCCCCCCCTCAAGGAACCTGTATTTTGGCACTTAGTTAATTTTTTTCAAGTTTAAGTTTCAAGTTTATTCAAATTATTTGATTAAACGCTTTTCCAAATCACAAAGCGTTGTACAAAAGATAAAAAAATATGATTTTAAAGAAATCACTTATACATAATATATTAATCAGACCTACAAGGGTAATTGGTTTTAAAACCACGGGAAACAATAGGAAAGAGGGGAGGAAATACAATTTTTGAAGAAAAAAGTACATAAAAGGGAAGTACATTAGGAGGGTAGGAAGAAGAGGATTAGTGGCAGAAGTGGGATCGGATGAGAGAGCTATTGGAAATCTTGTTTTGGAGATGGTAGAAATCATAAAGTATTACCTCTTGAATGAACTTTGTTTTTCAGTTAAAGGCTTCTTTAAAAAGAAGGCACTTTAAGCTACTCTTAAATTTCTGCAAATCTTGTTCGAGTGTTATGTATAAAGGAAGAGAATTCCAAGTCATTGGAGCTGTTACAGAAAAAATAGAAGCACGGCGTGTTCCGATCATTTTCAAGGAGGGAACGTTAAGGGTAGACTGTGAGGATGATCTAAGAACTCTTGATGAACTATATGGAATCAGAAGCCTATCTATAAATGCTGGTGTATTGGTCTTTATTGTCTTAAAGACTAGAAGAGCTATTTTATGGGATATTCTGTGAATCTTTTAATAATGGCTACATGAAACGCTCATATTGTGGTGTTTATTGTACTGTATTTGTGCTCTTCCTGTCTCAGCATTACATGCAGATGGAATTAAGAAGCGGGTTTAAAAAAAATATTTTTAAACACTGAAATATCCCCAGGAATGAAATATAGGTTGAATTGTGAAAAGGGAAGATTTTTTTAAAATTGATGCCAGCTGATATATTTGAAAAAGAATTGCTTCAAGTGTTGGTTTTCTTGCATTTTAGACTAAGGCCCTCTTTTACAAAGATGCGCTAAGCGTTTTGTGTGGATTTAGCAGGCGCTAACGCGTCCATAGAATAATATGCACGCGTTAGCGTTTAATGCGCACTAAAAAGCTTAGCGCACCTTTGTAAAAAATGGGGTAAATCTTATGCTAGAGCGGTGGTCTCAAACTCGCGGCCCGGGGACCACATGTGGCCCGCCAGGTCCTATTTTGAGGCCCTCAGTATGTTTATCATAATCACAAAAGCAAAATAAAAGTTTCTTGATCCTATGTCTCTAGCTATAAATTACAATATTATTATTAGGACTTAGCCAAAAGGAAAGATTTATAAACTATAAACCTTGTAACCCATTCTGAGCTACTGGGAGGATGGGATAGAAATTGAATTAAATAAAATAACGAGTTTTACCTCATGCAAAATTGTCATTTCTTTAATAAGACATTAACTATTTTTTTTCTGAGGCACTCCAAGTACCTACAAATCCAAAATGTGGCCCTGCAAAGGGTTGGAGTTTGAGACCACTGTGCTAGAGAGAGAGAGAGAGAGAGAGAATCGCTGCCATTGGCCAATCCAAATTAAACTGAAGAGAGAAAAAAAAGAGTTAATTTTTTACCTGCTGATATAAAGTGGTTTTGCTGTGCAACAGGATGAATTCAAAAGCTTATCCTCTCACCTGGCAGGCATTTTCATTTGCAGGTGTTATGTATAATGCATAGATGTATGTAATCCATAGGGAAAACCTTCATTCAATAGCATCAGTGAACCCAAACCGGTAATGTGTCGTGAAATCTGGGAATAACCAGTGTTCTGATTTGTTTATTTGTTTATTGAGATTTATTAACTGCCTTTATGAGGCGATGTCAACTCAGCCTTTCATCTGTCTAAAGCAGAAATAAAACATGCAACTAATTGAAATAATTGTATCTTTGCATCAAAAAATGCAAATTTCCAGCATCAGAATCCTCAGGGCACAGCTATCCAGTCTTGCACTGGTGTTTCTAACCCCAGGATTGGTGGGGGGGGGGGGGGTTTCAGTAATAACTTGCAATTTAAAAAACTCTTCCAAAATATGAATTAATCTTGGTAATTAGGTGTTCTGCAAAACTCCCATTTTTAATCTGAGAAAATATATTCTTGAATATTAGTTTTGGGGGATTTGGGGGTGGGAGTTGCTTGTCATTGCATTCATTTTTGTTTTACCTATTAAAACCAAATATTTAAAAGAGGACAGCGCAGCTCTTATCTTCTGTTATTTTGCTTCTTGCCCCTCGGCTCCTGAATACATCGTCTACCCCCAGTGTAGCAAATGAAAGCCCAACACGAGCGTACTCCGATTCTCGCAGAGAGGTCACACCGAGGTCTCCTTACCCTGCTAGTCACCAGTGTTCTTATTAAATTTCATTTGTTCAGCAGGAGGACGCAGGAGAGTCAGCTGGGCCTCCTGTCTACGCTCATCAAGAGTTAATTTCTGAGAGAGGTGCTGCTGTCATGAACAAGTGCAGAAGGTACTCTGGTGGTCCTGCCAAACAAGGAAAGCTTGTAATTAGCTGCAGTGTTCAATCAGGCTGCTTAACCTGCCACAGAGCTGGGGGGTCATGTTCCTGACTGATGCGCTGCCGGCACACAAAGAAACCTGGGAGCCCATACCAAATCTTTCTCTGACTGAGGTGGCTATTTAAAAAGTTAAGTAAGATAGAGCCTGGCCCACTACTGAAAGTCTGGGCTTTAATAGACACTTTTTACCCCTTTCTGGCTTGAATAGGTCAAAACTTAAAAACAAACAAACAAACAAAAAAACCCCAACCTCCTCTAGGATTTAGCTTCAGAATTTATTTTGGGGAAGGGGTAAAACGCGGACCTCATGGACCTGATGGACCTAGCGGATTTAAAACCGCACGTCCTTGCCACTTGTAGTTTCTGGCTCTGACAGACCTCGATGACAATTTAGTGCTGACGGATCCATCTCAGCATAGGGAGGGAAAAGTATTAGGATCCATCAGCGCTAAAATGTCATCGAGGTCTGTCAGAGCCGCGGATCTCAGATTTTTAAATTTACTGGGGCTGCAGGAAACCGGTTTAAAGGATTCATTTTAGAGCCGCTCCAGCACTAGTCTCTGGCTCTGACACACCTCGACGGATCCTAATACTTTTCCCTCCCTATGCTGAGACGGATCCGTCAGCGCTAAATTGTCATCGAGGTCTGTCAGAGCCAGAACTAACTACAAATGGCACGGACCTCAGATTTTTAAGGACGTGCGGTTTTAGATCCGCCAGGTCCGTCAGGTCTGCGTTTCACCCCTTCCCTTTATTTTGTTTTTAGAAGCATGTCTATGTTCTTGTTCAAGATTACTTTTATACTGTTTTCTTAAAAGCTAGACTGTTAATTTTCTAAGATAGTAAATGATCTCTAGAACTTTTTAACAGTCGTCGGTGTAAGTTATCTTTCACAGGAGCCATAGAAATAAAGGGGCCTGTTTAATAACGAACAGTAAGCTTTTGCACTTACCGTCCATTAGGTGCAAACGTTAAGAGATGCCAACTGTTGAGAGCCTGACTAGCATCTGCCCTTCATTGCTGCCGATACCAAAGAATCTATCCATAACCATCATCACACCCTCCTCACTCCCCAAGGAACATCCAGCACCCTGATCACCATGACCCTCCCACCCCTCCAAAGGGGGAGTAAAGCCCCTGATTTCTCTTGCATGTGTACTATGCAGAGGTAGTTTTGGGGCTTGGATAGGTCTGACAGTTGGGTGGAGCAGTTTGGAATATAGCAGAAGGTAGTTTTGTGGGGGTTGGGGTACCTGCAAGTAATAGTTTGAAGGGAGGTGGAATAGTTTCAGTGGGAAAGCTATTGCTGGCATCTTATCCGGAGGTTATCCGTTTTTTTGAAAGGGACCCTCAGATTGTAACCTCTGTTGCGCCAGCCTTTTCTGTCATGGAATCTTAATATCGTCTTGAAGGGCCTTTCTAGGCCTCTGTATGAGCCTCTCGAAGAGGTGTTCCTTCTGGATCTTACGATAAAGATAGTATTTCTGGTGACAGTATTCTCAGCGAGAAGGATCTTGATATTGCACACTCTTTCCTGCAAAGAGCCTTTCCTTAGGATCACAGAAGCGGGGCTTTCATTGTGCACGATACATTCCTTCCTACTGAAGGTTGTATCTGCCTTTCACCTCAACCTAGAGGTTCATTTGGCCGCCTTTCAGCCTATGGGTTTGACTGAGCAAGATAAGATATTGCAGAGACTGGATGTGCAAAGTTTTACTCCATTACCTGGAAAGGACGAATGATTCTCAGCATCGTGACCATCTTTTTTTTCGATAGATAGCATACTCCACTGCCACAAAAAATCTTGAATCTTTTATTTATTCACGTGTTTGGCCCGTCCTCCCAAAAGAGCCCAGAACAGGTTACAGGAGTACCCACACAGCAAAGTCAGAACAAATATGGACAAGATGTATTTGGAAAGTGAGTGGTACAATGACTGAGTTTGATAAATTGAGAACATCAGAGATATACCGTAGGTGATTTTGCATGCTATAGTAGAGATAAACAATCGAGATACATTAATTGAATACACATTCTATAGTGGGTATAAACATATCTGAGAATACTAAACAACTCTAGTAGGCATGAACATCTAAATTATTCTTATTTACTTTTACATATTTTGGTCAGGAACTCGGCATTATGGCCTAGTTGATGAGTTCATCTGAGATCGGTTTGGCTTGGACTTTTCATGGGGCCTTTTGTGGCAGTGGAGTATGCTATCTTTTGAAATACAGCCTGTACTGTATTTTCACGCATATAACGCGCGCGTTATACGCGTGAGCGCGTTTTACAAATTTTTTTTACATAGTTCCCCCCCCCGACGTCTGATTCACCCCCCCCGCAGGACCGCTCGCCCGCACCCCCACCCCGAAGGACCGCTCACACGCACTCCCACCCGCACCCCCACCCTGAAGGACCGCTCGCACCCCCACAGCCTCCCGACCCCCCCCCCCATCACGTAGAAGCTCCTACCGGTGTCCTGCTGCTTCCTCTTGGTGGTCCCGGCCCTTCTGTGAGCCCTGCGCCTGCGCTGCTTCGTCTTCCGGCGGTCCCGCCCTTTCTCTGACGTCAGAGAAAGGGCGGGACTGCCGGAAAATGAAGCAGCGCAGACGCAGGGCTCACAGAAGGGCCGGGACCGCCAAGAGGAAGCAGCAGGACACCGGTAGGAGCTTCTACGTGATGAGGGGGGGTCGGGAGGCTGTGGGGGTGCGAGCGGTCCTTCAGGGTGGGGGTGCGGGTGGGAGTGCGTGTGAGCGGTCCTTCGGGGTGGGGGTGCGAGCGGTCCTGCGGGGAGGTGAATCGGATGTCGGGGGGGGGGGGCATCAGGCTTTCAGGGTGGGGACAGGACTTCAAGGGGGAGGGGAGAGTTGGGGTGGGGGAAAGGAGAGTCGGGGTGGCCAGAGGAGAGTCGGGGCGAGCAAAAGGAGAGTCGGGCGGCGACGGGAGAATCGGGGCAGCATGCGCGGTATATGGGTGCGCGCGGTATATAAAATTTTTTTTACATATATGTCGGTTTCCTGCACGCTATACACGTTTGCGCGTTATCTTCGTGAAAATACGGTAATTTTAACCCCTGATGAAGCTGGTTTATCCAGTACAATGGGTCCCGTTGGGACCGAGCTGTGAACATTGAAGCAGATAAGTGCCTGATCTTTGGATAATATACAAATATCATAAATAATAATACATTCATGTGGAAATGCTTTTTGAATTCAATAATTTTGATAGGTGTATTTACACAATCGTTTACATGAGAGTTTTTTTTTAGGGTCAATGATAGAAAGCTGCTCATGACCAGCCACATTCAACAGTCTTAGACTTATTGGTTCCAGATTTCAGAGACCCTTTTCCTCTCAATGATGATGCTTGTCAGCTTGTTGTGATTTAAACTGGATCTTCTAGTACTTTGAGAATCTTTGTGATGCCAGTTCTACTTATTTTTGGAGTAGTTTCCTATTTAGTTTTCTGCATTGCTTTTATGGTTGTATGAATGTTTTAGTACACCCTATTAACTGTGATCAAATACTATTATTTTTAAATTAAATTAATATTGTAAGATTTGAATGGGAAGTATTAACATTATTTCCCTTTGATTCATGAAAGATTGTTATACACATCCAGGAGGAACAGGGGGGGGGTTCGGGCGGCGGTGGTGGTGGTGGGGGGGTTAAATATCTTTATATTATTTGTTGTAATAGAGTGCAGTAGATTATATTACTTGATTATTAATCTGATTGCACTATGTATTGGATTTCAATAATGAATAAAGAATTAAAAAATATATATATATTAAAATGTCTCTGCATACATGCAAGGAATCATCAGAAGTATACTCGTCCAAGTGTAATATTTGCTGCTGCTCTATCGACATGGCCCTTTCACAAGAGTGTAAACACACTGAAATCCTTTGTGAAATGCTGTGTAAGTGGGAAGGTGATGCACTAATCCTTTTGTACATATGTGCTTATTGGCTAGACCAAATTGTTTGAAGGGTTTTTTGTGCAGCTTGGAAAGAATCCAGTGTATCTGTTAAGCAAAGGATTTTCAAAAAGAATGTAATCATTGCAGATGTGTGTGTCAGGATTTTGGATGGACTTAAAGCAGTTGGCTGGATGTTTGTAGGATGTCTGTCAAAGCTTTTCAGGCAGATTTCCTTTCTCTTGGGGCCTGTTGATGTCTTGATTTTTATGTGCTGTGGTGTTTTTAAACAAGTCATTCAAAAATACTTACGATTTCATTGATCTTTTATCTTTGACACTTATTGGGCTTCAGCGGTGACACTCGGAGCGCAATAACTCTCAGAGCGCCAAGATTTATACACCCACTTTGTCATTGGCCCTTAAATAAACCATCTATCTGCTTAACTTCTCAACCTTCAATCACTTTAACTACATTAACTCTTTAGTATTTAGTCTTTAAAAATCACTTATCTTAAAGCTGTTTTAGTCCATCGGCCAGGGGCACATATCCAACATGTTTCACCACCAATTGGCTTTCTCAAGGTTATCCCCCTATAATAAAATGGAAAAGTTATTTCCTACCTAAACATATACTCTTTAAAATTGCTACTAATTTTAGCCTATAACTAACCTTGTACTGCCTAAAAAAACCATATGCCCCAGCTCTTTCCAGACCAAAATGGCCACAGCATGCTAACTCTCTTTCTAAAACCTCTTTTTTGCTGACATTTCTAATTCTCCACCAAACCCAATCACTGTAGTAGGGATCTTATGATCATGATTGTGGAGGCCTCTTTGGAAGTTGAGAAGGAGTTAAATGAGAAGATATTGGATTTGGAGAGAGATTTACAATCAAAAATGGTTTTGGAACAATCTGAACAACGTAGTGATTTGAAGAAGACAATGGTACAATTTAGAGATACAGTTAAACAAGTGAAAATAAAAAAATTAAAGAGAAATGAACAGGACTATCAGAGTGTGGCACAGTGGTTAAAGTTAAAGCCTCATCACCTTGAGGTTATGGGTTCAAACCCATGCTGCTCCTTGTGACCCTGGGAGCTATTGAATGTCACTGCTGAAGCCCAATAAGTGTTAAAGATAAAAGATCTATGAAATCCTAAACATTTTTGAATTAGTTGATTGAGTACTACTTAGGATATAGATTATAGGTGCAAATAACTGGCAATCTGACTATGACAGGGTGACGTTCCTGTCCCAGGCTAGCAGAGGGAGCCTGAGCAGTGGTGTGTGGAGCTCATATGCATAACATCTTGCAAAGACTGCTGAGAGCTGTCCACTCACCCTGAGGGAATAGTGGTGATGAAAAGAACAGGTCCCAAGCAGCTCCTTTGGGAGCCAGGCAACCCTCGGGAGGAGGAATGCTGGCTTCAGCCTGGCTCCCAATGAGCCCAGTACTGGCTGGTGCAGGCGGGGCTCAGTACAGTAGAGGAGCTGTCTGGTGCTGACAGGAGGCACGGTGTGAGAGAGAGATCCTGTGTTGTATTAAGCCTACTTGGTAGAGTTTGGTGGGACTGGAGAGCCCTCAAGCTTGACAACCAGTAGAGGGCCCAGTGAGAAGAGTGTCTGAGGGACCTCTAGAGTCCTTCTCATTGAGGATACGTTGAAACCCTCAGCTCAATGTGCGATGGCGGCCTAAGAAAGCATATAGAATGTTAGTAATTATCAGGAAAGGAATGGAAAACAAAGATGAAAATGTTATAATGTCCTTGTATCACTCTATGGTACGGCTGCACCTCAAATACTATGTGCAGTTCCGAACACCGTAACTCAAAAAAGGTTTAATGGAATTAGAAAAGGTACAGAGAATGGCAATGAAAATGATAAAAAGAGATGGGACGACTTTCCTATGAGGAAAGACTAAAGCGGCTAGGTCTCTTCAGCTTGGAGAAGACATGGCTCAAGGGTGAAATGATAGAGGTTTATAAAATAACTAGTCTTTAAGCCCGTTACATTAATGGGTGCTAGAATATATGTCTTTCTTTCTTTCTTTCTGTCTCTCTCTCCCGCTGTCTCTCTCTCTCTCTCCTTGGCTCCCTTTTTCTGTCTGTCTTTCTGTCCCTCTCCCTGTCCCTGTGTCTTTCTTCCTTTCTGTCTGTCTCCCTCCCTCCTGCTGTCTGTCAGTCATTCTTTGCCTCCATTTCCCTGTGCAGCAGTATTTCCATCCCACTTCCCTGTGGAGCAGCAACAGCATTCCCCCCCCCCCCTGACTTCCCTGTGCAGCAGCAGCGGTATTTGGCTTCCCCTCCAGGTCCCTGTGCAGCAGTTGCAGCATTTCCCTCACCCCTTCCCTTCTCTTACCGCGATCTGGCCTGCTCCGTTCGGCCCCTCCCCCGCATTGTGGCCTGCTGCGATCTGGCTGCTCCGTTCGGCTCCTCTCCCTTCCCTTCCCGTGGTCTAGCCTGCTCCATGGCCCCCCCTTCCCTTATAGCGTTCCCCACAGGCAGGCAGGCCCAGCTTCTTCCTTGCGGCTCGAGTCCTCTTCTTTGTCGGCCCCCCTTCCCTTCATGTCTGTCTGTCTGGGTATTTTTTTATTTGTCTCTCTCTCCTTGCATGCTGCCTGTCTGTCATTTTTTCTGTCTGTGAATGTCCCTGTGCCTCCTTCCTATGTCCTTAGTGCCCCTTCCTATGTCCATAGTGCCCCTTTCTATGTCCTTATTGCCCCCAGTGCCTCCTTCCTCCCCCCATCCGATGCCAGCCTGCCTTCCATTGAAAACCCCCCACCCCCCTCCATTGCCTTCCATCCCCCTTCCATTGAAACCCCCCCATGCCAGCCTGCCTGCCTCCCATCCCCCTGAGCAGCATATTTCCATGGACCCCCCCATGCCATCCTGCATGCCTGCCTTCCATTGAATCCCCCCACCCCCCTCCAATGCCAGCCTGCCTGCCTCCCATCCCCCTTTCAGCGAAACCCCCCCCATGCCAGTCTGCCTGCCTGCCTCCCATCCCCCTGAGTAGCATGTTTCCATGGAACCCCCCCCCCGATGCCATCCTGGCTGTCTGCCTTCCATTGAACCCCCCACCCCCCTTCCGATGCCAGCCTGCCTGCCTCCCATTCCCCTTCCACGAAGTCCGACGCAGGCGGGGATCGTGAGAAGAGCCACCGCTGCGTCTTTCCACTAAAAAATACAATACGGCAAGGAGCAACAGGGAGCAGGGCAGACCGAAAAACTGAACTGTAAGCCGCGCATGCGCAGTCCTACCTGCGGGTCGCTACAGCTCATGGAAAACCGGCCCACGCATAGGAAATGCGCATGCGCGGCTTACCATTTTATTATATTAGATGAGTGGGGTGGAAAGGGTAGAGGTGAATCACTTGTTCACGTTTTCAAAAATACTAGGACTAGGGAGATTGAGATGAAGCTAAGTAGTAGATTTAAAACAAACCGGAAAAAATATTTCTTCATACAATGTGTAATTAAAACTCTGGATGTGGTGAAATCAGCTTAGCAGGGTTTAAAAAAGATTTAGTTGCTCATATGTCACTCTTTGTCAATAATGGCAAATTCAACACAGGATAATATGACAAGTCACTTCTCCATATCTCAGACTTTTTTGAAAAAAAAAAAATATGGTGTAACAATATTTCTTTTTCCAGCATAATGTGACAGAGCCCATTGATAATGAGAAATTAGCTATTTATGTCAGATCATTGTGAACCTGTTCTACCACAGCATACATGAGGTAAAGCCCAATATGATTTTTGCTACTCCAAGACTTGAAAAAGGGTTGAAATACACAAGTCTTTTTAGCTTGATCAGCTATAATCTAATCCAAACCAAGTCAGAATTTATCTTTTATTTTTCTAAAAATGGAGCCTGCAATGGAAGAAAGTTACTAAATGAGTGATATTTTCCTTGACAAGTGTCCAAATTCATCAAAGGTTCAGGACTTTCCCTTGCCTGACTTATCTTGCTTCTTCTCTCTCCACTTAAACTTGTCACAATTGAAATAACATTTTCAAGTATTAGTTGATAGAAACATAGAAATATGACAGCAGATAAAGGCCAAATGGCCCATCCAGTCTGCCCATCCATAGTATCCACTATCTGTCCTCTTCTCCCTAAGAGATCCCATATGCCTGACCCACGCTTTCTTGAGTTTAGACATAGTCTTTACCTCCACCACCTCTACCAGAAGACTATTCTATGCATCTACCATCCTTTCTGTAAAGAATTCAACTATGCAGTATACTATAAAGTTTTAAGTTTTTGATTGCACTTTAATGCACTTCATGCATTTACCAGCACTTGAAAGCACTTAAAAAAATACAAATGATAAACGGAACTAGTGAAGAGACATGGTGGAAGATCACTCAAAGCCTATTTGGTCCCATGAGTGTCACCTCTGAAGTGCCAAGAAAGTCTAAAATAATAGATGTTTGTTGAAAAAAAATTATCATCTTTGTACATAAGCTAGGCATATTGATTTAGCAAATATTTTGGCTTATTTATAAATGCATTAAAACTGGTGCCCATAAGCTCTATAAGAAATATTTCCTTACATTACTTCTGAGCCTATCATCTCTTAACTTCATCCTATGCCCTCTCCTTCAGGAGCTTTCCTTCATTTGAAAAAGCCTCGCCTCTTGTACATTGATGTCATGGAGATATTTAGACATTTATCTTATATCCTCGCTCTCCCGTCTTTCTTCCAGAGTATAAATATTAAGGTCTCCAAGTCTGTCCCCGTACAATTTATGACAAAGACCACTAACCAATTTTGTAGCAGCTCTCTGGTCCAACTTCATTCTATTTACCGTATTTTCACGCACATAACGCGCGCGTTATATACGATTTTACAAACCGTGCATAACCTTGCGCGTTATACACGTGAGCGCGTTTTACAACTTTTTTTTTTCAATCCGATCGGCATCCCCCCTGCGAACCGGCATCCTCCCCCCCCCGCTCACATCACCCCCCCTCCCCCGCGATCCTACATCCCCCCAGCACCAAATATCTCTTACCCGATTGGGCACCGGCACCAGCACCAATGCACAGGACATGCCAGTGCCCGAAGATCCTCCCTCGTTGGTTTGGGCTGGGCTGGGCTGGGCGGTGCAGGAGAGATCCTCCTTCTTCCTGCGCTGGGCTGGACTAAGCTTTGAGCATTTGCGCATGCTCAAAGCCTTCTGGTCTTGCTCTCTATCTCGGAGAGAGCGAGACCAGAAGCGTGTGAGCGCTAGATTAAATTTTTTTAACATAAATTTGTGTTTCCCGCGCACTATTACCGTGTGCGCGTTTTACACGGGGTGCGTGTTATCTACGTGAAAATACGTTATATCTTTTTGAAGGTACGATCTCCAAAATTGCATACAGTATTCCAATCTGTTTATTTATAAATTTCTTCTTACCATCTTTAATCAATAGCTAACAAAATTTATCACTTATTTTATAATTTTCCTTAGCCTCCGGATCATGCATTGCATGCAAGTGCTTTGCCTGATATTATTTTAAGTGCTAAATTTCTTTTTATATTGCCTGTCTCGTATGTGGGGGGAAATTTTGTTGCACAATTTATTGCAGGGAAGTAACAGGCTTTTCGTTATAGTGATTTTTCTTAAGTATCAGAAGTTGAAATGGAAAGGCTAATAGCATTGCTAGTTTGAAATCTTAATTGCTCTGAGATGTTAGTTTCCTCCCTCCCACCTGACTTTCTAATCTTATATAAACGGACTCACTAATCAGGGTGCTGGTTTCCAATGAGTTACTTAACATTAATCAGAAGCGAAGCATAAGGAAGTAATTTAGATCAATTGTTGGTCATCTGTAAAAACAGAAGACTAAGTAAAATTTGAGCAGGGGTGGGGAGCTTGATTAGTAATATTTTATTAAATCTTTGAGGTAATTATTTTTAGTTGGACTGGCCTTTTTTCAAACCTAAGCTATATGATTCTAAACAGGAAGCTATACCTCATAGAAACATAAACATATTTTATAGTCTGAAAGGATAAATCACTATGCTTCAAAAAACACACGAACAAGAAAACAGGCTATATATAGGGAATTACTGTTAAATCTCAAACAGCAGAGGCTAGTTAATTTTACTTGAAGAAGATAGGTCTTTCACATTTCTTTCAACAGGTACTAAAGGTCTTACAGGAGGATGGCAGGCTATATTGTCCAAAGCTGTGGTTTCTTCTGTCTTTCTCCAGACGGATATCCTAATTCCCAATGAAGAGCCAGTTTGGTCTGAAAAACACCTGAAGGTCAATCGCAGGGAGCAACTGGCAGAACTGAAAGAGGACTTGGCGAGGCTGAAAAACATCTGTAACAACAAGGACCACATTAATGAAATGCTTGAGGCACCCAAGATAGAAAACTCCAGCGGATGAGAAAATGATACTGAACCACAATATTACAGCTGGACCACAGATTATGTCAGTCAGCAAACTATATTCACACTCCCTCTTCCTTTACACTGAAGAACTACAGTAATATGAAAACCTGGAAGTGGAAGGAGAAAAACTATCCCAGAGAAAGGAACCAGCAAAACAAACCACAGACTTGCAGGATCAGCTTACCTCGAAGGCAAAAATGGCGCTTAGCGATTTTGAAGGGCATGCAGATATCCGTTTCCCAAGCAGGCCTGATGTCACGGATGTATTATTTGCCAAATGTCATCTTATAAGACATTATAAGACAGTGCTGAGAATCATTAAATTGTCTAATTATTTGATGCTGCTAAGGATCCCATTGAATAGATCAAACGTGAACTCACAACATTGAGAAAGAAAATGATACAACTGCACAAGTAGAATTCTCAATCTTTCTAGCAAAGGATAAAGGCTGGTAGTATAAGCGCAGTCAGAGATGCTCAGAGGACTAATGAACAAAGAGAGATGGCATCTACCCATTGAAGAAAGGGTGAAGTGATTTCTGAAAAAGACTGGCAAACTTACTAAAAAATGGTGAAATTACTTTATACTGGGATCATTAGGAATAGGACAAGTAAAACATTAAACACTTGTAAGGAGAGAAATGGCCCGTGGGAAAAATTTTATAGTGCTTCTGTAAAAACCTCTAGTAAGACCTCATTTGGCATACGATGTACCTCTCTGGAATAGCACCTTCAAAATGATATAAACTAGACAGAGCCAGTCCAGAAGACAGCTATTAAAACAGCCAATGGAGTGTGGGGGTTGAGGCAGCAGCCGACGTTGGGGGGGGGGGGGGGGTGTTTCGGCAGACTGATATGCGTGAATGGATTATAGAAATTAAAACTGAGATTAAGGCAGTGGGTATACAGGTTCAGGGGGCGATTCGAGATTTAAAGCAAGATCTCACCGACATGAGCACCCAAACATGCAGTGGAAAGCCGAGTCGACTCCTGTGAGGACTGGCGGTGCCTCATCTGCAAAGGTATTACCAAGCTGTCCAATTACGAGTGTTGCTGGAGTGGCAAGCTCAGGAGTATGAGCCATGGGTGGCTATTGAACAGGCAGGCTTGAGTAGTGATGCACTGTTCCACCTTCCATGGGTTCAGGTGGGAGACCTTCGGTGAGAGAGTGATTCCATGTGTATGAGTTTGCGGGTTTGGCAAGCGACTAAGTCGATCCTTTTGGAGGGCAGGACCCATCTGGGTATACTCTGATACTCTTTAATAGAGATTTTGGCCCGGGCAGGACCGACTTTGACACCTGTGTTCTAGACTATTACATTTATAGCTTCTTTTACATCATATCCAATTTGACAATGGTAGATAACACAGTAGCAAGACAGATCACATGATCTTAGCTAAGAGCTGACTGTTGGAAAACAACTTACACCTGCAATAAGTCCCCTTCAAATTCCGTACATATATTTAATATAAGCTTCTAGTTATCTTATCCCTTATTTCATCTTACCCTGTTACTATAATCTTAATACTTCCATAGCATTACAAACTTGTATATTATCACATCTCTTTGTTGGAAATGTTCTGTGTACACACATAATTTTATAATCCAATTCATTAACATGCAATCTTTCTTTAATCAGCACTTTGTATCTGTCTCTCTGAAGCACTACATAGTGAGTTTACTTCCTATCTTAACTCTTAATCTATTGCTTATTAGTAATATCTCTTTACTAAATCTTGTTTCCAAGTTTAATTTGATTCTTCCTGCATATAGCTGTAAAATGTACTTAAAACTCTAGATGGCAGAAGTGAGCTTCCCTTGTAAATTTATGTGAAGTAATTAATTTTCTATTAGTTATTTTTTTAAGGAAATATCTAAGGGAAATAGCAGGGCTTTAGTTCCCTTTTATGATACACTACCCTAACCCTCTATTGTGGAATTCTTCCTGTCAGCAATTCAGTTCCTAAAAAATTATTTTTTCAAACCTGCAGTTCAGCTCTTTCTCAGCTTCACCCTTTCTGCACATAACAACTATCCATCATTGTAATTCTAGAACTTTTGTTAGTGCCAGTGCAGTGCTACATAAAAAGAGGGAAGATAAACAAAAACAAGTAGGGGCACTGAGTAGGGTGGGGGAGGGAGATGAAGGGGGTATAGTGATTTTAAGTTTTGAGACCCTTTGTCCCAGTGGCAGTGCGCTGGAGGAGGTATGCCACCCCACCACTCCCAGCCCAAGGTACAGGCTCTGAGCAAGGCAGCCAGAGATAGAGTAGACATGGAGGGCAGGATTAGTCCTGCTCATAGCTGTATCAAAAGAGCCAGAAGTGGTATGTTACCAGATTCCCTCTATTGTGGGGTTCAGGTCTGAAGCGGTGGCCATTCCTTCTTTCTTGGAGGGGCCTGCCTGAACTCAAAAGCAATGCAAGCAATAACTTAGAGACAGCCTTTGAATGTCACCCAACTTGGATGGTTTGGGGTGATGGGAAAGACAGCAGTGGAATCTTTCAAGCTTGCTATAGCAACCTAAGACAAAAGCAGGACACCGAGGGCAACTAGCTTGTAGATGCCCCAGCAGCTAGCTGATTGAAATGTTGAGCATGGAGGTGAAGGTTGGGATGACCACTGGCCTGTCAAAACAGATGGCTTGTGGGTTATCCCATGGTTAGAAATTATTTATTTTGCATACATGTTCAACGTTCTGTTGGAATATCGTTGCATGTTATAATACAAGTTTAAGCATATATATTGTTGCTGCAGCCATGTAATAAATTCCTCTTTCGGAAGAAACAAAGGACTCTGTGGTCATTTGGCAGCAAAGATAGTGGGGAAAAGGAGTCAAGAAGGGAAGGATGGAGGTGCAACCAACAGAAATGGCATGTTCACCTTCTGTCTTTGGTATAGTGTTCACTTGCATTTCTGTATCAAGTTTCAAGTTTCAAGTTTATTTAATCTTGATGAATCGCCTATTTAAATTACTAGGCGATGTACAATAATAAAAACATAAATTAATAAAATTAAACAAATAAATGTTAATGTTGACATAAAAACAAATTTGTTGTTAGTTAAAATTTAACAAACTTAACAGACTGAGTGTAGACATAACTTTAAAATAATTTTGTGGGTAAGACTTACAAGACTTGTTTGGTTAAAAAGGGGAATAGTTACAATTTTTGATAGAAGAGAAGAAAAAACATAAAAGGGAAGAACAAGAAGAGGGGTAATAATAGCTGTTTAAAAAAAAAAAAATAAAAATAAAAAAAGATTCCAGGTTGTAGTTAAAAAATAATCGATTTTTTAGTGTCCTAAGTGTATAATAATTTAGTGTATAATAATTTTATCATTTATACACAGGAAATTAGGAAAGTGGATGATCACAGGTTCTAACCAAAGGCAGGGCAGTTTTAAAATTTAAATATAAAATGTAAATCACATGAATACAATGAAATGCTTTGACCTCTTTGAGATCTCAACTGGATTCAACTGACCTGTTTGCTTAATAAAAAGAAAAACAAACTTCTAAAGGTTGGGAGTATCAAATATACATAAAAATTATGAACAGAGCATCACCTGGCATTCTATTCTCTGTGGCACAAAAGTAAATATAATTGGATGAGCAGTTTAAAAGTAAGAGACTTTAGTTTTATTGGATCATAATTTCCCTTATAGAGTCAGAAGCATGGAAGATGTCACATTCTACTTCTTTGAAACCTGAATTCATGCCCTCTATTTCCACCACTTTCCTGTTTCTAGAAAAAAATATGTATTATCTGTCAAGTATTTAAATGTCTGTATCATATTTCCTCTGTCTCCCCTTTCCTCTAGGGCAGACATGTCAAACTCTGGCCCGCGGTATAATAAAATTTGGCCCGCCAGACAATTACTAATTTGCACTTAAGCTGGCCCGCTGTAGGTTCATGTGGCTTCCTGGTCTCACATTAAAGCAACCTGCAGAGGATCGCTGGTCAGCTGTAGCTATCCTAACAGGTTGTCATAGCCTCAGCAGTCCTGTACGTCAGAGGAGGGGGCAGGACCGTGGCAGAGGGAATGTGCTGCAGAGGCTGACGGTAGCCTGCTAGGATCCTACTGCTGACTGGCAATCCTCTGCAGGATGCTTTAATGTGAGGCCGGGATAGAGGGAGGGAAGGAATAGAGGGCCAAATCTCAGGCCAAAAGGAAAAATGCCAGACCTTCAAGGGAAGGAAGGAAAATGGGAGGGAAGAAGAAAGAAAAAGACCCTGGCAAGCGAGTTATCAGAAGACAACCAGAGCCCGGGACCACAACATGATCTGAATAATGACCAGACAACAAAAGGTAGAAAAAAATAATTTTATTTTCTGTTTTGTGGTTACAATATGTCAGATTTGAAATGTGTATCCTTCCAGAGCTGGTGTTAGACAGCAAGTGTGAACTAGAACCTAAAAGAGAGAGGAAAAGTCTTTTTTTATTTATTTTGTTTACATCACAGAGCTTGCGTGGGGTTGGAGAGGTTGTAACCCTATACTTCTACTAAGACTAAGGGATCCTTTTATTAAGGTGCGCATTTAGCACGTGCTAAATCGGTTAGCGTACCTTAATAAAAGGACCCCGAAGTATCTTAATAAAATTTTTTAAATAAAAGTACCCCTAAGTATCTTAATAAAAAATCTGGCCCGCAACTTAGCCTATGTTTTAGATTTCGGCCCCTTATGTAATTTAGTTTTGACACCCCTGCTCTATGGTATATGTATTCAGGATGTCTCTTTTCATAAGTTTTCTGGTGCAAACCCTATGCCAATAGTCTTCAACACCTGGCCCCCAGGCCACATGCGGCCCCCACATTCCTTCATGGGAGCCCTCAAACAGTTGGGAGAAATAGCCAACCCCTCACGGTCCGCATCCTCTCCCTCTCAGCTCCATCTACTTGCCCATCTCGGCCCTCCAAACTTGCCCTTATTAGGCAATATCTCGATAATAAAATATACAGTAGACACTTCTCCCTCAATATTTGCGGGGGTTAGGGGCAGAGCCGCTGCTCTGACCCACCCCCGCCTTCCTGTGGCATCCCGGATCTTACCTGGTGGTCTAGCGGGCTTTCAGGGCAGGAGTGATCTTCCTATGCTCCTGCCCCATGCAGATCATTCATACAAGAGACTACGAGAACTCAAAACTACGACGGGAACTCCCCGCAGCCATTTTGTATGAGTGATCTGCACGGGGCAGGAGCGTAGAAAGATTGCTCCTGCTCCGAAAGCCTGCTAGACCACCAGGTAAGGTCTGGGGAGATCCGGGATGCAGCGTTTCTTTTCTTTCCCCCCCCCAACCCCCCCAAAAAATCATGACTAACCGAATCCGCGGATTCGGAGGGAGAAGTGTATACAAGTCTTACAGTTTGGGGAAAATTCTGTAAATGGACTCTAAAAAGATAGGTGCCTATAATATAAGCGTCTATGTCTTGTCAATCACATTTAGGCACCTATTACAGAGTCATGCTTAACTTAAAACTTAGGTGCCTGTAACGTAGGCCAAGGTTTTAAAGGCCTACATTGTTGGTGCCTAAATCCTTTAGAGAATCGTGCTTAGTGGCGCCTAAGTCCCCCTTTGCCCCTAAGCCCAACCACTTTGGAATTAGGTGCTGCTAGGTGCTATGCGATAGCGTGATTCTACAGAAGGCAGATGCCTATCACCCAATTTATTATTATTTTTAATTATAAGCTTATTAAATCTCATAATTGAAGCCAATTTACTAATTAAGTTAGGTGCCTAACTTTAGGTGCCTGTTATAGGATGTTCCCCTTTGTGACCAGAGCTGAAGTTCAGGGACTGCAAAGAGAGTACCCACTCTCGGCCCTCATGCCGGAAGGAACACTGCACCTACTCAAAACTGGAGTGGAGGAGTTGCCTAGTGATTAGAGCAGCTACCTCAGCACTGAGGTTGTGAGTTTGATTCCCATTGCAGCTCCTTGTATCTGTGGGCTAGTTATTTAACACTTCAGTGTCCCAGATACAAAATAAGTGCCTGTCCAAAATATGTAAACTGCTTTCATTGTAACCACATAGAAAGTTGGTATGTCAAGTCCTATCCTTTTATCCCCTTTATCTTGCTTGCAGACTTTGAGGTTCCCATGCAAATTTCTGCCCTGGGCACCAATATGCCTAACACTGGGTCTGAAAGCAACTGGCTATTCTAAATCCTGAAGTTTAAGCCTTCTTTATTCTGTCCCACCTGGTTCTTTTCTCTTGACAATTCTCAGATGGGTACCTTTCTGTTCTCCTCCTCAGCTGCTATCCCTTTGGATAAAGCATTGGCACTTCTATCAAGTTCCAACCATGTGTAACGTAAACATAAGAATAGCCTTACTGGGTCAGACCAATGGTCCATCTAGACCTGTAGCTCATCCTCACAGTGGTCAATCCAGGTCACTAGCACCTGTCAAAAACCCAAATAGTAGCAACATTCTATACTACTGATCAATAACAGACTATGAAATTTTCCTCCAGGAAATTGTCCAAACCTTTCTTAAAACCAGCTACACTATCCCGCTCTTACCACAACCTCTAGCAACACATTCCAGAGTTTAACTATTCTCTGAGTGAAAAAATATTTCCTCCTATTGGTTCCCTGTAACTTCGAGTGTCCCCTAGTCTACACCACTCAGGATTTTGTAAACATCAATCATATCTCCCCTCAGTCGTCTCTTTTCCAAGCTGAAGAGCCCAAAACCTTTTTAGTCTTTCCTCATAAAAGAGGAATTCCATCCCCTTTATCATCTTGGTCACTCTTCTTTGAACCTTTTCTAGTTCTGCTATAGCTTTCTTGTATTAAGGAGACCAGAATTGAATGCAATACTCCAGGTGAAGTCTCACCATGGAGCGATACAGGGGCATTATAACATTCTTAGTTAGTCTTGTTAACCATCCCTTTTGTCATAATTCTTAGCATCTTGTTTGCTTTTTTGGCTGCCGCCACACATTAAACAAAAGGTTTCATTGTATTGTCTACAATGACACCCAGATCTTTTTCTTGTGTGCTAACCCCCAAGGTGGACCCTTGCATCTGGTAACTATGATTTGAGTTATTCTTCCCAACGTGCATCACTTTGCATTTGACCACATTAAATTTCATCTGCCACTTGGTTGCCCAGTCTTTCAATTTCCTAAGGTCTGCCTGCAATTTTTCACAATCTGAATGCGTTTTAATAACTTTGAACAGTTTAGTGTCATCTGCAAATTTAATCACCTCACTTGCCATTCCATTCGTGATCATTTATAAATAAGTTAAATAGCGCCAATCCCAGTACAGATCCCTGCGGCACTTCTAATCTAATATTTGTGCATCGCGCATTACCTAAGCAGGCTCGAGGTGACTTACAGAGAGAAAAGAGGTACATTAGGACATGGTAGGGTCTAGAAGGGTAGAAGGAGGAGATTAACAGGAAAATGAGAGAGGAAGGGCCTGATCATAATAGAAAGAGTATTCTGAAGGTTCATGTAGAGTTCACTTCACTTTTTACTCTCCTCCATTGAGAAAAACAGCCATTAACCTTACCCACCAGATCTCTCCTTTAGGAGCTCTAATGAAGGATATACCTCCTAGGACCTAGGTCTTTACCCAGTCCTCAAGGGCCCATCGACAGATCAGGTTTCCAGAATATCATAAAAACATAAGAATTGCCATACTAGGTTAGACCAGTGGTCTATCTAGCTCAATGTCCTGTTTCTAACAGTGGCCAGTCCAGATCACCCAAATAGTAGCAGAAAACCAAATAGTAGCAACATTCCATACCACTGATCCCAGGCAAGCAGTGGCTACCCCCATGTCTATCTCAATAGCAAACTATAGACATTTCATCCAAGCCCTTTTTAAATCCAGACACACTAACTGCTGTTACCACTTCCTCTGGCAATGAGTTCCAGAGCTTTTAACTATTCTATGGGTGAAAAAAAATCTTTCCTCCTATTGATTTTTAAAGTATTTCCATGCTATCTCATGGAGTGTCCCAAGGAACACACAGTCAGTGCAAAGAAGTGCAGAGTACAAATCAGAGGGAACCATATGTACTAGAGGATGAGAAACTGATATGCACAGATGGGGAAAGGGATCTTGGGGTGATAATGTCTGAGGATCTGAAAGTGATGAAACAGTGTGACAAAGCAGTGGCTGTAGCCAGAAGGATGGTAGGCAGTATAGAGAGACGCATAACCAGTAGCAGAAATGTGGTGTTGATGCCCCTGTACAAGTTGTTGGCGAGGCCCCACTTAGAGTATCGTGTTCAGTTTTGGAGGCCATATCTGGCTAAGGATGTTAAGACTTGAAGCAGTCCAGAGGAAGGAGGCAAAAATAGTATGGGGCTTGCGCCGAAAGCTGTACGAGAAGAGACTGGAGGAGAGGAGGGAAGAGAGATATGATGCAGATGTTTAAATACTTGAAAGCTATTAATATAGAATCTTTTCCAGAGAAGGGAAAATGATAAAACTAGAGGACATGACTTGAGGTTATGGGGTGGTAGACTTAGGAGTAATGTCAGGAATTTCTTTTTTGCAGAGAGGGTGGTGGAGGAGACAAAAATGATGATTGGATTCAAAAGGGTATGGCATGAACACAGAGGACCTCTTAACTAGAAAATGAATGGTATAAAGAAACAAAACTTAAATGGATGCATGTATATTTGATATGACGAATGGTGCTTAGATAGCAATTCTAGCTGTGAAGAACTAAGACCAGTACCGGGCACACTTACACGGTATGTATGCTGGATATGACAATTTGATTTAGGGTGGGCTGGAGAGAGCTTGATGGAAACATGAGTAATTTGTAATGTGCGGACAGTGCCAGGCAGATTGTTATGGTCTGGGTCCTGCAAATGACAAGATGATTTGAATAGGCTGGAGAGAGCTTTGATGGCAACTCCAGTAGTTGGAAGAAAGTGGCAACCATTTCGAATATGGATCTAGCCTGAGCAGGAGCGACTGGGGATTCCTTCTGCCCTGAAAAGGTTATTAGACCATCAGAGCTTCTAAGGTAGAGGGCCTACAAGTGGTGGGAGAGCTGGCCTACAAGTGGTGGGCCCTGAAGAGGGCCTACAAGTGGTGGGAGAGCAGCACTTTTCTGTCATGGAGGGGGGTGAAGAGAGTGATCACTGCTTTTGGTCAGGAATGGAAAAGTTTCAGTTGAAATGCATCGGCATTTTCAGCCAAGACCAAATTATGGCCCAATCAGAATTTTGGGCTGGTGTCTGCACCTACTGGGATAATGCTACATGTGAATTACATTTATTGCAAAATACCATAATGCATATTTTCCAGACAATATGAAAACATAGGCTCTCACCTCATCCCATTTTTATTTAGATTGGTTTGTTTGCCATTCAGTTAGTTTCCTTCCTGTTTGGGCTTCCTGTTCATTTGGATCTGTCTTCTACCTCTGAAACGCAGCTAATGCACTAGCATCTTTTCTACCATCTGGAATTCAGCACCAAATTATATAAGAGAAATTACATCCCTTGATAAATTTAAAAGTAACTTGAAGGCCTTTCTTTTTAAAGACGCATTTGGTATATAATAGTCCTTCTAAGGACGGTAATGGAAATCTGTTCCTTGCCATTTTTTTACTCATTTTAGACTATATTTTGTTCCCCTTTTGTTTTGGTCCCTCTTTCTCTTTATACAAATTGTATTTCTGCCCTTCTCCATCTTATATCGGTAAATTAATGTTTGTCAGTGCGTATGATTGTTTGTAGCATTGTTTGTAATTTGTTTTTAATATACGCTCTTATTATACTTTATTTTTATATTATGTAAAACCGCTTTGAATTTTAATAAGGCGGTATATCAAATTTTTAAATAAACCTGAAACGTAGACTGTAAGACTAGCCAACAGATGCTAATACACTTCCCCATCCCCATTCGCGGTTTCTGCACTCGCAATTTCACATATTCACGATTTTTTTCTGGGGAGGGGGAAAATTTTAAAAAACCATATTTTTTACCTCCCTGCCGCCTTCCCGGCTTTACTTGGTAGTCTAGCAGGCTTTCGGGGCAGGAGCTATCTTCCTACGCTCCTGCCCCGTGCAGATCGCCATGAGGAATTGGCTGTAGGGAGTTCCCGTCGTAGTCTCGAGAGACTACGGGAACTCACAGCAGCCATTTCCTCATGGCGATCTGCATGGGGCAGGAGCGTAGGAAGAGCGCTCCTGCCCCAAAAGCCCTCTAGATCACCAGGTAAGGCCGGGAAGGCGGCAGGGAGGTGGGTGTGGGTCAGAGCTGGATAATCGTGGTTTTTCACCATTCACGGTCCGGCTCTGCCCGTATCCCCCCGCGAATAACGAGGGAGAAGTGTACTGAGCAATGGCCAAGAATCTCTCCTCCAGGATCTGCTCCTTTAGCATCGTCAGCTGTGTTTGTCTTGGGGAGCTGAAATTCAGACTGAGAATTGAACCCAGATTCTCTTCACACCCTTGTGTAACACTTGCCCCTTAGCCAGCCCATCTCCTTAAGTGTTAATTGCATGTATGATCCCGAGCAATAAGTTTGTCCTCTTGTACCTGAATTTTCAGCCCAGTTCTGTTGTCGACTTGTTTGACCTTGGATAATGCATTTATTCATCTGTGCACTTCATTGACCAACTATTATCTATAATAATAAAATGCTAAGCGCGCATGCGCACTCTTTTTATTTATTTATATTTTAACACTTTATCAAGAAACTAGTCTTTAAGCCCGTTACATTAACGGGTGCTAGAAAGCAGCCCCCTTTCCCTCTCCCCCTCCAGTTCCACACTAACTGTCTCTCCGTAGCCCCCCTTCTGTCTTCCCCCCTAAGCAAAATGATCTGCCTCCCAGCACACCCCTCCCCCCGAAGCAGCTCCCTTTCCCTCTACCCCTCCAATTCCTCCCTGACAGTGTCTCCGTGGTCCCCCTTCTGTCTCCCCTCCCAAGCAAAGCTGTCTGCCTCCCAGCACACCCCTCCCCCCCAAAGCAGACCCCTTTCCCTCTACCCCTCCAATTCCTCCCTGACTGTCTCTCCGTGGCTCCCCATTTTTTCTCCCCCCAAGAAAAGCTATCTACCTCCCAGCACACCCCTCCCCCAAAGCAGACCCCTTTCCCTCTGGCCCTCCAGTTCCTCCCTGACTGTGTCTCCGTGGCCCCCCTTCTGTCTCCCCCCCCAAGCAAAGCTATCTACCTCCCAGCACACCCCTCCCCCAAAGCAGACCCCTTTCCCTCTGGCCCTCCAGTTCCTCCCTGACTGTGTCTCCGTGGCCCCCCTTCTGTCTCCCCCCCCAAGCAAAGCTGTCTGCCTCCAAGCACACCCCTCCCCCAAAGCAGGCCCCTTTCCCTCTCCCGCTCCAGTTCCTCCCTGTCTCTCTGTGGTCCCCCTTCTGTCTCCCCCCCAAGCAAAGCTGTCTGCCTCCAAGCACAGCCCTTCCCCAAAGCAGGCCCCTTTCCCTCTCCAGCTCTAGTTCCTCCCTGTCTCTCCGTGGCCCCCCTTCTGTCTCCCCCCCAAGCAAAGCTGTGTGCCTCCAAGCACACCCTTACCCCAAAGCAGGCCCCTTTCCCTCTTCCTTCTTCCCAGTTCCTCCCTGTCTCTTCGTGGCCCACGCAATTTTCTCTTCTCGCGGTCTGGCCAGCTCCCCTAGTCCCTTGCCGCCGCCGCCACCCCCTTCCCTTCCCGCGGTCGACAAACCTCTTGCCTCCAGCAGCCGCCGCAGCACTGTAAACACGCTGTTTCGCGGCCTCTACTGCCCCGATTTGCTCTTCCGTATCCCTGATGACGTCATCAGAGAAACGGAAGAGCAAATGAAGGCAGTAGAGGCCGCGAAACAGCGTGTTTACAGTGCTGCGGCGGCTGCTGGAGGCTAGAGTTTTGTTGACCGCGGGAAGGGAAGGGGGTGGCGGCGGCGGCAAAGGACTAAGGTAGCCGGCCAGACCGCGAGAAGGGTGGGCTGAGAGGAACCCGGGACCGTGGCAGAGGCTCGTTGCACAGTGTAAATACAGTTGCTCAGTGTGAGGCTTCCTTCGCTCTTCCGGGTCTGCATTCCGACTCCTCAACGCGCCATCTAGCGCATGCGCAGTCGTGCAGCCACATCCCGACAGAAAAGGGATCAGGGAACATGTTTCGCTACTGCGCACGCGCGGGCTAGCATTTTATTATTTATGATACACTTCTTGTACAGAAATGAATAAGCTATACTGTTCCTATCAAAGGAAATTAAATTCAAAAAGAAAAAATAAAATTATTTACTTAATCAATATTTAAAGTCCCATATTGATAAGATCCAAGATTCTAATGAGTGAAATTAAATAAAGAAAAAAAGGAAAACACATCCTATTTCACAAAATAGGCAGTCAACTGTTAGTGAATACAGAAACAATTTCTTATTAAGTTGTTGTTAAAATTCCCCCTTCAAGACGCTTCATAGTTAAGAATCCTGACAGCTGAAAAGGTTCAAAAAATATATAGGTATTAGACATATTTTATAACACATTTGCATGGGTATCGTAGAAGGAAAACAGCCCCCATTGCTGTCACCCCTGATTTTAACAACAAAAATTGTTTTCTACGTCTCTGGGTTTCTTTTGTCACATCTGGAAAGACTTGAATTTTTTGGCCCAGGAACTCCTTATGTCTGTTCTTAAAGAATAATTTCAAAATCCATTTCTTATCAGCCAACAAAGTAGCTGGTCTAACTAATTCTTTCAAAGAGGTATCCAACAAAGTTGAAACTGATCTTGATTCTGATCTTGTTGATTCTGATCTTGTTGTTGCAAATGTTGTTGCCCCTCTTGATCTTTTATTGGAAGATAATAAATTTTTGAGAAAGGAGGAAACAAATCTTCTGATACATTAAGAATTTCATGAAAATATTTTTTTTAACATTTCTTTAGCTGATATTGAGGAAATTTTAGGTTATGTGCTCGGCTATTATTTTCCAATATTTCCATCTTCTTTCTCAAATTCAAATTATCTCTAATCATAGTGGATTGTATCTAATTAACTTCCAAGAGGTCTTTTTCAATTATTTCCACTTTTGTATTTATTATGATATTATCTTTTTTCAAAATTGTTATCTCCTCCTTTTGTTCCTGGGTCTTCTGCTCTAAGTTTTTAATTTGTGGTGACAAAGTCTGAGCCAAAGACATTACTAAATCACATATTGAATCCAGGGTAACATTAGTGGGTTTAGAGATTGTAAAGATACTTGCTGTCTGTGCTTCCTCAGCTGCCCTGGATCCCTCCTGGATGCCTTGTTCCTCTTGCTCCAATGCTGGTTTCTCAGCAGTCAAGCTCTCATTCAGTGCCAAACTCAAAACAGCCTCCCGGGAGATAGAGTCCACCACTTCGGAAAGACTGTCCTCCCGTGGAGAGCTGGCACTCTGCGGCTGTGGAGGCAGGGTCCTGGCGTCTGGGCTCAGGGTGGACTCCAGCCCAGGGAGACTCACAGCGGCTTCACTCGTAGCCTGCGGTTCCAACGGGCGACTCCCAGATGCAATCGGCTCCTGCTGTATACGCCTCAGGAGATCTTCAATAGTTACCTGCGAGGGTGTTCCTAAGCGCCGCGAGGCTCCAACAGCACTTTTTCCCCTCCTCTTCGGCATCTCCGCGGGTATAGGTAAATTAAAGGAAATAATATCCTGAGAGCGTCTTCTCACTCTCAGTTGCACGCGGCCATCTTGCATCTAGCCTGGAATTCGCATGCGCACTCTTACCACGTGTTCCATGATCCCTGATTTGTAGGTCAGTGGTCGGCAGGAGTGTTCATGCGTGACACCAGGACTCCTCCTCTTGAGCCCCAGACTTACTGACCGCCTGAGGTCCCGCGGGCCTCTCAAGCAACGGCGGTGGCAAGGATTGCAGAAACGTTATCGAGGCGGCTGTTGGCTTCAGGCGCGCGCAGCGGCTGTCGGCGCCTGCAGGCCGCGGTGGTTGTCGGCGCATGCAGGCCGCTGCAGCTGTGGCGGAGGGCAGACATGAACGGAGGTAAGGGGTGCTGCTGGACAGGGGAAGAGGTGCTGATGGACAGGGGAGGCAGAAAAAGGAAGGGAGGCCTACTGCTGGACAGGAGGAGCAGGAAAAAGGTGCTGATGGACAGGGGGAAGAAAAAGGAAGGGAGGCCTACTGCTGGACAGGGGGAGCAGGAAAGAGGTGCTGCTGGACAGGGGGGAGGTAAAACAAAGGGAGAAGGTCTGCTGCTGGATAAGGGGAGCAGTGAAGGGGAGGTAAAAAGAAGGGAGAATGGACAGGGGGAGCATGCAAGGGGTGGTGGTGGACAGCTGAGGAAAAAGAAAGACAGAAAGAAAGAAAGACAGAAATACAGAAAGCAGCTAAGGAGAGAGAGAAAGAAATAAAGACAGACACACACACATATTCTAGCACCCGTTAATGTAATGGGCTATAAGACTAGTTAGGTAATAAGTAATTATATTGCCACTCTGGAAAACTATCATTCATGCTGTTACAGGTGCCAAAAACGTGCCTTTTGACGTATTAAATTGTAAAGTGGTTTGAAATGGAAACACCTAAAACCAAATAAATATTGGTAATGATCATCTAATTGAATTTGCATTTAACCAACTGCTTCTTTTGAAAATTTTCTTCAGAATTCATTTTTGGAATATAAATAGTATGCAGAACTCTGTATAAAACCCAATTAATTCATGTTTTTCTATAAAGGCAGGCTTGCACTTTGTGCATTACTTGTTCCTTTGACCGGCTTTGAAGTGTTTAGCCTAACAGCTGAGGCTAGATCTAAAATACAAAATTGAAATCCTATGTGCCTGAATATGAGGTGTGAAAGATCATCTCAGTTTCAGGCTTCAGTGCCGCTTCCTGTTCCAGCTGACAAGGTTTTCCCATAACTTACAGGTTGATGATGATGTCGCCGCAGGATGTGGGGATAATAGCAATTGCAGCCCAGCAAACACAAGGCAAAGGTGAGTAGTTTCCCATTGTTAAAGTACGATCTCATTGGGACCCAAGATGTTGAGCTCTGTTTATTGCTGTTGCTCAGCGCACAGAGCCATTGCTGGTATTGGTGTCTTAACCCGTCCTGCACATATAGAAACTTCTATAAATGCAGGAAACTTTTGTGCACTGGAGCAGTGCTTCTCAACTTGGTCCTGGAGTCCCCCCTTGCCAGTCAGGTTTTCAAGATATTCACAATGAATATGCATTTATATAATGGAGGCAGTGTATGCAAATCACATTTATGCAAATTCAGTGTGGATATCCTGAAAACCTAACTGGCAAGGGGTGATTTCAGGTTTTATGCTGTTATAGAGAATACAGTACAGCTAAATTTATTAAAAACAATGTTTGATGTAGTCTCTTGGTTTTACTGTGTAGTATTTCACTAAGAAAAACAAGACTGCAAAGTGCAAATCCTATAATTTACCTCTCTACAAGAAATTATGATTAGTGGTGTAGTGAAGGTAGGGTAGGAGGCGCCCCCTAGCTACTTCCCCTCCCCCCATGCCACATGTGTACCCTTCCTCCCCTGGTACCTCTTTAAATCTTCTCCAGTGCGAGCAGCTTCTCTGGCCTGCTACTCACGCTGACGTTGGCTTTCCCTCTGACGTTACTTCCTGGCCTCATGACCAGGAAGTGATTTCGGAGGGGAGCCAGGCCAGCAGACTAGAGCATTTGCTTGTGCTGGCATAGATTTAAAGAGGTATGGAGGGGAAGAGAAGGGTGCAAGTGTGGCATGAGGGGGCAGAGAGGTGCCAGCGCCCCCACCAAGACAGCGTCAGGGGTGGTCCGCCCTACTCTTACTATACCACTGATTGATACATTTTTTAAACCTTGAAAGTGTTTATTTTTCTCATTTTTTTTCCATCTCAGGTCGTGGAAGAAATGCCTGGCTGAGTCCCAAAGGGTGTGCTTTGTTCACTTTGCACCTTTCCATTCCTTTGTTTTCCGAATTGGGACAAAGAATTGCTTTTATTCAGCATTTGATGTCTCTTGCAGTGGTGGAATCTGTAAGATCACTACCAGGATATGAGGTAATGCATTCCATTTAATTTCAATAGTTTATTTCTGCTTGAATTTATCTTTTGGTTATTATGAGTGGTCAGATCTGGTCCCCAAGAGGGCACAAACTGACCTGCTTTTCAGGATTATCTACAGTGGCACATACAGTACATGCAAAATACAGAATAAACCCGATTCACAAAATGGCCCACTGCATGTTTTTCCCATTGATCACCCATTTTCCAATCCGGCCATGCAAATCAGTAAAACCCCATGCAAAATAGCCAAGCAATTGATTCACTTAAATTGCTTGGCTATTTAGCATCGGGTTTTACCGATCCTAAAACCTGATTGCTGTAGACCTGTCAGTAACTGTGCCTTTGTGGCAGGAGGGAGTGGGCATCCAAGCTAACAGGAGTGACAGTAGTGACACTATCAAGTCCTGCTGTTTTTTTTCGGGGGAGCAGGTAGGCGGGAGCCTTCGTGGCAGGAGGGAGTGGGCATCCCTCCTGCCATTTTTTGAGGGGGATTAGGTGGTCAGGAGCCTTCATGGCAGGAGGGAGTGGGCATCCAAGCTAACAGGAGTGACAGTAGTGACACTATCAAGTCCTGCTGTTTTTTTTCGGGGTGCAGGTAGGCGGGAGCCTTTGTGGCAGGAGGGAGTGGGCATCCCTCCTGCCATTTTTTGAGGAGGAGTGGGTGGTCAGGAGCCTTCATGGCATTAGGGAGTGGGCATCCAAGCTAACAGGAGTGACAGTAGTGACACTATCAAGTCCTGCTGTTTTTTTTCGGGGTGCAGGTAGGCGGGAGCCTTTGTGGCAGGAGGGAGTGGGCATCCCTCCTGCCATTTTTTGAGGGGGAGTAGGTAGTCAGGAGCCTTCATGGCAGGAGGGAGTGGGCATCCAAGCTAACAGGAGTGACAGTAGTGACACTATCAAGTCCTGCTGTTTTTTTTCGGGGTGCAGGTAGGCGGGAGCCTTTGTGGCAGGAGGGAGTGGGCATCCCTCCTGCCATTTTTTGAGGGGGAGTAGGTGGTCAGGAGCCTTCATGGCAGGAGGGAGTGGGCATCCCTCCTGCCATTTTTTGAGGGGGAGTAGGTGGTCAGGAGCCTTCATGGCAGGAGGGAGTGGGCATCCCTCCTGCCATTTTTTAGGGGTTCGGGGGGTGGATGGTAGCTCGGAGGTGCTAGCGTGGGGGAAAGACTTTTTTAATGGGACAGATGGTGCGTGTTTAATCATGCAGAACATCTGTCCCATTAAAAAAAAACAAACAAACAAAGCAGAATCCCTGACAGCAATGACAGGAGGCTGCTTCTCCTGTCACTACTGTTAGGGCTCTGCGCATGTCTCAATCACTCACTGAACGATTGAGTCGGTGGGTTTGCATTCAAATGATTTGCACTTCCGTGCAAATCATTTGTACACAAACTTGATAATGAATCAATCGCTGTTTGAAAATGGGCCAGAGAATTGGCCAACAGCGACTGAGTTGCTATCTTTAGTGAATCTAGCCCTATATTTTGTTAAGGATCTGAAAAGACTTGAAGCAATTCAGAGGACGGTGACCAAAATAGTAGTGGGGGGGGAGGGGTGCAAGAAAATGTATGAGAAGAAACTAGATCCGACTATTTATACCTTAGGGAAAGGAGGCACAGCAGAGATTTGATATGTACATCGAAATACTTGGACGGTATTAATTTTTCTGATTTTAACCCTTTTTTCCCTGAAATTTGACTGAAAAACTCAGTTGTGGAATTAGCCCTCCCAACGATACCTGATTGATATTTTTAGCCTGTAGCTCTTGACATTTTTGAAAAGTATTTTAAAACAAGATCCGAACTTATTCCAGCACAGTGAGAACTGTAAAATTGCTAGTACCATTTAAACTTAAATTTGTATTACATTTCTAAATTTCCTTCTAACTCAACCCCCCCCAACACACACACACAGACGACAGTTGAAAGACAACCCCAATCAAAGTCCATATTAATTCTAGAAAAGAGGACTAAAATATAGATATGTTATTTTTGTAGGCTATAGACTTGAGAGTGAAATGGCCAAATGATATTTACTACAGTGACCTCATGAAGCTTGGCGGTGTGCTTGTGAATTCTACACTGATGGGAAAAACGTTTCATATACTGATTGGTGAGAATTATAATTCTTTTTAAGCGTGTTAACAAATTTAGCTGCATCAGCGTTTGCAAAGGTCTGGCATATAAGCTGCATGGAGCAGGAACTCTCTTTAAAAGTATCGGTACAGAGTGGCATATGTCTGGTAGTCGTACAAAAATAAGAACACATATTGGCTATTAAGTTCTTGTCTGATGTGATTGATTTTTTTAAATGTAAAATCTGTTTTTATTAAGGAAAAATTGTCAAACACCCTTCCCTCTAGCCACCTCCTCTGCGGCTCCAGCACCTCTCACTCTTTCCCTGAGCCCCTTCCTCTGCAGGGCCAGCACCTCTCTCCCTTCCCCCCTTTCCCTCTCCTCTGCAGGGCCAGCACCTCTCTCCCTTCCCCCTTTCCCTCTCCTCTGCAGGGCCAGCACCTCTCTCCCTTTTCCCCTCTGAGCCCTCTCCTCTGCAGGGCCAGTACCTCTCTCCCTTCCCCCCGAGCCCTCTCCTCTGCAGGGCCAGCACCTCTCTCCCTTCCCCTCTGAGCCCCCTCCTCTGCAGGGCCAGCACCTCTCTCCCTTCCCCCTGAGCCCTCTCCTCTGCAGGGTCAGCACCTCTCTCCCTTCCCCCCTTCCCCTCTCCTCTGCAGGGCCAGCACCTCTCTCCCTTCCCCCCTCCTAGCCCTCTCCCCCACAGGGCCAATACCTCTCTCCCTTCCCCCCGAGCCCTCTCCTCTGCAGGGTCAGCACCTCTCTCCCTTCCCCCCTTCCTCTCTCTTCTGCAGGGCCAAAGCCTCTCTCCCTTCCCCCCTGAGCCCCCTTTTTTGCAGGGCCTGTTTGAATTGCTGTCGGACAATGCCGGGGTTGAAGAAGGGAAAGGGAGAGTACCAACGTCAGATCTGCAGTGGCTTGGGGAGGGGGGGTTTGAGTGAATTGGCAAATGACACTTTTTAATGCAATTAATGCGTTAAAATTAACACACGTTAAAATTTGAATGCGTTAAATATGTAGCTGTAATATAGAGGTATTATTATATTCTCACTCTTATTTACCATCCCTTTTTCTAGTAATTCCTAGCATCCTGTTTGCTTTTTTTGTCCACTGCCATGTACTGGACAGATTTCAGCATATTGTCTGCAGTGATACCTAGATCTTTTTCTTCCCTATATGCATCATTTTGCATGTCTCCACATTAAAGTTCATCTGCCGATGCCCAGTTTTCCAATTTCCTAAAACTGTCTTGCAATTTTAAACAGTCTGCCTGTGTTTTAACCACTTTGAATAGTTTTGTGTCACCTGTAAATTTAATCACCTCACTCATCATTCTGATTTCTTGATCATTTATAAATATGTTAAATAGCACCAGTCCCAGTACAGAACCCTGTGGCAGTGGCATTCTACTATTCACTTTCCTCCATTGAAAAGGTACAGAGAAAGGCAAAAAATATGATAAATGGGATGGGATGACTTCCCTATGAGGAAAAGCTAAGACAACTAGGGCTCTTCAACTTGGAGAAGAGACAGCCCATGGGAGATACGATAAAGATCTGTAAAATACTGATGGCCGGATTCTCAAAACTTACCGTGCCCTTACCATGGTCACCAAACTGGTTCCAGCTGATTTAGTGTGCCAGTATATTACCGGCCAATTGTCAGCATGGCCTTTTCTGAGCTTCCTAACAGTCTCCGACTCTGCCATGCAAATGTAGTATGACGAGGTCATTAATATTAAAATGGTAATTAAATGGACTCGTCAATATTTAAAGGAGCACTTCGGGTGATTTTCTATCATCGCTGGGTGATTTCCTAACCTCGTTGTGCCTTATTTGCGGCCAAAATTTTCGAACAGGGTATAAGCTGTCGTAGCCTTACTTTCTGGTCAGTTCCTGAGCGCTGATTAACTTAGGCACTGACAGGAAAGCAAGGCTTGACAGCTCAGACCTCCTCCTCTCCCTTCCCCTTCTCGCAAATTAAAAAACAAATTGAAGGATGGCAGGAGGGATGCCCACCACCAGTATCCCCATCCCGCTCTCAACTCCTGACACTCCCGGCAGGAGAGATGCCTATTCTGTCCCACTGCCAGTAATTTCTACACCTCCCAACTCCTTCAGCAGGAGGGATGCCCACTTCCTCCTGCTGCTGGAAATTCCCACCCCCCAACACCCCCAGGAGGAGGAATGCCCGCTCCCCGTCACTGAAGCCAGGGTCTCCTGCCCCCACCGTACCTTTCCGATGACAGCTAGCCAGAGGGATGCCTACTCCTTTGGCCGGCAGGCCTGCCTCTTCAAAATGGTGGGCCTTCCCCTTCCAGGTGCATCGTGGGATGCACTAGGAAGGGCCTAAGACGCTGATTAGCCCATAAGTGACTATAGCTATGTGTGCAGGGTTCCACTTAAGGAGTCACTACCCAGGAAAAGGATCTAGGTGTCATTGTTGAGGATACATTGAAACCCTCTCAATGTGTGGCAGCAGCTAAGAAAGCAAATAAAATGTTAGGAATTATCAGGAACGGAATCGAAAACAAAGATGAAAATATTATAATGTCCTTGTATTGCTCTATGGTACAGCTGCAACTCGAAAACTGTGTACAATTCTGCTCGCCATATGTAAAAAAAAAAGATGTAGTGGAATTAGAAAAGTTTAAGAGAATGGTGATGAAAATGATAAAACGGATGGGACAACTTCTCTATGAAGAAAGGCTTAAAGCGGCTAGGGCTCTTCAGTTGGGGGAGGGGGTGGCCCAGGGGTTATATGATAGCGATCTATAAAATACTGAGTGGAATAGAATGGGTAGATGTGAATCACTTGTTTACTCTTTCCAAAAATACTAGGACTTGGCATCCAATGAAGCTGCCAAGTAATAAATTTAAAATAAACTGGAGAAAATATTTCTTCACAAAATGTGTAATTAAACTCTGGAATTCATTGCCAGAGAATGTGGTGAAATCAGCTTAGCAGGGTTTAAAGAAGGTTTGGATAATTTCTTTAAAAGATGTCCAAGGGCCATTATTGGGATGGCTTGGGGAAATCCACTGCTTATTCCTAGGATAAGCAGCATAAAATCTGTTTTCCTACGTGGAATATAGCTAGGTACTTGGGACCGCCGGACCAATCAGCAAGCAAGGCTTTCATCTGTGTACGTGCTGAGCTCACTGCTCAGCATGGCTATTTCCCGCCGCAACGCCGGACTTGTAAGTTGCATGCCTGCGTGACACACTACCGGAGCCACGGCAAAGGTGGAAAAGAGCCGCATGCGGCTCTGGAGCCGCGGGTTGCCGACCCCCGCGGTAGACGGAGGGACCACACGGAGTCACCCACCGTACCACCCGATTCGGGTAAGCGCAGGTATCGGTGGGTGGCTTATTTGCGGGGGGGGGGGGTGCCTTATTTTACAATTTTTTCTAAAAAGGGGGGGCTGTCTTATTTGATGGCCCTGCCTTATCATCGGGGAAACACGGTATTAATTTATGTAAATGCATCATCTTTTGTGCACAATTGAAGTTTTTAAAATGAATAAAGAATGTATATATAAAAAAAAGAGGTGGTGGAGACAAAGACTGCGTCTGAATTCGAGAAAGCATGGGACAGGCACATTGGATCTCTTAAGACGAGTAGGAGATAGTGGATGCTGCGGATGGGCCATTAGGCCTTTATCTGCTGTCATGTTTCTGTTATGAGCTGCCTTACTTCTTTTATTAATTGGCAGTATGTGAAGTAAATGAAAATTAATGGATTATCACGGTAGACTGTAGGATGTCATCTGGAGAAGTGCAGGGGACTAGGAGGCTGTGGAGGGGTTGGTAGGGGTTTCAGGTCAAAAGCGCGCCGGGACAAAGGTGCGCCCAGACAATTGAGCGCAGCGCAGAGGCGCGCGCCGCTCAAAATTACTGTTTTTAGGGCTCCGACGGGGGGGGCGTGGGGGGGAACCCCCCCACTTTACTTAAGGGGCGTTGTGGGGGGTTTTTAGGGAAAAGTTTTTTAGGGAAAAAGTTAAGTTTACAGTAAAATGTGGAGGGTTACAACCCCCCAAACCCCCATAACGCCGGCGCGAAGTCTATTAAGTAAAGTGGGGGGGTTCCCCAACAAACCCCCCCGTCGGAGCCCCTAAAAACAGTAATTTTGAGCGGCGCGCGCCTCCACGCTGCGCTCAATTGTCCAGGCGCGCCTTTGTCTTTCGCGCCGTTGTCTATGAACCGTTGGTAGGTGTTGCAGAAAGCCAAATGTTGGAGCAGGGTGGTCAGGTTGGAGAGTCTCTTTATCCATCCTGTCTCAGACTTGCCAGAGCATATTTCATACAATAAATATTAGCGCATAACTTTAAAACATCTCTGTATTGCTGTACAACCTCCTGTATTGCTGTATAACCTCCTTGCCATACATTTTAATATGCTCTGCACTAATGTCTAGCACCCAAGTTAAGTATAGTTTCAAGTTTATTAAAAATTTGATAAAACGCTAATCATAAATTCTAAGCGTTTTACAGTAAAAATTTAAAAAGGGGTCCAGTTAGCAAACTATTAATGACATAACTTTACTTACATGAAACTATAGGATAGTGGGGAGAAATACAATTTGAAAGAAAGAACAATTAAGAATAATAATATGGGGAAAAGGAAAAATCAATTTTAGTATAGAAAATAAGCTTGGAAAGTCCCGTAGGCCAATTAATAGTCATATGCGTCTTTAAATAAGAAGCTTTTGAGGCCACCCTTGAAGTTATCTAAATTCTGTTCGGACTTTAAATATAATGGTAACGAATTCCATATTGTTGGAGCAATCGTTGCAAAAGAAGAAGCCGTATGGGTACTAATGATTTTTAGGGATGGGACATGAAGAAGACGCTGTGATGCAGATCTTAAGGTTCTCGGAGGATCATGTAGAATCAGATATTTATGGATAAAAGCGGGTTCCTTGGTTTTCATTGTTTTGTAGGAGATTAAAGCTATTTTGTAAGTGATATGGTGATGGATAGGTAGCCAGTGAGCACTGAAATCTCATTTTTGCATTATGCAGCCGGTAACGAGCATATATACCACTCATTAACTGTGCTCTTTTGCCCGCAATAGCTTTCTGTATTAGTCCCCTGGTTTGTAAAGATGTAATCCTGAACAGTCCTTTATCTGATGGGAGTTGTCACCTGCTGAGAGACATGACAATTCTCAAGGATATCGAAGAAGATTATCTCCCCTCTTAATTTGCTCAGTTCTTATTTTATTCAAGTCTCTGAGTAATTAAAGCAACCTCATTATTAGGGAGTTTCACAGCCTAGCTGCTTCCCTTCTGGCCAAGTAATTTTCTTTCATTCATTCTTCTCTGCAATGTTGGGCACATACCAGCTGTTTGTGCCTGCCGTAATCGTTCTGTCTATAAAGCTCTATGTCCACATTCTATTTTCTGTCTAATATGCTCCCAGAGGAATGTGATACAGTTCACGTCTGATATGAAAGGGTAAAAAGTAATTTCAGAAATATGTGACACATACAGTACAGTAAAACTTTATTATAAGGGACCTCGGGGGACTGATAAAAATTGTCCCTTATATCCAAACTCTTCATTAATGAACTTGTTTACTCAGTCACAGTTCCCGAGGATGTATGTGTTTGCAGTTAGTATAGTGTGAGGGGCCTACTGTTTCATCCTCAGTTTCTTGTTAACAACAAAGTGTAAATGCAAACGTAAAGGAATTTAACAGCATTTCATTTCGGTTACAATAAACCAATAGAGATACTTATTTTAAGACAACGCTCCATGCTTAGTTAGGAATAAGTCAATGGTGAACGTGTGCTGCAAAGCCACTTTGCCGCCCTTGACAGGGTAAAAATTGCACTGTAATGTTTCCAAAGCCAATACAGCTAGGGTTACCAGATTTTCCATTTGGAAAATCTAGACCCCGCCCCCAGGCCCGCCTAGTTCCACCCATTCCTGCCCCGTCATACCCCAGTCCCACCCCCAGTCCTGCCCTAGCCCCGCTGCCTGCTCTCATTGGGCAGGAGGGCATCCACACATGTGCGGGTGTGACTCGATGATGTCATGCGCACACGGGTGCATGATGTCATCGCATGCGCGGATGCCTTCCTGCCCGATGGCGATTTGATAGAAGCTTTTCAAAACCCAGACAAAGTGCTGGGTTTTGGGAAAACCATCCGGATGCCCTCAAAAGGAGGACATGTCCAGGAAATCCAGAAGTCTGGTAACCCTAAATACAGCATCCAGAAAAGTGGGTACGGCTTCCAATTCACCTCTACTAGTCTTGGTTGCATCATCATGTGATCCAAGTACTTTGGCAACAGAGGATTCATGTTTTGCTGATACAACATCAATGATGTTGTCATCTTCGAATGCTGCCTTTTGCAAACATTTTCTGTTTACGCAGAGGATTGCTGATGTATTAGTGCAGTGTTCTTCAACCACCGGTCCATGGACCAGTGCCGGTCCACAGAAATTTCCTGCCGGTCCACAGGGCCAGCACGTGCATCAGGCCCAAAACAGTGTTCTTCAACCGCCGATGTGGCATTATCTTCGAGCCAGCTCCCTCTTCCTCACTGATTCAGTGCACAGAGCCACGGACAGTGGCTCCTACGGGCATCCTGCACCTGAACCGGAAGCCTTCTCTCTGACGTTGCAGCGTCAGAGGGAAGGCTTCCAGATGAGGCACGGGACATGCAAGGTGCAATTCGTACTATTGTGGGGGCGGGGTCTGGGGTGGAGATTGGGTAGAGATGGGCGGGGTCTGGCCCACGACTTAGCCCAGTGTTCTTCAACCGCCGGTCCACGGACCGATGCCGGTCCACAGAATAATTCTTTTATTTCTGCCGGTCCATAGGTGTAAAAAGGTTGAAAAACACTGTATTAGTGAGCTACTGATTATCTTCTAATTGTGCAAGTGTTGTAATGGCTTGGAATGTCAGTTGTCCTTGGCAATCTCTGTGATTGAAAATTTCAATAAAATTTATTTTCCGTTGTTTTTCACCCACACATCCGGGGGGGGGGAGTGGGAGAGGGGGGTATATCTTATGTTTTGGTATTATTCCTGATGGTAATGATGGATGGGGGAGGGAATTTTTATCTTTTGTATAGATACTGATTGATTATAAGTGCTTGGTTGATTATCATTATTTGTATATAAATTGTATTGTACTTTTTGTTGGCATTAAGAACTAAATAAAGTTCAATCAAATATAAAATTCCAAAAAGCAGTGAAACTTCATATTTTGATTCCTTTAGGCTGTGGATTTAATGTGAACAATAGCAATCCTACAATATGCATCAATGATCTGATCGTGGAACACAACAGGAAACACCGGACAAAGCTAAAACTCCTCAGTGCAGACTGTCTAATTGCTAGAGCAGTGACAGTACTGGAGAATTTGATAGACATATTCGAGGACAAAGGGCCAAATGGAGTCCTTCCCCTGTATTATAAATACTGGGTTCATAGGTAAGTGGAGCTGCCTTTCTATCCAGTTTTTTGAAGCAGCAGTTTTCCTTGAATCTCCCTTATTATCAACTTGCCTGTTTCTTAACTTGCATTGTATCTCCTTTGTGGCCTAATTGTTCTGTATCCTATATTTGTAGACTGAATGTTTCATTATTATATCCTCTAATTTTAATCATTCTCCGAGTCCACTTTTCTGAAGTTTCAGCTATCTGCTTTCATTACATGTTTATTATTTCCTTATTTATTCATTCATTTTTCTATACTGTTCTCCCAAGGGAGCCCAGAACGGTTTACATGAATTTATTCAGGTACTTAAGCATTTTTCCCTGTCTGTCCTGGCAGGCTCACAATCTACCTAATGTACCTGGGACAATGGGGGGATTAAGTGACTTGCCCAGAGTCACAAGGAGCAGCGTGGGTTTGAACCCACAACCTCAGGGTGCTGAGGCTGTAGCTTTAACCACTGCGCCACTCTAGAAATCAAAATGTAATAAAACTGAGCCAAGTCTAGGACAATCAAGCCATTGTGACATCACTGATGAGGTTGGCTCTTAGGCACTAGTGGAATGAGTCATTATGATGTCACAATACCAGCTCTGGCTATCAGAGGCTGAAAGTTTTCACACTATGTATTTATTCAGTTTTCTATACTGTTCTCCTAGGGGAGCTCAGAACAGTTTACATGAATTTATTCAGGTACTCAAGCATTTTTCCCCATCTGTCCTGGCGGGCTCACAATCTACCTAATGGGGGATGGGGGATTAAGTGACTTGCCCAGGGTCACAAGGAGCTTTAACCACTGCGCCACTCTAGAAATCAAAATGTAGCTAAAGTGAGCTAAGTACAGGGCAATCAAGTCATTGTGACATCACTGATGAGGTTGGCTCTTAGGCATTGGTGGAATGAGGCATTATGATGTCACAATATCAGCTCTGGTTATCCGAGGCTGAAAGTTTTCACACTATGTATTTATTCAGTTTTCTATACTGTTCTCCTAGGGGAATTTATTCAGGTACTCAAGCATTTTTCCCCATCTGTCCTGGTGGGCTCACAATCTACCTAATGTACCTGGGGCAATGGGGGGATTAAGTGACTTGCCCAGAGTCACAAGGCACAGTGTGGGTTTGAACCCACAACCCCAGGGTGCTGAGGCTGTAGCTTTAACCACTGCGCCACACACTTCCCTTTTAACATGTGTCAGTGTTCTACTTTCATGCAGGTGTGTTGCGTATTATCACAGCTGCTGTCTAATTTGAAAGCGGTAAATAGGATGAACTTTAAAAGATTTTAATTATTAAGGAAGGGGTGGACAATCTTTATACATAAAGGGCCGCCCCTTTATACATAAAGTGTTCCCCCGGTCGTTCGCGGTCCCGGTCACTCGCGGTATTTTCTGACCGCAAACCGCCAACAAGGCAGGCAGGCAGGAGAGATTCGGGGCAGCAGAGAGCAGGGTTTCAGTGGAGCTGGAGAGTCGGAAAGCCATTTGCAACTGGTCCCCAGCTTCTTGGGTCGATCGGCCAGTCGGTTTAAAAAATGTCGTTGGTGAATCGCATCCCTGTCTACTTTGTATGCGTTTCCCCTCATTTGCATGCACGAATTGGAAGCGGATCGCAGGAGAGGTTAGTGAATCGGGCCGGAGGGAAATCTGCTCACAAAGGGGTCGCAAACCGATCAGTTTGCTTTGTGAATCTAGCCCTAAGTTGCATTCCCCTGACATAATTCCTTCTCCAAGGACATCTTTTATTTTTTTTTTGCTATATCTAGCTGCACAGTTTAGGTAGATTTGACTTCTGAATGGAGATACTGAATATTTTAACCCCTGCTTTATAGTCACCTAACTAAAATGTACCCCTTAAAAAAAATCTAAATTAGAAATAACAAGAAAGGATGCAGTTATGGAAGGGGGGGCAGATTGCATGGCTTGGAGCTTTTTATTTTTAAGTCAGTCTTAATAGTTGGTCTCATATTACTTGAGTTCATTGTATCTGTCCAACACTCTGGGCAGGTGCTCTCATATCTGAACACCGCCCCCCTCCCAATAAACCCCCCCCCAAATAAACCCCTACTGTTAATGACAACTCCAGATATTGCCAAAATATCAACAGCTCAGCAATGAAGTTAAAAGATGAGACAGGTGTGGATTTCACACTTACCCTTTTTCTGGATCAGGGTGATGAAGCCTGCAGTGCTGCTTTTGTGAATTAAAGGGGGGAGCTCAATTTTATGTCCTGGCCGTCTTGACCAAGAAGAATCAGAGAGGCAACAGACAATAGAGATAGCAAGACTCCCTAATAACATCATTGGAGGCAAAGGGCTTATGGCAACTGGTCATTCGAAAGAAATTTAGCATGAAAAGGATCGGTGTCAAAACAAATGTTATCGTCCCCCCTCCCCAAGTTTTTAAGCATGGCCTATAAAAAAATTCCTCACAATCTAGAGGCAGAAATTGTCCCAGTGACTTTCCAGCCTCATTCTTGCCAGAATTTAAAATTGTGACCAACAAATTTTTGTGCCAAAATTCAAATTTTAGACCATTGAGCTTTTCCTGCATTAATTCCCCACCGAAATCCCCTTCCTTCCTGAGGAAACTCCCACCCCCAAACCCCAGCCTAATCAGGTTTGAAACCCCACAATATGTAAAAACAAAGCCACAGCACGATGACTACAACGTTGGCTCCATTTACTCAAATGTGGCAAGACCTGGACAACTACAACACTAATTTAATAAGTACTTGTTAAAAGGATTCAAGGATGATCTGGAAACTACCGTATTTTCACGTAGATAACGCGCACCCGTGTAAAACGCGCGGGAAACCGAAATATATGTTAAAAAAATTTTGTATACCGCGCATACCCGTATACCGCGCATGCTGCCCGACTCTCCCGTCGCCGCCCGCCCCGACTCTCCTCTGGCCACACCGACTCTCCTTTCGCCCGCCCCGACTCTCCTCTCCCCCTTGAAGTCCTGTCCCCACCCTGAAAGCCTGATGCCTCCCCCGACGTCCGATTCACCCCCCCGCAGGACCGCTCGCACCCCCACCCCGAAGGACTGCTCGCACGCACCCGCACCCCCACCCCGAAGGACCGCTCACACGCACTCCCACCCGCACCCCCACCCTGAAGGACCGCTCGCACCCCCACAGCCTCCCAACCCCCCCATCATGTAGAAGCTCTTACCGGTGTCCTGCTGCTTCCTCTTGGCGGTCCCGGCCCTTCTGTGAGCCCTGCGCCTGCGCTGCTTCCTCTTCCGGCGGTCCCGCCCTTTCTCTGACATCAAGCCCTCTTGCCCCGCCGACTCCCCGACACGATCGGGGCAAAAGGGAGCCCAAGCCCTCTTGCCCCGCCGACTCCCCAACTCCCCGACAATATCAGGCCAGGAGGGAGCCCAAGCCCTCCTGGCTCTGGCGACCCCCCCCCCGCTAGTTGTTCGGGCCAGGAGGGAGCCCAAGTCCTCCTGGCCCTGGCGACCCCCCCCCGCTAGTTGTTCGGGCCAGGAGGGAGCCCAAACCCTCCTGGCCACGGCGACCCCCTACCCCCACCCCGCACTACATTACGGGCAGGAGGGATCCCAGGCCCTCCTGCCCTCGACGCAAACCCCCCTCCCCCCAACGGCCGCCCCCCCCCCAAGAACCTCCGACCGCCCCCCCAGCCGACCCGCGACCCCCCTGGCCGACCCCCACGACACCCCCACCTCCCTTCCCCGTACCTTTGTGTAGTTGGCCGGACAGACGGGAGCCAAACCCGCCTGTCCGGCAGGCAGCCAACAACGGAATGAGGCCGGATTGGCCCATCCGTCCCAAAGCGCCACCTACTGGTGGGGCCTAAGGCGCCTGGGCCAATCAGAATAGGCCCGGGAGCCTTAGGTCCCTCCTGGGGGCGGGGCCTTGGGCACATGGTCGGGTTGGGCCCATGTGCCAGTGCTAATCATTTTTAACAACCCTCTCCTCTATATAAAAAAGTTATTTTTTAGTAATAATCCATGAGTCACACAACAAGGGTACACCTAGGACAAGGCAGCATCTTAAACACTGCATTGAGCACTAGAACACCAACACACACACTGTAAAACTAAACAAACCAGATCCTGCACAATCAATTGATCCTGTACAGTCGATGCTAACAGAAAACCATGTCCTTTTCATACACACAGAACACAGATACACCCTCTCCCAATATGGAATAATCACAAAATAAAAATATGTAGACAAAAGTTAAACTGAACCACCAAAAAACCAGACTCTGCATACAATGCAACACCACAGAAATAGTGATACTTGTCCCCTAATACTGTGCAAAATATAAAGACAGTAAATGTAAATTTGAAAAAACTGATACATAACAATCACCACTTTACAAATTAACAAATAAAAATAAAACATAAATTGAAGATAAGAATATACCATTTTATTGGGCTAATCAATTTTTCAATTAACTTTCAGAGGCCACAGCCTCCTTCTTCAGGTCAATATAGTATACTGCTGTTACATTATACTGTCTTGACCTGAGAAAGGGGGTTTTGGTCTCTAAAAGTTAGTAAAAAATGTATTAAAATAAGTCCAGTAAAAAGATTACCTTATTTTCTGTTTCTAAAAGTTTTATCAATACAACTACAATATTATTTTATTCTAAAGCAATAAAAAATCTTTTTTCTATCTTTTGTCGTTTCTGCTTTAATCATCTTGTCTTCACTCTCTTCTTTCTAGCCAGCATCTGTCCTTTCTCAGTCTTCCATGCAGCATCAGCCCTTTCCATTCACTGTCTGCCCTCTCCCTGTTCCATATGGTATCTTCCCTCTTTCTATGCTCCTTCCATAAACTGTCTATCCTGTGCCCCGTCTCTCCTTTGTACATGATTGATTTCAGCTCTGCCAGCTCTCCATTTTACTCTCTCTGTCACCACCTCCTCTGGCATCTCTCTCTTCTCCTTTCTTTCCTTCCCACCCCACGGGCTGGCATCTCTGTCTCCTTCCCTTCCCTGATTCCCTGGCATCTCTCTCCTTTTCTTCCATCTCTCCCTCCCCCTCCATGCCCTGGCATCTCCTTTCATTCCTTCCTTTCCCACCCTCCCCCATCTTCCTTCTTCCTTCAGTTGCGTGCAGCAATTCTCTCCATCCTCTGCTCCCTTTCCTCCTTCTGTCACCCCATCTCCGGTCATGAACTTCTTCGGGCAGCAGCAGCATTCACAATTTGCTGCTGTTGCCGGCTTCGGGCCTTCTCTGTTGGATTCTACCTTCATGGAAACAGGAATTAGGCAGGACTCGGCAGAGAGGAAGGCCTGAAGCTGGCAACAGCAGCAAATTGTAAATACTGCCCAAAGAAGTTAATGACGCTAGGCCTTGGAGCAACCAGAGAAGCTCACTTCTCCCCCCCCACCCCGCTGACCCTCCTATCTCTCCCTTCCATGCAAACCCCACCGTGAGATGACCGACAAACCTCCCTCCAGGAGCATTGGCAGCTGCAGCAATCTAAATAGTTATAGCTATAATACCAAGAAAATTGCTTCATTAATAAAAAATAATAGCAAATTTTAAGAAAAATGGAGCTTTGTAATCAGTGACTTTGAGGGACCCCAGGAAGGGCTTTCAAATTTTTTTAAAAAATTATTTTCTGATCAAGTACAATCAAATTCATGGGGAAAACTTCAATTCAGTTTTTCCAACTTTAGATTTTTCTGAACAGCCTTTGAAAGCAGACATGGAAGATTGGCTCAGCCTTCTGGACAGGACAATGTGATGGTGACACTTCTCACTCATCGTTTGTCATTTTGTGGGAGGAAGGCCCAGCTGTGAAAAGGAGGAGCAGGAAAAAGGGAGTGGGGGGCTCTGAAAATGACAATGAAGAAAAAGCAAATTATGTAGTGACAGTAAAGGAGAGGTAAAAGACTGCTCAGTTTGGCTCTTCTGAGCTGCCAAAAAAACAAACAAAAAACCCCAGCTGAAATAACTACCAAGAAAACAGCAGTATTAACAAGGGGGCTTGCAAGAATTTCCATTAAGATGGCAATTTGTTAGTGCACTTTTTAAACGAATTATTTATAGCAGTACAGCCATTCTGCTCACACTTTTATTTTGAAATTCAGCTGGTTATAAGTAATAAAAACCCCATATACACCCCCCAACAACCCCACGGGGCCTGATACCTTCTCACTCTGGCCACTTACCCCCACTCTCGCGCTTCCCGTGCACCTGCGTTGTGGAAGTGATTGAGCACGCCGGTCTCACCAAAGTCCAGTTTGTTGAAGTGCAGCGGCTCCAGGGCGGCTGTTACACTCTCGCACGCCTCCCGCAGACACCGCAGTGCCACCGCTGGGCTCGCCTCATTGATTACATAAGGCCACCATCATCCTCCTGCTGCTACTGCCTGTGCCAGTAAAGTGCTGGTTGTGGTAACCACAGCCGATGGCCCCTCACTGCACCACTTCATAAAAACTAAGGAGCGATGTAGAGAAGTGCTGCCAAGTCTTGCCTTCGCGGAAACAGAAAGTAGGGAGGACCCAGCAGCAAGAGCAACAAATTGTAAGTTTCCCGCCTTAGCCCATAGCGAACTCAAGCTCCAGGGCTCTGACGTGTGTGCCGGTTTCCCTTCTCTTCCCCCTCCCCGCCCCGGACATAACTACCGGTTTCGGAGGGAAGAGAAGGGAAGCCGGCACGCACATGTTGAGAGCCCTGAAGCAAGTGTTCGCTACGGGCTAAGGCGGGAGACAGGTTAGTGAAGCATTTGCTCTTCTTGCTGCCGGGTCCTGCCTACTTTCTGTTTCCGCGAAGGCAGGACTCGGCAGCATTTCCCCCAATAGAGCCCCGGAGCATAAGCTCGCTACGGGCTGAAATCTCCAAGCCGTTTTTTTTGTTTGTTTGGTTTTTTTTATGTTCAGCAGCGGCGGCAGCAGCAGATGATAGACGGGCACTTGTCTAAATTAGCTGAGCGGACCGCCCAGCTAAAAGTCCCTAGGGAGAACACTACTTTCCTATTGAATTATTATAGGTCCTCTTTTTTTTTTTTTTTTCTTACATGATGGCAGATGAAGGTCAAATGGCCCATCTAGTCTGCCCATCAACAGTAACCATTATCTCTTTCCCTCTCTGAGAGATCCCACATGCCTATCCCAGGCCCTTTTCTCCCTCAGCTCCTCTTCTGTGTAGATATTAATTGTATATTGTAAACCACATTGATGCTACGTGAATTTGCGGTATATGAAGCTGAATAAAAACTTGAAACTATTACAAAGAATAAAATTACTGAACTCCTAGACTAGTGTATCGCAAACTGTGTGCCACGGCACACTGGTTTGCCTCCTGAGATTCCAAGTGTGCCGCAACACACTGAGGAGGAAGGGAAGCACCGGCCAGCTGACTTGCATCTCGCCGCAAGAGGCAGAGGTTCACGTGCTGGCACTGCTTATCAATCAGCAACATCTCCCTGCTGCCGTCACATATCTCCAGGGACTCCTGCCTTCTGAGTTTTCTCCGCATCACCATAACAGCAGCAGCAGCTCAGTGTATTTTTAACTTGGCCACAGAGCTGCCACTAGGATTAATTTAGATGCCGGTTTCCTCAGGCAGTCTTGGGGCCTTTGCTAGGCTGGCCCATTTCAATGATGCAACTTCCTTTTTCATCAGAGGCAGCTGGCCTAGCAAAAGCCCTGAGGCTGCCTGAGGAAACCGCGAAACAGGAGAAGTACTGCTTGGCAGGGGAGGAGGGAAAGGGAAGGGAGAAGGGGTACTGCTGGACAGGGGGAAGGGGGAGGATGAAAGGAGAAAGGATACTGCTGGACATTGGGATGCTGATGGACATTGGGAGAGGAAGAGGTGCTGCTGGACAGGGGGCAGGGAAGGGAGAAGAGGTGCTAGTAGACCTGGCAGAAGGGGAGGGAAAGGAAAGATGCTACACACTGGAGGGGAAGGTGAGATGGTGGATGAGGAGAGAGTATATTAGCTGTGAGTGGGGTTGGAGGGAGGGAAAGAAGGAAGGAAAATTGTTACAAGAGGAGTGAGAGTGATGAGAGAGGGAGAAATGGACATGGGGTGGAGGAGAGAGAGAAATGTTGCATGGGGAGAGAACATGGGTTGGGGAGTGGGAAGGAAGGAAGGATGTCACTCGAGGAAAGAGGCAAGGAGAGAGAGAGAAAGTGTGCAGGAGGCAGAAAGGGTTGGACTCATGGAGAGACTACGGGAACTCCCCACAGCCATTTCCTATTGGCAATCTACACGGGGTAGGAGCGTAGGAAGATTGCTACATAGAAACATAGTAACATAGTAGATGACGGCAGATAAAGACCCGAATGGTCCATCCAGTCTGCCCAACCTGATTCAATTTAAATTATTATTATTATTTTTTTTCTTCTTAGCTATTTCTGGGCGAGAATCCAAAGCTTTACCCGGTACTGTGCTTGGGTTCCAACTGCCGAAATCTCTGTTAAGACTTACTCCAGCCCATCTACACCCTCCCAGCCATTGAAGCCCTCCCCTGCCCATCCTCCTCCAAACGGCCATGCACAGACACAGACCGTACAAGTCTGCCCAGTAACTGGCCTAGTTCAATCTTTAATATTATTTTCTGATTCTAAATCTTCTGTGTTCATCCCACGCTTCTTTGAACTCAGTCACAGTTTTACTCTCCACCACCTCTCTCGGGAGCGCATTCCAGGCATCCACCACCCTCTCCGTAAAGTAGAATTTCATAACATTGCCCCTGAATCTACCACCCCTCAACCTCAAATTATGTCCTCTGGTTTTACCATTTTCCTTTCTCTGGAAAAGATTTTGTTCTACGTTAAATACCCTTTAAGTATTTGAACGTCTGAATCATATCTCCCCTGTCTCTCCTTTCCTCTAGGGTATACATATTCAGGGCTTCCAGTCTCTCCTCATACGTCTTCTGGCGCAAGCCTCCTATCATTTTCGTCGCCCTCCTCTGGACCGCCTCAAGTCTTCTTACGTCTTTCGCCAGATACGGTCTCCAAAACTGAACACAATACTCCAAGTGGGGCCTCACCAATGACCTGTACAGGGGCATCAACACCTTCTTCCTTCTACTGACTACGCCTCTCTTTATACAGCCCAGAATCCTTCTGGCAGCAGCCACTGCCTTGTCACACTGTTTTTTTCGCCTTTAGATCTTCGGACACTATCACCCCAAGGTCCCTCTCCCCGTCCGTGCATATCAGCTTCTCTCCTCCCAGCATATACGGTTCCTTCCTATTATTAATCCCCAAATGCATTACTCTGCATTTCTTTGCATTGAATTTTAGTTGCCAGGCATTAGACCATTCCTCTAACTTTTGCAGATCCTTTTTCATATTTTCCACTCCCTCTTCGGTGTCTACTCTGTTACAAATCTTGGTATCATCTGCAAAAAGGCACACTTTTCCTTCTAACCCTTCAGCAATGTCACTTACATACATATTGAACAGGATTGGCCGCAGCACCGAACCCTGAGGGACTCCACTAGTCACCTTTCCTTCCTTCGAGCGACTTCCATTAACCACCACCCTCTGGCGTCTGTCCGACAGCCAGTTTCTGACCCAGTTCACCACTTTGGGTCCTAACTTCAGCCCTTCAAGTTTGTTCAACAGCCTCTTATGAGGAACTGTATCAAAGGCTTTGCTGAAATCCAAGTAAATTACATCTAGCATATGTCCTCGATCCAGCTCTCTGGTCACCCAATCAAAAAATTCAATCAGGTTCGTTTGGCACGATTTACATTTTGTAAAGCCATGTTGCCTCGGATCCTGTAACCCATTAGATTCAAGGAAATACACTATCCTTTCTTTCAGCAACACTTCCATTATTTTTCCAACAACTGAAGTGAGGCTCACCGGCCTGTAGTTTCCTGCTTCATCCCTGTGACCACTTTTATGAATAGGGACCACATCCGCTCTACTCCAATCCCCAGGAATCACTCCCGTCTCCAGAGATTTGTTGAACAAGTCTTTAATAGGACTCGCCAGAACCTCTCTGAGCTCCCTTAGTATCCTGGGATGGATCCCGTCTGGTCCCATCGCTTTGTCCACCTTCAGTTTTTCAAGTTGCTCATAAACACCCTCCTCCGTGAACGGCGCAGAATCTACTCCATTTTCTCGTGTAACTTTGCCAGACAATCTCGGTCCTTCTCCAGGATTTTCTTCTGTGAACACAGAACAGAAGTATTTGTTTAGCACATTTGCTTTCTCCTCATCACTCTCCACATATTTGTTCCCAGCATCTTTCAGCCTAGCAATTCCATTTTTTATCTTCCTCCTTTCACTAATATATCTGAAAAAATTTTTATCTCCCTTTTTTACATTTTTAGCCATTTGTTCTTCCGCCTGTGCCTTCGCCAAACGTATCTCTCTCTTGGCTTCTTTCAGTTTCACCCTGTAGTCCTTTCTGCTCTCCTCTTCTTGGGTTTTTTTATATTTCATGAACGCCAACTCTTTCGCCTTTATTTTCTCAGCCACTAGATTGGAGAACCATATCGGCTTCCTTTTTCTCTTGTTTTTATTGATTTTCTTCACATAAAGGTCCGTAGCCATTTTTATCGCTCCTTTCAGCTTAGACCACAGTCTTTCCACTTCTCTTATGTCCTCCCATCCTAACAGCTCTTTCTTCAGGTACTTTCCCATTGCATTAAAGTCCGTACGTTTGAAATCTAGGACTTTAAGTATCGTGCGGCCGCTCTCCACTTTAGCCGTTATATCAAACCAAACCGTTTGATGATCGCTACTACCCAAGTGAGCACCCACTCGAACATTAGAGATACTCTCTCCATTTGTGAGGACCAGATCCAATATCGCTTTTTCCCTTGTGGGTTCCGTCACCATTTGTCTGAGCAGAGCCTCTTGAAAGGCATCCACAATCTCCCTACTTCTTTCCGATTCCGCAGACGGAACATTCCAGTCCGCATCCGGCAGGTTGAAATCTCCCAACAGCAGAACCTCCTCTTTCCTTCCAAACTTTTGGATATCCACAATCAGATCCTTATCAATTTGCTGCGATTGAGTCGGAGGTCTGTAGACTACACCCACGTAGATAGAAGTTCCATCTTCTCTTTTCAGAGCAATCCATATCGCTTCTTCCTCTCCCCAGGTCCCTTGCATTTCGGTCGCTTGGATATTAATCTTTACATAGAGAGCTACTCCTCCACCTTTATGACCATCTCTGTCCTTCCTAAAAAGATTATATCCCGGTATGTTTGCATCCCATCCATGTGATTCACTGAACCATGTCTCTGTGATAGCAACAATATCTAGATCTGCCTCTAATATCAGGGCTTGCAGATCATGAACTTTGTTGCTTAGACTGCGAGCATTTGTGGTCATCGCTTTCCAGCTATTTTTCAGCGATAATCTCCTTTTTCGTATGGATTTTTGTGTCGTTTCACTTTCCGTTGCAATACTAAGAAATGAGTTGCTGATATTGCTTATTTTGCAGCCTTTACTACTATCACATCTTTTCTTTTGCCGGGGGTGGTCTCTATAATTGTCCTTCGTACATACACCACCCCCCACCTTCTAGTTTAAATGCCTAGAAAAATATTGTCTAAATTTCTCTGCAAGGTTTCTTTTTCCTGCTGTAGTAATATGTAGCCCATCAGTGCAATATAGCTTCTTGTCCTTCCATGTATTTCCCCATCCTCCTATGTACCTGAAGCCTTCTTGATGACACCAGGCTCTGAGCCATCTATTAAAGTCCTCTGTGTTTTTCACTCTTTGCTCTCCTTTTCCATATGCAGGCAGTATTTCAGAAAAAGCTAAAGTCTTTACAAAAGGTTTCACGCCCTCACCAAGCTCCCGAAAAGCTTTCTGTGCTGCAAGTGTGGAGTTGTTGGCCAGGTCATTTGTTCCCAGATGGATAACAACATCAGTGTTAAAATCCTTAGTTTCTTCCTTAATTATAGTCAGTATTTGCCTGGAACTCCTGGTAGCTGAGGATCCTGGAAGACATTTCACTATTTTGGTCTCCTCGCCCTGTGTTCCAAGGTTAATGCCTCTGATGATGGAATCCCCCAACAGTAATAGTTTTCTGTTTTTGGCTTTTTTATTTGTACTTAGGGTGCTCTTGTTCTCTTGAGTTTCATTCATTGGTTCAAGTCCCACCTCCCTTCTGTTTTCCTGAGTATCGCAGTGCACTAGTGGAGCGAAGGAATTCTGTAGAGGTAATATTAGTGAAGGTGGATGTTTCTGTGTTATATGTCGCAGTCTTCCTGAGCCTACTGTGACCCATTTATTCCTGGGCTGTTTTATTCTTTGAGGTAGAGGTGGTAAGTTGGTATGATTTTGTGGAGTGATGGAAGCTGCTTTAATTGTATTCAATTCCTGTTTAAGTTTGCAGAGCTCCTCCTTAATACTGGCAAGTTGAAAACAGATGGGGCAAGCCTTAAGCCTCCAAATAGTATGTCTTGGAATTAAAGCACCACAGTGATTGCATAGAATAAAGGTCATCTTGATTGGTTGTGAAGTGACCAGAAATATAGGCTCTATACCACCTAAAACACAGTATTTTACACAAAAATGCAGGTTCTATCAGTGCTACCCTAAAACACAGGATTTATAACAGGATTTTCCCTACTTTAGTCACCCTGAGCCACAGGCACCAGAAATATAGGCTCTATACCACCTAAAACACAGTATTTTAAACAAAAATGCAGGAAGAGGAAATAAGATTTAACAGAGGAAAGAGAAGGATTTATTTTTTTGTGCTTTTTTATATTTTTTTTTTGTAAGAAACAGGGAGGAGAAGAGAAATTAAGCAGATATAATGCTGAAAACCAGTGAAAAGAGCAGAATATGAAATGTTGAGTAACTTAGCTTTTAGAAGTTCACAGGGCAGCCTTGTTTCAGCAATGTCCCAAAGATAATGCAATTAACCTTAGAAGTAAAACAGAGCCCCTCCCTTCTCCACCTAATCAGACACAATGGCTAAAAACTAGTGAGTCAGAAATATAGGCTATATACCACCTAAAACACAGTATTTTAAACAAAAATGCAGGTTCTATCAGTGCTACCCTAAAACACAGGATTTATAACAGGATTTTCCCTACTTTAGTCACCCTGAGCCACAGGCACCAGAAATATAGGCTCTATACCACCTAAAACACAGTATTTTAAACAAAAATGCAGGAAGAGGAAATAAGATTTAACAGAGGAAAGAGAAGGATTTATTTTTTTGTGCTTTTTTATATTTTTTTTTTAGTAAGAAACAGGGAGGAGAAGAGAAATTAAGCAGATATAATGCTGAAAACCAGTGAAAAGAGCAGAATATGAAATGTTGAGTAACTTAGCTTTTAGAAGTTCACAGGGCAGCCTTGCTCCTGCCCCGAAAGCCCGCTAGACCACCAGGTAAGGCCGAGATTCCGGAGGAAGGCGGGAGGGAGGTGAGGGTGGGTCAGAGCCGGATATTTGTGGTATTTCCCTATTTGCAGTCCGGCTCTGCCTATATCCCCCACAAATAATGAGGGAGATGTGTATACTTTTGGAACAGGAGTGGAAAGGAGAGAGAGAGAGGGAAATGCTGGATAGCAGGAAGGAAGCCAATCCATTAGAGGAGCACTTCAGTTCAACGACAGGTGGCTCATATCATTGGGTGGCCCCAGGCTTTTTGCCGGGCTCTCTTAAGTTTAAGTTTAAGTTTATTAGGATTTTATATACCGCCTATCAAGGTTATCTAAGCGGTTTTTACAATCAGGTACTCAAGCATTTTTCCCTCTCTGTCCCGGTGGGCTCACAATCTATCTATGCCCCTGTCCTCTAAATAGGTAGATGGTGCCTAAAGTGGAAGAGGTGGTGTTGATTAGAGAATGACACGGGAACAAATTTTTCCCCCTCCACAAGGGAACTCATTTTTCTGTCCTTCCCAGCAAGCTGTCCCTGCTCATGCCCCATTCCTGCAAACTTTGTCCTCATTTGCACATGCCTCAAACACTTTAAATCATAAGTAGCAACATTCTAGAGCTCAGATTGTGATGTCATAATGCCTCATTCCACCAATGCCTAAGCTCCGTCCTCATCTGCACAAGCCTCAAACACTTTAAAATCATAAGAGGCAACATTCTAGAGCTCAGATTGTGATGTCATAATGCCTCATTCCACCAATGCCTAAGCTCCGTCCTCATTTGCGCAAGCCTCAAACACTTTAAAATCATAAGTGGCAACATTCTAGAGCTCAGATTGTGATGTCATAATGCCTCATTCCACCAATGCCTAAGCTCCGTCCTCAACTGCACAAGCCTCAAACACTTTAAAATCATAAGTGGCAACATTCTAGAGCTCAGACTGTGATGTCATAATGCCTCATTCCACCAATGCCTAAGCTCCGTCCTCATTTGCGCAAGCCTCAAACACTTTAAAATCATAAGTGTTCAAGGCTTGTGCGGTTAAGGCAGAGCTTTCAGGAATGGGACAGGGACAGCGACAAAATTCACAGGGACAAATTTGTCCCTGTGTCATTCTCTAGCGTAGATTTATTTGCTTCCAAAAGTCTATTCTAAATATGAACATGCATTTTAAATTTGGGGGCAAGCATTGGGAGGGGATTTGCTCCAGGTTTCAGCGTGACAAAAGTGGTGGTGATTATTGTTGGGAGGGGCACAGGAATGCTGGATGGAAATGTTTAGAGCTTAGAGCTAAATGAATAATTAGGGCTGGGTGGGGGAGACTTAACCTTTATAGTGACCTTTACGCAGTGAGGGAGACAGCTTTTCAAGCGCTCTGTTTAGAACACAAATGGAGTGAATTTAAAAATTGTTGAAGGTATGTCCAACACCTCTCAGTGCCCATCACTTTGGGAAAGGGATTGGGATGTATATACCGCCTACTTGTAGACCCATAGCTAATCCAGTCTGCAGTATTGCAGTTAATACACGTTATTAACAGATGAGATAGAGAATGCAATAAATAATGTACCTTAGAGTTAATGTGGAGGAAGTTCCCATGCATTAATCAACAACTTGGCAGATAACATAGCATAGTTAATGCTATATGAGTGGGTATAGCTAAACACATTATGCAGTAAATGCATATCCTTTTTTTATCTTTATTGATTTTATTAAGCTTATAAAAAGTGCAACACATATGCATTCAAAAATTCAATAAACAGTACTTCCATACTTGCAAATTACTGAAAAAATTTACCCATCTCTCCTCCCCCCCCCCCCCTTCCTGGATGCACGTGGAACTAAGATCAAATTTGGTAGGTGAATACTAATCATAAAGGTGTTTAGCAAATGCATATCTTAATTTTTTTTTGTGTGTGTGTTAGCTAAATGGGAAGCTGCTGGGGAGCACCCTAACAGCTAATTCAGAGGTTTTACAGTGAACCTCGTTTAAATTTTGACAATTAACGTGCAGTGATTGCAAAATCTTACTGTACTATAAATTCAACAGTTGGCGCTTTCACCATTCAGTCCCACTATCATCCTACATTTTGGTCTGTCTGAATAATAACCATGTGCTTTTGACTGCAAAGAAGATATCTGGCTGCTCTTGGATTATGTTTTCTTCTGCTTTGTATTTATAGTGGCAAACAAGTCCGGCTTTGGAATGAGGAGGGTCCACAGGCCTGGATAGTTGGTCTAGACAATAACGGGTTTCTTCAAGTTCACCAAGAAGGCAAAGATATCGTCACAGTGCATCCAGATGGCAATTCATTTGACATGCTGAAAAACCTGATTGTTCCAAAGCAGCATTAATGCCAGGACCATGTTATTGGAAGTTGACTTTTCCTGTGGGTGGCATGGATAAACCTTTTCAGGAGGCCATCTAATGCTGCAGCTGGATTCTTCTGAGACGTCCTCTGATTCTGAAAAGCCTTAAAAAATAAGACTTAGTTCCACAAAGGATGAACAGATTACTGAGTTAGTTGCAGTAGTTTGATTTGGACTCGCAGGTCCTTTTTTTTTCCTGAATGCAACTATCTGAGAATTTTCCCCACGTTATAAACTGATCCCCTATTTATCACTTTCGCCACACGGAGAGGCCTTGGCCTGGGACAACAAACCATAGCTCTCTCCAGAACCCTGAGCTTAGTCACTTAGAGCTTCTGCTGTTAAGTGACCATGACCTTTTCCCACTCCACTAGGGACTATGAACATGTCCTCTGCAGTGTCCCTAGTCTTGCTGATCCAAGGAACAGAAACTTAGGAATTGAACTTAAGTCTTCAGAAAGTGACACCAAACCATTGGACCAGTCCTCAACGTTGTACATGATATAGTATGCTTGAACCAGAAAATAACTATTAACTTTTAAACCTATACATCTCCTATCCCTCCACCTATTACCCCCCTGGAAAAAAAAAATCCCAATTGTTTATTTGGAGCAGCAGTGCTACTAATTCTTTTGTAAAAATATTTTTTGGCAGTCAGATAAAATCATGAGGCCTCTGTGATTAATGTGGTATCCCTGAAAAGATACTGTGAAAAGTCTAAAAACCCCTCCTGCTGAGCCATTTCCATCTTTAAGAATCTGAGTGTGCCCAGAATTGCCCTACCTGCTTAGTTTTCCCTGTGCTTTCCTGCTACAGAATATCTGGGAATATTCTGTGTCTGCCAAGCAAGGCATATCTATGCTCTGCTTGCCACTCCATGCCTAGTGCAAGAAGCTCTAGCAGAAATCCATCTCTTCAAAGCCCAGCTCTTCTTCCTCAGATTTTTGCAACCTCACAATCATAGATTTGGAATCGGATTTTAAATATGATTTTGCACCTTTCCAAATACAAGCTCAGGGTCCTCCTAGTAGCAGAGAACAAGGTGTCAGGTCAAAAGCGCGCCGGGACAAAGGCGCGAGCAGACAACTGAGCGCAGTGTGGAGGTGTGTGCCGAAGAAAAAGACTGTTTTTAGGGGCTACGATGGGGGGGGAACCCCACTTTATTTAATACAGATCGTGCCGCGTTGTGGGGGCGTTGTGAGGAGTTTGGGGGGTTGTAATCCTCCACATTTTACTGAAAACTTCACTTTTTCCCTGTTTTTAGGGAAAAAGTTACGTTTTCACTAAAATGTGGGGGGTTACAACCCCCCAAACCCCCCACAACGCCGCCGAGATATGTATTAAGTAAAGTGGGGGGGGGCTCCCCAACAAAAACCCCGTCGCAGCCCCTAAAAACAGTCTTTTTCTTCGGCGCGCACCTCCATCGTGCGCTCAGTTGTCGGCGCGCGCCTTTGTCTTCCGTGTTACTGTCTATGAACCGAGAACAAAGTGGCAGCATGAAGTAGGAACTGGGGTCGTGGCTACCATTTGATGAACAAACCGATAGTCACTGGCCACTGGGTTTCTATCCCTCTTGGCTCAGCAGGAAACCCTTTGCATTACCATCTGCCTTTTCTTTGGAATTGCACACTGTCGGAACATTCATGTGGATTTGTCTGCCCAGGTAGTATTTGTTGAGTTTGGCTTCCCCTGTATTTATTACTGTTTAGATAATTTAGGGTCCCTTTTACAAAGCTGCTAACACATATTTAGCACAGCTTAAAACGGTGTACTTTAGTAACTGCCAAATGTTCATGCACTGACCGTATACTAAAAAAAATGGGTCTATGACAATTTGTAGGAAGATAATTGGTAGAACGGCAGTTGGTAGGATGAATTGGTAGGAAGACAATTCGTAGGATATGACAGTTGATAGGATCTTCCTACCAATTGTTGTATTCTACCTACCAATTGTCCTAGCACTACCAATTGACTCTACCAATAGCATAGGAACAGGAGGGGGGGGGAGTCTTCTCACATGCATAGACCGACTCCACACTCCAATATCACCACTGACATCCCCCTTGAAGAATAGTCCTTCTGACACTCCACATACCGCCAGATACTCCTCTGACATTCACCCCCCAACCCCAGTACCTTTCCCTCTCACGGGCGGTTTGTGCAGGCTGACTCCTTGCCGGCCGGCCCCCATCACCACTGGCAGCCCCCCTCTAAGAAGAGTCACCCTCCCAACACTCTACATGCCCCCGACACCCCTCTGACATCTGCACACCCTCCCATTTCATTAAAAAAAACCTGACGATCCTGCAAAGGCTGACTCCTTGTTCTCCCCTGACATCCCCCCAGCCCTCCCGACACCCCCCATACCTCTCCCCATACCTTTCTCTCTCTCAGGCAGCCATGTGGGTCCTGACATCCTCCCCCAGCCCCCAATACCTCTTTGACACCTACCATCCCCTGTATCTTTCACTGAAATATTGACAGGAAGCTTGCCCACTTCCTCCTAACGATAGGTCCGCCTCTTCAAAATGGTGGCTCTGCCCCCTTCCAGTGCATCTTGAAATATACTGGGATGGGCTAAGGTCCTGATTGGCTTAGCCTTCTCTCTGATATTGGAGGTATTCCTGTGACATCAAAGGGAAGGCTTGGCCAATCAGAGCCATAGCCCTTCCCAGTGTATCTTAAGATGAAGAAGCGGCCCTATTGGTTGGAGGAAGTGGGCATCCCACCTGCCGATATTTCAACAAAAGGTGAGGGGGTGTCGGGTGCTGGGAGGGATGTCGGGACCCACATGACTGAGAGAGGGAAAGGTATGGGGGGAGGTATGTGGAGTGTTGGGAGGGGGCTGGGGGATGTCGGGGAGGACAAGGAGTCTGCCTTCATGGGCAATATATAACTGGCAAGGAGTCAGCCTATGAGAGACCTTTCTGATGCCGTTTGGAAGCCATTCAAATACTGTTAATACTAGGAGAGTGGGTGGTCCTGCACTAATCAGTGCTCCTATCTATCTTACCATGCGCTAATTGGTTAACTTACAATACATGAGCTCTTACTGCTTACAAAATGGATGGCAGTCAATCCAAATGGTAATTTTTCAAAATGTCTGTTCACTAATGGCAACAGCATATGCATGGTCTTTAATACAAAAAATCCATTTCTATGGCCATGGTAAAAATGACTTTAATGTGCAAGGGCTACTAAACCACAGCTTCGTAAAAGGGCCCTTTAGTTTGGGGTATTCCAGAAGAAGGCCATAAAAGAGGGTCCATCCTTCGTCCAGTTTTGGAGGGTTTTTTCACAGGTAATTTTCCTTTCTGACATGAGGAAAGCACATGGATTAAATCCATCTGAACACCTAATAATAACTTCTTAAAATTAATCAAGGGGAATTAAAGAAATTTCTTTTTATCTCAGATTTTCTTCTAGACAACTTTTAAATACTAATGTGTAGGCTGTTTTTTAAATAATATATAGCAGCAGGGATTCATTCATACCACAAAGACAGAAAGAACTGTTGACAAAATCATAAGAAAAAAAACGGAGAAAAAATAAACCTCAATTGTGGGTTGCCGGGACTACACAAGTGCCCTAAGCCCCCCACATCATCACAGGTTTATAAAAAAACTCCGTACAGATATAAATCGCTCTCATACGTCGACATATAATCTCACTTTCAATGTGTTCAATATTTGCAATGACAACATTCAAAAATGTCCAATAGAAAGGTAACTCAATCCCAAACTAACTTATATCGGTACAGAGTTTTTTTATAAACCTGTGATGATGTGGGGGGCTTAGGGCACTTGTGTAGTCCCGGCAACCCACAATTGAGGTTTATTTTTTCTCCGTTTTTTTTTCTTATGATTTTGTCAACAGTTCTTTCTGTCTTTGTGGTATGAATGAATCCCTGCTGCTATATATTATATACAATACGTTTGTAACCACACTTTGTCTTTGATTAGATACGATTATACCTCTGGATATATTAGGCTGTTTTTTAAACATTCATTTTAGTTACTATGAGGGCTCTTCAAAAAGTTTCTTCACTTTAATATTTTTGCAGGAAATGGGGAGGGAGAAGTGGGAAGAGGGCGTTTTGTAGAATTCCATGTGACTAGTAAGTGGGAAAAATGATGTAATTTGCTTTTGAGATATGTAATAAATAGTGTTTTGCGGAAACTTTTTGAAGATCCCTGGTATTTACAGGTATATAGCATTTTTAGATCTTTCACTCCTGTATCCAGTAAAAATAAAAATAATTATACAAGCTGAGATCAAAGAGCAGTAGAGGGTATCCTGCACTCTTGGCACCATTCCAGAAGGCCTCTGATATTCCAGAGTCCTTAATATCTGCAGAATCTGTAGGAGTTTTTTTAACTGCAAATACATAGAACCAGCCTCTTATGGTTGATGTCATGGCTTTTTACAGTCCCTTCAGAGCCTTTTAATGAAAAACATGGGGGTTTTTTTCCCTATCAGCTGCAGTGTTGGTATTTTTTATTTTTGATGCATCAGAAATAGAACCTGTTGTTTTTAATTTCCTTTTTTGCAAATGAAAACTAATGAGGTGTGGACATATCAGAACTCCGGGAAATCCAGTGGGAATCCCAATGGTTCTAATGGCCTGTTTTGATATGTATAAGAGTGTACAGTAACTCAAAATATGAAATGGAAAGCAAGCAGGCCTGACTCTAATGTAACGTTTTCTTTGGTTTAATTTTTGCTTCAGATAAAGTTATGAATTTTGCAAAGAAAATTGTTGGAAAACAGGTGACTTAGAACATTCTAATTAGAATACTTTCAGGATTAGTAATTTATTAATTTTGCAATCCCCCCCCCCCCAAGTACTTTGACTTGTCTATCGCGGTACTAGAGAAAGTTATAACCCCCCCCCCCTTTTTACGAAGCTGCATTGGGGTTTTTATCACCAGTCGTGGCAGTAAAAGTTCTGATGCACCTAAGAATTCTATGAGCTTTTACCGCCATGGCCGACAATTTAAAAAAAAACACCTTAACGCAGCTTCTTATATGGGGGGTTTATTACTTGTTCTAATACCTCAGTAGACAAGCCAAAATACAGAAAGGTTAAAACATACAGGTCATCATATATGCTCCCATAAACATACAGATTGAATTCAGTTTTAAATTTTTAGTGGATCTTCATAAGAGAGTTACCACATTAGCAGGCAGATTCTCTTTATTCTCCCAATTTTAATTATTGGTCCTTTCACATTTTGGGGTCATTTTACTAAGGCGTCCATAGACAATAATGGGCGTGTTAGCATTTAGCGTACGCTAAAAAGGCTAGAGTGCCTTAGTAAAAGGACCCCTTTATGTTCAGTTTCAGAAATGCAGAATTATTAAAACAAAAATCTTATCTTCAACAAGAGAAGTCCTTGAACAAAATTCCATTCTAGTGCTATGTGTCTAGTGGTCCTGAACTGTAGGTTTTGTATCTGAACCCACAAATTGCTTGCAGAAAACTGTCAATCATCTTTTAAACTCCACCCCCTCGGTTTTTCTGCAAACAAGTTGCTCAGAAGTGTTTCTGCTCTGCTTTGTGGTTTTATTATTTTGGGGTATTTTTCTAAGTATTTGAATAGAGACTTGGTTCCCATTTGTTGGGACCTCTCTCTGGGAGAAAACACAGACTCACGCTGCTGAAGTCTGCTGCTAGCCATCGGGGACACCTAGCTAGCTAGCCTGCTTTCGTATTTTTGAAGCTCAGGGGCTGTCCCCTGTGTAACTGCTCACATTCCTGATTTATTCAGAAGCTTGAGGCCGGCTGCATGGTCCTCCTCCCTTTGAAATTTTCAGGGGTTGAGGCTTAGTCTGACCTTGGACTAATTGGCAGACCAAAGGCCAGGTTCCCCCAATGTAAGGCAGATCTCTTCTCCATTTGTTCCAGCTGAGTTCCTAAGCTGAAGCAGGCAGGCACCACATGGCACAGTGAGTAAGGCTGCTATAACCTATAGGGGGGAGGGGGGCCTTCAAAAGTCGATTTTGAATATTTCTGCACCCGGAGCTTAAGTCCTCAACTAAAACCCCTTTCCCTGCATTTTTTTTGTCCTTCTGGGGAGTCTCCGTGTGCCGCTTTTGGCAAGATTTTGCTGGCAGTGGCCATCTTGGATTTTAAATTATCTTTTTTTGTAAAGCCTCCATCTGTCTCAAAACCCCTCAGTTTTGCTTAAAATTGACAAGAGATTAAATCCTCGGGTCTTCCTACTCCTATTTCAGGGCAAGTATGCACTGGATGGTCTGCCGAGGAACGTCCATGTCCTGCATGCTGCAGAACATGTGGGGGGAGGGGTTGGAGCCTCGAGCTCTGCCTCATCAGAGTCATCCAGGGCTGGGGATCCACAGGAGGCATGTTCCCAGGGGAAGAGACCTTTTCCAGAGCCCTCCAAAGTTGCACTGACCAACTACAGATGCACGGGGGGTTATGGAGCCCAGGAAGACCAGCAGGGAGTCGCTGCTGCGTCTTTAAGACCCCCCAGTACAAGGCTTCATCCTGGATTGCGTAATGCCTTTTTGAACTGCCGAGGATCCTCAGCATCTGCTTGCAGCACACCAAAGACAATGGTGGAGGGAATCTCCCCTCAGCATGTGCCTTGGCCAAATGAGGACACAGGCTTGGACTAGGAGGTTCAATCTGACATAAACTGGGAGGATGGAAAGTCCGACTCCATGCCACTGTGGTCCCAGGATGAAGTTTCGCTGGTTCTTTGCATGAGAAGAAATAGCAGGGACCCTGGTCCAGGGAAAAGACCCCCTCAGAGCGCCAAATTTTCAAAGCATCTGTGCTCGCATGCATTATTTCTGCCTTGTTGAGAGAATTGAAGCTGGAAGTTCCTCCAGCTCCCTCATTTCAGTGCTTAGTTATGAGCAGCTCTGTTGCTCAAATCACATGCTTTCCTTCGCATCTGGATATCACACAGCTGGTCATGGACCACTGGAAGTCTCCAGAAGGGTCCCTGCGGGTGGGTATGGCTGTGGCCAAAATCTACCCGATGGCTCCGGATTTCCAGCAGCTGTTTGTCCAGCCTAAGGTGGATTCACTAGTGGCGTAGGTCAAACGCAAACCCCTGCTTAGTGAAGGAGGTGTGATGTGAAAGGATTTTCAGGAGCATAAACTGGACTTGCTCCTCAAGAGGCAATTTGAAGCATTGGCCCTAGGGATTAAGGTGGCAGCCGCGACTTCCTTTTGTAGTAAATGCTTGCCATACCCGCCTGTCTCGAGCCTCAGACCCGAAGGTCTACAAGGATCCCCAAATGCTCCTGTCTGGGGTGAATTACATAATAGATGCTCTGTATGATATCAGAATTATGAGTAAGGTGTCGGCCTATGCGATCTCTGCTCAATGGATGCTCTGGATCAGACAGTGGGCAGGCTCTTCTTTCAGGGGCAAATGCTGTTTGGCAAAGGTCTGGATGACCTGATGGTGTTATGGACCATCATCCCAAGGCCTTACCAAAGCCTTAATAAATTGATGGTTTAACACATTAGAGCATATTATCTCGAGGTTGATGTGTGCAGCCTCTTCCCCACTTTTGCTTATACCCCAGTCATTACAAGAGAGTGAGAATGGCGCAGAAGTGGAAATTGCATTGATTTGATTTCCAGGTTAAAAATATTTTGATATAAACTAGGGGTGTGTATATGTATACCAAAGGTGCATGTTGGCCTATCCATTTTTATGCTACCATCAAAAGAAATTACCAGCTAAACACAATTTCAAAGTAGCAGGACACCCCAATATTGTAAATACAGTGCTTCTCTAGTAGGCTGTGTCATTGCACAAAAGCAAATCATTTTAATAAGATCTTCCTGGGGAATAACTTCAGGAATAATTAATTCAATTTGTTGAGAACAAATACATTTGATGAAAAAGATCATTAAATTCTGCTAAAGTGGTCATGTACATGGCTGGCTGCCACTTGTCTGTATTCCTTCATTGTGGTGGTGGTCTTTATTCCCCCCCCTCCATCTGTTAACCATAAGAACATAAGAAGTTGCCTCCACTGGGTCAGACCAGAGGTCCATCTCGCCCAGCGGTCCGCTTCCGCAGTGGCCCATCAGGTCTGTGACCTGTGAAGTGGTTTCTGACCACTTCTATAACCTACCTCTAGTTTTATCTGTACCCCTCAATCCCCTTATCCTCCAGGAACCTATCCAAACCTTCCTTGAACCCCTGTAAAGTGCTCTGGTCTATCACATCCTCCGGAAGCGTGTTCCATGTGTCCACCACCCTCTGGGTAAAAAAGAACTTCCTAGCATTAGTTCTAAACCTGTCCCCTTTCAATTTCTCCGAGTGACCCCTAGTGCTTGTGGTTCCCCAAAGTTTGAAGAATCTGTCCTTATCCACTTTCTCTATGCCCTTTAGGATTTTGAAGGTTTCTATCATGTCCCCTCTAAGTCTCCTCTTTGAGGGCTCCTTTTACTAAATGACGGTAAAGGTTTCTACCGCAGGCCAGCAAGGTAAATGCTTCGAGGCTCATAGGAATTCTGTGAGCGTCGGAGCATTTACCTTGCTTGACCCACGGTAAAATCCTCTGCTTTTTAGTAAAACCCAGCGCAGTTTTGGTTGGTATGAATGTTTCTTGAATTATGCCTCCTGTGAGCTGTTACATTTTGTATAATTTGCCAGTAAGACTTCTTTGTTTTTGGCAAAAATTGAGGAAAAACATTACTGGTTCTCGAAAGATATCTTGTAAAGCAGCTGTTCTACTTATACCATATTGGTCCAGTTTGAGTTAAAATTCAATTATCTTTTACCTTTCCATGAAACTTCACTTAAATGTTCCTCAGAATTAGTAGAAATAACTAGTAGGAGTAGTAGAAGAAAACAAATTTATACATGAATATCTTTATTGACCAACTTAATTCAAATTCAGAAAAGAACAGTTGAACAACCGAGCTAAGAGAAGCAGCATAAAATTCAGACCAGCTTTCTGAATAGTATATGTTGACAAGAATTATCAGTAACATTCTCCCCTCCAGCTCCCCATTTCCCTTACATTTTAGTTTCTGAGTAAACTGATGTGGGCTTTGGTTTTTTATCCCCATTTCAGTATACTTCACACTCGCGGTCACCCTTCCAAATTCACAATCCACCTACCCTCCAGTAGTCCATAGTCTGTTATTGAGAAAGACACGGGGGAAGCCACTGCTTGCTCTGGATCGGTAGCATGGAATGTTGCTACTCTTTGGGATTCTAGAATCTTGTTCTCTTTGGGATTCTGGAATCTTGCTATTTTTTGGGATTCTGTATTGAATGTTGCTACTTCTTGGGTTTTGACCAGGTTCTAAGGACCTAGATTGGCCACCATGAGAAAGGTCTACTGGGCTTGAAGGACCATTGGTCTGACCCAGTAAGGCTATTCTTATGTACTTATTCCCTTCTCCCTCCATACACCCAACTGTACCAGACCACCCTTCTTATCTTCCCATCCTACCCCCCACAACCAGAAAACATGGAGAGCCATTGGTACCCAAAGATGATATTGATAGCCTTACAGATCCTTTCTATTTTAATGTTTGTAAACTGCTTAGATATGCAGTATATTAAATAAATTTGAACCTTATAAGATAATTCAAAACACTGCCAGGTACAAATGTTATAGTTAGCTAATTTATAGCCACACCATGTCATCAGAATTATGGACTGGGATTTATTAAGATAAGAAATTATTTGTTTAACAAATTCAAATGCAGTTCAGCCTTAAATATGTTCCACTAGTCTTTAAGCCCGTTACATTAACGGGTGCTAGAATATATATATGTCTGTCTTTCTTTCTGTCTCACTCCCTGCCCTTGTGTCTTTCTTCTTTTATTTCTGTCTCCCTCCCTCCTATTATTTGTCTTTCTTTCTATTTATCTCTCTTTCTGCCCCCTATGCAGCATTTATCTCCCCTTGTCCACCTTCCTGTACAGTAGCCATATCAGCATTCCCTCCCCCTCCATTTCCTTGTGCATCAGCATTTCCCCCCCTCCCTACTTCCCTGTGCAGCATTTTCCTCCCTCGGGCTAGAATATATGTGTGTGTGTCTGTCTTTATTTCTTTCTCTCTCTGTCTCCTTAGCCACTTTTTCCTGTCCATTCTCCCTTCTTTTACCTCCCCTGTGTCCACGACCACCCCTTCACTGCTCCCTTTATCCAGCAACAGCCCTTCCCCCTTTGTTTTACCTCCCCCCTGTCCATCAGTACCTCTTCCTTCTCCCCCTGTCCAACAATAGGCATCCCTTCCTTTTTCCCCCTGTCCATCATCACCTCTTCCTGCTCCCTCTGTCCAGCAGTAGGCCTCCCTTTATTTTTTCCCCCTGTCCATCAGCATCTCTTCCTGCTCCCCCTGTCCAGCAGTAGGCATCCCTTAATTTTTTTCCCCCTGTCCATCAGCACCTCTTCCTGCTCCCCCTGTCCAGCATTAGGCCTCCCTTCATTTTTCCCCCCTGTCCACCACCACCTCTTCATTGCTCCCCTTATCCAGCAGCAGCCCTTCTCCCTTTGTTTTACCTCCCCCCCTGTCCATCAGCACCTCTTCTTGCTCCCCCTGTCCAACAATAGGCCTCCCTTCCTTTCCCCCCCTGTTCATCATCATCTATTCCTGCTCCCCTTGTGCAGAGTTTTTTAATTAATCGGATAGAGTCATTGCGCCCCCCCCCCCCCCCCCGCTCCCCGCCACTTGTAAGTCGGCGATTCAAGAAGCCTGTGCAGCAGTCTTCACACGCTGCTTCGGGTCCTTCTACTGCGCTTATTTGCTCTGCCGCGTCTCTGATGACATCATCAGAGACGCGGCAGAGCAAATCAGGGCAGTAGAAGAGCCTGAAGCAGCGTGTGAAGACTGCTGCACAGGCTTCTTGAATCGCTGGGTAGGTATTCGGGTCAGCGGCAAGGGAAGGGGTGTGAGCGGCAAAGAACTCCTCTGGTCTGTTGCGGAGGGCGGCCCGGCTCGATTTATTGATTCGTTGGGGGGGGGGGGGAATGCGCTGTGTTGGGGGGAAGGGTAGGCAGACGCGGGGACCGTCCAGTTCAAGAGAGGAGCCGGGGGTGAGGAAGGCCGCCGCAGCTATGGAAATTTTTTTTTTATTTGAAAGCCGCCGCCGGGGCCGCGCATGCGCAATTGTTTTTTTCGCTACAGCTCACGGAACACGTTTTTTTTAGTGCGCATGCGCGGCTTACCATTTTATTATATTAGAATTTTATTATATTAGATAAGAAGCCAGACATGTTGTAGAATAATAGATCAACAGAAACGAAAAGAGGGGAGTCCAACCTTGTCTGCAGTGAAAAAACCAACCAGGAAAAAACAAGCCAAAACTGCAGATGTGTACAACGATGTAGACAAAATTTATTGTGACAACCAAACTATATATTAAAACCTTTTTACCAAACAGGGCACCCAATATAATAGATGACAGGAAAGGATGCTTGTTCATGCTTCAGCTCACCTGGATCCAGACACATGTACATGCCAAGATTTATAGTCTGATTTATATAAACTGCATTATGTGAACATAAAAAATATCTATGGCAGTTTTATGTACTGTTATGTAGAGACCCTGGGTAGGATTCCTGGACCTGGCGTTTGCTTGACACTCTGGGTGAGAATGCTGTAGAGGCAGCATTTGCAGCTCCTAGGTGAGGGACTCGTAGTTCTTTTGCAGTGGTGACACCTAGTGGCTGGATTTATAGTCTATCACATTACATTACATTACTGATTTCTATTCCGCCTCAACCTTGCAGTTCTGGGCGGATTACAAAAGAGACATCTGGACATTTCCAGGATGATTACAAAGAGACTTCTGGACTTTTCCAGAAGAGTTACAAGAAGAATGGTGTAGTATAGTTTAGGGAATGGGATACGGCAAGGAGGATTGGGCTATTCCAGTAGATATACAATTCGGGATGCTGTACAGATAGGATATAGTGCAGTTTCAGTATATATGCAGTTAGGGAAGCAGTTGACAAGCTTGGGCTTTGAGGGGAAGGGTAACTGGTGAAGAAGGAAGGATGGGGGAGTCACACTGAGGGGAATCCAGATTGGAGTTATGACATCTGTATAAATTTTTTGAATAGATGGGTTTTGATTTCTTTGCGAAAAGATTTGAAATCGCTTGTTGTCATCAGCAGGTTGGAGATGGCATGGTCCAATTTCGCTGCTTTCGTCGCTACTACACTGTCAAACATCTTACGCTGGGTGCCTTTGAGTGGGGGGGGGGGTAGGTAAATGGAGTCTTAGATCTTCTTTGTCTAGCGGTGATATTTTGGTTCAGGCGGTTGTTTAGGTAATTGGGGGCTGAGCCATTTATTGCTTTGAATAATAGTCTATGATTGCAGGATTCCAGAAGAAGCTTTGTTGGGTGGTCCCCTCTCCCCGGTCAAGGTCTGTCAGTTACAATGACTGGGCAAATGATTTGAGAAGGAGATATAGGAGGGGGAGAGGGGACAAAGATAATAGAAATAAAAAATCATGGAAACATAGGCCCAGTTCCATTTGCATCTTCTACTATTACTATTTATCATTTCTAATGAATAGAGCGACTGGAGCAGGAAGAAACTGGACTCAAAGATGGATAAAGTACTTTTTTCAATAATGCTTTAGCATCTCCCATTATTTGCAATATGATAAGTACCAGACTGAGATTGTGGTATTGAATGCTGTAGGTTAATGTCACGCAGTTAATGTTATATGTGATTAGTTTTTTTTAAGAAACCTTATTGTTGCACACAGCATCACTGTTCTGTACATATTATCTTGTATTTAAATATTTCACCGAAATTGGTGGGATATTTTATCATATCACATATATCCTCCCTGCCAGGGACTATAGTCAAAAGTGCTATATGGCAACAACCCTATGCATGTCATATAGGACAGAAGATATCTATATTCATACATGCAGAAGGTATGTATACTCGTATGCATGAAAGCGGGCAGTCCCATTAATACAATATGTTCAGCTACCTGACATGGCTTTGTGAAAGAGCAGTGCTTTTTCAATTTTTCTTCATGTGCATCTCATAAGAATGGGCCCTTATTCACTAAAGAGACAACTCAACCGATTGGCCCAATCTTTTCCAACATACAAATTCCCTTCTTGCAAATGTGTATATTTAGATTGGCCCTCGGTGCAGTTACAAGAACAAGTTCTGAAAATGTATAGATCTATATTCAACCACCTTGGTTAATGTGTTCGCTTGTAGCTTTGTACGTGTGGGGTTTGTTTTTGTTTTGTTTTTTTTAAATACCCAGCTGTGATGGTCAAAAAACTTTATGGATATTCACTGTCGCAGTCTAGATAACAGACTGAATATTATCACTATCCAAATAAGTTCTGAAATAACCTTGGCTCTGCCCATGTAATGCAAGTTAGCAACGCTTATCCAGATTGCAGGTGTTGTTACCCAATTTGACTTTAAAAAAAAACCATCATCAATATTCAACTGTGCAGAACATGTTTAAAATGCTTGTGTCCATCTTTCAGTCTACAGGTATAGACTGGAGGTGTACTTTTTAAGGATTTATTTGAAACCCTAGATGCCTTTGGATTGACAGCCATATGTACTCTACTATTTTAGGTTTGTAGAATTCCTTCCTGGATAAAGACACTACGTAAATAACTGTGCATATAGACTGCTGTGCAGGCAAAATCTTTAATAAAACTTGCCATGACCTAAGAACTTTTGGTGATTTTTTATGTAGCCTACAGAAAGGGATGTGAGGTTTCTTCTTTATTGTTCTGCTGATTGTTTTATTTATTGCCCAGATTTGATGTACCATAAAAGACTACAGGCCAGCAAAGTGGTTTACATTATACAATAATAAAAATAATTTTTTTTTAAAAAAAGACACATGAGGAGGGAAAAGGGAGGCATATGGGGCAGGGAGAGGGTTGCTACAGTAGAGGAGAGTGTTATCTAGTGTGTCAGCCAGGTTCCGAGTTCCTTTTTAGGAGAGATGCATCGGAGGAGGTAGTTATCTATCGGCGAACTTCACTGACTCCCTATCTACCATCACAAACAGTTCAAAATCTTATTGCTGACCTACAAGTGTGTTCATTCTGCTGCCCGTCGATATCTCTCCTTGCTTCTCTCTCCTTATACGAGGGCTGTTCAAAAAGTATCAGACCTTAATTTTTCTTGCATAAACAAATAAAGCCAGGAAGGCGTGGTTTGGTGCACGTATGTAAGCGACCCTAATGCGCATGCTTGAATTTTTTCCTGCCTACAGAAGCTGTCCAGTCGCCGTCAGACAGCCAATGAGTGAGGAAGTGCATGTGAGCACTGTCCGATTTTCATTTTTGACAAAATGACAGAAAAAGTTGAACAAAGCTAATGCATTAAATTTTGTGTAAAGCTTGGCAATTTCCAAGTGGAAACAATCTGCAAGATTCAACAGGCCTTCGGGGACAAAGCAATGGGTACCACACAGATAAAGGAGTGGTGCAACTGCTTCAGAGATGGCCGCACATCCGTGGTAGGCCCTCAACATCCAGAAATGAGATCGTCATTGACCAAGTGAGGACCCTGGTGATGCAGGATCGTCGAATCACCAAGAGGTGCTACCAAGAAGTTCTGCATCGCCTTCATAACGCTATGAGATGCAAATGGCCGGACCTGTGGGCAGTGGGCAATTGGCAGCTCCATCACGATAACGTACCTGCCCATTCTTCGCATTTGATATGGAGTTTCCTGGCCAAACACAACACACCTGTGATTCCTCAGGCTCCCTACTTGGTTCCATGTGACTTCTGGCTTTTCCCCAAGCTGAAAATTTTTTTTAATTTTTTTTAATTTTTTTTTTTTTTTTTTTTTAATTTCTTACCTATTTATACCCATTGTACTTTCCCCTTTATGTAAATTTTAACAATTAATGCAACTGTAACTTTCCCCTTCCTTCCTTCTCAAATCATGTTTGTCTAAATTCGTTATGTCAACTGTCCACAGTAGTAAAATTGTATGTATTACCACAATCTGCTGGTTTTTAAATTGTACATCGCTTAGAAATTTGTAATAAGCGATACATCAAATGTAAAATAAACTTGAAACTTGAAACTTGAAACTTAAACTTGAAAGGGACCAGATTTCAGTCAAGAGAAGACATGCAGAATGCGACGGACCAGTTGCAAGCAATCTCAAAAGAGGTGTTCCAGCGTTGCTTCCGACAGTGGTAGAACTGTTGGAAGAAGTGTGTGGCAGCCCAAGGGAACTACTTTGAAGGAGATTAGTATAAGATTATTGTATCTGAATACGAGTATTTTTTTATGAATAAAGGTCTGATACTTTTTGAACAGCCCTCATACACCTCCCAGAGAACTCCGTTCCTTAGATAAGTCACTCTTAGCATTACCCTTCTCCTCCACTGCCAATTCCAGACTTCGTTCTTTTCATCTAGCTGCCCCTATGCCTGGAATAAATTACCCTAGTTGTCCATCAAGCTCCTTCCCTTTAAAAGCAGACTGAAAACCCACCTTTTTGATATAGCTTTCAATCCTTAACCCTACTCCTCTGCCCTCCTACCCAGCCCACTGATTAACCGTTCCTCTTAACTGTATTCATGGCATCCTGTTTGTCTTGCCTGTTTAGATTGTAAGCTCTTTCGAGCAGGGACTGTTTTCTTACTCTTTGTGACTCTGTACAGTGCTGTGTACGTCTGGTAGCGCTACAGAAATAATTAATAGTAGTAGTAGCGAACATGCTCACTTGCAAATCTAAATCAAAAGGAGGAAGAGGACATCATAGTGAATCATGGATGGGATCATAGGATCTCTTATGACTCAAAGCCATGTCTGTGACTGTCACAAATTGTCCAATAAACTTGTTTAGATCTTCATCTGGGGAACCTTCATAAACGGTGTCTTCCCTACCCTTTTGTATCAATGATAACGGGAGGTGGTTTACTACAAAAGGGCGTGTCAGGTCAAAAGCGCGCTGGGACAAAGGCGCGCCCAGACAATTGAGCGCAGCGCGGAGGCGCGCACCGCAGAAAAGTACTGTTTTTACGGCTCCGACGGGGGAGCGTGGGGGGGAATCCCCCCACTTTACTTAATAGAGATCGCGCCGCGTTGTGGGGGGTTGTAACCCCCCACATTTTACTGAAAACTTCACTTTTTCCCTGTTTTTAGGGAAAAAGTTAAGTTTACAGTAAAATGTGGAGGGTTACAACCCCACAAACCCCCCACAACGCCGGCGCGATCTCTATTAAGTAAACTGGGGGGCTCCCCAACAAAAACCCCCGTCGGAGCTCCTAAAAACTAATTTTCTTCGGCGCGCGCCTCCGTCTTGCGCACGGTTGTCGGCGCGCGCCTTTGTCTTTTGCGGGGTTGTCTATGAACCACAAAAGGGTGAGGTCTCTCATGTGAAGGTTTTACAACAGAAACTTAGGAGGCTAGGTAATGCTACCGCGTAGAAATAAGAATTTTCAACATATGCAGGAAGGCACAGTTTATGAAGGTTCACCAGAACCTAATCTTCCCTAATGAATATTTCAGTGGTAAGTGAACATCGTTTGAGGCTCAAGACTGCTTATATCAGGGGTGTCCAACCTTTTGGCTTCCCTGGGCCGCATTGGCCAAAAAAAAAAATGTTTCTGGGGCCGCAGAAACGTGCAAACGCTGCAGCAAGACAGAGGAGGGAGCCGGCAAGACGGTAAACACCCAGGGGCAGCAGAGGAAAACACTGCATCACCCTCGACCGGGGCCGCACAAAATATTTCACGGGGCCGCAGGTTGGACACCCCTGGCTTATATTGTCCAATAAGTGGTGAAGGTTGAAGATGATATGGTGCTGTTTGTTTCCCAGACACAAGATATCAGCCTGAGGATGATCACTTCTCCGTAAAAATTGGTGCTATTGAAGTACGTAAAATACGATTTTCAACACCAATTCCAAAGAAAGATGCTTTAAAAAATTTTTTATTTGGACTATATTGCAACGGGGGACTTCATTCTGCCAGGATGGTATTTGGATTTAGCTCTTGCTCTTTCAAGAGTGATTTAAGATGCGTCAATTTCAGATACAATAGGCATTTTCCTATCCCCAGAGAATTTACAGTACAATCTTAGAGAGAAATGAAGGCCTATCTAGTCTTCCTATCCATGCTAACTACTATTCATTTCTCTCCCTTAGAGATCCAATATACTTATCCCAAGCTTTCTTAAATTCAGATACATTTTTTGTCTCCTCCACCGGAAAGCCATTCTATGCATTCCCCACACTGCGATACCTAAGGTAATGGAGGGTGAAGTGACTTGCCCAAGATCACACGGACCAGCAGTGGGATTTGAACCCTGATTTCTCTGTTTCTTGGTCTGCTGCTTTAACCACTGCACAATAACACCTGTCTAGTTAGACTCCTTATTGACAACTGAGACAACCTATTGCCAGGTGAGTGTTTGGATTTTTTTTTTTTTTCTTTTCTTTTTGAGTCCATCCCAATATGACTTGTGTGTTGTTGGACCTTTGAGGACTCTTTTTTTGGAGGAGACATTTGCAGTTGATTATTTTTAGAAAGGACACTTCCGTTTCAAAAAGCTAAAGTCACTTAAAATATAAAAAGATGGAAAACTAATCCGAGCAACTGTGTGATTGGAATAGTGTGATTTATACCATTTGTGGGTGCCAAGCATATATAGCTGTGATTCACAAATTGGCAGCATAGCACGATAATATGATAATGCTCAAAACATTTGCTTTTCTTGAATTGGTGGAATCAAAAGATAATGAATAATTCCTGCTTTCAGGTTCGGCATTGATAATCTTTAGAAAGAAGGTTCAACAAACAAGTTGCAGGTGAGACCTTTTTCTTGAACTAATTTAATATATCTGTGACCAGCTTCAGTGTTGTCCCCGCTTTAGCAGGTCAGGATTGGTCTGTGCAGTTTGTCACAGATAGATTATTAGTCCACTGGAAGGTCTTGTTTGTTGACCCTTGACGCAACCAGAAATCTTCACTCAAAATAATTGGAACAATGTCTTTGCACAATGAAGAGGAGAGACGCGCAATGCAACATGACCTGTGCCGAGTCTAACAATGTGCTGGATGTTTTTCTGCCTGTGTTCTTGTTCCAGGATGCTTTTGGATAGTAACTGTCCTTTTAAGGACTAAATAATTATTTCCCAATCTACCCCTACCTGTTGTTGTTTTTTTTCCCTTTTTTGTTTTCTTTTCTCCAAAGGTTGTAGTTCTTGCCCATCTCCCCTACGTTTGGCGTTCGTCTATATGTTAAGTTATTTCGGTTCATAGTCGTAGGCGCGCGGATCAAACGCGCGCCGACAAATGGGAGCAGACAATTGAGCGCAAGACTTCAGTGCGCCGCAGTAAAAGCTTATTTTAAAGGGCTACGACGGGGGGGGGGAACACCCCCAGTTTACTTAATAGTGTTGGTGCTGCCGTTGGGGGTGGTTTTGGGGGGTTGTAACTACCCATTATAGAGGAAACAACTTTTTCCCTATTTTTTAGGGGGAAAGTTAAGTTTTCTGTATAATGTGGGGGTTACACCCCCCCCCCCACGGCAGCGTGAACACTATTAAGTAAAGAGGGGGGTTACCCCCCACACCCCCGTCAGAGCCCTTTAAAATAAGCTTTTACTGCAGTGCGCTGAAGTCTTGCGCTCAATTGTCTGCTCCCATTTGTCGGCGCGCATTTGTCCCCTCGCCATTATTTCTTGCACCAACAATCCCTAGTAATGGCCCGCATTGTTAATTTTGTAACATAATTTAACAGTATTTGCTCTGTGTATTATTGTTTTTTAATCATACTCTGCCTAGAAGTCTGATTAGGCAGTGCAAGAAATTTTAAATAAACTTGAAACTTGGTTCGTTTGAAGACCAGGCGCAGTCTACTTTTTTAGGGGGAATTTATTGTGCATGTCAACCTGTAAACCGTTCTGAGCTCTTTGGCGAGAATGGGATAGAAAACAAATAAATAAATAAACAAACATATCATCACCCGTAAAAGCCAGCTGATTGGCTGCTTCTCAAGGACCAATTAAGAACCGCTGCCTTGGAGCGTTTCTCCAACATGACGGTGGATAAAGGCCACATGGCCCATCTAGTCTGCCCATCTGCAGTAACCATTATCTCCTCCTCTCCCTATTGGCTAAGGATCTTAACATTTGCATCTCCTCTTCCTATAGGCTAAGGCTCTTTACACCTGCATTGTGATGTCATAGAACTTTATGGTTATAGGAACATAGAAACATGATGGCACATAAATGCCAAATGGCCCATCCAGTCTGCCCATCCACAGTAACCATTATCTCTTTCTCTCTCCGAGAGATCCCACATGCCTATCCCAGGCCCTCTTGAATTCAGACACAGTCTCTGTATCCACCACCTCTTCTGGGAGACTGTTCCACACATCTACCACCCTTCTCATAAAAAAAGTATTTCCTCAGATTACTCCCAAGCCTATCACCTCTTAACTTCATCCTATGCCCTCTCGTCGTAGAGTTTCCTTTCAAATGAAAGAGACTCGACTCATGCGCATTTACATCACGTAGGTATTTCAATGTCTCTATCATATCTCCCCTCTCCCGCCTTTCCTCCAAAGTCTACAGATTGAGATCTTTAAATCTGTCCCCATACGCCTTATGATGAAGACCACGCACCATTTTAGTAGCCTTCCTCTGGACCGACTCTATCCTTTTTATATCTTTTTGAAGGTGTGGCCTCCAGAATGAAGCAGTAGGTGCTGTAATGCATGCAAGCTCCTAGGGGTCCTTCCAAGTATTTTCTTGTTCCTGCTCAAGTCATCTACTTTAACAGGTGACAGCATACAAAGATAAAAGCACCACAGAAACAAAACAACAACAAAAAAGGAAGTAGATATCTTTGCTCTATATTAAAGAATGACACGGAGACAAATTTTTTCCCCTTCCCCGTGGGAGCTCATTTTCCTATCCCGGCGATTAGAGCACTGAACTGACATCTATTGCTTTTCCTTGTGATTTTGAGCAAGTCACTTAGGGGGCCCTTTTACACCTCTGCATTGGACACTAATGTACACCTAGTGCAGAAAAAAATAGAGTACCGTGGGATGCGCTCAGGTGTTCCGAGGTAACTGAAATCTGTGTACATTAAGGGTTTGATTCTATAAAGCAGTGGTCTCCAACTCAAACCCTTTGCAGGGCCACATTTTGGATTTGTAGGTACTTGGACGGCCTCAGAAAAAAAATAATTAATGTCTTATTAAAGCAATTACAGTTTTGCATGAGGTTAAACTCTTTATAGTTCATAAATCTTTCCTTTTGGCTAAGTCTTAATAATAATATTGTCATTTATAGCTAAAGAGACATATGATCAAGAAACTGTTTTAGTTTACTTTTGTGATTATGATAAACATTCCGAGGGCCTCAAAATAGGACCTGGCGGGCTGTAAGTTTGAGACCACTGAGTTAAGGGGAACAGTTAATCTGCTGGCTGGGTTGGAGAGCAGAGGGGAGAACAGGACAATCAAGCCATTGTGACATCACTGATGAGGCTGGCTCTTATTGGTGGAATGAAGCATTATGACATCACAATCTCAGCTCTGCTTCCCAAAGACAAACAGGATGTCATGGTTACAGTTAAGCCAGTGGTCTCCAACTCAAACCCTTTGCAGGGCCACATTTTGGATTTGTAGGGACTTGGAGGGCCTCAGAAAAAAACAATAGTTCATGTCTTATTAAAGAAATTACAATTTTGCATGAGGTAAAACTCTTTATAGTTTATAAATCTTTCCTTTTGGCTAAGCCTTAATAATAATAATATTGTAATTTATAGCTAAAGAGACACATGATCAAGAAACTTATTTTACTTTTGTGATTATGATAAACATAGCGAGGGCCTCAAAATAGTACCTGGCGGGCCACATGTGGTCCCTGGGCCACATGTTTGAGACCGCTGCTATAAAGGGTGCCTAACTTACCCCCCCTTTACAGAACCGTAATGAGGTTTTTAGTGCCGGCCATAGCGGTAACAGCTCTGAGGCTCATAGGAATTCGGAGCTGTAACCTCCATGGCCACCGCTAAAAACCATGCTACGGTCGTAAAAAGAGGGGGTTTAATTGGAAAAATTTTCCTAATATCCTCAATAATTGGCCAAAATAAATAATTGGGCGATAGATGCTGATACAAATCTATAGAAGATAGGCGCCTATTGTAATGTGCTCAGTGGTGCCTAATGCCTAAGTGGACGTTTCCATGGACAAAGTGACAGGCGCCGCTAGGAGTGATTCTTCAAAAATTTAGGGCTTTAAAACCCTTGCCTAGATTTCAGGTGCCTACATTTTTACATGGCGTTGCTAGCCACAATTCTGTAAATGGCACCTAAGTGTGACTGACACATGGCCGTTGTCATTTTTCTAAGTGCCAGCTGATTTAGGCGCTGTTAATAGAATCAGCCCCTAAGTGTACACTAATCTAATCTAATCTTCTATTTGTGCGTCACTCATACCTATACAGGCTCAAAGTTTCTATTTTTTTTTTAGGGGACCTGGGTGCAGAGTGGGCACTACTGCGCTAACTGGTTAACATAAGAATAGCCTATTAGATTAGCCCAATTGTCCATCAAGCTCAGTAGCCCATTCTCACGGTGGTCAATCCAGGTCACTAGTTCCTGGCCAAAACCCAAGGAGTAGCAACATTCCATTCAGAATCCTAAAGAATAGCAAGATTCCGGAATCCCAAAGAACAGCAAGATTCTAGAACTCCAAAGAGTAGCAACATTCCATGCCACCAATCGAGGGCAAGCAGTGGCTTCCTCCATGCCTTTTTCAATAACAGACTATGGACTTTTCCTCCAAAAACTTGTCCAAACCTTTATTAAAACCAGCTACGCTATCTGCTCTTACCACAACCTCTGGCAATGTGTTCCAGAGCTTAACTATTCTCTGAGGGAAAAAATATTTCCTCCTATTAGTTTTAAAAAAGTATTTCCCTGTAACTTTGAATGCCCCCTAGTCTCTGTAATTTTTGACACAGTGAAAAGCAACTGCTTGCCCTGGGTCGATAGCACGGAATGTTGCTACTTTATGGGCTTTGGCCAGGTACTAGTGACCTTGATTGGCCACTGTGAGAACAGGCTACTGGGCTTGATGGAACTTTGGTCTGATCCAATAAGGCTATTCTTATGTTCCCCCATGTCTATCTCAATAACAAACTATGGACTTTTCCTGAAGGAATTTTTCCAAACCCTTCTTAAAACCAGCTACACTATCTGCTCTCACCAAAACCTCTGGCAATGCAGAGCTTAACTATTCTCTGGGTGAAAAAATATTTCCTCCTATTGGTTTTAAGAGCATTTCCCTGTAACTTCATCGAGTGTCCCCTAGTCTTTGTAATTTTTGACGAAGTGAAAAATCGATCCACTTGTACCCGTTCTACTCCACTCAGGATTTTGTAGACTTCAATCATATCTCCCACCAGCTGTCTCTTTTCCAAGCTGATGAGCCCTAATCTTTTTAGTTTTTCCTCAGACGAGAGGAGTTCCATCCCCTTTATCATCTTGGTTGCTCTTCTCTGAACCTTTTCCAGTGCTGCTATAGCTTTCTTGAGATAAGGAGACCAGAATTGAACGAAAACAAGAGAATTGGCCCAATGATCTCCACAGATAAATCCAAGAAGAAACAAAAAACAATGCGTAGAAATGATGTTCCCGAGATGGACTTTATTAATATTAAAATAATATTAAAACTTGGCAAACCATATAAAAACCTCTAGGACACAGTTTGCTGAAAAGCTTTGGACCCTGGACCCAACACAGTTCGTGTTTCGACAGAATGTCTTCTTCAGGGGTCCCTATGATGTCTTATGGTAAAGATATGTGGATAAAAATGCCAGTCCGAAATAAACTGATCCGTAAGTGCAATACTCCAGGTGAGGTCACACCAGGAGCGATACAGAGGCAGTATAACATTCTTAGTTCTTTTCAAATAATTCCTAGCATCTTAATTGCTGTTCTTGGCCACCGCCACACAAATGGATAATACAGCAGCCTTTTTTGCTTACAGAATGGGTGTCGGTAAGTGATCACATGGTAGTTAAAAAAAAAGCTAGATGCTAATGGCAATAGCATACGGTCTTCAGTGCAAAAAAAAAAAAAGAAAACAGGTATTTTTATGGCTGCAGGAAAGACCCAAAAGAGCTAAGGCCACATTTTACCGCGGCTTAGTTAAAGGACCCCTAACTCCTCAATTACCTTAGGTACCAACTTAGATTGTAAGCCAGGGGTGTCAAGTCCCTCCTCGAGGGCTGCAATCCAGTCGGGTGTTCAGGATTTCGCCAATGAATATGCATGAGATCTATCAGCATACAATAAAAGCAGTGCATGCAAATAGATCTCATGCATATTCATTGGAGAAATCCTGTGAGAGCTGAGAACATAGATTTCTTCATAAGCCTGAAAGAGCCCACGAGGCCAATAGAGAGAAATTGGAACATGCTGGAAAAATTTCTTTTTTGTGTGATTAAAGATGGTGCTATAACTATATATCAAATGAATGAAATTCACTTTATTTTCATTAGTGCAACCATATGCCATTTCCTTTCCTCTCTTGACAAACCTCAATACTAAACCATTCTTAGTGCTTTATCTTGGATGCTTCTTCACTGGAGCCACAACATCCCACAGCTTCATACTCAGCCATAGGTGCCGGAGAGGGGGGGGACACAGAGGCCATGGCATTCCCGAATAAATTTATGTACACCATTTTGAACTTCCTGGGGAGAAGGGTATAGAAAATTGAACAAACAAACAAATGTGGTGGGCCGTCAGAAGAGTCCATTATGGCTCTCCTGACTCCCTCACCTACCTCCTCACTGGATAATTTTAAATCTTCAGGCAGCTGCAAGGAGGTGAGCCCACTGCCATTGGCCTGCCCCAGAAGTCTTCATTCTGCAGTATCCATCCTTCGTAGGAACAGGAAGCTGCTGCAGAATGAAGACTTCTGGGGCAAGCCGACAGCAGCAGGTTCACCTCCTTGCTGCTGGCTGTCCAAACATTTAAAATTGTACCAGCTAGGGAGAAGGTAGGTAGGGGGAGGTAGGAGCTTGAGAGAGAGGTCGTGCCACAGGATTCTGCTGGGTGGGGTAAGAACATATGCTGTACAGGCAGTGGTTGGGGGCTTGGGAAGGCAGGGAAGGACATGCTGCATGGCTGGTAGGTGGTTGGGAAGGAGAAATACTGCATGGTCTGGGGGCTTAGGAAGAGAGGGAAAGGGAGATGCATAGGTGGGGTGGTGGGAAGGGAGGCAAAGAGAGATGCTTCCAGTGGTGGAGGGAAGAGAAAAGAAGAATTGTTGGCATAGGTGCATGGTGTGGGAGGGAAAGAGAGATGGTATATATAGGGAAAGGAAGAAATAGGGAGAATTGTTGGACATGATAGAGGTGGAGAGGAGGGGGAAATATTGGATGTTGTGGTGAAGAGGGAAGGGTGGGACAGATGGAAAGGGATGCAAGAAGAATGATTGTTGAACATAATGGTGAGGGAGGAAGTGATGCAGCATGATGTTGGAGAGGGTTGATAGAAGGTGAAATGTTGGGCATGGGCCTGGTGGGAAGGGACAAAAGATGCTGTACCGATTAGAAGCCAGAGAATGAGAGGGAGAAATGTTGAATTTGTCAGTAAAGAGAATGGAGTGAAAAATGATGGATTGGGAGGGAGGCCAGAAAGAAGGAAGTGAGGGGGAATGTTGGATTGCAGGAGGAAGAAAGGAGAAAGGGAGGGAAAATGTTACACTGGGAGGGAGGAGAAATGACTCAAGAAAGGGAGAGATGTCAGATTCTGGAGAAGGGTGATGGAAGGAAGGAGAGAGAGATGTCAGACCACTAGAAGGGGAAGGAGAAAGAGATGCCAGACCAGGGAATGGAAGGGAAGAGACAGATGCCAGACTGCGGGAAGGAGAGGAGAGTGTTACCAGACCACAGGAAGGGGGAAAGAAAATATGAGAGATGTTAAACTATGGGAAGGAGAGAAAGATAACAGACCATGGGAGAGGAGAGAGATGTCAGGCTGTGGGAAGGAGAGGAGAAAGATGCCAGACCATGGGAAGACAGAGATGTTAGACCACGGGAGAGGGAGAGAGAGGGAGAAGATGATAGAGAGAGAGGGAGAAGATGATGGAGAGAGAGGGAAGAAATGGTGCACAGCAATGGGTGTGGCAGGAAAGAGAGATAGAAGAAATACTTCTTACGGAGGATAGATGGGAATAGGTGAGAAGAAAGAGGGAGGAAATGGTACACATGGATAGATGGGAAAGGAAGGTAAGACATGGAAAAAAAAAGATAGATTATGAGAAGAAAGAAGAAAAATGGAAGAAAATTGAATTTTAAAAGTTAATGCCAAAGATGGATGTAGAGCAGAAAGTGAAGAAGGAGAGAAAATCAGCAAATTGATAAGAAGGCTCTGGAAACACAGTTATGAGGAAATGCAACAAGAGGCTGGGAAAATATGATTAGAAAAATAAATTATTTTATTTTCAATATAGTGAGTGAAATGTGTCAGTTTTGAGAATTTATATCTGCTGTCTACATTTTGCACTGTTCTTGAAGAAATTAATTTCTATTTCTCTGCTGTTGTACTGCATGTAGACTTGTAGAGTCTGGCATCTTAGGGTTTGGTTTGTGTATATTAGTACTTTTAGGGGTCCTTTTATCAAGCCACGCTAGCGGGGTTAGCGCATCAGACATTTCATCACGGCCAGCTAAAAAACTAACGCCTGCTCAATGCAAGCGCTAATGGCTAGCACGGCAAGTGGTTTAACGCGCGGTATTATGCGCGTTAAACCCCTACCCAACTCTTCTCCTTCACGATAGCTCCTATCTCCCCCTGCTTCTCCTACCCACTTCCTTCCTCATCCACCAAGTCTGACCAAATCCGTTGTAAATCCGATAAATTTGTTGTAATTAATTCTGCCCTCATCTACGAAGTTGGCTAACTTGTTGTAAATTTCCCTTTTCATCTGCCAATTTTTGGCTACAGTTGTTGTTAATCCGATAAATTTGTTGTAAATCTACAAGTCCATGTGGATCCTAATCTAATTTAATGTAAACCGCCTAGAACTCGCTGGGTATGGCGGTATATAAGAATAAAATTATTATTATTATTATTATTACCACAGCTTGATAAAAGGACCCCCTTAGTTTGTGGTCCTGTATTTGCAGAGGTTATCTGTGTTCTGCATGTGTGACCAAGGCCAGGTGTTCTGGTAGGAATGAACATTGAGAAGCATACAGTGTAGTTTCATTTTGTGTTGTTAATAAGATTATATTCTGTGTGTATATATATGAAAAATGAATGGAAGAATGGTATTACGATTAGTAGTATTATTATTGAGGGGGCGGAGTCAGAGGCGGAACTTGGGCAGAGCCTGGGGCAGAGCTTTTGGGTCCTCCTAACAAAAAAGTGTTCTGCTGCCTAAGTATTCGGCATATAATTCCAGCATTGCATTTGTCACTCTAAATTTGTAGGTGTATAAGGCTCCAAACGATGCCACTGCATCAACACCGCATCTGAGTCAGTCGGTAATACCCTTGCTTACTGCTTAACTTATTCAATCATAAAATGAATCAGAAATGGTCTGACCATGGGACTGTGCTTCCATCAGTGGCAAATCCAGGTCAAAAGTACTTGGCAGAAACCCAAATAGTAGCAACATTTCAGAGCTGAGATTGTGATGTCATAATGCCTCATTCTAGCAATGCCTATGAGCCAACCTGATCAGTGATGTCACAATGGCTTGACTGTCCTATAATTGGCTCACATAAGAGCATAAGAATAGCCAGTTTCCACAGTGGCCAATCCAGGTCACATGTACTTGGCAGAAACCCAAATAGTTGCAACATTCAGTACTACCGATCCCAGGGCAAGCAGTGGCTTCCCCCATCTCTGTCTTAATAGCAGACTATGGATAGTTCCTCCAGGAACTTGTCCATACTTTTTAAAAACCCAGATATACTAAGGACCTGTTTCACAAAGCCACGCTAGCGGCTGCAGCGCAGTAACGGCCCCGAAGCCCATAGAGATTTAAAGGGGCTATTGACGTGCAGCTTTGTAAAACGCACTAACTGTTGTTACCACATTCTCCAGGAACAAGTTCCAGCATTTAACTATTTGTTGAATGCAAAAATATCTCCTATTTGTCCCCAAGTCTTATGTTTACCTGTTCTACACCACTCAGGATTTTTTAACTTGAAAAATAAAGCTAAAGTTTTGAAGTTTGATTAATTTTGGCTACGTTTTTATTAACATTTTAATAGCTTCATTTTACATAATAAATACCAAAACAAAAAGCTTTACATGTTCAATGAATAAATAGATAGACATATCCAAGCATTAAAGGCTGCAAAAGAAATACAATTAGAATCAAAACAATTTGCTTAATACAACAAAATGTTATCTGCTAAGATACAGTGGCAATGAAGATGAAAGTAACAAAATTGAAATGATATTTTAGGATTTAAACTTAAGATAGATTTGCTTTTGTTTAAACTATTAGCTTAGCCCAGGGGTAGGCAATTCCGGTCCTCGAGAGCCGGAGCCAGGTCAGGTTTTCAGGATATCCACAATAAATATGCATGAGATAGCTTTGCTTCTCAAGGAGGCAGGGCATGCAAATCCATCTCATACATATTCATGGTGGATATCCTGAAAACCTGACCTGCCTCCGGCTCTCGAGGACAGGAATTGCCTACCCCTGGTCTAGGTCAGGGGTAGGCAATTCCGGTCCTCGAGAGCCGGAGCCAGGTCAGGTTTTCAGGATATCCACAATAAATATGCATGAGATAGTTTTGCTTCTCAAGGAGGCAGGGCATGCAAATCCATCTCATACATATTCATGGTGGATATCCTGAAAACCTGACCTGGCTCCAGCTCTCGAGGACAGGAATTGCCTACCCCTGGCTTAGCCTAATGTTTGCATTTTGATAGAAACATTTGCCTTCCAGGGCCCCATTCACTTACAGTTGCTGATACATTCTGCCTAGACGGAAGCTTTTAATACCTCATTAAAGCTTAATTTGATGTTTATCCTAATTTGGAAATCTTCTGGACTTTTAACATTCCACAGACATGTACTTAGATAAAAATGTTTTTCGTTCTACTGTAAATCTTAGTCATAGCTTGCATAAGGCTTGGTTCATGAACAAAACTAACTTGTATCTAAGCATTGCCATACTGGGACAGACCAAAGAATCATTAAACTCAGTATCCTGCGTATCACAGGAATAAGTAGTGGATTTTCCAATGGTTTATGGCTTTTCTTTTAGGAAATTGTCCAGCCATTTTTTTTAAAACCCTACTAAGCTCCCTTATACCCCAGTGGATGTGGTAAGAGATAGCGTAGCTGGTTTTAAGAAAGGTTTGGACAAGTTCCTGGAGGAAAAGTCCATAGTCTGTTATTGAGAAAGACATGGGGGAAGCCACGGCTTGCCCTGGATTGGTAGCATGGAATGTTGCTACTCTTTGGGGTTCCGGAATCTTTTGTTACTCTGGGATTCCAGAATAGAGAGTTGTATGGGGAAAGAAATACCACCCATCCCCGCCAGGATCCTCTCCATCCCCATCCGTCCCCACCAGGATCCTCTCCGTCCCCACCCATCCCCGCAAGGAATTACCTCCATCCCCGCCCATCCCCATAAAAAGCAGCAATTACTTCTGACAGGATCATCAATTCCACAGTTTCTTTTGTGTTTGCGCTGTTGTTTTCCTTGTGGAATCTCTTTGGTGGAATCCTTTTTTGTTTTCTGTTCAGGTAATTAACTTATAAACCCCCTCTTTTACTAAGGCTGACGTGTCCATTATATTATATGGATGAACCCTGCTTCCAAAGCCTTCCAAACCCCGTGGGAGTCCCGTGGGCCAGAGGAGGGTTCCCGTGGGAGTCCTGTGGGTTAGGGGGGATTCCCGTGGGACCTGCGGGATTCCCGCGATCCCCATTCCCATGCAGACCTCTATTCCAGAATGTTGCTGTTCTTTAGGATTTTGAATGGAATGTTGCTACTCTTTGGGGTTCTGGAATGTTGCTTTTCTTTAGGATTCTGAATGGAATGTTGCTATTCCTTGGCTTTTGGCCAGGTACTAGGGACCTGGATTGGCCACCGTGAGGATGAGCTCCTGGGCTAGACGGACTATTGGTCTGACCCAATAAGGCCATTCTTATGTTCTTATCAAGAACTTTAAGATCAAACTCTCAAAATCTTCTAGCTATCCCTCCCCTTCATCATCTTTTCTATGACACTACAAGTAAAACAATCTTTTCAGTTACGGCGCCTACCCTCTGGAATTCGTTACCTGCCCCTCTCCGTGAGGAGCCCCCTTTAGATAAATTTAAATCCAGTCTAAAAAGTTTTCTATTCAGAGATGCCTTCAATCTATAAACTCTTTCCTCTCCTTCCAAGCAGAAAGAAGATTATCTAATATAATAAAATGCTAGGCAGCACATGTGCACTCAAAAGTCATGTTCCCTGATCCGTCGTGGACATGAGAGTGCGCATGCGCGGCCCCGGCTGCGGTGGCGGCTTTCAAATAAAAAAAAAAAGTTACACAGCTGCGGCGACCTTCCTCACCCCCGGCTCTCACTGTGCTTGGTACCGGCTCCTCTCTCGAACTGCACCAGGATCGAGAGAGGAGCTGCGGCGGCGGCTTTCAAATAAAAAAAAATAATAATACACAACTGGAGGTCGCCGCTCTCACCCGGCTCTCACGGTGCGGCTAAGCGCTGGCAGCCGGCGAACCCTAATTGCGGCGGCAGCTTTCAAATACAAAAACAAACAAAAAAATAAAACAGCTGAGGGTAGCAGCTCTCACCCGGCTCTCACGGTGTGGCGCCCGGCGAACCCTAATGAACATTGAATCAAAGGAAATGCTGCTGCAGTTGCTGTACAGGGAAGTGGGGAGGGAGGAAAATGCTGCACAGGGAAGTAGGGAGGGGGGAAATGCTGATGCACAAGGAAATGGAGGGGGAGGGAATGCTGATATGGCTACTGTACAGGAAAGTGGACAAGGGGAGATAAATGCTGCATAGGGGGCAGGAAGAGAGACAAATAGAAAGAAAGACAAATAATAGGAGGGAGGGAGACAGAAAGAAAAGAAGAAAGACACAAGGGCAGGGAGTGAGACAGAAAGAAAGAAAGACAGACATACATATATTCTAGCACCTGTTAATGTAACGGGCTTAAAGACTAGTATTTCAAATAAGAGTACATGAAAAACTTATTGGTTTATGTTTCTATCAGTAAAAGCATGTCACAGCAAAAGATTCTTAGGAAAAACTTTTGCATTCCAGGCTAGTGCAATGAATTCATGTTGGAATGCTCTTATTCCCCAAGCTCAGGCTTACTATTCAGAAAAATTCTTAAAACTTACCTGTTTGATAAATATGTGACTTAATTGCCATTTGTATTCTCTGAGAAATATTTGATATACTCATGTATGTAATTTACTGTTTGTACAGCGTCTACTTGTTGTGAACCGCCTTGAACTGATGGTTTGGCGGTATATAAGAATAAACTATTATTATTATTACTCCCCTTCCCCATTCTTCTTTTTTCTCTTTGTTCATCTTTCCTATCAAAAATTCTATTTCTTCCCCAGACACCTCTTGTTTAAACTTGTTCCATCTTGTCATTCAGTCTGTGATTTCCCCTACAAATCTTGGATTTTATATATTTTTTTTAAGTAAGTCGCTTTGATATCGATAAAGCGGGATCTCAAATTTTTAATAAACTTGAAACTTTTGCCACATTCTCTGGCAATGAAGCCCAGGGTCGAATTGCACGTTGAGCGCAGAAATATGTTCTCCAAATTTGTTTTAAATCCACCATTGCTTAGGTTTTTACAAGGGACCACTGAAAATTTCTGTCTCCATCTAGGGTTATATGCTTAGTCCAGCGATTTTGCACTTTTTTTCACCCCGTATTTTTCCGACAGAATGAAAAAAGTGGAAAATCGCTGGACTAAGGGCTCCGTTTACAAAGGCGCGCTAGCATTTTTAGCACTCACACCAGATTAGCGCACGCTATAGCGTGCGCTACCTGAAAAACTACCGCCTGCTCAAGAGGAGGCGGATGCGGCTAGCATGCGGGGCATTTTAGCGTGCGCTATTCCGTGTATTAAGGCCCTAACACACTTTTGTAAAAGGAGCCCTAAGGCCCTGATTCTGTATAGGACGCCCGGGAGAGGTGTCCTATTCAGAATCGGACCTACACTAAACCCCGATTCTGTAACCGGCGTCCATGTTACAGACGCTGGTTAGAGAATCGGGTTAGATTAGACACGGCCCGCTACACTTATCGCGGCAAGGGATCTCTCTGCCGCTATAAGTATAGCGAGCCGCGGCCCCCTGTCCGATTGCAGGCAGGAGGGTGCCCAAAACCTCATGCCGAAAGATGCTCCCCCCCAACACTACCGACCGCCCTCCCAACACTACTGACCGCCCTCCCCCCCCCCGACATTACCGATCTCCCCCCCCGACACTACCGATCGCTGGCAGGAGGGTGCCCAAACCCTCCTGCCAGAAGATGCCCCCCCCCCGACAATATCGATCACTGGCAGGAGGGTGCCAAATCCCTCCTGCCCGAAGACGCACCCTCCCCCCCGCGCTAACAGCCCCCAAACCTCCCCCCCCCCACCAAACTAACCTTTTCTTTTGGCCAGAGGGGTCTTGCCCGTCCAGCCGGCAAGCCCGCCTGGTCGAAATGAGGCGGGCCCGCCCCTTCCCGGCCCATCCCGCCGAAGCCTAAGGCATAGCGGGTCCGCCCATCCCCACTTAATCTAAGGCCTGATTGGCCCAGGCTCTAGGCCTAACCTGGTGACAGCGATAGGCACATGCGCAGAATAAACGCAACCCCCCCCCCCAAAAAAAAATTAAACAACAAATCAAGCTGCTGAAGTCATACAACCCTCCAACCGAAAGCGTGAGAGATGCCCACACTTTCCTACCGCTATGCAATACCCCCTTGGCACCAGGAGAGATGCCCACTGTCTCCCGCCATCTAACAACACATACCCTGAAACCCCCGACCCCTGGCACTGGGAGAGATGCCCACTCCCTCTCACCAAGCAACGCACCCCTCCGGCAGTGGGAGAGATGCCCACTCTCACCCGCCACCACGCAACTAACCCCCATGCCTATATTGACTCCTGTTCTCTCCCCCCTGTTACCTTACCTAGATGGATGGTTGGAGGGATGCCTACTCTCTCCAGCCAACAGGCCCGCCTCTTCAAAATGGCAGGCCTTCCCCTCCCCGGTGCATCCTGGGATGCACCGGGGAGGGGCCTGAGGCACTGATTGGCCCAGGTTGTTTAAGGCCCCTCCGATCTGAGGAGCCTTAGGCATCTGGGCTAATAAGAGTCTTAGGCTCCTCTCTGGTGCATCCAGGAAGGGGCCTAAGGCTCTGGCCCAGACGCTTAAGGCCCTTCACCAGGAGAGGAGAAGGCCTACCATTTTGAAGAGGTGGGCCTGCTGGCCGGAGAGTATAGGTATCCCTCCAGTCAGCCATCTAAGTAAGGTAAAGGGGGAGAGGGCGGGGGTCGTCGGAGGCACGGGGGTTGCGTGGTGGCAGGAGAGTGTGCATCTTTCCCGCTGCTAGGGGAGTGTGTGGCTTGGCAGTGGGAGGTAGTGGGCATCTCTCTCGCTAATGACCTCATTGCACTACATTTGGATGGCAGAATCGGAGACTGCTAGAAAACTTGGAACATACCTCGCTGAGCCATTTTGGATAATCCGCCGCTGCAATGCATACTGAAACTGGTTAAAGAGCACATTAAAGGCAGATTTTAGTTTTGAGAATCTGCCGCTTAGCCATGGGCAGAGATGGAAGAACCCTGGGCTATAACTGGGTAACTTCAGCAAAACAAAAGTAAAGCACGATCAGCCCAGAGACGGCATCTTCTCTCTTTTCACAGAATTATTACTTATTCCGATGCCCCAGGTTCACAGAGTCGTCTTCATTTTGCAGATGTGAATGTTCCCGTACGCTGGCAAAAGCAACGCATGTACAACAGAGGACACAATCTTTCCAGATTAGTCACAGTACACACAACTACAATAGGAATCGGTTCATAGACCACGGCGCGAAAGACAAAGGCACGCGCCGACAACTGAGCGCAAGACGGAGGCGCGCGCCGAAGAAAATTACAGTTTTTAGGGGCTCCGACAGGGGGTTTTGTTGGGGAACCCCCCCCCCCACTTTACTTAATAGACATCGTGCCGCGTTGTGGGGGCGTTGTGGGGTTGTAACCCTCCACATTTTACTGTAAACTTAACTTTTTCCCTAAAAACAGGGAAAAAGTTAAGTTTTCAGTAAAATGTGGGGGTTACAACCCCCCACACCCCCCACAACGCCCCCACAACGCGGCACGATGTCTATTAAGTAAAGTGGGGGGGGTTCCCCCCCACACCCCTCCGTCGGAGCCCTAAAAACAGTAATTTTGAGCGGCACGCACCTCTGCGCTGCGCTCAATTGTCTGGGCGCGCCTTTGTCCCGGCGCGCTTTTGACCTGACACCATAGGAATCAGTGGAAGGCAAAACAAATTGCAAATGGGATTTCTGTTTTGTTCAAGTTTCCATCCCTTTTCCATCCCCCCTCCCAGCCCCTCTTCCCTACAAGCCAATCTAGGCCTGATTTCTACCCATTGCATGTACAGAGATGTAGTCTTCATTTGTTTAAGGTAGTGTATCGCAAACTGTGTGCCGCGGTGAGATCTGGGTGTGCCGCGAGATGCTGGCATGGAGGAGAGGCCCTGGCGCTGGCTGACTGCTTAGCAGGGGTGTCAAAGTCCCTCCTCGAGGGCCGCGATCCAGTCGGGTTTTCAGGATTTCCCCAATGAATATGCATGAGATCTATTTGCATGCATTGGGGGAAATCCTGAAAACCCGACTGGATTGCGGCCCTCGAGGAGGGACTTTGACATCCGATGCGCCTCTTGCGGTGAGAGGCACGTCCTGTAGGCAGTCAGATGGCGCTGGGGCATAGAAACATCAGGTTCTGCACCTGCGCAGATGTTGGCGTGATGATGTCACACGTGTGGGTGATGTCATCGCTTTGACGCCCGCACGTTTCCAGATGCCCTCCAGCCGCGGCACTGAGTTTAGTGTGCCGCGGTTTCAAAAAGTTCGCGGGACACTGGTTTAGGGAAATCACGACAAGAAATCCGTGGATACAAAATGGAGGTGCCTGCAGCTGTTTCAGAAATGTTGCTGGTGACTTGACCCTTTTTGTCAGCTTTGCAGGCTGTGTGCAATTACTATACCTGAGATTAATTTGCATACTCTGAAGACACAGCACCTGCAAATTTATCTCATGCATGGCTGGTGAGGAAGTCCTGAAAACTTGACATAGGCGTGGGATCGCCAGGACAGGTTTGGAAAGCAGCAGCCTAGGTGGCAATTATGAGAATCTCAATCCACTGATCGCAAATTTCAAATCACATTTCCTGAGTGGACAGGCTAGCACGCAAACAGTTTAAAATAAGTTTCTAGGGTCCTCTACTTCTTGAATGAATCACATGAACCCCCCAAAAGATTCTTAAATGGCTAATTTATTCAGAAGTATAAACCAATGTGACCACATTTTGCTCTCAGGCTGTGTCAGGGGTATTACATCACCTATTTAAACATATGCCAAATAAAAATAAGTTATAACATTAAAAATATTTGCTTTTTCTATGCACAGATCAATAAAACAAATGAATAAATATCATCCCAAAAGTGGTATAAGTATAAACGGAAAAAATAAATAAAAAATAACCATATGTACAATTTTGTTTTTAATGTATATCTGAAATAAAAGTCCGATAGCTAAACCTGTGGTTTTTATTTTTAAAAGATGAATTTCTTAATGTATCACTTATATATGAAATGAATATCTAATATGTATGTACAAATTTGCTTTTAATGTATATGCTTTGCATTATGAGTTTATATTTATGAATTTTTTTGGATGGATATTTATTCATTTCTTCCCCCCCCCCTTTTTACTAAGGAATTATTTTACAAAGGCGCGCTAAGTGTTTTAGCGTGGATTTAGCGCATGCTGAATCAACGCATGCACTAACCGCTAACTCGTCCATAGGATAACATGCACGTGTTAGCGCTTAGCGCGTGATAATATTTAGCGTGCGTTTAAAAAGCACAGCGCACCTTTGTAAAAGAGGGGGGTAAGTCACAGCAGAGGTTTCTACCGCGGCCTGAAGCGCTAAATGTTCCGACACTGCTCCGAAGCTCATAGAATTCCTACGAGAATCGTAGCATTTAGCGTCCCGGGCCACGGTAGAAACCTCGACCGCAGTTTAGTGAATGAGGGCCTTGATTATTTATGCAAGTACTTAGATATTTTGTGTATTAAGCATGCTTTAGTATGTGACGTGTTACCCCCTCACTCAACCTGAGGGCAAAATATGGCCACATAAATTGATTTTTTTTTTTTTTTAACTCTTTTGAGGTATGGTAAACTGTGTCATCGGCCCTTGGACTTTCTGCATTGGCCAGCTTCTGTGCAATTCCTGCTTTACATAAACCTCTTTCAAATCATTTACAAATTGTCAGCAATGATCTGCAAATCACTATATCAAACTTTGTGACCCTAAATTTTGGATTCGTCCATATGAATTGGATAGTCTCGTCTGCTGCTTGTGCTCCCCAGAATCAAAAAAAAAAAAAAAAAAATCAAAGCAGAGAAGTTAAGATTTTGTGCCGGTCTCTGCAAATCGATGAATCTGGAGATGGATGAGACGCTTGCAGGCATAGACACCGCCATTTCAAAACGATTGGCCATGCCAAACACAACATAAATGACCCCTTACTGGACACAAAGAAGGAGTTTACTCAACATCGGTGGGTGCTCTGCACCCACAGAGCTAACTCCTGTGGCTCCAGATCCAAGTCAAGCCAGGTATCAGAACTGAATTTAGTGGAGCTCTGACACAAACTTCTCTAAATTCGCTGGGGCTCACTAGCAAGCAGTTCCAAAAAGTTCCAAAGAGGAGGATGTTATTTTTAGAAATCTTCAGGCTTTCTATTGCACTACAGGCAGTCCCCGGGTTAAGAACGAGTTATGTTTTTAAAACTGTTAAGTCGGATTTGTATGTAACTCAGAACTTGTAGATTTTAAGGTTCTTGCTGTTTACCTCTGCTCCCAGCTGACAAAAGGGCCAACTGTCCCTACCCGTGTTCCCTCTAAGGTACAACATGCACAACCACACACTGTTCTTAATGTGGCCAGGCATCGTTCCTGAATCTGCTGCCGGGGAAGTGTAGGAGTCTATGCCACTGGAAATGCTGCTCGGTGAAATCAAATGAAGCCGCAACCGCTTTCTTAAGTGCGAGTCGTACATAAGTCAGGCATCTAAAACTTGGGGACGGCCTGCACTTGACTCACATAAGAACATAAGCGTTGTCAAAGGCCCCCTCAAGCCCAGTATCCTGTTTCCATCAGGGGCCAACCCAGGTCACAAGTGCCTGGCAAGATCCCAAGGAGTAGCAACATTCTAGAGCTGATATTGTGATGTCATAAAGCCTCATTCCATCAACGCCTAAGAGCCACTCCATCAGTGATGTCACAATAGCTTGGTTATTTCTATACAGGCAATACCCAGGTTAAGAACGAGTTAGGACTTTAAAGCTGTTCTTAAGTCGGATTTGTATGTAACTCAGAGCTTGTAGATTTTAAGATTCTTGCTGCTTACCTCTACTCCCAGCTGATAAAAGGGCCAACTATCCCTACCAGTGTTCCCAGTGCACAATCACACACTGTTCTTAATGTGGCCAGGCATCATTCCTGAACCTGCTGCAGGAGAAGTGTAGGAGTCCATGCCATTGGAAATACTGCTCGGTGAAATCAAATGAAGCTGCCACCGCATTCTTAAGTCCAAGTGGTACTTAAGTCAGGTGTCTGTAATTCGGGGACTGCCTGTATTTTGAAAGTGCCAGACATCTCTAACTGAAACTGACAAAAATAAAAATAATTAGATCTGTAGGTAGTGCAATAGGGCCATGGCAACAACCACGAGTTTATCTAGCATGACATTGGCAATAAGCCGGCTTTAAGGTGGAGCTGGAGAATAGTTTGTTTGATTCTTCCAACCCAAAAGATGCTAGTTTAACAATCAAGCCTGAGACTCTTGTACTCTTAACATTTTAGCCCTCTTTTACAAAGCCGCTTGGCAAATGCTTCGACATCCATTCAATTGCTATGGGCATCGGAGCATATACCTTGCTGGCCCATGCTGCTGCTTTTTATAAAGATGGGTTTGTGATGGTTGACCACCCCCTTCCATCCGTGGGGGTGGGGGGGGGGGAGGATCACGACAAGCCTTGGTCTAGGTTTTCTCTTTTGGGGTGTCAAAATAGGGCAACATATAGGAAAAGGGGGCAGGTCCAAGCTAACAAATGCAGAGAAAGAGGATGCTAACCCTTCCTATGAATCACATTAAGCACTTATAAAGAGGATCTTCTTCCTCTATAAAACCACCAGGAATAGGGACAGTGCAAGTGTCCCCTGCCCTATCAAGTAAACAGCATGCATAATGGCACAGACAGTGAAACAAAAAGCCCCACACTTCCTGCCCCCCCCACCAAGATAACCTTTGGAGCTTGAATCAAACCTTTACTCGCTTTCTAGCACAATGCATTGGGTTAACCATACGTTAGTGGCATTCATGAAACATAAAACGAATTAAAGCGTACCTCACTAAAAGCCACCTACTTTCTCCCAAAATATTTGGCAAGCGGCGTGCAAACAAAGGCTCTATGGGGAGCTAAGATAATGAGATCCATAAACATGCTTACAGATGGCATTTAATAAAATATATGGTTGCCCGAAGATAACTTAATTGAAAAATATGCATACAACCCTGCTGGTTAAATTTATAGTGTAGTGTTCAATAGGAAAACTGTGAGTTAGCGTTTGGCTTCTCATGGACGTGGTCTACACCAGATGTTAACCTGGTGTATTTTGCTGGCCTTGAATGTTATCGCTCTCTGCTCATGAGCACCCATAACTTTGTCCCACAGTGGCCTTCACTTGTATCTAGTACATGGAGCCAGGCTTGCTCGTCATTCTGTCGCGAATTGTTCCAATTTCTCCTCAAACCTAAAAGCCTTCGCCAAAATCTTTGATCGTCACCTCCCATTGGTTATTATTACAGATGTTCCAATATAGTGAGGCATTACAGCCTCTCGATGGGTCTCCGGTGAAGAGGCGGAGGACGGGCTGTGGTCTTTGTAGAGAAATGAAGTTGTCTCTTCAGGGCTATAGCCATAGTTTTCTGCTCCGGGTCCTGCGGCAGAACAGGAGGAGGTCTGAAAAGTGCTGTGCTTGGCCAGAACATGGTGATAATTTAGTGGCACAAATGGGACTTGCCCACTTAGCCTGGTGTCCACCAGAAGCTCGTTTTCAGATCTGTGGTGAACGTGCTTTGGGCTCATTCCGTCGGGGCTGCTCAGTTCACTCAAATGGGTGCCATAATGGCTAATATGCCCGTACTTAGGTTCTTTCATACAAACTCTTCTTCTTGGTTCGTAGACCACTGGCAGCGACAGAAAATGGTTCAGCTGTCCAGTAGCCTTTGATTGGAAACATTCAGATTTTGGCTGCAAAGCACCAGTTAAGGATCCCGGCGAAGGTTTGTCATTTGTGTTCATTTTGTCCTGCACAACTCTGTTGAAAAGCAGTTTGTTTTCTTCCTTGATGGCATGATGGAATTCTGGGCCGTTTTCTATCTTATTGAGCTTCATAACGCTGCAGGCATAGATCTCGTCCTTGTATCTGCTGTTTGGCCTTGACGACGCGCAGCTTGAAAAGCTCTCGGGGGTGCTGTCCTCGCCATATCTTCTGTTTGCCCCGGACGCTTTGTACATGGAAAAGCAGAAAACGTTAATCACTATAGGTCTGGAATCTAATCTAGCATTTCTTAGCCGCGCTATGTTCAAAGCGACTTACAATGGGAGGAATTGCAGAATGTACATAGCAATTTGAGGAGGGCCGAGTTATGAATAGGGTGATGGGGGGGAGGGGACTGAATTAGATAATGCTGTAAGTCACTGCACTTACCCTCTGCTCTTAAGCCACACAGAAAATGGGCATGATGGTCTCACAATAGTTCTAAGCTAGCATTTGAATCAGAACCTGGTGCCATATCCACCTAAGCGTACTTATATACTTAGGGTTACCAGACGTCTGGATTTTTCCAGTCCGGATTCCCCCAGTCCAGATTCCCCCAGTCCGGATTTCCCCAGTTCGGATTCCCCCAGTCTGGGGGGTACGGATGACTTTTCAAAACCCAGCACTCTGTCTGGGTTTTGAAAAGAAATCGCGTCGGGAGGGGCATCCGTGCATGGGCGGATGCAATGTGGTGACGTCACGCACATGGGCACATGAGGTGATGTCACGCATACGTGCGCATGCATGTGACATCATCATGCTGCGCAGATGCCTTCCTGCCTGACGAACAGGCGGTGTGTGCGGAGCTGGGGTGTAACGTGGCAGGGATGGGTGGAGATGGGGGAGCCTGGGGGGGGGGGCGGATCTAGGGTCCGGGTTTTACTGATGTAAAATCTGGTAACCCTACATATACTAGAATAAAGAGGGAGTGCAGGAAGGGGTGTAGCCAGAACTCAGTTTTTGAGGGGGCCCAGGGGTAGGCTGGGGGAGCCAAGTAGTTCTTCAAAGTTCTCTCCCCCCTTCAGATGAATCAAACTTTGGCTGGCAGAGAATTTAGAGAATGACACGGTGACAAAATTCATCACCGTCCCCGTCCCCGCGGATAACCGCGGGAAATAATCCCATGTCATTTTTTAGTGTCTATTTCAGCCTCAGTCCTTGTACACCAGCATTCTTCAAAGCAAAGCTTGAGGGTCAGTGGTTGTGGCCATTCATACTCTGATTCTTCCCTCTCTCCTTAAAGAATGACATGACGGGAACGGTGATGAATTTTGTCACCGTGTCATTCTCTCACAGAGATGCCCAAGCCCTGGCAGTCAAAGAGATTTGCTGCCCAAGCCCCCTTCTGTGCTGCCTGAGCAGTAAGAAAGTTGGCAAGGTGCTCCAGCCTTCTTTGCCAGCATTTCTGCATATGCTCAGACATGACCCCCAACTCGGGTAAATCCAGACATGTGGCAACTCTACTCGGGGTGGTTGTTGTAATGTCCTTACTAGGTGCAATCAGAGTTGGGGGAAATGTCTGTTACAATGAAGGAAAAAAAAGCCCCAGGCAGTTGTAAAATACATATGACTAAAAAGACTTTATAGTGTTTAAATTCCGGTGACAGGTCGAAAGCGCGCGCCGAGACAACTGAGCGCAAGGCGGAAGCCCGCACCGAAGAAAAACAGTGTTTTAAGGGGCTCCGACGGGGGGTGAGGGGGGGAACCCCCGCACTTTACTGAATACAGATCGCATCGGCGTTGTGGGGGGTTTGGGGGGTTGTAACCCCCCACATTATACTGAAAACTTCACTTTTTCCCTATAAAACAGGGAAAAAGTTAAGTTTCCAGTATAATGAGGGGGGTTACAACCCCCCACAACGCTACACAATGCCGGCGCAATCTGTATTCAGTAAAGTGGGGGGGGGGTTCCCCACCAACACCCCCTGTCGGAGCCCCTTAAAACACTGTTTTTCTTCGGCAAGGGCTTCCACCTTGCGCTCAGTTGTCTCGGCGCACCTTTGTCGATGCGCGCTTTTGACTATGAACCTAAATTCCACTACAGTGGGGAGGGAGGGGTAGGCCCTGCCTAGGGTTACCAGACGTCTGGATTTCCCCGGATATGCCCTCCTTTTGAGGACATGGTCCAGGGGTCCGGACAGCTTTTCAAAACCCAGCACTTTGTCTGGGTTTTGAAAAGTTGTGTCGGGCAGCGAGGAAGTCCGCGCATGTGTGGCCGTCATGCAATGATGTCACACAGTGTCCGCGCATATGCGGACTTCCTCCCTGCACAAGAGCGGACAGCGCGGGCGGGGCGAGGGCGGGCTTGGGGGTGGGATTAGGGCAGAATGGGCGTAACTAGGCGTGCCTGGGGTGATGGGGCTAGGGGATCCGGATTTTCCGAAAGGAAAATCTGGCAACCCTGGCCCAGTAACCCTACAGTAGGGGGACAAAGACAAACTGTGACAAACAGCTATTTTTCAGAAAGTTGCTGCAAGGCCTGTTTCCAGCCTGTTAAAATTAAATTACTTGAAGCCCTGGCATCCAGCAGCTGAAGAAACTGCTAGGCCCAGTCCTGAGTTTACCTCATTGCATGCAGGGAATTGTAATTCTTACCTACTGCATTCCCCGAGAAACAGCAAGACTACATGCAATGGGGTAAACCCAGAACTGGATCCAGTTGGTGATCTTGGCTCTCATTTGAACACTGAGAACTTGGAATAGGACTGAAAAGATAAACATTCAAATAAATCAGACACCCTCCCCTCACTCAGGCAATCTAAGAATCATTTTTTTTTTTTTCCAGTTCGAACATTTTATTGAATTTTTTTTTTATAACAAAAACACAACTGAGGAGAACTATATAAAACAAAAGGTAGAAAGAAAACATAGTTATAGCATTGCCACTGTCAGAAGAGAAGAAACGCTACTGTTATAACAGTGGTCTCAAACTCGCGGCCTGGGGGCCACATGCAGCCTGCCAGATACTATTTTGAGGCCCTTGGTATGTTTATCATAATCATAAAAGTAAAATAAAATAATTTCTTGATCATACGTCTCTTTAGCTATAAATTACAATATTATTATTAAGACTTAGCCAAAAGGAAAGATTTATAAACTATAAAGAATTTTACCTCATGCAAAAATGTCATTTCTTTAATAAGACATTAACTATTTTTTCTGAGGCTCTCCAAGTACCAACAAATCCAAAATGTGGCCCTGCAAAGGGTTGGAGTTTGAGACCACTGGTTTATAATGACTCCACTTTAAAGTGCTTCTGCAGAGCTGCCAAGTTACCCAGTTCCAGGAGGGAAATTCTAGGTCAGTCCTGGATTTCTGACCATCCCAATTAGATGTGGTTTGGAACCTGCAATGCTCCTTCTAAGTGGGTAGAATCAGTAGCATAGTAAGGGTGGACAGTCCACCCCAAGTGCCATCTTGGTAGGGGTGTGGCACCTCTCCGCCCCCTGTTCCTTCCCCGCCCTCCCACTGCCGCGCGTTTTCGCCGCTTCCCTTCCCCCATATTTCTGTAAAGATCATGGCGTGAGCAGCAACCCCCAACCTGCTGTCGCACCTGGGTCGGCTCTTCTTCTGACATCACTTCCTGGCCCTGCACCTAGGAAGTGATGTCAGAGGGAGAGCACACGCAGGTGAGACAGCAGGTTGGGAGTTGCTGCTCGCACCACAAACGTTACAGGGGTACAGGAGAAGGGAAGCGGCGTGTGTGTGCACAGCAGTGGGGGGGGGGGGCATGGAAGGAGTGTGTAGGAGTGGTGGGACGGAGAAGAGAGGGGGTGGGGAGGTACTGCTCTCACCCTTGCTATGCAACATCATTGCTCTGGGATATAAATTCAAATCCAGGACTAGTCAAAAATTCTCGTTCCTGTCATATAGTCCACCTTTGATGTATCCTTCCAGTGTCTTAAAATAATTTTGAAGGCCAAATCGATCAAAATTCTTAATAATATTGAATAGTTATCATATATTTGCTGCTGCAGCCCAAAATTAGAGCCATTGAAATCTTATAGTTATGCGCCTGTTAAACCATGAGGTTGATAGTATTAATGATTAATTGTTAATTGTTATTCATATTGTTTTGTTCTGTTTTTCTTCCTTACTTTTATATGACTTATGTTATTTTACATATGTGTATTTTACATAAGTGTATGATTACTTTAAACGCAGCTCCGCGTAGAGAAAAGCGTAAAGAAGGTACTTACCTTCATAAGCGTGCGCTGGGTTGTGTTGTGCTGCTCCTAGGCTTTGCTCAGGAGGATTACCAGCTGGCGACTGGCTGCGAGGGGCTAGGGAGCTGGCGTAATGCCAAGGGCACTCTCCACTCGTCTGCAGGGTGCTCAGGAAGAAGCGGGCCACTTCGCAAGGCGCGCCTTGAGACTGGCCCAGTCTGGTGGGCAGTGCCGGTTTCCTGCTGCCGAGCACGTGATGCGAATCCACGGAAAAGTGTCCATAGTGGTAAGGGAAAGGGAAACTGTAGGAAGAAGCATATAGGCGCTCGCTGCCCTCCGAATGGCAGCTTTGTTCTTGGTCACTGGGAGCGTTCGCTGGCTGGCTCTCTCTCCAGTTCCCCATCTGGCTACATTCAAGTTTGTCTGCATGGAATGAGCTGTGTTGCTGAAAAAAAGGGGGGGAAGTAGAATATTTAATAGCACGTAACAAAAATATATACTACTCTCCATTAAAAACACTGAAATCTCCCTATTGACAGGCTTGTATCGCCCTGAAGAAGCGGTCTGAGTACCGTGAAACGTTGGCTTGGAACACAGGGATTTTGATCTTTAAAAGTACAACAGAAATGGGGGGTTTCAGAGTAGGTTGCTGAGAACATACAGTAAAACCTTGGGTTGCAAGTAACTTGGTTTGCAAGTGTTTTGCAAGACAAGCAAAACATTTGATTAAATTTTAACTTGATATACAAGCAAAGTCTTGCAATACAAGTACATACAGTATACACACATCACAACTGAGCCAATGGTTCTTATTTCTCTGACGCTGCAAGAGTGTAGTGACTGTTCTAAACGAGCGAGGTCTTGCAATACAAGTACTTACAGTATACACACATCACAACATCAGAACTGAGCCGATGGTTCTTCTCTCTTTGACGCTGCAAAAGTGTAGTGATTATTCTAAACGAGCGAGGTCTTGCAATATGAGTACATACAATATACACGCGTCACATCATCACAACTGAGCCGATGGTTCTTCTCTCTCTGACGCTGCGGGAGTGTAGTGACTGTTCTAAATGAGCGAGGTCTTGCAATACAAGTGCGTATAGTATTTTGTATTAAAGTTTCTGGGTTGTGGAACGAATCGTCTGAGTTTCCATTAATTCCTAAGGGGAAATTCGCTTTGATATATGATTACAAGCATGCTTCTGGAACAAATTATGCTTGCAAACCAAGGTTTAACTGTATTTTTCTGTATATCTGAGTATGTTCTAAACAGCTAAGCGCTTGTCTCCCTGATGAAAGTTTGGGAGTTTTTTTTTATTCTTTTTTTTTTTATTGATAACTTTTGAAAAATACAGTAATAAACATCATACAATATTTCTCTTATCCACCCCCTTTGTATACACTATCCATCCCTCCCCTTCCATCAATGACAACCTCGCCCTTCAAGTTTCAAGTTTAATAAATTTTGATTTTACGCAATATCCAATATTTCAATGCGTATTACATAATTCTAATATACAATAGAAGCCAGGGATGACAAATACAAATGAGACAAAATTATACAGACTAATCATTATGTTCATATTAATACAAACTGGAACAAGTAGGTAAAGGGTAGAAATACAATTTATAAAATAAAATAAAATAAAAAAAGATAAAAAGGAACATTTAAGGTTTGTACACAAGGATAGGGTCAATTAAGAAAGAATATAAAAAAATAAATTGATAGAAAAAGCTTTAGTTATTTTGAAATAATTTAAGAAATGAGATAATGTTAAGAATGATTGATCAGTTTTAATGTAAAAGGTCTTTTACGTGAAGAAAGTAAGAAGACTAAGATTAATATTAATGACCTTTTAAAAGAAGAGAAAAGTAAGATTATAAAAGCACTTATAATTTCCATATTGATGTCCTATTCATTTAATTCTTTAGGGACTAAATACTGCGTTTATTGGAATGTTCCCCCAATCCTAACCCCCTCTTTCCCCCACCCCAATCCATTCAACCCTCCCAACAAAGCAATATTTCTCAACACTTCGGATATTAAAGCCGGGAGCTCAACCTTCATTCAATGAAACCATCCAAGATTTTACGATAGGGAACTAATCGCTGACGCCATGGCGCCGTTAGTTCACACATGAAATGTACATAGTCTAAAAGTCAGATTAGAGATCGTCGCTCAGGCAGTTTCGCTAATCGCCAATGCTTTGCCAACGCCAATCAGGCCACAGTACACACAAACAAGGCCAACTGGTGCTCCAGAAATGAATATCCAGGAATGGGAGCAATGAGCAAACGGCACGCCATCAACAGCGGACAACGCTTCCCTGCTTTGTAAATTCTGACTACTCAACAAACACTGATTATAATCCATTAATAATTTTCCCTTTTGTGTTGATATCGTATGTATAGGTTACTTAATTTGATTGATTTAAACTTTGTATAGGAATGCTTGTATTCGTTATTTTAATTTGCTATGATTTATGTATGTTTGATTTGTTACCCATATTTGATTATTTAAGAAATTGTACATCGCCTAGAATTTGGAATAGGCAATTAATCAAATTATATAATAAACTTGGAAACTTGGAAAGCTGATTGACTCTCTGTTTGCAAGCGCTATTCTACATATCCTGAAGAACTGGAAATCAGCCTCCTCGCTGGACTATACTTTTTGGTGGAATTCTGTTTGTCTTAAAAAAAAAAATATGAGGAATACGTAATTGACAACCATAACATTTCCTGGATGTCTCCAAGAGGGGTGTTATTTGGTAAAGCTGCTGCTTGTGGGGTATTTGGTCAAGATAGATGTATTTTATTTCAAAAGGCGTGCATGATTGGTCATAAATGTATTTTGCAATATTGGTTACAGAAAGATTCTCCTAGTTTTTGGCATTGGAGGAATCAACTTCATTGTTTAATTCTATTTGAAGTTAGGGATGTTTGTAAGTTTACAAGACGTACACGTTTTTTTGTTTTTGGGGGGAAAATTTTGGGACCCATATATTCAAAATCTTTCCTCTGTCTAGAGCATGAAGTATGATTGTTAATATTTTATATTGAAGCTTTGGAAACATTTATAACTTTGTAATACCTGGTAATATGTGTCATCTTCCATTCAAAAGAGGGGGGGGAGAAAGTTGGGGGTGTGGTGGTATGTTGAAATAGGTCATATTGAAATGTATATTGAAGGAATGATAAATTTTATTTTATATTATAGTTTTATTAATTACTTCAATACAATGTGAAATGGAGGGGGGAAGGGAGGGGAAAGGGGAGGGGGAAGGGGGGATGGGAGGTGGGGGTAGATTTGGGTTATATGGAAATATATTTTGAAGGAATGATAGAAATATGTATGTAAATATTATAATTGTGAATCTATTTGAAATGAAATCTTTTGTATTATATTATATTATTTCCTTCAATAAAATGTTATAAATTAATATTTAAAAAAAACTACAAAATTCAATAAAAATTTTGAACTACAAAAAAAAGTGGGCAATGTTTCTTAGTTATGCTAACTATTAATTAGCCCACCATGTTTCAATAGTATTTTTACCAAGGGGCACGTCTAGACGAAAGTTTTTTATGCCGATGATGTGGATGGTGGTGGTTGGGCTTTTTGTATGCTCACCTTTAACCCGAGGCTTTTTCTTTTGTCAATAGGGAGATTTCAGCGTTTTTGTTATGTGTTATTTTCCTTCACTCCTCAGTGTCTAGAGAATATTTAATGGCTACTTTTGATCTGTATCTGTTATTACAGCAGCCAACGATACAGTGATGGGAATAAAGCAACCCTTGGGATACACAAAACCAGTTTGGTTTTCAAGATATCCACCATGAACATACATTACAGTGGTACCTTGGATTACGAGCATAATTCGTTCCAGGAGCATGCTCGTAATCCAAAATGCTCATTTATCAAAGCGAGTTTCCCCATAGGAAATAATGGAAACTCGCTTTGATGCGTTTCCCCCCCCCCCCCCGAGAACCGGCATTGCTCCCCTTGAAGGCACCCCCCCTGCGATCCGGCACCCCCCCTGCCTCGAACCGGTACCCCCCCCCGCCACGATCCGACCCCCCCAACACGATTGGGCACCCCCCGACACGATCCGACATCCTCCCCGACATAATTGGGCACCCCCCCGCCACTTCTTACCCTCATCTGGACACTCTTGAAGATCGGCCTACTCGTCTGCTGGGCCTTGAGCATCTGAGCATGCTCAAGGCCCAGCAGACGAGTAGGCCGATCTTCAAGAGTGTCCAGATGAGAGATGCTCAAGGCCCAGCAGACGAGTAGGCCGATCTTCAAGAGTGTCCAGATGAGGGTAAGAAGCGGCGGGGGGGTGCCCAATTATGTCAGGGGGGGGGATGTCGGATCGTGTCGGGGGGGTGCCCAATCGTGTCGGGGGGGTCGGTTCGTGGCGGTGGGGGGTGCCGGTTCGAGGCAGGGGGGGTGCCGGATTGCGGGGGGGGAGGGGTGCTCGTAAATCGAGCCATGCTCGGTTTCTGAGGCACCGATTTTGCAAATGTTTTGCTCGTCTTGCAAAACACTCGCAAACCAGTGCACTCGTAAACTGAGGTACCACTGTATATGCAAATCTATCTCACGCATATTCCTTATGGATATCCTGAAAACTGGACTGGCTAGGTATGTCACAACCACACTCTCAAAACGTTTTGCAGCACAGCAAACACATACCACGTAAATGCTGCGGAATGAATCACAAAATGATCTCCCAAGACACTGAACAGCACAGGGATTAGCTAAACAGGCTTAATATTGTGAAAATTATCAAGAGGTAGAAAAAAGCCTCATATCCCCTCCTCCAACCCAACAATATATTAAAATTGCAGGTATGTGCCAAGGACTGGGTTGAAACCCCTGGAATAAAGAGCACCTGGCTCCATGTCATAAACAGGTTAATCCAGTCCTGGTTTTATCCTAGAACGTACTTTTATGTGTGGATATGTAGTTTTGCTATGGCAGGGGTAGGAAATTCCGTTCCTCGAGAGCCGGAGCCAGGTCAGGTTTTAAGGATATCCACAATAAATATGCATGAGATAGATTTGCATCTCAAGGAGGCAGAGCATGCAAATCCATCTAATACATATTCATTGATATCCTGAAAACCTGACATGGCTCTGGCTCTCGAGGACCGGAATTGCCTACCCCTGTGCTATGGTTACCATATGGCTCCAGAAAAAGGAGGACGGATTGAGACATCTGGGTTTTACTTCCAGTGCTTTCCAAGGAAGTAAAACCCAGATGTCTCAGCCTGTCCTCCTTATTTCCATAGCTTTCAATGAAAGTAAAACCCGGATGTCTCAATCCGTCCTACTTTTTCTGGAGCCATATGGTAACTATATGCCCTGAAGAGCATGCTTGGATGTCATCCATTGAAATCCTGGCCAATGCCACTCCTACTACAGAGATGCTAAATTACCCAGTTTTAAGCTGGACAGTCCTGGTTTTGTGTGGGATTAATTGTGCCTTATTCTGCCCATTAAAATCAGTGCTGCAAGTCCCATAATGCATCGGAATGAGGTGATCAGAAATCCTGGACTGTCCCCTAATCTCCAGCTTGGAACTGGGTAACTAGGCATCTCTGCTACTGACCTGCTGGGCTCTCACTATGTCCAAGCTACTTTATGGAAGTGCTTACCTGTGGGTATGGGGTACCTCTTGATTTGGTTTTCATTTTATTACTTTTGGGTTTTGCTGGCTTTCTTGTCTCTTGTGGGGTAGACACAGAGAATCTGCATGGATATGGTAATTTGGAGACGGTAAGTTGTTCAGCTGACAGTTGAAGTTCCTTGTATTCAATGTCACTGCAAAGAGATGTTACAATAGCATATGTTTATATATGCAACCATGAATGCATCAAACAATGACAAATGTTGCTTGTACTGTATGCACTTTATTCTGGACTACCCTCTTTCAGGATATTTAATTTGTCTTTTTCCTAGTGTTTTCCTAATGCAATTGTCTTAAGATTATATGAATCCTACCTCAATGGCGTAGCAAAAGTGGGAGGTGCTCAGGGCAGTGACGCCCCTGCCCCCCCCCCACTCCTTCCATTGGGGTTCCAGAATCTTGATACTCTTTGGGGTTCTAGAATCTTTTGTTACTCTTTGGGATTCTGGAATGCTGCTACTCCTTGGGGTTCTAGAATCTTGGTATTCTTTAGGATTCTGAATGGAATCTTGATACTCTTTGGGGTTCTAAAATCTTTTGTTACTCTTTGGGATTCTGGAATGCTGCTACTCCTTGGGGTTCTAGAATCTTGGTATTCTTTAGGATTCTGAATGGAATCTTGATACTCTTTGGGGTTCTAAAATCTTTTGTTACTCTTTGGGATTCTGGAATGCTGCTACTCCTTGGGGTTCTAGAATCTTGGTATTCTTTAGGATTCTGAATGGAATCTTGATACTCTTTGGGGTTCTAAAATCTTTTGTTACTCTTTGGGATTCTGGAATGCTGCTACTCCTTGGGGTTCTAGAATCTTGGTATTCTTTAGGATTCTGAATGGAATCTTGATACTCTTTGGGGTTCTAAAATCTTTTGTTACTCTTTGGGATTCTGGAATGCTGCTACTCCTTGGGGTTCTAGAATCTTGGTATTCTTTAGGATTCTGAATGGAATCTTGATACTCTTTGGGGTTCTAGAATCTTTTGTTACTCTTTGGGATTCTGGAATGCTGCTACTCCTTGGGGTTCTAGAATCTTGGTATTCATTAGGATTCTGAATGGAATCTTGATACTCTTTGGGGTTCTAAAATCTTTTGTTACTCTTTGGGATTCTGGAATGCTGCTACTCCTTGGGGTTCTAGAATCTTGGTATTCTTTAGGATTCTGAATGGAATCTTGATACTCTTTGGGGTTCTAAAATCTTTTGTTACTCTTTGGGATTCTGGAATGCTGCTACTCCTTGGGGTTCTAGAATCTTGGTATTCTTTAGGATTCTGAATGGAATCTTGATACTCTTTGGGGTTCTAAAATCTTTTGTTACTCTTTGGGATTCTGGAATGTTGCTACTCCTTGGGTTTTGGCCAGGTACTAGTGACCTGGATTGGCCACCGTGAGAACGGGCTACTGGGCTTGATGGACCATTGGTCTGACCCAGTAAGGCTACTGTTATGTTCTTATGGTCACATGTGTTGCTTGCTGCTATTAGAAAGCAGCTATTTTATTTATTTATTTAAAAAAAATTTCTATACCGTTTTATTCCAAAACAGTTCACAATAAAATGACATATATAAAATATTGAAAATGAGTATTTTGGAAATATATTTTGAAGAAATGAAAGATATTTGATGGAAATTAATATGATGAATTTTAATTTAATGACTATTTTATTGTATTATAATATTGTATATTTACTGATTTCTTCAATAAAAATGTTATAAATTAAAATATTGAAACAGGTCAGAAAGATTCAATCCTTGCAATAGGTCAAAGAAATGCATCATAGAAACAGAAATAGACAGCAGATAAGGGCCACGGCCCATCCAGTCTGCCCACCCTAATGTCCCTCCCCTACCTTTGCCCTGTGAATAGATCCCATGTGCCGATTCCATTTGGCCTTAAAATCAGGCACGCTGCTGGCCTCGATCACCTGCAGTGGAAGACTATTCCAGCGATCAACCACCCTTTCAGAGAAAAAGAATTTCCTGGTGTCACCTCGTAGTTTTCCGCCCCTGATTTTCAACGGATGCCCTCTTGTTGTCGTGGGACCCTTGAAAAAGAAGATATCTTCCTCCGCCTCGATGCGGCCCATAAGATACTTGAACGTCTCGATCATGTCCCCCCTCTCTCTGCGCTCCTCGAGCGAGTATAGCTGTAATTTGTCAAGCCGTTCTTCGTATGGGAGATCCTTGAGTCCCGAGACCATCCGGGTGGCCATTCTCTGCATCAAAGAATAATTGCATTTTCAGCAATTTCCTGAATGAACTCCTATCCCCACATTTCCGAATTTGACCAACAAGGCCACTCCACAGTTTTACTCCTGCACTTGGAAAGGTCATGGCATTTGTTTCCAAATACTTGGGGGCTGGCCTTTGTTTTCAACAGTGCTGAGTTTTCAGAGCGCAATGATCCTGATGGCTGGTAACCAGACATCAAACTCTTAAAACATTCCGGAAGCGTTCCATATAAAAATTGATGACATAGCATAATTGCTTTGTACTGGATTCTAAATACAACTGGTAGCCAATGCAGTTGTTGGAGATATGGGGTAATATGTTCATATCTTGGTTCCAGTTATTTTGATGGTTTGTGGTTGACAACCTGAAAACCTTTGATCTAGGGCAAGGGTAGGCAATTCCAGTTCTCGAGAGCCGGAGCCAGGCCAGGTTTTCAGGATATCCACAATAAATATGCATGAGATAGATTTGCATCTAAAGCAGGCAGTGCATGCAAATCTAACTCATACATATTCATTGCGGATATCCTGAAAAGCTGACCTGGCTCCGGCTCTTTCTGGAGAATGATGAGACGGGAAAAGCCTAACGTATGCTAGAAACAGAGACAGATTCGTCTCTTTAATAATTGTTGCATTGCTGAAAGCAATATATTACTGCCAACCAAACTCCAGGACAAGAACTTTTATTCATAAGCTCAGAGCACTGCTTCAAGTTGTCAGCTTTGACTGGATTAAATCACTCAGCATGCCATATTTACTGCAGGTTAAAGAAAAAAAAAACCCTAACTAAGCACAGCAAGTTGTCCATGTGGCATGTTTCAGTAGCGTATTCTGGAATTCAGACACAAGATGGTATTGTAAGAAAGAAATACAGAAAGCCTGGAGTTTGGAGGACTGAGTGCACTCAGTGGGGGCCCAGGTTTCACAAAACGAATCCAGAAATCTATAGATGGGAGCAGTGGAATAGTAAAGGGGGGAGGGGTCCGCCCCGGTTGCCGTCTTGGTAAGAGTGCAGACACCTATCCTCCTCTCTATAACCCCCCCCCCCCGTTCCCCACTGCTGCTTCCCTTCTCCGTACCTCTGTAATGTTCCTGGCGCGAGCAGCAACCCCCAAGCTGGTGCTGTGCTAGCATTGGCTCTTCCTCTGATGTCACTTCCTGGACCCGCGTCTAGGAAGTGATGTCAGAGGAAGAGCCAACACTGGCAAGAAAGTTGAGGATTCAATTTTGTCAGACAGACGAATTAAGGTTTCACGAATAGCTGAAGAAACGGGCATCTCGGCAAGTACAGTTTGGAAAACAATTCATGAAAAGTTGGCCATGTCCAAGGTTAGTGCAAGATGGGTTCCAAGAATGCTGACGCCACGTCAGAAGGCCATGAGGCTCCAGTGCTGTCAGGAGAACTTGGAGATATTCCATGAAGGCCAAGTGAATTTTTTTTCATTGTTTGGTGACCGGAGATGAGACTTGGGTCTATCACAGATATCCTGAGTCCAAAATGGAGTGAATGCAGTGGAAGCATAAGTCACCCCCCCACCCCAAAATAGTCCAAGACAGAAAAATCTGCAGGCAAAGTCATGGCAAATGTCTTCTGGGATGAAGGACCTTTGCTTCTGGAGTTCATGCCACACAAGACAACCATAACCGGGGAGAGTCATGCCAACACAATGATCGCTTTGCAGGAGCCAATCAAGGAGAAAAAACGAGGAAAACTCACAGCGGGCGTGCTTCTTCTTCATGACAAAGCGCCACTGCGCATATCAGAACAATCCCAGGCTGCCATCCAAGAATGTGGGTTTCAGCAGCTAAACCATCCACCCTGCAATCCTGACTTAGCTCCCTCGGATTAATTCCTGTTCCAAGTTTTGAAGAAATCTCGCTGTGGACAGTGGTTTTCAAGTGATGAACACATCAAGCTGTGACGTTCTGGTTTGAAGGTCAAACAGAAGAATTCTTTTCAAAGAGTTTAAAGTCACTGCAGGAAAAGTGGATGAAGTGTATGGAGCTATCAGGGGACTATATGAAAAATAAAACAAAAAAGTTTTGAAAACTCTTTTCTTTCCTACGGTAGGTAAATTATTGACCACCCCTCATAGAAGAATAAAAGATAAAGAATCTTCATGCATAAAACATATATCATATGCCACATACAGAATAAGCACATGCAAAGATGGATCTGGATCAAATGTTGTAATTATTAGATCATCTTTTTTGACCAAGTATGCCGTCACTCATGTACTCTATATAATTTTACTTCTGAATATACCTCAACCAGCTCATCCTGTTCTATTGCTTACATTTGGAGAGTTTTGTATGTACTGATTTGGTCTAGATTAGAGAGTTGCATGGGGACAGAAATCCCACCCATCCCCGCCAGGATCCTCTCCATCCCCACCTGTCCCCGTCAGGATCCTCTCCGTCCCCACCCATCCCCGCAAGGAAATACCTCCATCCCCGCCCGTCCCCATAAAAAGCAGCAATTACTTCTGACAGGATCATCAATTCCACAGTTTATTTTGTGTTTGCGCTGCTGTTTTCCTTGTGGAATCTCTTTGGTGGAACCCTTTTTTTGTTTCCTGTTCAGGTAATTAACTTATAAACCCCCTCTTTTACTAAGGCTGACGTGTCTATTATATTATATGGACAAACCCTGCTTCCAAAGCCTTCCATCCCCGTGGGAGTCCCATGGGCCAGAGGGGGGTCCCCGTGGGAGTCCCATGGGTTAGGGGGGATTCCTGCGGGACCCGCAGGATTCCCACGATCCCCGTTCCCGTGCAGACCTCTAGTCTAGATCCATCTTTGAACTGTTTAATTGTGTTTTACTTTTTAATCTGAGTATACTTTTAATTTGTTTCTTTTTGTATTTTATTGTCTGACAGTTTTCTGCCCCTGATGAAGCCTTCGGGTGAAATGTGGCCTCTTGGGCACTGTTTGTTTAATAAATTGCTTATTTTCTTTTCTTTTTTGTTTTCCCCAATGATTATGCATGAGATCTATTTGCATACAATGGAGGCAGTGCATCTAAATAGATCTCTTACATATGTATTAGGGAAATTCTGAAGATCCAATTGGGTTGCGGCCCTCAGGGACTGAGGTTGCCCACCTCTGTCCTATAATCACAGGTGATGGAGACTCTGCCAATGGGATTATTAGGAAAGGGGAATTAGAAGAATGAAATCCTTCTGCACGCCATAATCTAAACCCTTTTCCTGGACATCTAGCTAGACGTTTCTCCCAGTCAGAGTTCCAGGAGGTGTGCTATGGCATATTTTGGGTGGGCTTTGGGCGTGTTTAACTTGGATGCCTTGTGGCGATAATCAAACCTTTCCCAAGATGTCCTGGATGGAACTTAGACATTCAGGGCTAGACTGTTTTAGAAGTGTCTAAGTGCTGCAAAGGGATCCAAACTGACCACATGACCATAAACTTTGAGGTTGACATTCCAAAGGATTTTTCTCGTTAACTTCAAAGTTCATCACACTAATCTTTTCCTTTTTTATATTTTTTTAAAATTCAGGGTCAGCCAAAGTATAACTTTTGGCCAGACGTCTTGTCCAGATAGAAAAGGGAGGGATCAAACGTGTTTCAAGGATGGGACTTCAATGTACACAGATAGAGTTGATAGACGGCCTCTGTCCATTTAAATGAATTCATTTAAGAAGACCTGCATAAATAACTGTCCTATTTTAATCTTATCCATTTTAGTTTAGTGCGGCATATTCAGCAGTCCTTAAATGGATAATGCAGCTGAAAATCTAGTGTAAAAATGAAGTGGATAAGTCATCCATTGATCTCGGTGAAGAGGCTACCTGACGGATACACTACTTGAGTAGATAACATGAGCCACTAACTTCGCCATTCAAGAGATTCCTCTTTTCCGTTCTACAGGTTGGTCTTGTGCCCCGCTGGAGAACTGAAGAATTATGCATATGGGAGAAGAGGCATGCCTGCTAAGAAATCAGCCTCACATAACCAAATGTTAACTCTGGAAAATGTTTTGACTTACGTAAAGACATTAAGTAAGGAAATGAAGGAAACTAAAATGAAATACAATGAAGAAATAGTTATGGAATTATGAAATTAAAAATAAGTATGAAACTAAATGAATTTTAGAGTTTTTAGTAAATAAACATTAAAGTGGACTGATGAAGACAAGAGATTGCTGGGCATTATTCATGGTCCAGTTGATATCCGAAGGTCCATACAAATGAAAAAATAAAGAATTAATATATATATACATATATTATGAAGTATGTGTTAGTATTAGACCAATAATCTCTTTACAGTGTATATGGGGCCGCAATATATAAACAGGCACCATATAGCTTTACAATATTAGAGATTTAAAAAGAGTACAGAGAATAGTTAGTGATGTAGAAAGAAGTGAATAAGGACTACACTAACAACTGGTTATGATTTATCAAGTGATTGACTTACGTTAGGACATAGTTGACGCTAACAATGCAGTGAGGCCGGGATGAACGGCTGTTGTGAACGATGGTGGCATAGCTCTGCACCCAAACCCAGCCTCCATGCTTAGAGAGCAGTCGGTAGTATTTGGTTGTAACTTGGCCTTTCACCAGCACTGGAAAGAGAATTTACAAGACACAACAACTGAAAAGCTTTAATCTCGTGACCCCAAACAACAGCTAACAAATATGCAACGTACACTTCCCTTTAAAACTGAAAACAAGAATACTAATTTACTAAAGGATCCCATTAAGTCTTGCCTATAAAGTACCTTAAACCTATGTTTCCAGTTTAGGAAATTGTTGAAAGTATTTGTATTTTTAATCAAGCATTTGTTGATTAATATTAGTAGCACTCTTATAGCATGGATAATTTTTTTTAAGATTGATTAAGTTTTAATGAATTTGTTATATGAGATTTATTAATTTAATTTGATAATTATAATATTTTATGAGGGATCTTCAAAACGTTTCTGACAGATAGAAGATTGACCCATTTGAGCTTTGGAGAAGGATTTTATGCATGCTGTGAACTGCCAGAAGAACTAACAAATTGATTCTGGAAGAGATCAAACCAGCCATGTCACTCAAAGCCCAAAAGATGATGTTACAATTGTCTTATTTTGGTCACACCATCAGAAGAGAGAGAGATCACTGGAGAAGGACATCATGTTTGGGAAGATTGAAGGAACCAGGTGAAGAGGGTAACCTACAATCGGCTGGACATGTTGAAAACAACCATGGGGATGATGCTGGAGGACCTTACCAGACTAGCACAAAACAAATTTTTTTTAGATCTGTAATTCACCAAGTCACTAGGTCTTTAATGACAGTGTAATTAGAAATCTTGTTTGAGGATATTAATCTGACCGCAACAATTTTTGGGTTAATGATCAGCTCTTGTCTGTCCCCAAAACACAAGAAGCTGCAGTTGCAACAGTGGCCACAAGGTGTCCGATTTTCTATTACAGGCTGCATTTCCAGTAGTAGCCACAGGGCGTCATTTTTTTCCTTAACAAATAACAATCAAATATTATAATTAGATATAAAAAGATAAAAGGGAAAGGATATTTAGGAATAGATTTAACTAATTAACAGAGTCCAAGAAACAAATTGATATATTAAAACTATCTATAGTAGCTATTGCTCTGTATTTTAACATAAAGTAGCTCTAGCCTGATCTGCCGTAATTTTAAACAAGACTGATATATTAACATTGTATAGATATTTTGTTGACACCTGAATCATCGAACACTTGCATTCACTAACCGCCTCAAATAAAGCACACTTGAAACCACTGGCCAACCAACATCTGAATCCTCTGGAAATGTGAAACTAATGAAAACCTGAAACAGTGAACAGATTAATCCGCTGTCTACCTGAATCCATTCAACATGTGAAATCACACCTCTACAGGGACTTACAGAGGTGATGAGCATATCGTAGATGAAACACATCACAGCCATGGACATGGTGATAGAGAGTTTTTTCAATCAAATCTTGTGGTTCATAGCCAGTTAATTCCGCCACCCTAGAAAACAGAAAAGCCATTCATCAATTACATGTTTTCATTTAAACAATATCGATTTTGACATCTTTTAAGTGCTAAGTACAGTGGAACCTTGGTTTACGAGCATAATTCGTTCCAGAAGCATGCTCGTAAACCAAAGGACTCATATATCAAAGTGAGTTTCTCCATAAGAACTAAGGGAAACTCGCTTGATTCATTCCCACCCACCCCCACCCCTTGAGGCCAGCGGCGCTGCTCTACTAAGCCCCCCCCCCCCGAGAACCGGCATTGCTCCCCTCGCTCATGAAGGCCACCCCACGTGATCCGCCATCCCCCGCTCATGTCGCCCTCCGCGTGATCCACCATCCCCCTGCTCGTGGCGCCCACCCGTGATCTGGCACCCCCCCGCTCATGTCGCACCCCCCGCCGCGATCCGGCATCCCCAGGCACCCACCCTCCCACCCAATCACATTCCTTACCCCTATTTGGCACCAGCACCAACACACAGGACATGCCGGTGCCGGTGCCTGAAGATCTGCCTCCTTCTTTTTGCTGGGACTTGAGCATCTGTGCATGCTCAAGGCCTTCGGGTTCCCGTTCTCTCCTTGAGACTACGACGGGAACTCAAGGCAGCCATTTTGATGACGGCTCTGCATGGGGCAGGAGCGTAGGAAGATCGCTCCTGCCTCGTGTCGTATCTAGACCACCAGGTAAGGTCTGGGGGATGTCCGGGGCAGCGTTTCTAAATTAAAAATTCCAGGAGCAAAAAAAATTGTGAAAAACCGAATTTGTGATTGGGGAAACCGCGAATCTGGAGGGGGAGCTGTATATTACTTTTAATAAGAACATAAGAACATAAGCAGTGCCTCCGCCGGGTCAGACCATAGGTCCATCCTGCCCGGCAGTCCGCTCCCACGGCGGCCCAAACAGATCACGACCTGTCTGAATCACCAGAAGGGGCTCCCTTGCCACCTTGGTTTTTCATTGAAGTCCTATCTTCCCATCGTAGTCCTAACCCTCCGTTACTGTTCCTTCCTATGTGTTCCAAAGATGTTCGTAACATTATTGTTAGTCTATAGTGTTTTGTGTGTTTTTACCTCCCAACCTTTATTTTATTGTAAACCGCATAGATTTTAACCTTGGTTTAATATTAGCGGTATATCAAATAAATTGAACTTGATCTTGAACTTGCCCAACTTATAGAATGCTGACTAAGGGCAATTACAAAAGTAACTGCTAATTGGTTGAAGTTGTGGTTCGCAGCGGTCAACAACGTGCTCCTGGCGAATCCATTGGCTCTCCCTCTGACATCACTTCCTATGCGTGGCACCTGGAAGTGACATTTAGTGAGAGAGCCGACGGGGTTGCGAAGAGCACGTTGTTGACCGCCGCAAACAACTTCAACTACAGGTATGGGGGAAAGAAAGGGGGCGCACACGTGGAGGGAAGGAATAGGAAGAGGAGGGGCAGAGAGGAGGAGGAGGAGGGGGACCGCCCCCCCCCCCCCGCCTCATCTTACTGCTCCACTGGTTGCTGAATAGTATTACATTTTGGTTTGTACTGTCATGAGTTTCATTTGAAATCACTCAGCCTTCAGTCTGGTTCCTGTCGTAGAGACAGTTGATGTAGTCAATAACCCACTTCCTGGTGAGGCATTATGACATCACAATCAGAGCTCTAGAATGTTACTACTTAGGATTTTAAAGTCTTTGAGGCTTGTGTAGATGAGGACGGAGCTTAGGCATTGGTGGAATGAGGCATTATGACATCACAATCTGAGCTCTAGAATGTTGCTACTTATGATTGTAAAAGGTTTGAGGCTTGTGCAGATGACGACAGAGCTTGCAGGAATGGGGCAGAGACAGCAAAAGAACTCATGGGGACAGGAAAATGAGTTTCTGCGGAGATGGGGAAAAATCTGTCACTGTGTCATTCTCTAATTGTTATACTAGGAAAACATATGGGGGCTTAAACAATCATATGCCTGGGAGTTAGAATGGTGCAGGGAGAACTTATTTCCCCCATAGTCTAAGCTTTGGAATATTTTTCCTTTGAAATTTAGTCATATAACAAAAATAGCAAACATCACATTCCAAAGATGAGTTTTTTTAGTCTTCATAGCAGCTTACCGGGAATCCAAAAATATCAGTTTAAGGTCCAGACTGGCCCGGAACATAAACATGTTGCTGTGAAGCTTGACCTCTGTCACCGCACTTGGAGGTAATGATTGACCGACAGCCACCAGTCCAACTATTTGATAGCAGGAATCATATAAGGAAATATCTAACATGTACTGCCGTATCTTCAGATAGCCACTGCAGTGGATCACCTGGTGTGTTACAAAGAAATAAAAATGAAATGCAATGTACACAGAGCTAACAACCATCCGTGCTGTCTTGATGCGGTATCGGGTTTCTGCAGCAACCTTGGGACCTCTGCTCTTTTATCCGCCGGTTGCTCTTCCCATTATGCTACTTATCTTCATGAATATCTACCATCATGTTTCTATGTTTCTATAACCATAAAGCTCTATGACCTCATAATGCAAGTGTTAAGAGTCTTAGCCTATAACAATAATGCTCTATGACCTCACAATGCAGGTATAAAGAGCCAAGGAGGGGCATAATCGAAAGGAACGTTTAAGTTCGTTTTCGTCTAAGTCAGAAGTCGTCCAAAGTAAAAAATAGCTTAGGACACATTTTCAAAAAATACGTCCAAATGTTTTTTCGTTTCAAATATCGTCTAAGTATACATCCTGCCGATCTGATCGTCCAAGTCACTAAATCGTCCATCTTTATACCACATTTTTGTCCAACTTTTCATCCAAGTCAAAAACGCCTAGAACAAGCCCTGTTGGACATGGGAGGGGTCTGCAAAGTGATGGACTGAACATTCAGACATGGTACCTAAATAGTGGGGTACCTTACAGGACACTGCTGTGAACTTCACAAAAAGGGTGCCATGTCTTCATCTTACTACAGCTTTCTTATAGGTCATGGTGAGCCCCCCCAAACCACCTCCAGAATCCCCTAGACCCACTTATCTACCACCCCAATAGCCCTTATGGTTGCAGGAGCCACTTATTTTGGGGGTGTATAGGGGAGTGCACATGTTTCAATATCAATGCAGTGATTCCTGGGGCTTATGGGCATGGGTCCTCCTCTCCATGGGTCCCTAACCCACCCCAAGATGGCTTAAGATGCCTCTGTGCAGCACAACTAGGCTTTCCTATGCCAGGCTGCCAGGTGATGATGTTCTGGAGGCACAATTTTCAAGTTGTGATTAATATTTTTAGGGGGGAGGGTCGGTGATCACTGGGGTAGTGTAAGGGGGTCTGTTTTATGTGTTTTCAGTGCTTATCTGGTGACTTTAATAATAATAATAATAACTTTATTTTTATATACCGCCAGCTATCTTGCGACTTCTAGGCGGTTTACAGTAAAAGAGATTGTGAATACAATAAAAGAAAATGTAAATATAATAAAGAGAAGCTTTACGTACAATGAATTAAGGAGTTTAGCAGTGTACATCTCAATACAATAAAGAGAAACTTTACTTACAATGAATTAAAGAGTATAGTAGTATACATCTCGTACCATGCAGTCTACATCTGATAATATTAATAACGTCCAAGTTTCGTATAGGCTCTATTGTAAAACTTTCGGTTATACATGCTGTATGACTAAGTGTAAGCCTGTGATATCCAAAATCTCAGCTTTATTAATACATCTTCTTTAAAACATTTTTTTCTTTTTTCTTTAATACATTCTTATAGTGCTCCATCCAAACGTGAATGTCAAACTACAGTGGTTAGTGAGAAGACTTTATACTCTTCAATACCATATTGTCAATCTTCTATCAATGAACTAAAACGCTCATTTATAGTCTCTCCTTGAGTTGAATTTCACTTCTAACCACTGAGTGAAAGTGAACTAGTGCAAAAAGTGCGGTAGTGCTGTAAACTTAACTCCTTCGGATTACATTTACCCCCCAACTCGAGTTTCGAAAATGTCTTCGTCAGGAGGGGTACTAGGAATATAAACCTGCCCACGTCTAAGCCCACGTCCCGCCCTCGACACTCCTTCTGAAACGCCCCGTTTAGCTCTGGTCGTTCAGTGGCACTGTGAAGGCTTAAGTCATTTTTAAATACGTCCAAAACCCAGTTTTATTATCGGCACTTGGACGTTTTTGACTGATAATCGTCCAAGTGCCGACTTAGGCCGGTTTTTGGATGTTTTTCTCTTTCAATTATGAACCCCTTAGCCTATATGGAGAGGAGGAGGTGATAGTGGATGTTGCGGATGGACAGACTGGATGGACTATGTTTCTATAATATGGATGTCCCCGTGTTGCCCCAATGACAAACACGTCCCTTGTTTTTCCCATTCATGGTTTAGATGTTTCAGTTTGTAAAATGGATGTTTGTGCTGGACATAGCCAGCATTTATTTTTTTAATTTATCTATTTAATAAATTATATTCTGAATATACCTATGCAGAGTACAGTAGAAGCATACATAATCTCATCAAAATAAAAATAAGTTCACATAATTTAGAAGGTATGTGTCGCCTTGAGCTTGTATAGGTTTGTGCGACTCACAAATGGAAGATTAGATTAGATGTATTTTGGGACAGAGCCTGTTCCTCATACACAAGAAATAGATTCTGAGCTGGACGTCCTTTCTAAAATTCTGTTCCACATGTATGACATTGCATATACAGTGTTCCCCCGCGAATTCGCGGTTCACGAATCGTGGCCTCAGTAATTTGCGGAATGCTCCGACCGCCTCTTCCTGTACTAAAGTCAGGCTACCCCAATCAGGAGCTGCGCATCAAAGCAGCTCCTGATTGGTGTAGCCTGACTTTAGTAACAGGAAGAGGCGGTCGGAGTGTACTGGGTATGATTTAGTGCACCCGCCGGCGCCCCAGCTGCCTTCTCCTGCCTCTCCTGCCTCTTGACAGACAGTCAGAGCATACCGGGTATGATTTATTGTACCACCAGCGCCCCAGCTGCCCTCTCCTGCCTCTTAAAACCGCATTTGCGGGTTTTTCAAAATTTGCAGTTGTTCCTGAAACGGGGGAGTACCGTAGTGCCTGTCAATGTTAAATTTCATCTGCCATTTAGATGTCTGATCTAGTTCAGAACGACTTTCTGTAGAACCTCGTAATCCGCTGCTATTTTAACAACTTTGAAAAATGTTGGCACCTGACAATTTGATTACCTTACTCATTGATCTTTTCTCCAGATCATTTATAAATATCTCAGGCAGTGGCGTAGTAAAGGGGGCTCTGCACCGGGCACCATGCCGGTGGGGGTGCCGTCACCCCTCCTCCTCTCTGCTCCCTCCGTCTCTTCCCACGCCTCCCCTCACCACGCGTGTGCCCCCCTTCGCCCGTTCCTCTAGCTGTTCACTGCTGCGAGCCACAACGTCAGCATGTTTCGTGCGAGCGAGTCAGCTCTTCCGCTGATGTCACTTTCGGGTGCCGCGCATCAGAAGCGACGTCAGAAGGGAGGGCCACCGGGGTTGTAAGGAGCGCGTGGAAGTTGTTACTCATGGCGGTGAACCGCTAGAGGTACGGGGGATGGGATGGGGGGCCCCGCACATGGAATGGGGGATCGGGGAAGGAGTGGGGGGGGATGAAGACGAGGGCAGGAGAAAGGCACCTCTCACCCTCGCTACGTCACTGATCTCAGAGCTCCTTTTACAAAGCTTCGTTAGCGATTCTGCCACGGTAAATGCACCCAAGCCCATTCAATTCCTATGGACAGAATCGCTACCTCAACTTCGAAAAAGGGGCCATTAATGCACATGTTTCAGTATGGATGCTCAATAAAGCAGCACTTAATTCCATCAATTGATACAATAAGAACATATTCCTTCCGCCCCCCCCCCCCACCTATCCTTTCATACAGGGCTTTAACGTGCAGAAAAGCACGTAGCGCGCGGTAATTTCCCGCATGCGCAAAAACACTAGCGCACCTTAGTAAAAGGAGCCCTAAATCTGCTTTCTGCTTTCTGTCTCCACAGTGGCAATCATGGGACTTCCCTACGGGAAGAGTCATCGCTTGGCCGTTTCAAAGCTATCCCTACAATCTTTCTTACTTAGAGACCCATTCGACCTATAATCGCTCTCCATCTGCAACGTCGCCCAGCACAACCGGAATTCCCTCTCCTACAGTGCTTACCTTCTTCGTCTCGCTTTCCTTTACAATATTGCATTGCCCCCCCCCCCCAACCTACCGTTTCGCTGCAAGTTTGTCTTCAAATGCACTCGCACAATGTCTTTGAACTGTAAATGTAATTCCAAGTTTTACTTGATCTACCCTGTTTCCCCGATAATAAGACCTATCCCGAAAATAAGCCCTAGCCTGATTTTTAAAGATGCTCCTAATATAAGTCCTATCCCATAAATAAACCCCAGTTAAGATCGACCCCCGACACTCCATCCCTGACACTAGTGCCACCTGATTTGTTGAAAAAAAAATCAGACTTGTCAGTTCTGCAACTCCCACCCCTGCTGCTCTAGAAGGCCTCGGAGTGGAGGCATGTCAGTCTCACAGTGGGAGGGTCAGTGTGGGAGGGGAGGGAGGGGAGGAAAGATGCTGCACATGGGGGTTGGGGTTGGGGGGGAGAAAGGAAAGAGGAAGAATTGGGGTGGAGGAGAGGAAGGGAGAGATGATTGTTGTACATGAAAAAAATAAGACATCCCCCAAAGTAAACCCTAGTGCGTTTTTTGGACCCAAAATTAATATGTCACTGTCTTATTTTCGGGGAAACACGGTACTTATGTATGCCGCTTAGAAAAGTGATAAGCGGGTTAACAAATATTAATAAACTCGAAACTTGATTGCTTATAACTTTTTAATTTTCCTGAGGAATCTCTCATGAGAGATTGTTAAACATTTTCTCGCCTTTATTCATGTATTTGTTTACATCTTCAAACCATGCAGTGTAAGGCAAGTCATGCCGTCAGTAAACCCTTACTGACCCGTTCCTATTAAATCACGTCACTCTGTATGTTCAATAGAGGGATAGCTTCCACCATTTTGCCCAGCACCAGTAACAGGATTCCTGATCTATAGTCTCCTGGATCACCTGTACTCATTTTCAAAAATTGGTATTATATTTGCCACCCTCCAGTCCTCAGCCACTGTGACTATTTTAACATGATAGGTTACAAATTAGTAATAACAGGTTAGCAATTCCATATTTCAGCGCTTTCAGAATTTTGGGGTGAATATCATCTGGACCCTGTGACTTGATGTAATAGATCAAATTGACAAACCAAACAGCGATATCTATATTTACAACGATTTAGGCCCTCTTTTACAAAGGCGCGCTAAGCGTTTTAGCGCGGATGTAGCGTGCGTTGAATCAACGCGTGCGCGAACCCCTAATGCGTCCACACGATAACATGCAGGCGTTAGCGTTTAGCGGGCGCTAAAAAGCATAGCGCCCCTTTGTAAAGGAGGGGCTTAGTTTAGTTGCTCTGAATCATCAAAGTAGGTTTCTGGTATGGGAATGACCTCCAACAGCCTCATCATTAAGGACAAAGGCAAAGAATTCATTTAAATCCCCCCCTTTAATGAAGCCACTTTCGGGTTTTTTTTATCGCCAGCCGCAGCAATAAAAACTCCGACGTTCATAGAATTCCTATGAAAGTCCGAGTCTTAACTGCTGCGGCCTACGATAAAAACCCTAATGTGGCTTCATAAAAGGTATGGGGGGGGTAGTTTTTTTGCTATTACATTTTTTCCTTTAAAAATTCCTTTTACGCTTTAGTAATGTGAAGGAGAAGTCTATAAAAAGGTCCCTGGTAGGAGCATATTCAATAAAGGAAAGTAGGTTCCAGTGGTGTATGAAGGGAAGCTGGTGCCCAGGGTGGAAGGAAGATGGCCACCGACTCCTTCATAATCTTTTTGCTTTTAATATACTTGCAAAACTATTTGGTATGACAAATTTCTTTTCAAAGTCTTTCTGTGCCTACCTTATTGCTGTGTAACATTTAATTTGCCACAGTATATGCACATAGGCCCGGATTCTGTCACCGGCGCCATTGTCAGTGGCCACTTTAAAAGAAGCCACGGATCGCGTGCCAATCATGTGACGGTGCTGGGTACAGAGTCATGCCTCCAACAAAGACAGGTGCCGGAAATGTAGGACAAGGTTTTCCTGGACTACATTTCCAGCGCCTACCTAAGATGTGAATCGCACCTCGGTAGATGCTTTAGGCTGCATAATGCTACTCCCGACGTTAACCACGCAGACGGTGGCATCAGGCGGCCTAAAGCACCTGTGGAGGTGCAATTCAGGCACTGATTTCTTTACGGGGCCAGTAGGCGCCTTTAAAATCAGTTAAAACTTGAACTGAAAGGTATGACAGGATATAAATAAAGCTATAATAATTATTACTAAAAACATAATTTTAACGGCATTTTTTTACTGTTTGGATGCCTAAAAAACAGCACCATTTAGAGAAGCTAGGCCATTGTGTATGTTCTTATCCATATTTTCCTAATTTCTATCAGCTATTTTCTGAAAGATGCTCTTTTGGTTTCATTGCATTTTTTACTGCAGTGTTCAGTTATACATGTAGGTGGCAGTATACCCCACCACTATACTCTTCCCATCAAACATGGAATTTCTGTCCATATATTGTATATTCAACGTTGTATTTAGTTTCCTGCAGAACTATTATGCTGTTTGACTCAATGCTGTCCTTAACATGTAGCATCACCTCTCTACCAATTTAATCCACCCTATCATTTTTATATAATTTATACCCCTGGAATCACACTGCCCCATTGAATGTCCTCCTTCTCTATATAATTATTTAGGGCTATACATTCTTTTTTTTTAAATTAGACTTTCCTATTTTAATTTGTAGTTCCTTTCCTATATTTAAGCTATCTTTTTATTGTACATCACCTTGCCTTAATTTGCGAAAGGTGGTATATTAAGTTAAATAAACCATAAACCGTGCAGATAATTTAAAGGTTTTTTTGTTTGTGTTCACAATCTGCATTGCAGTTTATCTGGGTAATGTCAAATCATTTATCTCTCTGTTCTTTATTGAAATGCGTCTGGGCATCTTCTTATTTTACCATTTACGCTGACATCATACCTATTATTTTGTTGGCCTCGTAGACAATAATTCAAGTAACTTCCATACTCAATCTTGTAGATAATTGGGCTAAAGATGACAAACTTAAATTGAATGCCGAAAAAACACATGTCTTCCTTGCCAGTCCATCTAATAAAATTATAGAGACTTCTTTGGTGATAAATGGAATGAATTCCAGTCAAACTTTGGTTTGCGAGTTATGCGGTTTGCGAGTGTTTTGCAAGACGAGCAAAACTCTTGAGCAAATTGTGCCCCCACAACCGGCATCGCCCCCCTGCCCGCGAGCTCCCACCCACAAGAACTGGCATCGCCCGCCCAAACCCAAACCCTTACTGTGATCTGGCACCGGCATGTAGCACCAACCCACGTGACGTGCCGGTGCCGGAAGATCCTGCCTCTTACTGCTGATCTCTGCTGGGCTGGGCCTTGATCATCTGCGCATGCTCAAGGCCTTCTGGCTCCCATTCTCCCTGAGAATCTCGGAGAGGGCGGGCGCCAGAAGGCCTCGAGCATGCGCAGATGCTCAAAGCCCAGCAGAGATCAGCAGCAAGAGGCAGGATCTTCCGGCACCGGTACCGGCACGTCCTGTGGGTTGGTGGTACTGCGTGCCAGTGCCAGGTCGCGGTAAGGGTTTGGGTTTGGACGGGCAGGCGATGCTGGTTCTCAGGGGTAGGGGCTCGCGGATGGGCGGGAGGCAATGCCGGTTGTCGGGGTGGGGTAGAAGCGTGTCAGTGGCCTCGGGGGTTGGGAGGTCTTTTTGGGATGTGATGGGGTGGGGTGGGGTGGCCTCGGGGGGGCGCAGGGGGGGGGGTTTGTGGAATGAATCAAGCGAGTTTCCCTTACTCATTTTGATATACGAGCACTTTGGTTTACGAGCATGCTTCTGGAACGAATTATGCTTGCAAACCAAGGTTCCACTGTACAGTGGTGCCTCACACAACGAACTTAATTCGTTCCAGGAGCAAGTTTGTTATGCGAAAAGTTCGTTATGTGAAACGCGTTAAGCGCAGTGACTAACGACTGCCTGCAGTGCCTGCGCGGAAGGATGCAATACATCGGCAGCGATTGTGGAAGCTCGGGCGACTTCGTTGTGTGAAACGAAGTTCGTTGTATGAATCATGACATGAAGTTCGTCGTGTGCAGCGTTCGCTGTGCGAGGCGTTCTTTATGCGAGGCACCACTGTATATCATAAGCCCCACAATAAAAATCTTAGGTGTTACTTTGGATAAATCCTTAACCTTTGAAGCTCATACTGATATCCTCATTAAAAAATGTTATTATATAAATGCGTTCACTACAATCATATTTTTGATTCCTGGTCTTTCAGACTGTTGGTCCAATCCCTCATTTTGAGCATATTGGATTATTGTCATGTAATTTACTTAGGATCATTTTTTAAAAAACTGTTAGGAGATTGCTACAGTGCGTTTTAATATTTGGGCTGAAAAGATCAGATCATGTTACTCCATACTGCAGGAAATTGCATTGGTTGCCAATCGAGGCCAGAATTGTGTTTAAGTTTGCAGGTTTATGCTATAAAACGTTAGTTGGACTTATTCCTATCTATCTCACTAATCATTTCATGCTTACTCCATATCTTCGTCCCAGGCAGGAAATTTCTCTATTCTCATTTCCAATACTAAAGGGATGTATTTCAAAGAGATTTCTGGGCAGAACTTTGGCTTACCAGGCTGGTGTTGGGAGTAAAACTATGGGGTCCTTTTACTAACCCCCCCCCCCCCCCTCTTTTCTAAAGGTGCGCTAAGCTTTTTAGGGAGCGCTAAATCCGTGTTAAAACGCTTAGCGTGCCTTCGTAAAAGGACCCCTATAAGTGGTTTATTTTTAAATTCAATCTCTTATCAAGTGTTTAGAAGATCTGTGAAGGCTTATTACATTACATTAATGACTTCTATTCCGCCTGTACCTTGCAGTTCTAAGCGGATTACAACAAAAAGATAACTGGACATTTCCAGGAATAGGAATACAATTAACGACGAAGGGCCTAATACATTTTCAGGAAGAGGAATACAGTTAAAGGCGTTAGGTCTAAATCACATTTTGAAGGGAGGATCCTAAGAAGGGGAGAGAGGGGGGAAGAGTGTGGTTAGGAAATTAGGATGTTTTTCTTGAATAGTATGGTTTTGATTTCTTTTCGAAAAGCTTTGAGGTCAGTTGAAGCTGTCAGTAGGTTGGTGATGGAGGGGTCCAATTTATTTATATGACAAATTTCAATAACAACTAGAGAATGACACAGTGACAAAATTCATCACCGTTCCCGTCCCCGCGGATAACCGCGGGAAATAATCCCATGTCATTTTCTAGTGTCTATTTCAACCTCGGTCCTTCTATACCAGCATTCTTCAAAGCAAAGCTTGCGGGTCAGTGGCTGTGGCCATTCATACTCTGATTCTTATGGGAGCCAAGGATAATGAAGCCATTGTGACATCACTGATGTGATTGGCTCTTAGGCACTGGTGGAATGAGGCATTATGACATCACAATATCTGCTCTGGATACCAGAGACTGTCATTCTGCGGGGACGGGAACGATGATGAATTTTGTCACCGTGTCATTCTCTAACTCTAGTTATTTGATGGATATATTTCTGTTTGTATTCCATCTGCGGGTGGCAGATCTTCTTGATGTAAACCGCTTTGAACTCTCAAGGTATAGCGGGTTATAAATAAATTATTATTATTATTACCACAACCTCTAATTTGGGCTATTCTAACTTCAGCATTGAGCCATTATCTTTTGGAAGTACTTTGTTCCGAACGATGCTGTCCTGAGCGATTGTCAGTTATCTTCCAAGTCACTAGAACCAGACGATATTATTCTTAGACTCTGCTGGGTTTGTTCCTTACCTTATATCCACTGCATGTAAGTCCAGCATTTCTTTTGGCCAACACACACTTCATTCGCAGAAAGAAGGATCTTTCTACTTCATACTCTGAAAGGACAGCATCGGTTGCTTTAGTGCAGATGACCCTAGATATCGAAACAGCAGCTTGCTTTCTTCACTCAGCATGGAAAAACAGAGGGTAACAAAAAAAAAAAAAAAACAACCAAAAACTGCAGCAGAGATTCTTTTTTTTTTTTTAAATTAGGCTAACTTTATTGTTTGTTTAAAATTTGCTATACTGCTCCACCTGTAAAACAAATACATTTGCAGCTAGATTGAAAATTATACTCTTTTTTTCAACTCATTTCATACTAACGCAAGGAAGATGGCTTATCTTTCAATGCCTCAGCACACATCTATTGAATTAAAATAGTTACTAAGCTGTGGTACCACAGCAATATATTTACTATAGGAGTCACAAACCTGTGCTACTTCAGTACTGCAGATTAGTAACTCCCAATTAGAGAATGACACGGGGACAAATTTTTCTCCATCTCTGCGGGAGCTCATTTTCCCGTCCCGGAGAATTCTTTTCCTGTCCCTGCCTCGTTCCTGCAAGCTCATCTGCACAAGCTTCAAACACTTTAAAATCATAAGCAGCAACATTCTAGAGCTCAGATTGTGATGTCATAATGCCTCATTCCACCAATGCCTACGCTCCGTCCTCATCTGCACAAGCCTCAAACACTTTAAAATCATAAGTAGCAACATTCTAGAGCTCAGATTGTGATGTCATAATGCCTCATTCCACCAATGCCTAAGCTCCGTCCTCATCTGCACAAGCCTCAAACACTTTAAAATCATAAGCAGCAACATTCTAGAGCTCAGATTGTGATGTCATAATGCCTCATTCCACCAATGCCTAAGCTCCGTCCTCATCTGCACAAGCCTCAAACACTTTAAAATCATAAGTAGCAACATTCTAGAGCTCAGATTGTGATGTCATAATGCCTCATTTCCACCAATGTCCTCATCTGTGCAAGCCTCAAACACTTTAAAATCATAAGTGTTCAAAGCTTGTGTGGTTAAGGCAGAGCTTACAGGAATACGGCAGAGACAGGAACAGCGACAAAACTCACGGGGATAGGACGGGGAAATTGAGCTCCTGTGGGGATGGGGAGAAATTTGTCCCCGTGTCATTCTCTAATTCAGAACTTAGTTGAGGCATGCATCTAGGTAGCAATTTATACTTTTTTGTTTTTTTTCATTGCTAAGATACTCCCAACTCTTGTATTAATACAATAACCCTGCACCACAGCACTGGTGAGCAGGGCTTCAGCAAACCTCACACTTTAGACTTATTTTGTTTCCAAAATCAGAAGATGGAAGAGCTTGTGTCCCTGAACTTTCTTTTGCTTCAGATTTCACAGTGGTATTATTTTGACTTCCAAAGCTACGAGATTACACAGTTGAATCTACTTTAGGAGAATCGCTTTACTTCCAGGAACAGACTGAGCGGTACGGCTGGGCTGCTTCAGAACTCATCGGCTCCCGCTCAAAATCAGCCCATGAAATCCCCCAGCTGTACCTTGTAAGAGGTGAGGATGCAGGGTCTGGTGAGCTGTGAGCACTGCTGTCATTTCATCATGATCAGAAGGATGGATATATTCATAAATACTATTGCCGGTAAGCTCTACCTGTTGAAAGACATCATATTGAACATTAGATACCAAATTGGACTACATGTTCCAGCTAAAACGAGTGTTTAATGTCCAAAATCTATATTCTACGCAAACTACAAACAAGTGAATCCTTCTTAACGACTGTAAACCATAGATGTGTCTCGTCATCTCCTTTGATGTTGCTTACCCAATTGCAGTGGAAGTTCCTCTTTTTTAAATTGATTTGTAGCCTCCTAAAAACATGCATCTCTAGCTTTATCTGAGAGACGATGCCATTGCCAACGTCCGAGAACCAAGGTATCCCAGAATCATAGCCAGATCTTCAAGGAACCTCAACGAGTCATTTAATCCATCTCTTTGATCCAATGACAAATGCACTAAGCAGTGGTGGTGGTGGGGGGGTGTCAGACTGTCCCGGGCACCATCTTGGTGGGGGCGTCAGCACCTCTCCACCCCCCTCTCCAAGCCAGGCTCACGCCCTCTTCCCCCTTGCCTCTTTAAATCTTTGCCAGCACGAGCAATTTCTCTGGCCTGCGGCTTGCGGCCTGGCTCCCCTCTGAAATCACTTCCGGTTCGCAGAGGCAGGAAGTGACATCAGAGGGAAAACCAATGCCGGCGTGAGCAGCAGGCCGGAGAAACTGCTCACACTAGCAAAGATATAAAGAGGTATGGGGGGGAAAAGAAGGCATAAGTGTGGTGTGGGGATGAGGAAAGGAGCAGGGGGGGCACAGAGAAGGGTGCGGGGGAACCACCAGCTCAGGCGCCTCCTACCCTTGCTACGTCACTGGCATTAAGCTCAAACTATCTCAGAGAAAAGTGCATCTAATTTGTGTATATTTCTCTGCCGTCTCCACTGGTGGCTGATTTCAGGGTCTCATTTACTCCTTCAATGAGAAATATACACCTAAGAAGGAATTCATTAAATGGTGCTGAAACTTTCCCCCACTTTTTCTAAACCGTGATAGCGGTTATTCTCCTGACGCTCATGGGAACTCTGTGAGCGTCGGGAGCAGCGTGGAGCATTCAGCGTGGCTCCCTACGCTAATAACCGCTATCGTGGTTTAGTAAAACAGAGGGGGGAGGGTTAGTCATTTAACCCTTCACTGGCCCAGGTACCACAGATTCTGAGCCTGCCTAGACAGATAGGGAAGAATACTTACGAGTACCTGATTATAGAGGCGTGAATTATTCTTCGTAATGAGAGAAGGGACGAAGAAATTGGGCACTCTCTGATTTATGTTAGCCTATCCCTGTAAATGCATTGTTAAATATATGGGTTTTAAAATATGTTTTCTCTATGCCTGATCATCTAAGATCCATTTTAGGCCTTAAGGGGTTAATCAGTGGTGGTGAGTCTAGCTCTATAAATTAAAGCTGGTGGGAGGGTGGGGGGGGGTTAGACGTATTAAGCCTTTTCCTTAATTTGTTTCTTAAAATATATCTCTATAATTTATGATGTTTCTCCCTGCTGTAATGGTGGTCGAAGAAAGAGTTATTCTGTCCGGCCATTACCCCGCATACCACCTATCAGGAGGCCCCTCAGCAGCGGGAAAACCGGTGTCAGGTCAAAACCGCGGAAGACAAAGGCGCGCGCTGACAACTGAGCGCAGCGCGGAGGTGCGCGCCAAAGAAAATAACTGTTTTTAGGGGCTCCGACGGGGGTGTGTGTGGGGGGGAACCCCCCCACTTTACTTTATACAGATCGTGCCGCGTTGTGGGGGCGTTGTGGGGGATTTGGGGGATTGTAACCCCCCACATTTTACTGAAAACTTCACTTTTTCCCTAAAAACAGGGAAAAAGTTAAGTTTACAGTATAATGAGGGGGGTTACAACCCTCCAAACCACCCACAACGCCGCCGCGATCTGTATTAAGTAAAGTGGGGGGGCTCCCCAACAAAACCCCCCGTCGGAACCCCTAAAAACTGTCATTTTCTTTGGGGTGCGCCTCCGTCTTGCGCTCAGTTGTCGGCGCGCGCCTTTGTCTTCCGCGGTTTTGTCTATGAACCAGAAAACCAGCCAATCGCTAAGCTGCCTCCTCTTCTCCCTACACCCGCCCACCCGTGCTGAGTGCTCATCCCAATAGGAGAAAACACGGGCCCTCCATCCCCGCGTTACTGTCGCCCATCGAGACGAGGGCTCTCTTTTAAGATTGTATTGCTTTCTAATTTTGAAATTTGATTTTTATATATGTTGGAATATGATTCTGTATCTCTTTACCAAGTAGTTATACTTGTGAAAAAATTGATAATTAATAAAAATTAAATTACACTTCCCCCTCTGTATTCGCGGGAGTATGGGGCAGAGCCGGCCCGCAAATAATATTTGGGCCAGTTCTGCCCCTAACCCCCACTTCCCCCGGTTATTTTAAGCCCTGAAAGCCCCCCTTAAGCCTTACCTGGTGGTCTAGTGAGTTTTCGGGGCAGGAGTGATCTTCCCACGCTCCTGCCCCGTGCAGATCGCTCACAGGAAATGGCTGCCTTGAGCTCCCGTAATCTCTCGAGCCATTTCCTGTGAGCGATCTGCACGGGGCAGGAGCGTGGGAAGATCGCTCCTGCCCCGAAAACCCACTAGATCACCAGGTAAGGCTTAAGGGGGGGCTTACAGGGCTTAAAATAGCCTGAAAAATGAAAATGTATTTTTTGATTTAAAACCGCGAATAAGCGAATCTGTAGATACGGAATTCGCGAATACGGAGGGGGAAGTGTAATAATAATTTTTTAAAAAGAGTACCTGATTACAATTCAATGTATTGCAAACCTCTTTCGGCGAAGCTCTTCATGATGTGGTGTTAAAACATCAAATAAATAATAAAAGAGTATTGTAGCATGTTGTGTTCTCTCTCCCTGTCTTTCGAGAAAAAAAAAACCCTCTTTCCACTACATCACAGCAATTCAGAGCTCTTGAAAAAGGTGTCCATTTTGCATAGCAAATAATTAAATGGGGCTTATCTTTAGGATGACACAGCACAGAGACACTGCAGACAACCTAGAAAGTAATCACTGTTCTGTATGCGGTGTCATGGAACCACAACTGACAAATTATAGATGGGAACAATGGCTACACAAACATCATTATATTTCCATTTTTGATAAGGATTATTTTGCCTCCCATCCAGCTTTCTGAGAAAGAGATCACCTCTGGACACTAGAATAAAAAGTTCTAGAACTTTTCTTGTGCTGCAGAAACAGAGAGGTTGGCGCAGTGGTCTCCAACTCAAACCCTTTGCAGGGCCACGATTTGGATTTGGAGGGACTTGGAGGGCCTCAGAAAAAATCATTCATGTCTTATTAAAGACAATTTTGCATGAGGTAAAACTCTCTTTATATTTATAAATCTTTCTGATTTGCCAGGGATCCAAGATGGCTGCAAGTGGATGAACGTCGGAAGCGTCTCCCGAGCATTTGCCTCTGCTTCAAAGTACTATACGGCTTTACCTCCAAGTACATAACGGACCTTTTCTCATTTTCTAATAACAAACTCAAGAAAAACACACACTCAAAATTCATTTCCCCTCCAGTTAGAGGCTGCAAAATGAAAAAACACCACGAACACCTTCTCTCTCACCAAGCAGCCCTATGGGGCAAAGACCTAGACCAACTGCTTTCGCCCACTACTTACGGGGAATTTAGGAAACGCCTAAAAACATACCTGTTCCAGAAATACCTAAACAATTGACCCGCTCTCCCCCCTCTCCCTAATCCACCTGAATTTACTGCACTGTTATAAATATAATATGTTATCTTCATCTTGTCGTAATTTTACGTTGCCATTTATTCCAAACAGGTCCTGTCGGAAATTACCTACTAAAATGTACATCTTATATTTTGCTCAGCAAATTGTATTTCTATACTATTGCCTCTTAAGGTCTCTGCTCTCTGTATTTCCTCTGAATATCTGCATATTATATTTCGCTGTATGTCCAGCTCTCCTGATTGTAAACCGCCTAGAAGTCGCAAGATTGTGGCGGTATAGAAGAATAAAGTTATTATTATTATTAATATTATTTGGTAGAATTGGATATTTTACCTTACTGCATTTCTTCAGCTTTGACTGACCTCATGCCTAAAAGGAGAGGGAGAAGTGCTGCTGGAGCCTTGCGGCGCCCTGAAAATCCCCCTGCTATCACTATTGAGCAGCTCTTGAATCGCCTTCAGAGGGAGCCGACAACATCAGGGAATCGCCCCTTGGATTCGGTGGCGCAGAGTGAAGCCGGAAGAGGAACCCTTGGGCTAGAGGTCACGCTGAGCCCTGAAGCAAGAAACACTCCCCCCCCAACCGCAGCGTACCAGCTCACCACGAGAACCAGGCACGTCCAACGAGATAGCGCCTGCAACCCGGGAGGCTTGTTCATCTGGGAGCTTTGAGACGGATACACCAAAAGACTTTTTGAGTCTGGAGAGTGATACTGCGGCTGGAACATCGGAGAAGAGGGAGGCACAACAAGAACAAGAAACTACAAATTTGGGAGGTGAGACTACTTCTTTTGTGGTTGAAAAACCCACTGAAATTACAATGGAGTCTCTGTGGGACTTAGTCATTAAATTGGGAAACTCTTTGAATCCACAAATTAAAGTGGTGGAAAAGAAAATTCATAAACAGGAACAAGCATTGAATACACTGCGATTGAAACCAAGTCTGAAAAAAATGAAGTTGAAATAACAGGGGTCAAGTAGGTACATGAAGTTGTGATTAAAGACTGTGTTAATATTAGATGGAAACTGGAAATGATTGAAAATGGCCATTGTGCCAATTATTTGTGGTTCCTAAATCTCCCTAGGGTTCCCTCTATGTCCCCCAAGAAAATGTTAAAGAAATATTTCCTGGAAATTTTTGCAGTTTCAGAGGAACTAATTTCACCATTCACACAAGTATTCTATTTGCCTGCTAGAAAATTGGATCAACAATTGACAAATGAGGGACAACAGGAACCACAATTAGATATTACCACTCTATTGGAAACCTCATTAAGAGAATTGGCTATACCAGCACCAGATAAGAACTGGATAAAGAAGATGTTCTTTAAAAATAGAACCAAAGAGTTTCTGGGTCAGAAAGTACAGATCTTTCCAGATGTTACCAAAGAGACTCAAAAACGGAGAAGACAGTTCTTGTTACTAAAATCTGGAGTAATCTCAGTGGGTGGGGGGGGAATTTTTTCTTAGGTTCCCTTGTAAATGTATTGTTCATTATGGTTCAGATAAATACGTTTTATTTGATCCGACACACCTAACAAAGTTTGTAGCTTTGAAACGACTTGAGAAGGGTGGAATAACTGAAGTAACAACTGAGACACATGATTAATTACTCCCCACAACTTCAGTCACTTGGATTTTCTTTTAAATTGTTTAAACTGATTTTCCTTAATTGTTAAACTGTCACTCCTTGAAGTCTTGGCTCTCGGTATGTTTATCATAATCACAAAAGTAAAATAAAACAGTTTCTTGATCATATGTCTCTTTAGCTATAAATGACATTATTATTAAAACTTAGCCAAAAGGAAAGATTTATAAACTATAAAGTGTTTTATCTTATGCAATATTGTCATTTCTTTAATAAGACATGAACTATTTTTTCTGAGGCCCTCCAAGTACCTACAAATCCAAAATGTGGCCCTGCAAAGGGTTTGAGTTGGAGACCACTGGCTTAGCTGTAACCATGACATCCTGTTTGCCTTTGGGTAGCAGAGCTGAGATTGTGATGTCATAATGCTTCATTCCACCAATAAGAGCCAGCCTCATCAGTGATGTCACAATGGCTTGATTGTCCTGTTTTCCCCTCTGCCCTCCAACCCAGCCAGCAGATTAACTGTTCCCCTTAACTCAGTGGTCTCAAACTCACAGCCCGCCAGGCCCTATTTTGAGGCCCTCGATATGTTTATCATAATCACAAAAGTAAAACAAAACAGTTTCTTGATCATACGTCTCTTTAACTATAAATTACAATATTATTAATAAGACTTTGTTAGTATTTCTCCTATTATGTTTTCCTTTTTTTCCCCCTTTCTTTTTGAAGTTCCTAATTACAATCTTGCTGTACAAGATGTTATGCTTGGAAATATTGTCTAAAATTGATAAATAAATAATAAAAATAAATCTTTCCTTTTGGCTAAGGGCTCCTTTTACTAAGCTGCGATAGTGGTTTTAATGCGCGCTTAGTGCGTAAATTGCCATGCACGCTAGACCTTAACGCCAGCATTGAGCTGGCATTAGTTCTAGCCGCGTAGCGTGGGTTTAGCACACGCTAAAATCCTGCACGCGCTAAAAATGCTACCACAGCTTAGTAAAAGGAGCCCTAAGTCTTATTAACAATATTGTCATTTATAGCTAAAGAGACATATGATCAAGAAACTGTTTTATTTTACTTTTGTGATTATGATAAACATACCGAGGGCCTCAAAATAGGACCTGGCGGGCCGCATGTGGCCCCCAGTCCGCAAATTTCAGACCACTAGGTTAAAATGAGGGACCACATGAACCCCCCCTTTTTTTTCTACCACAGCCTGGGGGGGGGGGGGGGACAGGTGTCCAAGTTTATTATAGATTTAGTAAACTGCATTATGGGTAGAGACCTTCTAGGTGGTTTACAATACTAATGCAGAAGGGGAAGCTAGGGGCTGCTTGTGAAAACGTGAGGAAAGGGGGTAGAACCACAAGAGCAGTGATTCTTAACATTTATGAGTCACGGACCCCTTTAAGAATCTGATGGAAGCAATGGACCCCCCATCCCTAGAAATATTCACATAAACACAACTTTGCATGCCATGAATATAATGTGCTTTATTGAGATTTGATTGTCTCATACATATGGCATGCACAAAGTATTATTACACTTTAAAGTAAACAATCTAAAAATAAAAACACTCTTTTTATGCACAAAGTAATGGCCACTTATGCGGATTGTGAAAATTGCAGGCAGACCTTAGGAAATTGGAAGACTGGGTGTCTAAGTGGCAGATGAAATTTCATGTGGACAAATGCAAAGTGATGCACACTGGGAACAATAACCTGAATTGCAGTTACTGGATGCTAAGGTCCACTTTGGGGGTTAGTGTCCAAGAAAAGGATCTGGGTGTCATTGTAGACAATACAATACAACTAATGTGCGGCGGCAGCCATAAATGCAAACAGGATGCTGGGAATTATTTAAAAAGGGATGGTTAATAAGGCTAGGAATGTTATAATGCCTCTGTATTGCTCCATGGTGTGACCTCACCTGGAGTATTGCGTTCAATTCTGGTCTCCTTATCTCAAGAAAGATATAACGGATTAGAAAAGGCTCAAAGAAGAGAGACCAAAATGGTAAAGGGGATGGAACTCCTTTTGTATGAGCAAAGACTAAAATGGTTAGGGCTCTTCAGCTTGGAAAAGAAATGGTTGAGGGGAGATTTGATTGAAGTCTACAAAATCCTGAGTGGTGTAGAACGGGTACAAGTGGATCGAGTTTTCACTCCGTCAAAAATTACAAAGACTAGGGAACACTCGAAGTTACAGGGAAATACTTTTAAAATCAATAGAAGGAAATATTTTTCACTGAAAGAATAGTTAAGCTCTGGAACGCATTGCCAGAGGTTGTGGTAAGAGTCGATAGCGTAGCTGGTTTTAAGATGGGTTTGGACAATATCCTGGAGGAAAAGTCCATAGTCTATTGTTGAGAAAGACATGGGGCAAGCCACTGCTTGCCCTGGATTGGTAGCATGGAATGTTGCTACTATTTGGGATTCCGGAATTAGAGAATGACACGGTGGCGGTTTAGCCGCGGGTAATCCGCCAAAACGGGGAATGAAAAATAGCAGCCTCTGCGGGGACGGGGACAAAGCCATTCACCGCCCCATGGAGCGGTGAATGGTCTTGTCACCGCAGTGAGGCATCAAGGATCGCATGGTCCCCGCAGTCCCCATCCGCCCACCCGCACGCCGGCTCGATCGTTTAACCAGCTTCCTCTCTCCACCTCACCTTAGTTTGCCAGCTTTCTTTTTCAGCGACCGACACGCTTTCAAAGAGCCACGCATGCGCGGCTGCTCAGTATTCAATCTTCTGCTCTGACCCAACCGGAAACAGGAAGTTGCAGCAGAGCAGAAGATTGAACTTTGAGCAGCCGCGCATGCGCGGCTCTTTGAAAGCGTGCCGGTCGCCGAAAAAGAAGATGGAATGAGGCAGCAGTTAAGGTTCATTGGTTCTCCTGAGCTGAAAGTTTTAAAGGTCAAAACCAGTGCTTCAAAAGAGGGAAGACGTGATCAATTTTTTTGGCTTTATGGATTAAACGTATAGCTCTATTTTGAATTAGTTTTAATCTGCGGAGATCTTTCTGCCTAATACCTACACTTCTCCCTCCGTATTCGCTGTGATAGGGGATTAACAGACCCGCAAATACAGAAAAACCGCAAATAACTTTTTCATATGTTATTCGCTGTTTTCTATTAAAAACCATCGTGAATATGGTGAAACCACAAATAACATGGTGGGAGACCTGGCCTGTTCCTGAAGGAGAGGCAAAACACGGTGAAGAAAGTGCCGGGAATCAGCGATTTTCTCTGTAAACGCTTAGAATCAGCAATTTCTCTATGCAAGCTGATGTAATTTGGGGGGAGGAGCCAGCAAGCTAAAAACTGCGAATAATCGAAATCGCGATTGCTGAAACTGCAAATACGGAGGGAGAAGTGTATTTCTAGGAAATTACAGTAATCTATTTGTTGAATGATTGACTGTGTTGGGATATTGATTGCTGAAAGGACTATAAGAGAACAGATTGAGTGAATCAGACGCAGTTTGAAGAATATTTTTACTACCTAGGAGATTTGGGCTTGAAATGATTGAGTGGAATTAAGTATTTGAATTTATTTGGTAGGTGAAATAGGACAGGTAGGTTTACTTCATATAATGCTGAGAAGATAATTGATTGTGATTTTTAATTTGAGCTTATGCTGGGATAGCCAGTTCGTAATGGGGTCAAGATTTTTGTTAACTGTTTCTATATGCACCCCACCCCCACGGACTCTGTTCTCATTTGCACAAGCCTCGAGCACTTATGATTTTATATTTTAATATTTTTATTAAAGTATGTAAAAGGGCAATATTCCGTACAACTGTTTATAAATCACAAACAGAGCCTTCCATTTTGATCTGGTTTTGGTACAACCTTCCCAAAGATTCGGTTGCTTGTGTTTCTACATCATCTAGGAAGATAACTGGGTATAGAAGAGAACCTACATAGTGTAGTGGATGAACAGGAAAACAAGTGTCTATTAAATGTTAGAAATTCTCCTTGATGCCACCAACGATGGATGAATCTGTTGCAGTAACAGTTAGATGCTTGAGCAGCTGGGCACATGATGGAAGGATGTTGCAATTAGTAGGAGTATGATCAGCAGACAAGACTCTAGTTGCCACAACAAATGCATACAAGACACAAATAATGTCATTAAACAGCAGTTCATTTAAATCAGGGGTCTCAAAGTCCCTCCTCGAGAGCCGTATTCCAGTCGGGTTTTCAGGATTTCCCCAATGAATATGCGTGAGATCTATGTGCATGCACTGCTTTCAATGCATATTCATTGGGGAAATCCTGAAAACCCGACTGGATTGCGGCCCTCAAGGAGGGACTTTGAGATCCCTGATGTAGAAGGTCACTTATATATTGAAATGTACAGTTTGACTGGTTGTAAAAACCTTTGCACACGACTGTATAACACAGGGGTGGGCAACTCCGGTCCTCGAGGGCCAGAATCCAGTCGGGTTTTCAGGATTTCCCCAATGACTATGCATGAGATCTATGTGCATGCACTGCTTTCAATGCATATTCATTGGGGAAATCCTGAAAACCCGACTGGATTGCGGCCCTCAAGGAGGGACTTTGAGATCCCTGATTTAAATCCAAAAGCAGTTTCTGCAGTTTTTTTAATCACTGAATTCAGTTGCCAGTTGTCAAAGATGTGTTAAGCTTTTACATATTGATACGAGTCTCAAGCTTAAATTAGAGAATGACACAAGGACAAGTTTCTCCCTGTCCCCATCCTGACTCCGTCCCCGTGGGCTCTGTCCCCGTCCCTGCCCTATGGTTAACCAAGGGTACTTGCCCCCATGTCATTCTCTGCTCTGGACCACCAATGATTATTTCAGATAGGTCCAGGGCAGTGCTTTTCAACCCAACCCATGGGGCATGGCATACCCAGCCAGTCAGTTTTCAGGATACTCAAAATGAATATGTATGAGATAAATTTGCATGCATTGCTTTCTTGCTGTGCAGATCTATCTCATGCATGTTCATGGTGGATATCTTGAAAACCTGGCTGGCTGGTTGTGTCCTGCGGTTTGGGTTGAGAAGCACTGGCCTAGGGGAGCCCACAGGGGGTAGGAGGGGTCTTCAAGAGATCTAGGGAGTCAATGGGGATACTACTTATCACTTGAAAGGCATACGCAGCGCTGTACATTTTTACATGGTCTCTGCTCAGAAGAGCTTACAATCTAACTTGGACAGACAGACATGACATATAAGGTGGGGGGATGCAGAACCCAAGGTGAGAGGAGTTAGGAATCAAAAGCACTCTCAAAGAGGTGGGCTTTTAACTGGGCCTTGAGCAATGCCAGAGATATGGCATGGCTTAATTCTTCACAACTCATGTGTCTTCAGAGGAATGGGGAGGGAGGGTCTTTGTTTGGGGGAGGGGTTAGAGCAGTGGTTCCCAAACCTCTCCTGGGGGACCCCCAGCCAGTCAGGTTTTCAAGATATCCCTAATGAATATGCATGAGAAAGATTTGCATATAATGGAAGTGACAGGTATGCAAATCTCTCTCATGCATATTCATTAGGGATATCTTGAAAACCTGACTGGCTGGGGGTCCCCCAGGACAGGTTTGGGAACCACTGGGTTAGAGGAACCTGTAAACTGTACATTTTAAGGTGGCTCCCTGGAGCATTTGGTGGTGCCTCCAGCTAGGCAAAGTTTAATGCAAGCTGGGTTATTGAATTGACTTAATAATGAGGCGTTTTGCATGCATTTGTATGCTCTGCATCTCATTACGTAGCTCACAATACTTGGAACTAATGTGTGTTATGGAAAAGTAAAATGCAAGTTCCCTTAACGCACATTAGAAATGACCCTTTTAGTGGCTGAGAATATGCCGCGGTGCTGGAAATGGATTAAAACCCAGATCTGTTTCAAACCTTCCATCCATCTGTATACATATTGGATAGATTGAGGCCTTCTTTGTGCTCCGGAAAAGCTCAAATAACCACTCGGATTACATGATTCTGTCTTTTCCTGTTCTTAAAGTATGCAGACATCAAAGGTCTGAAGAGGTCCCTTTTTCTCCTCCAGACTATTGCTTTCATTGTTTGCATTCTAAATGTAATTTTGTTTTGTTCTCTAAAATATGGTATTTACCATAGTTTTCATTTTCAGTAAACATGTCATGTAAAAAGTGTCTTGGCTTGATTGTGCTAAGCTCTAAAACAAAACCCCCAAAATCCTAATCATGTCTCTTTAATGCATACCCATGTAACTATTCTATCGTCACTGTGCTATGCATATAAGGTTTTTTTTAAACCTTTTGTGGTGCTGTGGCACATTCAAACAATATTAGAAGGCGGGTCCAAAGTGGAGGGTAAGTTAAGGTCACCATCAGCAACAATGAACCCAGATGCACAAGGAGATCACGGGGCTTTGCCAAAGTCACCCAGCAGTCAATGCTGGAACGGAGTCTTGGCCACAGATCTCAAAACAAATGTTCTAACTGCGTCTTTGTCAGGTAGAATCCGACATTTCAGCTGCCGTGCTCTGAAGTCTACAGTGTGACTTTGGAAATAGTAGGGTCACTGACCTAATTGGGAACAGGGCAGGCGGGAAAGTTAGTTGGTCAGAAATTTATGAATTTTATTGTGAAAGTCCATAGGATGGAAAAGTCTCTGGTAGGTTTAAAGATGTTTTCCCTGTGGAGCTGGGTTAGATGTTCTCTCAGGGTTTGCGCAGCTGGCATTATGCTTCAGGTTTCTGGGTCTCGCTGCGTTTTTGTCAGGTAGAAACTGATGTTTCAGTGACCATGCTATGGCTTTCTTCAGGGTATACTCTGAAATCTGCAGTGTGACTTTGGAAATAGTGGATTCACTGACCTGATTGGGAACAGGGCATTCCACCAATCCGAATTTTGGCGGGAAAGTCAGTTGGTCAGAAATTTATGAATTTTGTTGTGAAAGTCCATAGGATGGAAAAGTCTCTGGTAGGTTTAAAGATGTTTTCCCTATGGAGCTGGGTTAGATGTTCTCTCAGGGTTTGCGCAGCTGGCATTGTGCTTCTTGCAGGTTTCCGGGTCTCGCTGCGTCTTTGTCAGGTAGAAACCGACGTTTCAGCCATCAAGCTGTGGCTTTCTTCAAAGACGCAGTGAGACCTGGGTGAGTGCGTGGCGAAGTGGTTAGAGCTACAGCCTCAGCACCCTGAGGTTGTGGGTTCAAATCCCACCCTGCTCCCAGTGACCTCAGGCAAGTCACTTAATCCCCCCATTGCCCCGAGTACTTTAGATAGAGTGTGAGCCCACCAGGACAGACAGGGAAAAATGCTTCAGTACCCGAATGTAAAACCACTTAGACTATAAGTGGTAAATAAATATCCTCTATAATAAAATCCTAAGTGCATATGTGCACTTACGATACCATGATCCCTGCCACCGTGATGTGTGCCTCCGTGGCTGTATTCTATTTGCGGCGCGTGTAGCAATTTGAGCGGCGGTGGCGGTTTTCTGATAGCTGGCGCCTAGAGCAATGGCAGGAGGGTGTCGTGCAGGTGCTGTGAGGTGTCCCATGCTGGTAAAAATTCTGCTACTGCTCAGGGAAGAGGAGGGGGAGAGGGAAAAGGAGCTGCTTTAGGGGGAGAGGTGTGCTGGGGGTCAGACAGCAATCATGCTTTGCTCGGGGGGGGGGGGGGGGGGAGGAAGACAGAAGGGGGCCACGTAGAGAGAGGCAGGCATGGTGCAACAGAGAAATACAGGCAGGCAGGGGGCCAGGGAGAGAGACAGATAGACAGAGAGAAAGACAGACAGACACGGGGCCAGCGAGAGAGACAGACAGAAAGAAAGATAGACAGACAGGGGGCCAGAGAGACAGACAGACAGAAAGCAGCCAAGGAGAAAGAGACAAATAAATAAAATCAGATAGACAACGGCCAAGGAGAGAGGGAGAAAGAAAAAAAGGCAGACGGTGGCCAAGGAGAGAGAGAGACAAAAAGAAAGAAAGGCAGACAGACAGACACATCTATTCTAGCACCCGTTAATGTAAAAGGCTTAAAGACTAATAAATAAAAAAAGACCTACTTGCAGCTCTACTAGAACTGGCCAGAGTATCTGCAGCTGCCATAGAGATAGATATGTACTGTTTCACGCAGATATTTGGGGGGCTGGGAGGGGTTCAGTGACCACAGAGGGAGTGTATGGGGGCCATATTTTTATCCCTCCAGGTCAGTTTAGATACCATTTTGGCCCTTATTCATTTTAAAAACAGGTCTAACCCAAAACATCCAAATTGTGCCCTGAATGTTTTGTAAAATGTTAATCGCTGTAAAATGTCCAAGTGCTAAGTCTACCCTAATCCCACCCCAAACACACCTTTAACACTCCCCTTTAAGATTCAGACTAGAGAATGACATGGGGAAAAATTTGTCCCTATCCCCACAGGAACTCAATTTCCCCGTCCCCGTGAGTTTTGTCTTTATCCCTGTCCCTGCCTATTCCTGTAACTTCAGCCTTAACCACACAAACCTCGAACCTTATGATTTTAAAGTGTTTGAGGCTTCTGCAGATGAGGACGGAGCTTAGGCATTGGTGGAATGAGGCATTATGACATCACAGTCTGAGCTCTAGAATGTTGCCACTTATGATTTTAAAGTGTTTGAGGCTTACGCAGATGAGGACAAAGCTTAGGCATTGGTGGAATGAGGCATTATGACATCACAGTCTGAGCTCTAGAATGTTGCCACTTATGATTTTAAAGTGTTTGAGGCTTGTGCAGATGAGGACGGAGCGTAGGCATTGGTGGAATGAGGCATTATGACATCACAGTCTGAGCTCTAGAATGTTGCCACTTATGATTTTAAAGTGTTTGAGGCTTGTGCAGATGAGGACGGAGCTCAGGCATTGGTGGAATGAGGCATTATGACATCACAGTCTGAGCTCTAGAATGTTGCCACTTATGATTTTAAAGTGTTTGAGGCTTGTGCAGATGAGGACGGAGCTTGCAGGTACGGGACAGGGAAAGGAAAAGAATTTGCGGGGACGGGAGAATGAGTTCCCGTGGGGACGGGGAGAAATTTGTCCCTGTGTCATTCTCTAATTCAGACACACTGGAGAGAAAAAACCAGAAAAACATTTTGAAAGTCAATTTTGAAAATGCCCACTTGGATGTTTTGACTAGTAAGATGTGCCATTTTGGGAACATCATTTTTTGAGCCTGTTTTACAAAGCCGTGCTTCGGGGCCATTACTGCAGCGGCCCGCGCTAAACGGCTTCGTAAAAGAGGCCCTAAAACTGGGCAGGAAAAAGACTTTGGGTCAATTTTGGAAATGTGATTAAATTGGGCAAAAAAAGTTTTGGGTTATTAGTTTTTCAGGAGCCTTGTTTCAAGGTTTGTTCATCCTCAGTGACTGAAATTCTTTTTTTTTTAATTCTTTATTAATTTTTAAAACTTCAATCGTGCACAAGAGATGATGCATTTACATAAAATATTAACATTACAGCACAATAAACTTAATAGAATAAAGACAAGATTTAGGGGTCCTTTTACGAAGCCGCATTAGCGGTTTAACTCGTGTAATAGTGCGCTCTAAACCGCCGGCCGCACTAGCTGCTACCGCCTCCTCTTGAGCAGGCGGTAGTTTTTCGACTAGCGCGGGGGTTGGCACGTGATAAAAAGTCGCGTGCACTGATTTTAAAGTGTTTGAGGCATGTGCAGATGAGGACGGAGTTTAGGCATTGGTGGAATGAGGCATTATGACATCACAGTCTGAGTTCTAGAATGTTGCTACTTATGATTTGAAAGTGTTTGAGGCTTGTGCAGATGAGGACGGAGCTTAGGCAGTGGTGGAATGAGGCATTATGACATCACAATCTGAACTCTAGAATGTTGCTACTTATGATTTTAAAGTGTTTGAGGCTTGTGCAGATGAGGACGGAGTTTAGGCATTGGTGGAATGAGGCATTATGACATCACAATCTGAGCTCTAGAATGTTGCTACTTGTGATTTTAAAGTGTTTGAGGCTTGTGCAGATGAGGACAGAGCTTAGGCATTGGTGGAATGAGGCATTATGACATCACAATCTGAGCTCTAGAATGTGGCTACTTATGATTTTAAAGTGTTTGAGGCTTGTGCAGATGAGGACGGAGCTTAGGCATTGGTGGAATGAGGAATTATGACATCACAATCTGAGCTCTAGAATGTTGCCACTTATGATTTTAAAGTGTTTGAGGCTTGTGCAGATGAAGACGGAGCTTAGGCATTGGTGGAATGAGGCATTATGACATCACAATCTGAACTCTAGAATGTTGCCACTTATGATTTTAAAGTGTTTGAGGCTTGTGTAGATGAGGACGGAGCTTAGGCATTGGTGGAATGAGGCATTATGACATCACAATTTGAGCTCTAGAATGTTGCTACTTGTGATTTTAAAGTGTTTGAGGCTTGTGCAGATGAGGACGGAGCTTAGGCATTGGTGGAATGAGGAATTATGACATCACAATCTGAACTCTAGAATGTTGCCACTTATGATTTTAAAGTGTTTGAGGCTTGTGCAGATGAAGACGGAGCTTAGGCATTGGTGGAATGAGGCATTATGACATCACAATTTGAGCTCTAGAATGTTGCTACTTGTGATTTTAAAGTGTTTGAGGCTTGTGCAGATGAGGACGGAGCTTAGGCATTGGTGGAATGAGGAATTATGACATCACAATCTGAACTCTAGAATGTTGCCACTTGTGATTTTAAAGTGTTTGAGGCTTGTGCAGATGAAGATGGAGCTTGCAGGAATGGGGCAGGGATAGGAAAAGAACTCACGTGGACGGGTCGGGAAAATGAGTTCCCACGGGGACAGGGGAAAATTTTTCCCCGTGTCATTCTCTACTTGGGAGAACAGTATAGAAAATTGAATAAATAAATAGTGTGAAAAATTTCTGTCTCTGATAACCAGAGCTGATACTGTGATGTCACAATACCTCATTCCACCAATAAGAGACAACCTCATCAGTGATGTCACAATGGCTTGATTGTCCTTTATGTAGTCACTTTCACTACATTTTGATTTCTAGAGTGATGCACTGTAGAGAACAGCATGGGGACAAATTTGTCTCCTTCCCCGCAGGAACTCAATTTCCCCGTCCCGTTCCCATGAGTTATGTCGCTCTCCCTGCCCCATTCCTGTAAGCTCTGCCTTAACCGCACAAGCCTCGAACACTTATGATTTTAAAGTGTTTGAGGTTTGTGGACGGGACGGGAAAATGAGTTCCTGTGGGGACGGAGAAAAATGTGTTCCCATGTCATTTTCTATTTGATATTTAAGTTATTTGGTTTCTTCATTTATGATGTTTTCTTTGCTGAATTTTTCTGACTAGCATTAATACATTCACTATTTCTTTTTTTCCCCGCTTCTTAATTATTGTTGGTTTTTTTTCTGAAGGATGCCTGTATTTCTAGAAAGCCTTGGTGGTGTGTTCTAGAGATTAGTAACTGATTGAGGTTTTTTTTCTCTCTTTTCTTTTTATTTCATCGTTTATTAGGGTCTTTTTTTAGCTGCTTAAAATTTATTTATTTATCTATTTATTGAGAATTACTAACCGCCTTTATGAAGAGATTCACCCGAGGCGGTGCTCAGCAAGTCCAATTCAACATAAAACTTACAATTTCGTGAACAGCATAACCGTAGTAAAAAGACCACGTATAAACCTAAATACAATGAAACAGTTTCAAAAATATACTTATGAAACATCTAATAAGCACACATTAGAACATTCAAATAACATAGACATAATGCTAATGCTTTTCTACAATACAGCTTATCATGTAGCCAAGGGGCCAAGTGCAGATATTAGGGGGGGACAAGATGGGTGGAGTTGTATTTTTTTTAAAAACTAAAAAACTGCAGCTTAATTCATAGGAAGTCAACCATTACCTTAACCCCCTCCTTTACTAAGGTTAGCGCACCTTAGGAAAAGAGCCCGTAAGCAGGGCAGGAATAATTCGTCGAGGGCCCCTAGGCACACAAATACACTGGGCCCCCCTGCCCCGCCCCGCCCCGCCATGCGCCCAGGCGGAAACAGGAAGCTGCATCAGAGGGAAGCTTTGGGCAAGCAGCACCGCTTGCACAATTACAGTTCCCGTTGCCTTTCTTACCCGCGTTGCTTGCTTGTCTTACTTTCCGTCGATGGGGGGGGGGGGCTGCGTTGCCGATTGGGGTGGGACCCGCATTGCTGATCGGTGGGGGGGGGGGCCACGTTGCCGATCGATGCTGATCGAGGGGCCCATCGCCGTTTGGAAAAAAACAATGTTGATGCCATCCTTCATCGGGCCCCCTTGACAATTTCGGGCCCTAGGCACGTGCCTATTTGGCCTATTGGTTAATCCTGCCCTGGCCGTAAGTGTCTGTGTGACAAATATTTATAGTTTTGCTTCTATGGAAAAAGAGGCTTATTAGATTTTACTGGCTCCTCTATGGGTAGTGGCTTCTCTGTATGTGCCCACCTTCATCCCTCATAATTACTTGGAAATGGCCAGAGTATGGCCAAATTTTGAGGGATTATAATTCCTTGGAAGGGGATCCAACTTCTGCAGTTTTTTTTTTTATGCTGACAAGTGACTAGAGGAGGGTTATTTGTTATTGATTAATGTTTGCACAGAACACTTAATTCTGCCTCTACAGCAAATTCGCCACGCAATGGAGCAGACCCAACTGAGGTTATTTGGGATTCTGGACCTTTGAATTGCTAATGCCTGGTTTTCCTTTTCTCTTATCAATAAAGGAAGCAACTGTTTCTCAAGAGCCCTCGCTGCAAGCTGTAGCAATTTGATTCAAGAGTCCAAAGAAAGCTTTATTCATACAAAATGCAAAAATTGTTAAAAAGCTTTCGACCATCTTTATTTTAAAAAGGCAAAACTCCCCAATGCCTTCTCTAACCTTTGAGGGGCTACTGAAAAGTTAACCCAGCCAAGAAGAGAATGATGTGGAGCCGTGAAACTTACAAGTTATGCCACACTTTTCATTTCATTGATATGAAATGAAAGATGTCAAGAAAAGTGTGGCATAACTTGTAAGTTTCACGGCTCCATACCATTCTCGTCTTGGCTGGACTGAGAACTTTTCAGCAGTCCCATCCTATTGTGATGTCATAATGCCTCATTCCACCAATGCCTAAGAGTCAGCCTCATTGGTGATGTCACAATGGCTTGGTTTCCTTATACTTGTGCCCATTTACTAGATGCATTTGCCTCATTGAAAAAAAAAAAGTGTCAAGAAAAGTGTGGAATAACTTGTAAGTTTCATGGCTCCACCTCATTCTCTTCTTGGTTCGGCTGAGGACTTTTCAGCGGCTCTTCATATACAGTGACACTGCCTGTCTCAAGGGGTGCCCTAATGTAGCTCAAATATTTACAGAAATAACACTGTTAGTTACAGACACATTGTAAGCATGTTGTTGGAAGGAACACCTCATCATTCCTCCGCGTCTGGACTGTATAAATTTGTTCCTAATTTTCTAAAGTGCTTAAGAATCTGGTCTCCCGTTAAGTTTCATAAACCAGTAAACATCTGGCTTATGGGAAGACTTTTGAGATTCATTTACCCTGGCTTTCTGTCTCCGTTCAGATTGTGAATCCTGTTTTTCCTGCACATGGTAGACCATCGAATGTGACACAGAAGGCAGATTGTGGAATACAAGCCAGAGACTTTCAAAATAAAGAAAAGAGGCAGAAAAACACCCAAAGATCAACAAAGTTAAAACAAACAACCCCCCCCCCAAAAAAAAAAAAAAAAAAAAGAGAGGAAGGAACCACTCTGATTCCAACACAAGGGAATGTTTATTATGCATTCACTAAAAAAGATTTGGCACAGGAACCATGTTCAATTGGACCAATTAGAGCTGAACGAAACTTGCAGAAATTCAAAGGCAGCCTATAGTGCTTGCTTTTTAAAGATGCCTATAACTGATTTTTACTGTAAGCTCTATACAATAAGGCTATGGTGTATTGTCCTTAGTATCCGTCCAAGAAATACAGTAATTTTATAACAATACTAGTTTTTTAGCCCGTTACATTAATGGGTGCTAGAATAGATGTGTAGACTTAGGTATTTATTTCTCTCTTTCTGTATGTGTGTCTTTCTTTCTTTCTCCCTGCCCCCCTTTCTTTCTGTCTCTCCCCCCTGTCCAGCAGTAGCCCTTCTCCCTTCCTTTTACCTCCCCTCTGTCCCCCTTCCCTGCTCCCCCTGTCCATCAGTAGCCCTTCTCCCTTCTTTTTACCTACCAATATTCCCATTTCCCCTTTTACCTTTCCTATTTCCACCTTTTTCACCCCATCCAGAGTATCTGTTGCATTGTTGGTGTTCCAGGGTTTCCTCTTCCTTGGGTCTGGGCCGACTATTGTGGGCCAGGATTGCTAGGGGTTCCCTGTGGGACAGGCAGGGGCAAGGGTCAGCAGAGTTGGGGCAGTGTGTGGGGCCTCTGCTGGGTCACGGGGAGCTGTTCTCTGCTCCCATTTCCTCTTCCACAGCCGCCACCACCAACATGTCTGCCCAAGCGAAACGCAGCGTTTTCTTTTTTGTGCAGCGCGCAGGCGTCGCATCGGGCACGTCTTTCTTGGGCCGCGACGGAGAGGGCAGGGGGTTCTAGCGGCCGGCAGCCACCGCTCTACACCGCGTTTCGCCTCAAGCCGCCGCGGCCTCCTCCCGGCAGCTGCCGCTCCGCACTGCCTTGCCGCGGCTTTGGTTGGTAGGGCCGTATTGTGAGGTAGAGAGCAGGGAAGGCTGCGCATGCGCACTTGTCTTGCCACATCCCGACAGAAAAGGGATCAGGGAACACGCGAGGCAAGTGCGCATGCGTGGCTAGCATTTTATTATTTAAGATAGGACTGGATAATAAATTTTCGCACAAGTTTTCAAGTGGATAAATGTGAACACCTCAGTCCCACTTATAGGTTTATAAGTTTATGTTTGGAGTTGGATGACAGCAGCTACCCGGGAGACCCTTGATAAAGCGCCATAGCGCGAAACATGTCAGGTCTGGCTCCCAGGTTTTTGGCGGATGCAAAGATAAGTGCATAATAGCCTATTGAACCATAAAAAGTACTACAGACAACGGTTAAACAATTGGTGAATGCAGAACAGCCAATGATGAAAGTCACCACATAAATTCTTCCCGCAGTTGAAAAACGAAACAGCGGTGGAGTGGTGGGACTGAGGTGTTCACTTTTGTCCACTTGAAAACTTGTGCGAAAATTTATTATCCAGTCCTATATTGTTATAATATAACTGATTTTTATACACGTATCTACTCCAGCTATTTTTAATTTTTTCCCTTTTCCTATTGTATTTTCTTTTTAATAATAATAATAATAACTTTATTTTTGTATACCGCAGTACCAGAATAGTTCAAAGCGGTTTACATGACAAGAGACTGTACATCTACAGCAAAATTTACAAATAAGTCAATCAATCAATATAACTTAGCGAGTCAGGAGCAGGCAAGAAGGAGATAGAGAGATTATAAACAAGTCAATCGGCGTGGTTTAGGAAGTCGGGTGCAGGTAGGTGGGAGGTGCAGGTAGGGAGAAGGCAGGTAGGTGGGAGGTGCAGGAAGGTGGGAGGTACAAGGCATGGAGGGCGGGAGTCAGAGATATTTGTCAAAGAGATAAGTTTTGATTGACATCCTGAAAGTTTGGTAGGAGGGAGAATTAGAGATGAGAGTGGATAGACATTCTTTCTATAAAATTGTAGTTCTCTCTTTTCCCATTGTTTTAACATAGTAACAGAATAACATAGTAGATGACGGCAGATAAAGACCCAAATGGTCCATCCATCAAGTCATAAGTATGTTTGTTTAGTTCGTGTATGTCTAATTAATTTAAAAATGTTCGTCTCCCAGCTATTTTTAAATACTTTGTACAATGCTTTGTGCTTTTGGATAAGCATTTAATCAAAACTTAATAAACTATAAAACTATGTGGTGTAGTGCTCAGAGCTAGGGCCTCAGCACCCTGAGGTTGTGGGTTCAAATCCTGTGCTGCTCCGTGTGACCCTGGCCAAGTCACTTACCTCCCCTTTTACTAAGGTGTGGTAGAGATTTCTGGTCACGGGACAAAAGCGCGCTGGACAAAGCCACGCCATTTCGGCCCAGACAATTGCGCGCAAGATTCCAGCGTGCCGCTGTAAAAATTAATTTTAAAGAGCTCCGACAGGGGGTGTGGGGAGGGAACTCTCCACTTTACTTAATACTGTTCTCACTGCCGTTGGGAGGGGGTGGGGGGGTGCAACCCCCCACATTATACAGGAAAAATCAGGAAAAAGTTAAGCTTCCTCTATAATGGGGGTTCCAAACCCCCAACGGCAGCGTGAACACTATTAAGTAAACTGGGGGGTTCCCCCCCTCACACCCCCCGTCGGAGTTCTTTAAAATGAACTTTTCCAGCGGTGCGCTGGAGACTTGCGCCCAATTGTCTGGGCTCAAATGTCGGCGCGGCTTTGTCCCACGGGCGAATGCCTTTGAACCGAGGTTTCTACTGTGACCCAGAGTGCTAAATGCTCCAACGCTGTTTTGACGCCGATGTGGAGCCATGAAACTTGCGAGTTATTCTACACTTTTCTTGACACTTTTTATTTCAATTATATGAAATGAAACGATAAGTGTGGAATAACTCGTAAGTTTCATGGCTCCACATTAGAGAATGATACGGTGACAAAATTCATCACCGTTCCCGTCCCCGCGGATAACCGCGGGAAATAATCCCATGTCATTTTTTAGTGTCTATATCAGCCTCGGTCCTTCTACACCAGCATTATTCAAAGCAAAGCTTGCGGGTCAGTGGTTGTGGCCATTCATACTCTGATTCTTATGTGAACCAAGGATAATGAAGCCATTGTGACATCACTGATGTGATTGGCTCTTAGGCATTGGTGGAATGAGGCATTATGACATCACAATATCTGCTCTGGATACTAGAGACTGTCATTCTGTAGTGTCTGTTTCAATCACATCACTGATGTGATTGGCTCTTAGGCACTGGTGGAATGAGGCATTATGACATCACAATATCTGCTCTGGATACCAGAGACTGTCATTCTGTAGTGTCTGTTTCAACCTCAGTCCTTCTACACCAGCATTCTTCAAAGCAAAGCTTGCGGGTCAGTGGTTGTGGCCATTCATACTCTGATTCTTCCCTCTCTCCTTAAAGAATGACATGAAGATGGTTTACCGCGGTTATCCGCGGGAACAGGAACGATGATGAATTTTGTCACCGTGTCATTCTCTACTCCACATCATTTTCTTCTTGGATGGGCTGAGAACTTTTCAGCGGCCCCTCGTGGATCTCTCCACATACCCCCCCCCCCCCCCCCACATGCTCTGCCTACACTGTACACCGGTGCCAGGGCAGTCTCTAATGACTTTCACCAGTACAATCCAGATAATGCTGCTGAAAATTCCCGGCAGATCTGACCAGTGGCTGTTATATGGCTTGCCAGTGCTGCTTTGCAGATAAAGGTTTTTAAATTTGATCTAACAGATGTGAGGGTTAATGCTGAGATGAGATGGGTTCTGTGGTACTGAAAGTCCATGCCTGTCAGCATTATCTGGTCCTGTATGTTTCATGAAATTAAATCTATGCCACAGAGAATGGGGTCATGGCTTCCTGTAACTGGAGTTCTTTTCCATTATCATTCACTATAATGAGATGGGGGGGGGGGGGGGGGGTGGCACCAGGAAAAATTCATTCTTATCTTTATTTTTCCTGATGCACAGAATGAGTGCAAACTTTTGGAAATCAAGATGTCATATCTTGTCATGTTACTAATTAGCTTGAAGGAAGGGATTCGCTATGTGAGAAATCTAGGATAGCTATTTTTTCCATTGCTGGGAAAAAACTCTGGAACTCTATGCCAGGCACGATGAGATTGTGTAAGGCAAAAACAAGAGAATTGACCCAATGATCTCCAGAGACAAATCCAAGAAGAAACAAAAAACAATGCGGAGAAATGATGTTCCTGAGATGGACTTTATTAATATTAAAATAATATTAAAACTTTGCAAACCACATAAAAACTTCTAGGACACAGTCCGCTGAAAAGCTTTGGACCCTGGACTCAACACGGTCCGTGTTTCGACAGAATGTCTTCTTCAGGGGTCCCTATGAAGTCCTATGGTAAATTTAAGGGGATATAAATGCCAGTCGGAAATAAAGTGATCCGTCAAAGCTGTGTGCAGGACATGGGCTCAAAAAGTTGAGTGAAATTGTGTAAGGATAATATGTCATTTAAGAAATTACTAAAAACACAATTGTTTGTAGATTTTTCTCTAAGTTCAGTGGGGTTTTTGATTATTCCAGGTTCAATGTGTTGTTGTTTTTTTTTGGGGGGGGAAGGTGGCTTGGAGAGAAAATTAGGAAAGATTGATTTGAATTTATTGTAATATTTTATGTTGTCTTGTTTGAGTTTTTATAATTTGTGTATGTATGATATTTATACACCACTTAGGGGGTCTTTTTACTAAGGCGCACCAGTGCGTCTTAGCATGCGCTAAATGTTAATGCGTGCTAACACGTCCATTATATCCTATGGACGTGCTAGCACGTGTTAGCATTTAGCGCATGCTAAAACGCACTAGCGTGCGTTAGTAAAAGGACCCCTTAGACTTAGGTGGTCTATAAGTTTTTTAAAAATAAATAAAATATCAATTGTGTTGCCGGAGGAAGGGTGGGCTGTAGCCTGGTGCATATTTTCAATCTTTGGGGGGGATATAGCAAGGGGAAGCACATCGCCATAACATAAGAACAGGATGCCAGCATGCCCCCTCCTATCGGTCTCTGTATACCTGGTCGGCCAGCTTTTGCATTCAGCAAAAGTAGGTCATGAAAAAAGCCCACAAATCAAGCCGCTTGTGCAGTTCTGAAATAACACACTTATCGGCCAAGGATTCAATTTCCTGCAATTTCTGGAAAAGGGGAATTAAGCACAGGAAAAGTCATACAAACAGAAACGTATTTATTTATGTAAAGTTGACAGACTTGTAGAGCTTTGGCCTAGTTCGTGAATTGAGCAGTTTTCTGCAAAACGTACCCCAGAACTCTTAGCCGAGGTTTCATAACTGCCTAATGTTGTGCTGCAGTCTAGAGGTCTTTTATCTTTCTGAAGTGAAAAGGAACTGAGAAGCATTAAGCATTAACGCAAGTCTAACACAGCAAAAATGAACTGTGAGACCAGCAGTATAGCGAGGGTAGGAGGCGCCCCACACCCCCTCCTCTCTGACCTCCCCCCCACTACTGTCGCACCACCCTCCACTCATTTTGCGCCCCCCATGCCACACTCGCACCCCCGTATCTATTTGAATCTTCACCAGCGCAAGCAGCTTCTCTGGCCTGCTGCTCACACCGGCATTGGCTTTCCCTCTGATGTCACTTCCTGGCCCCGCAACCTGGAAGTGATTTCAGAGGGGGCCAGGACACAGTAGTTGCTCACGCTGGTGAAGATTTAAAGAGGAACAGGGAGGGTGTGAGGGTGGCATGGGGGGGGGGCAAAAAGGTGCTGTGGCCCCCCACCAAGATGGCACCAGGGGTGGTCTGCCCCACTCCCCACCTTCCCCTTACTATGTGGGACACAATAAAGCATCACATGATAGTTTTTGAATATGCATGCGCTAAATATATTTTTTTATTTTTTGAGAGGGCATGTAATGGCGGAGAGTGGGTATTTCTGGGCTAACCAGTTAATGCATCTACACTAGCATGTACTAACTGGTTAGTGTAAAGATTTGTGAGCCATTAGGCCCTGACACTATAAATACTGCCTACTAAGTCAAGTGCCTAACTTAATTGTTTGCTACTGGTTAATAGGTGCTCATAATTGAAAACACCATTAAAAAGTGATTTAAAAAAAACAATTAAAAAATTAATTTGCCAGCTATTAATGAATTCTGAAGTAGAGAATGATACGGTGACAAAATTCATCACCGTTCCCGTCCCCGCGGATAACCGCGGGAAACCATCTTCATGTCATTCTTTAAGGAGAGAGGGAAGAATCAGAGTATGAATGGCCACAACCACTGACCCGCAAGCTTTGCTTTGAAGAATGCTGGTGTAGAAGGACTGAGGTTGAAACAGACACTACAGAATGACAGTCTCTGGTATCCAGAGCAGATATTGTGATGTCATAATGTCTCATTCCACCAGTGCCTAAGAGCCAATCACATCAGTGATATCACAATGGCTTCATTATCCTTGGCTCACATAAGAATCAGAGTATGAATGGCCACAACCACTGACCCGCAAGCTTTGCTTTGAAGAATGCTGGTGTAGAAGGACCGAGGCTGAAATAGACACTAAAAAATGACATGGAATTATTTCCCGCGGTTATCCGCGGGGACAGGGACGGTGATGAATTCTGTCACCGTGTCATTCTCTATTCTGAAGCAAGATAAATAGCGGGCATCTCAAAAACAGATCATATGACTCCGATTTTGAAATCCTTGCACTGGCTTCCTGTCCAACAGAGCTTACTATACCAAGGGCTCCTTTTACTAAGGTGTGCTGGCGTTTTTAGCGTGCTCTGCATTGCCGTGCGCGCTAACCCCACGCTATGCGCGCTAAAACTGCTAGTGCAGCTTCGTAAAAGGAGCCCCAAGTGCTTTCCACTGTTCATCAAGTGTTATACTCATCTGCTGCGGTATGTTTCCTAAATCTTTGGGAAATTTACCAACCACCTCGTAAATTGAGATCCGAGGGTGGGATGCGGTTGATTAATGTCAAGGAAGATAGAATTCATTATGTGAAAACTTAGAATTCCATGTTTTCTATTGCTGGAGTACAACATTGGAATTCTCTTCCCGGGGCTTTGAGATCGTGAGAAAATCGTATGTGGTTTAAGAAACAGCTAAAGACACTATTTTTTTGTAGATACCTTCATGTGACGTCGAAGAGGTGGCCATTGCTCTCTAGGGCTGAGAGATGCCGAAGATGTCTAGACCAGTGGCTTCCAAGCCTGTCCTGGAGGACCACCAGCCAGTCAGGTTTTCAGGATACCCCTAATGAATATGCATGGGGCAGATTTGCATGCCTGTCACCTCCGTTATATGCAAATCTCTCTCATCCATATTCATTAGGGGTATCCCGAAAACCCGACTGGCTGGTGGTCCTGCAGGACAGGGTTGGGAATCACTGGCCTAGACCATTCTTAGGTTCAGTAGATGTTTGCTTTGTGTGCTGTTGTTTGGTTTTAATATTATGTATGTTTAGTTTATTGAAATTCTATATGTGGTTATACTTTTATGGATGAATGGGAGGAAGGGGGGAGAAAATGATTGTTTTCAGAATGTTTCTATATATAAAGTGCTTTTCCTGATTTGTTTATATTTAAAATTTTTGCAATGCACTGTTAATATTTGAAAATTAATAAAGATTTAAAAAAAATAAAAAATAAAAATATTATGTACGTTCCTCCTGTTCACCGGCCAGATTTTAAGTGGTGTATACATTTTTTTAAATAAATAACTTGGTAGGCGCGATGTTGGCATCTACTCCAAGGTACCTACCTGACAAGCAGTTGTGGTTAGGGTAATGTGACCATATGTCCCGTTTTTAGATCCCCTGTCCCCACGCACAGCTTTGGGACGCCAAAATGTCCTGTCTTCAGAGAAAGCATCCCGAAGCTATGCGTGGGGACAACGGGACAGGCGATCACAGAGCCTGGGCTCTCTCCCTGCTTCTTTTCCGCCGACGCAGCAACAGGGCCAGGCCAGGCGAGTGCAGCGACTGCACAACGGCCGGCCCAGAAGCCTTCTCCCCGACGTCAATTCTGACATTGGAGAAGAAGTTCCGGGCATGCCAGGCAGCGATTGGCTGGCCTGGAACTTCCTCTCCGATGTCAGAATTGACATTGGGAGAAGGCTTCTGGGCCAGCTGTTGTGCAGTGTCTGGCCCTGTTGCTGTGTCGGTGTCGGCGGCGTGGAAGCAGGGAGAAATTGTCGTCATCAGTGGCATGGGGGAAGGCAGGGAGAGAAAAAGAAAGAAAGTAAAAGTTAGAGGAGTATGGCAGCAGTGGCATGGGGGGGTGGCAGGGAGGTGGCGGTGACTTGAGGGGGCAGGAATAGAGAAAGAAAGACAGAAAGAAAGAAGGGGGCAGGGAGAGAGAAAGAAAGAAGAGGGCAGGAAGAGAGAAAGAAAGAAAGGATGTACAGTCAGAAGGAAGTGCAACCAGAGACTCATGAAATCACCAGACAACAAAGGTAGGAAAAATGATTTTATTTTCAATTTAGTAATCAAAATGTATCAGTTTTGAGAATTTATATTTGCTGTCTATATTTTGCACTATACAGCTCCCCCTCCCGATTCGCGGTTTCCCCACTCGCGAATTCTATTAGTTGCAATTTTTTTTCCCCTTGTTTTTTAATGGTGAAATGCTGCCCTGGACATCCCCCAGACCTTACCTGGTAGTCTAGCGGTGACGTGGGGCAGGAGTGATCTTCCAACGCACCTACCCCATGCAGAGCCGTCATCAAAATAGCTGCCGTGAGTTCCTGGGAATGGGAACTCATGGGAGCCATTTTGATGATGGCTCTACATGTGGCAGGAGCATAGGAAGATCACTCCTGCCCCGCGTCACTGCTAGACCACCAGGTAAGGTTGGGGACGCAGGAGGGAGACGGGGGTAGGTCAGAGCCGGCCCAAAAAATTATTCGTGATTTTTCCCTATTCACAGGCCAGCTCTGCCCCTAACCCCCGCGAATATTGAGGGTCTGCTGTATTTGTCTATTTTTCTATAGTTGTTACTGAGGTGATATTGCATATTTTAAAGTCATCTGTCTTGACCTCTTTGAAAAAAACCTGAATATAAATGATAATTAACATTTTCTCTGTATACAGTGTGCTTCGTGTTTTTAGAAATTTTATGCTTACCATTATGAATTAATAAAACATTGTGTGTACATGAAAAATGAATGAAAGAAATTGGGGGCGGGGCTGTGGCAGGGCTATGGCGGGATTGGGGGCAGGGCTAGGGTGGGACTGAAAATCAGTAGATGCCCCATTTTGATGAAAAAAAATAAATGATCATGTTAGGTTAGGGCCAAATTTGAGGTACCAATAGGCGTCTACATTACGTATCAATATTTTAGGCCAAGAAAAGCCTGGCCTAATATAAGGGCACTTAAGTTGTAGATTCCTACTGGTGGCTAACTCAGTTTCCACAATGAATATGGATGAGATCTATTTGCATACAATAGAAGAAGCCCATGCAAAGAAATCTCATGCATATTTATTGTGGAAACTGAGTTAGCCACCAGTAGGCATCTACAACTTATAGATAGGTCCCTGAAACCGTCAGCGCAATGTGCGGAAGCAGCAAAGAAAGCAAATAGAATGTTGGGCATGATAAAGAAGGAAATCACGAGTAGATCGGAGAGGGTCATAATGCCGCTTTAAAGAGCAATGGTCAGACCCCACTTGGAAAACTGCGTCCAACATTGGTCTTCTAATCTAAAGAAGGATATAAAACTGCTGGAGAGGGTGCAGAGACGAGTAACGAAGCTAGTAAAGGGTATGGAGAAACTGGAATACGAGGATCGACTTAAGAGACTGGGATTGTTCTCCCTTGAGAAGAGGAGACTGCGAGGGGATATGATCGAGACCTTCAAAATACTGAAAGGAATCGACAAAATAGAGCAGAAAAAACTATTTACATTGTACAATTTGACACGGACGAGAGGACACGGAATGAAACTAAGGGGGGACAAGTTCAGGACTAATATCAGGAAGTTCTGTTTCACGCAGAGAGTGGTGGACACCTGGAATGCTCTCCCAGAGGAGGTTATTGCGGAATCGACCGTCCTAGGATTCAAAAGCAAACTTGATACACATCTACTTTGTATGTAATGCAGTCTTGTTTCTTAGAGCAGAAACACAGTCTGTAACAGTTTGAGGCCGATCTGAAGAGATTTTAGGTTTGAAATTAAAAATTACACCAGGTGTACACCTGGCGGGGCCTCCGTGTGTGCGGATCGCCGGACTTGATGGACCGAAGGTCTGATCCGGAGATGGCGCTTCCTATGTTCTTATGTGGAAATCTTGAAAACCTGACTGCACTGTGACTCCCACGGATCATGGTTGCCCGTCTCTGATATAGGATCTAATTTTATAACAGGGCAGTCCTGTGCAGCGTCAGGTCGCGGAAGCAGAGAAAACGCTGAGAAGCGCAAACGCTAAAAGTTTGCGGCTACACACTAGCCGTCAATCAGCTGGTCCTTCAAATTATTCCAGTGCTGAGACTGGAAATTCTGAGACTGGAATAATTTGAAGAACAGCTGATTGACGGCTAGTGTGTAGCCGCGAACTTATAGTGTTTGCTCTTCTCAGCGTTTTCTCTGCTTCTACTACCTGGCACTGCAAAAGATCGTTTTCAGATAAGTGTGGGGTTTTTTCACCATATATTTGATATTAGACAGTGATTTTTGCTTTTCTTTTGAGAATTGCACACTTTAAATGGAGATTGAGAATCAAATGGAGTTTTTCTGACCCAGGACTGAGAGGGGATTTGATTGAGACTTTTAAAATATTAAAAGGATTTGATAAAATAGACCAGGAAGCAGCATTGCTAACATTTTCGGAGGTGAAACGGACAAGAGGTCATAGCCTGAAACTGAGTGGCAGCAGGTTCAGGACAAGTGTCGGGAAGTTCTGTTTCGCACAGCGAGTGGTGGGCGCTTGGAACGCTCTCCCGGAGGAGGTTGTGGCGGAGACTACTGTTCTGGGTTTCAAGCGCAAGTTGGATCTTGCAAATCATATTGAGGGATACGGGAAATCCGAGTCTCCAAAAAGGAGTACTTAAATGGGCCACCGCGTGCGCGGATCGCCGGACAAGATGGACCTCGGTCTGATCCGGTGAAGGCGTTTCTTATGTTCTTATGTTCCTATTTCAACTGGTTATTGACACAGGGTTGTCTGTAGGGGTGTTTAGGTTTTTTGAATACCCTTATATGACACTGAGTGGTGGTATTACCTATGCAATTGATGTGTGTATGCAGTGTTGAGGATAATTTTTGGACGATTATCTACTTAACTGCATACATGTGAAGTACTTTTATTCATGTAAACCCCAGGGACAATTCTGTGAACCCCTATTTCAATAGGTAAAACGCTGCTCGGTGCACAGAAAAGGCTTATGCTCAATTTTACAAAGCTGCACAGCAAAAGCCACGAAGCCCTATAAATCCCTAAGGGCTTCGGAACAGTCAACACAGTGGCAGCCGCTAACACAGCTTTGAAAAAGGGGGGTGGGGTTTTTTTTTGTGTCTATGAGAAACAAACTTAGCATATCCTTGTACAAAAAAATGTCCCATTTCAAAATTCTGCAGGGAAACTGACTTGCTGCTTTTTCATGGATTTTGCCCGTTTTCTGCCCAAACCTTAAAATATAACTCTTATTGTTAACCATTACCATTAAAGTAACAGTTGCAACATTTGTACCAAGTGCTGGAAAGGTCTTCATTGAAATTGTTGTACTGCTAAACAGAGGATAAGATTATGGAAAAATAACAAAATTCAGTTTTTTCTACATTAGCTTGTATGTTGTGAGTTTGTTTTGTTTTTTTCAGTAATACAGACAGAAATGTTTATAAGTTTTCCTGCTGAGATTAAATAATATTTTAAGCTCAAAGTATAAGATGCAGAAATAGACGCACATATATAATTGCTATTAACAATGAATTTATGGTTCTTGCAAACAGCAAAATGCAACACCTGTAATATGATTACTATGTACGTTGCTGAAATTATAAGTAGCCACAAAAAAAGTTCCAACCAATCAGCAAATAGCTGTTGACAAAATGCACTATCGACATTAATCAATTTAGTAAATTTTAAGACCCTCAGTCAGTCAGGATCTCCCGTATGAGGAAAGGCTGGGCAAGTTGCAGTTATACTCACTCGAGGAGCGTAGAGAGAGGGGAGATATGATTGAAACGTACAAATATCTCACGGGCCGTATTGAGGTAGAAGAGGATATCTTTTTTCTTAAAGGACCTACGGCGACAAGAGGACATCCTTTGAAACTCAGGGGTGGGAGATTTCATGGTGACACCAGGAAGTACTTCTTCACCGAGAGGGTGGTTGATCATTGGAATAGTCTTCCACCACAGGCAATCCAGGCCAGCAGTACGCTGGACTTCAAGAGAAAATGGGATAAGCATGTGGGATCACTTCAGGGAAGAATTTAGGGGGTGGGTCATTAGAGTGGGCAGACTTGTTGGGCCGTGGCCCTTTTCTGCCGTCATCTTCTATGTTTCTATATGTTTCTAAATGCAGAACCAAGCCACTAAAAAGAGCTTTCATTTATCCAGAAAGTATCCCTGTGTTTGGCCTTGCTTTCTTCACAAGTATTATGGTCAACACTCGGGAATGATGGTGTAAGTGACTTGGGATATTTTTGAGAAGAAAAACGCTGTTTATGGTTACACTTGCATGTGAAAATCAGGGGAAAATTGTGGTGAGACAACTTTTTTCAAGAATCAAATGATGCCTGTGTGATGCATTAAAAGCCCTTTTCAGTGGTTTATGTAGTTCTTCATTTACGATAAGAGGTTGTCTGACGACCGATATTATTTAATAAACATTAATCATTTCATCGACAGCAGAAAGCATGAAGCTGACAGGCGCTGTAAAACTTTTAATCTGGCACAGAACAAAGGTAATTAAAACGCCTGTCTTTTGGGAGAAACCAGGCAAGCTTGTAAAATGATTCGCTGATCTGTGTTTAACACATGGAAACAAATTTAAAAAAAAAAAATATCAAAATGAAATGCAATTCCTACCTGTGACAGACCAAGATGCACAGAGGCCGTCTCGGAAATGTACATGATTTTGCCATCCGAAGCTACCACGAAAACAAACCCGTCCAGTGTCTGTTAAAAAGAAATACACCAGAGTGGAATATCATTTAAATTCTACTTTGGATTTGCCGAATTCAAATATCACAATTATTGCCCTATGAATCACATATTTATAGAACAATATTAAGCTAGGGTATAGCAGATGAAATAAACAGGGAAATGTCAGGTTTTCCATGAAGACTGAGGGTTCTTTGTAATTAATGTTTTGCTTAAAAGGAACATTGTACTGCTACAGGTCTGATTAAATGGTCATTTTATGCACTTCAAAGTTTCAAACGTTTCATAGATATAGTTAGGAAACTGTAGGCAAGGAGTTGGAAGTCAAAATAAAAGTTTGCTTTCAACGAATAAATATACATTTGAATTCTTTAAGTTAATTTCCATATTTTGGGAGTATTTTTGGAAGTACCAGTTGTTTAAGTTTCAAGTTTATTTAAAATATGATTGGTCGCCCAATCATATATTCGGGGCGATGCACAATTCTAAAAAGAGTTTATAACAATATACAGGGGAACAAAAAGTTCATATAGCAAATACATGACTTTCAAGACAGACGGGACCAGTAAGGGAAGTGGGATAGAAATACAATAATTGAAGGCAAATGAGACCATCAAGGAAAATTACAAAAGAAGGGCTTTTTTTTGGTTTGGTTTTGTTTTTTGTTTATACAAAAGGAGGAATGAGACTGGCTAACTGATGGCGGGGTTTTCCCGCAGACTGCCACATTTACTGGATTGTCGGGAAACAGCAGATAAGAAAACAGCAGATAAAAAATATTAACATCATAAGCCACATTTCTCCGGAAAGGGATTAGTTTTCATTAGAGAGAGAGAGCAGAAAAATTGGTGTAAAAAATTTATTTAGAGCGCAGACTGGCAGAGAAAATTCCCAAGACTCCCCCCCCCCCCGAAACAACTTGTTGCTCCTCGTGTAGTAGGCTCTCTCAAAATTTACACTCTTTGGATATGCTCAATTCGTTATTTATTTATTCAGTTTTCTATACCGTTCTTCCAGGGGTGCTCAGAACGGTTTACATTCATTTATTCAGGTACTCAAGCATTAGCACCTCCCCCCTTTTGCATTATAGAAATATTTGCGATTGGGAACAGTATTCCTGATCAAAAATCATCCCTTTATTGTTGGGGGAAAAAACCTTGATGCAACCATTTGCCATTTTAAAATGTTCTAGTATACCGTCTACATACAAGCTGCAGAACGGAGAATATGTAGGGAATCTGCTGTTTAAAACACAAGTGTAGAGGTCGTGTTTCTTCTCTTTAAAAAAAAAAAAAAAAAATCCCCAAAAAGGAAAGAAACATAAAACAAGTCAAAAATCCTTTCCTGAGAGGCATCAAAACAAGTTGGCAGGGAGAGTCTTCTACATTAGATTATATTGGGTTTTATTTCCAGAAAATTAACTTTCATCGCTCTCCCCTAAACCCCCCAGCAATCGATAACTTCTTGAGCACAAACTTTCAAGTTAAAAATAAAACAGGACGGATCCGCTGAAAAGTTCTCAGCCCCAACCAAGAAGAGAATGATTCGGGGCCATGAAACTTCCAGGTTATTTCACGCTTTTCGTTTCATGAAACTTCCAGGTTGTTCCACGCTTTTCGTTTCAAGCATACAAAATGAAACGAAAAATGTTGAAATAACTTGTAAGTTTCATGGCTCCACATCATTCTCTTCTTGGTTGAGAACTTTTCAGTGGCCTCTCTACAGTTTAAGGAAAATCTTCCGAAGCGGTCACATTATTTCTAAAGTCTCCAGGCAAAAAAAGGGTATTTTGTGTCTCTGTAAACTGCTGTCTGTTTTGGTTTTTTTTAATTGAACTTCTGTTTGTCTGGGGTCAGGTATTAACATCCCCATAACTTCTTGGACCGTAGAAGACTTTTTTGACTTGAGAGAAGGTTGAGGATGAGCTGCAGCAGGGAAGGGGTTTTACACTCTGTAACCAAATACTTTGGCTGCAAATTGGGATCTTGTTGGCTCACTGCCCCTCCCCCCAAACCAGGCTTTCAACCACTGATGGTCAGTCTTTAGATAATGCCTCGGACTCTGCATTTCATAACGATGCGCTTTATTTTTTTTTAAAAAGTGAAAAGGCACCATATGCCCTTTGGTCCTTGAACAGCTGAGAGTGTGATAGCTTAGGGGGGGATTCACTAAACAGAACTACCGATCCAATCCGGATCTGATCCAGGTCAGATCCTGGTTGGCTGATTCACGATGCATCCTCTTGCAAATGAAGATGCTCGGAATCACGCCACCAACCGACTGCAGGGATCGATGAATATCGATCCCAACGCATGCGCAGACCATCTGTACAGAGCAGCGACCTTTTTTAAAAAAAAAAAAAACACCTTTTTTTCGCTTCTCTTTTTATTCGCAAGCCTGTGATTTTAACCCACTTTAAACCCGTAGGTTAAAACCAAGGGCTCGCAGTGCAGGGAAGGGCAGGAGAGTTGGAGCGGCAGGAGATATTCGAGGCGAGAGCAGGGTGGCAGGCAGGAGAGATTCGGGGCGAGAGCAGGGTGGCGAGTCGAGGCAAAAAGCAGGGCAGCGAGAGGAGAGTCGGGGCAGGAGAGCCGGAGAATCCAGGCAAAGAGCAGGAGATGCAGTCAGAAAGCAGTGAGTGACTGGTCCCCAGCAGTTGCTTCTTTTGTTGATTGGCCAGCCCAGTTGGTGTTCCAGATTTGAATGCCATTCCCCCTCATTTGCATACGCGGATCGGAGGTTGATCAGGACAGAGGTTAGTGAATCGGGTTGGCGGAAAATTGTGTCACAAAGGGATTGCTAAGTGGTTGGGACTTGATCAGTGGGCTTAGTGAATCTAGTCCTTAATAATTTAAGGGGAAAAGGAGAGAGATGGGATGGAGAAAGGAGTCCCCACACTCTACAGTCTGCCTCTGTCCTTATCAGGCCTCTCAATGTCACCTTGTAACAAATTCATCTCCCAAACATGCAACTGCATCTACATCTCTCTCTTTTGGATAAAAAGGGGAGAACCTTTATTTATTGTCCTCAATCTAAAGTTTAAAAAAATAAAATAGCAGATGAATAAAAAGAATGATTTAGTACCTGCAGCAAATGAGATCCCAGTTCTTTGGCCACACTGTCTGAAGGAGCAGTTCGACTCGCATGTCCCCAAGCTTCTCCTAAACCTGGAAAAGGAACCTCACATTAATCAAGCATTTGGTCTTGTAATTTAGACATTAAAATTCAGAATATTCACAGGATTTCAATTTTGTGCAATCACCTATTTTTATTGGCAAGAAAGCATTTCTAAGATTTATATCTCTTATCATTTTTTAAAATAAGAATAGACGTCATAGAATGATAAGGGGCAATTTTTTTCCCCATCCCTGCAGGAAATGAATTTTCCTGTTCCGTCCCCGTGAGTTTTGTCACTGTCCCTGCCCAATTCCTTTAAGCTCTGCCTTAACTGAACATGCCTCAAACACTTATGATTTTAAAGTGTTTGAGGCTTGTGCAGATGAGGACAGAGCTTAGGTATTGGTGGAATGAGGCATTATGACATCACAATCTGAGCTCTAGAATGTTGCTACTTATGATTTTAAAGTGTTTGAGGCTTGTGCAGATGAGGACGGAGCGTAGGCATTGGTGGAATGAGGCATTATGACATCACAATCTGAGCTCTAGAATGTTGCTACTTATGATTTTAAAGTGTTTGAGGCTTGTGCAGATGAGGACGGAGCTTAGGCATTGGTGGAATGAGCATTATGACATCACAATCTGAGCTCTAGAATGTTGCTACTTAGGATTTTAAAGGGTTTGAGGCTTTTGCAGATGAGGACATAGCTTGCAGGAATGGGGCAGGGACAGGAAAAGAACTGGGATGTGATAATGAGTTCCAGCAGGGACGGAGAAAAATTTGTCCCCGTGTCATTCGCTAGTTGCCACAAAGTGGATTCTCCTACCGGCACTTAGCAAGTGGAAAATAACAGAAGAACTTTGGATAATGATGAAATATTACAAATTGCTTATACCTGTCTTCCCATTCTCCATCTTTGCCCTGAAGGGCTCCACGCATAGGGAATCATCGTAAAAAAAAAAATTAAAAACACCCAGAGCCCAATGGTAGATGGTCTTTCAATTTTTCACCCGCACCCCATCCCAATTCCAGCTTTCAGGGATAAATGTTAGACTTTTCTTCAGGGACTTAAGAGCGCCCTAGGCTCCCATGACTGGCTTTGCAATCGGTCTGCACAGAGTCCCTTTTCTTTCAAATAAAAAAACATGAAATCTGAAAATGAATAAAGAACAGATAAAGGGGAAGAGTCCTGTTTCTGAGGGCTGCAACGTAGCATATTAAATTATACTAACATCCTAAAAAATCCTTCCTATAATTCTAAGTGCTATAGCTTCAGGGCAGTGGTCTCCAACTCAAACCCTTTGAAGGGCCACATTTTGGATTTGTAGGTACTTGGAGGGCCGCAGAAAAAATAGTTAGGGGTCCTTTTATTAAGGCGTGCTATCCGATCCATTAGATTCTATCGACACGTTAGCGTTTAGCGCACGTAGTAAAAGGACCCCTAACTATTTTTTCTGCGGCCCTCCAAGTACCTACAAATCCAAAATGTGGATTATCAGATTATTGTATAGCTGATAACATATGGATCTGGAATGGCCCAGTTGTCACCCCGCCTCCCCCATCGCCCCCTTAACCTTCTTGTTCACCAAACCTCCTCACTTTCCTGTTTATCAAATCTCATATAACCTCAACAATAATGACAACCATAAATAACCACAGACTCTTTATCCATAGTAATAACCAGGCCGCAGCTTGTTTATTGGGACAAATAAATAAGCAATTAACAATTGCTTCACCTCCCGAGCTACAAAAACAAATCAAAATGATATTCCACCTGACCCCGCCATGAGAGCAAGAGCCTAGGGGGTGGCATGGACCTCACCTCCATGCCCCTTTTCCGTGACACGTGCCTAAAAGCCTATTAGCTCCCCTGATCTCACTTCCCTCTAACGGCTCATCCCCAGATGGGGAGGGTGGGAGGGAAAGCTGCCTCCGAGGGACAGGAAAGACCCTGAACCTCGGAGGCACATACTATTCATCCCCCTCCCATCATGCCCTGCTCCTCCTCCACCATATCCTCCCCCTTCTTATCACCTATGAGCTGCTTCTCCATGGGCGACCAACCCGGGCCATCCAGCCCATCGTTATAGTCGCCCACCGAGACCAGCTCTCGTTGGTGTGTAAGGTACTGTCAAAGAATACAAATAATCGGGTTGCGACAAATAGGATGCTCTATGTGTAAGAATTAATGTTTTGGACCGGTTCTATAAAAAACTAGTAACCAATGAAATTGTAGATAGAGAGGTGTCAGACATCTTTTTGACAATCCCAGATATACGATGTTACAATATCTAATTTCGAGATTACTAATGCATGAATACGGGTATCTAGATATTTTTCCTGAAAAAAAAAAACCCTTATTGCCCTCAAAGCTCTCAATTAGTAAAATCATGTTTTTTTACAACATCAGAGCCACGTTTTTCAGCTATACACGGCTGAAAGCAGTGCAACATGCAGAAAGTGAAAAAGTATCAACAGCTCTCACCTCCGCCAGCCCCAGACACACGCACAAGCTGGAACCTTGCCCACCTCACGGCCGTAAGCTCACGCAAGCGCTTTCCTGTGTCTCCACCTCACAATCGCATATAGATGCAGGAAAGCGCTTGCGTGTGGTTACAGCGACCGCCGGACAATCACATGTAGACTGAGGGCCTCAAAATAGTACCTGGCCGGCCACATGCAGCCCATGGGCCGCGAGTTTGAGACCGCGACTTTAGGGCCTGTGCTCTGTTATATGCACACTGGTTAGAGCGGTGGTCTCAAACTCGCGGCCCGCCGGGTACTGTTTTGAGGCCCTCAGTATGTTTATCATACTCACAAAAGTAAAATAAAACAGTTTCTTGATCAAATGTCTCTAGCTATAAAATTACAATATTATTATTAAGACTTAGGCTAAAGGAAAGATTTATAAACGTAAAGAGTTTTACCTCATGCAAAATTGTCATTTTTATAATAAGACATTAACTATTTTTTCTGAGGCCCTCCAAGTACCTACAAATCCAAAATGTGGCCCTGCAAAGGGTTGGAGTTTGAGACCACTGGGTCAGAGTATCTAAAATGAACCACTGTTAGCTCTTTCATATGACCACAGAGCTAGACAAGCTATGGCTACACTGAATATGGGAGAAGGGGATGGAATAGCTGAAGAGACATCTACTCTCGCAGCCTATAAAGAGAAACATGACCCTGACTGTAAATAACGTTTGCCTAAAAGAGTTTAAGATTATTAGGTCTTCAATTTGTTTTATCCAATTTTGTACCTATATTACATGATAAATCTTTGGAAAATAGACCCATAATGAATCAAATGAATGTGGATTTTTTTTCTCGTGGCCTCATAGTTGTAACTCAGACCCTCTTGTTATCTTCCTTATCTTGTCTATCTGTCTTGATTATCTTGTAAGATTCAAAGAGCAGAAATTTCTTCTAATGTAAATGCTATACAAAAAAAAAAACCCAACAACAACCGCAAACAATGAAAATAATGAATCATGGTTTCATTTAAATCAGGGGTAGGGAACTCCGGTCCTCGAGAGCCGTATTCCAGTCGGGTTTTCAGGATTTCCCCAAGGAATATGCATTGAAAGCAGTGCAGGCACATAGATCTCATGCATATTCATTGGGGGAAATCCTGAAAACCCGACTGGAATACGGCTCTCGAGGACCGGAGTTCCCTACCCCTGGAATTTTAGATGTAATCAATTCATTTTAGAAAGCATGTTTAGAACGAGTTTAGGGTGGCATGTTTACAAAATGTCAGCATGCACCAATGTATAACTCCCCCAGGAGAAGGAAAAAAGCAGAACACTGCTAGGGAAAACGGTTCTCCCCAAAAATTATTATGTGTGAAAGAGGAGGTATCAGTGAATGAAAGTGAGTCTCTTCCCTATTTCCGGTTTGTTGCTTAGATTACCCTGTTTCCTCCAAAATAAGACCTATCCCAAAAATAAGCCCTAGCATGATTTTTAAAGATGCTCCTAATATAAGCCCTACTCCAAAAATAAGCCCTAGTTAAGATTGACCCCCCCAAAGCCCCTCCCCCAAATGTTCCCGACACTCCCTGACTCCATCCCTGACACTAGTTCTGTCTGATTTGCTGAAAAAAAATTGGACTCGTCGATTCAGCAAGCCCCACCCCCGCTGCTTTAGGAGGCCTCAGACGGAGGTATGTCATTCTTACGGTGGGAGGGTTGGTGGGGTTCTGCTGCACAGGGGGATGGGAGGGATGGAGGGTTAGAAAGATGCTGCACAAAGGGATGGGTGAGAGGGGAGGAATGATGCTGCACATGGGGGGGAGAAAGGAAAGAGGAAAAACTGGGGCAGAGGAGAGGAAGGGAGAGATGATTGTTGTACATGAAAACAATAAGACATCCCCAAAAGTAAGCCCTAGTGCGTTTTTTGGACACACGGTATTTTCTGGAGCGTGCACCAATGGACATTATCAGAAATTATCTATTGCAGCATCCATAGGAATAACATGGACACAGTAGCAAATAGCGCACACTAATAATAATAATAACTTTATTTTTATATACCGCAATACCATAAACATTTCAGAGCAGTTTACAGAGGAAGCGACTGTATACAGACAGAGATATTACCCAAAAATTTCAAAATGACATTAGCATGATAAGATTACACTTCTCCCTCCGTATTCGCGGGGGATACGTTCCAGCTATAGCCACGAATATAGAAAAACCGCGAATATGAATTGTATATGTTAATCGCGTTTTTTTGTAGAAGATAGCGGTTTTGTTACTAATACCGCGATTAACAAATAGAATTCATATTCGCGGTTTAAGGAAAGGACTAGAAATAAATACTATACAGTAAATATTCAGAATGCTTTTGGGAAGGCAAGCAGTGATTCAGAATGCTTTTGGCAGGCAAGCAGCGATTCAGAATGCTTTTGGCAGGCAAGCAGTGATTCACAATGTTTTTGGCAGCTTTTAGAGTTTTAAGCATGCAAGCAGCGATTCAGAAAGCTTTAAGCAGGCAAGCGATTTTCTCTATGCATGCCGGGAAGCAGCATTTCACTCTATGCATGCTGGGAAGCAGCGTTTTTCCCTGTGCATGATGTGAACCAGCGATTTTCAAGGTGAAAGTCTTGAAACTTCGATTTTGTAGGAGAAATTATGGAAGCAGAGTGATTATTGGTAAAAGTTTAACTTTTTTTACATTACAGTACAGCAAAAGGAAAGGAACTTTAATCATGATGTAATTGGGGGGGAGGGGGCGCGGAGTCACCCAACGAAAAATCGCGATTATGTGAAACCGCGAGTGCAGAAACCGCGAATACGGAGGGAGAAGTGTAATCGAATTTTTCCTGGAAGTGTTTTAGAACTACATCAAGGCAGAAATGGAGTCAAAGAAATTTATCAAAGACATCAGTTTTGATTGACTTCCTAAAAGTTTGATAAGAAAGTGCATTCGAAATAAAGTTGGTTAATGTCTGTTAGTGCATGCTAACCTTTTAATAAATATACCTTTCGTTAATCCACTGCAGAAACACACGATAAAGTTTATCAAAAATGGCTACCAGTTTTCTTTAATGTTTCTGAAACTGTGAAGTAGCTGCTGATGTCATCATTGTTTCTTCGGAGCTAGGGCTATGACATCATCACTCTGCATCTTATGTGCTGGCTAGAGCTGGAAGTGCAGGTTTATAATTATAAGTCTGCGATTCCCTTGAAAAATGCCTCTGCTGCAGAATGGAGGGGGCGGGATTTTTCAGGGAGTCACTGAGTTGTGTGAGAGATATTCAGTGCCAAAGCCCAGACGTAACTCTGCATTGACTATCCGGGAATAACGCCAGCAAAAGCTCACCGATGACGACTGAAGGCTTCTAAAATGAGTCTCACCAGTATTTCTGAGGTTTTGTTCCTCCCTTTTTGAGGTGCCCTAGTGCAGGTGTGGGCAACTCCAGTTCTTGAAGGCCGGAATCCATTTGAGTTTTCAGGATTTCCCCAATGAATATGCATGAGATCTATTTGCATGCATTGCTTTCAAAGCACGTCCGGAATCCATTTGAGTTTTCAGGATTTCCCCAATGAATATGCATGAGATCTATTTGCATGCATTGCTTTCAAAGCACGTTCATTGGGGAAATCCTGAAAATCTGACTGGATTCCGGCCCTCGAGGACTGGATTTGCCCACCCCTGCCCTAGTGCACTGCTTTCTTTTTCTGATTATCTTTGTAAGACATTGCAAATTGTTGCCTTACGGACAATGGCGCCAGAACCCACCCTGCTCTCCGCCCCTCCCCTTCCCACTCCTTCCCCTGCCGTGCACGCGCCCCTTCCCTTCCCCCGTGCCTTTTTGACTTGAGCGCAAGCAGCCACCAACTTGCTGCCCGCGTCGGCTTCAGCGCTCTCTCTCTGACATCGCTTCCGGGACCCACGCCTAGGAAGTGATGTCAGAGAGAATGCCGAAGCCGACACAGGTAGTAAGTTGGTGGCTGCGCCCGCCCAAGCTATGGGGAAGGGACACACTTGCGCGGCGGGGAAGGGGCGAGGAAGAGGGCGGGAGTGGGGGGCGCCACTCACTCTCGCTACACCACTGCTTATGGAACTTTTCTGCATACAATTAGAAGTATTTGTGCTCTGTTTTTGACAATTTGTAAAGTTAATAATGTGGTGAGCGTCTCATTTTTCTAGAGTTCGGCCTACAAAATATACAAGAAGTCTGATCGACCAGGACTGAATGGCTGTCTGCTGGGATCTCTTTTTGAGTAGGGTTCGGACGGCTTTTCAAAACCCAGGTAACGATGCAATGATGTCCTGTCCGAAGAGAGCAGGCAGCGGGGGGTGGGACTGAGCCAGGATTGGAGGCGGGGCTGGGGTGAGAAATGGGCAGGATTGGGGGCGGGACCAGGGCGGGGATGGGTGGAATTGGGCAGGTCTAGGGGGGTCTAGATTTTTGACTATAAACACTTCAGTGTTTTTTTTCTGTAACAGATAGGATGTGAATGAACATAAGACTAGCCTTACTGGGTCAGACCCAGTAGCCCGTTCTCACGGTGGCCAATCCAGGTCCCTAGTACCTGGCGAAAACCCCAAGGAGTAGCACCTAGAACGGCGGGTGCCTAGTAAAATGGCATTTGCCATATCTCAATCAAATCTAGGTGCCATTTATAGAATCGCGCCTACCAGCAGCTAAATGCAGTTAGGCGCCAGTAGGTATGAGTACCAAGTTTCAAGTTTTATTTAAAATTTGATTCCATCGCTTATAAGGACTTCTAAGCTAGTGTGCCTGTAATGTAAGCGTAGCCTTCATCACCTATATCGTAGGTGCCTAGAAACTCCTAAGCCTTTCCACGCCTACGAGGGGGTGGTGAAAAGTTCTCAGCCCTACCAACGTCCTAAATTCTGAGCGTTATTTTGCCACTGTAGCGGGAAAGAGGGTTATTTTATTTTGCAAAGTGCCAATCTGAAAATTCGTAATACTATGTTTTGACACTGTTTTAGGCTTTAGTCGCTGGCACGCGCAGGTAGGAATCCTGCTGAGATCTGTGCGGAACTCAAATTAATTGTAATTATATATATATTTTTTTTAAATGAGCTTTTAATGGTGTGAGCCAATAATCAAACCAATTAAGCTCGTTAAAAAATTAACGACCCCCTTTTATCAAGCTGCGCTAGAGGTTTTTAGTGCATGCCGGAGCTGTAAATGCTCCAATGCTCATAGAATGCCTATGAATATCAGAGCAGTTATCTCGTTGACCCGCACTATAAACCTCTAGCGCAGCTTGATAAAGGGGGGGAGGGGTAAGTTCCGCACGGAAGTTAACATCCACCGCTGTTTTTTTTAGGCGCAGAATCTGCCCCTTAGTTTTGTGTTATCTACCATTATTTAAAATAAACAGACCTAAGGAATCTGATACTCAAGAAAGTGGGTGCAGGAAGAAAACCCTGGGAAGTCTGGCCTAGTGAAAACACTTTGTTCAAGGCAAACCTAAGCCCCTGCTTCCTAAACTTTTTACCATGTCTTGGAAGAAGTTCTTTCAAATAAATTCAGAACCACACGTTTCATGTTTCTGCATAAGCCTCAATTGCTAGCTCGCTGTTTCGATGGTTTTAAGAAGGGTTTGGACAGTTTCCTGGAGGAAAAGTCCATAGTCTGTTACTGAGAAAGACATGGGGGAAGCCACTGCTTGCCCTGGATCGGTAGCATGGAATGTTGCTGCTCTTTGGGGTTCCAGAATCTTGCTATTCTTTGAGATTCTGTATGGAATCTTGATACTCTTTGGGGGTTCTAGAATCTTTAATTACTCTTTGGGATTCTGGAATGTTGCTACACTTTGGGCTTTGGCCAGGTACTAGTGATCTGGATTGGCCACTGTGAGAACGGGCTACTGGGCTTGATGGACCTTTAGTCTGACCCAGTAAGGCTAGTCTTATGTTCTTATGTTCAATGAATAGATATTACACAGTAACATAGCAAATGACAGCAGATGAAGACCTGCTTCTACGCTCTATGGAACCTAAGGACCATTAAAAAATACTTTGACACAACATCCTTCAGGTTACTGGTGCAATCGCTGATCCTATCCACCCTGGACTACTGCAACATCGTCTACCTGGGTATCCCACAAAAAAACAATTAAAAAAACTGAGATTAGTACAAAACACTGCAGTTCGCTTAATCTTTGGACTGCGAAAACAAGACCACATCAGCCCATACTACAAAAAGCTGCACTGGCTACCAATGGAAGCACGAATACAGTTCAACTTTGCATGCATCTGCTTCAAACAAATCTGGGGCCTAGCACCTCCCTACCTGCAAACACACTTTACTCTATACAACCCCACACGAACAACCAGAAACAAAAACATCTTCGCCTATCCTAAAATTACTGGTCCTTCAAATTCCAAGCTAACAGACAACAATCCTGGCTGGGAAACCACATAAACAAAATCAGACAGACCTACAACGCATTCCGAAAATCTATCAAAACCACTCTGTTTAAACTAAACTAAACCTTAAGTTTGTATACCGCATCATCTCCACGGAAGTAGAGCTCGACACGGTTTACAGGAATTACTAAAGAAAGGAACTCCAAAGGGAAGAAGAAGAGCTTGGTGGAGAGGAAAGAAGGAGGGGACTAAGTAGGGTGGAGAGGGAGGGAGTGGTTACATTTTAGAGAAAAGCCAAGTTTTCAAGTGTTTTCTGAAGCGTTGGAGGGAGAGCGAACTTCGAAGAGGGGCAGGTAAGCTATTCCATAGCTCGGTGATCTTGAAGAGGAGGGATGATCCAAGTTTTCCTGTATGGGAGATGCCTTTTAAAGAGGGGAATGATAGTATGAATTTTTGAGTGGATCTGGTGGAGTTAGGATTCGGGGAGAGCCAAGATAGTGGAAACAGGGGAGGAAGGATGCCTTGTAGAGACTTGAAGGCTAGGCAGGCGCATTTGTAGTGAACCTGAGGAGAACTGGGAGCCAGTGAAGTTTAGACAGAAGTGGGGAGATGTGGTCGTATTTGCTTTTTGCAAATATTAATTTAGCCGCGGTGTTTTGAATCCGTTGAAGTCTGAGAAGACTTTTCTTTGTTAGGCTTAGGTAGATGGAGTTGCAATAATCAAGTCTGGATAGAATAATGGATTGAACGAGGACAACGAAGTGTTGTTGGTGGAAGCAGGATCTGACTTTCCTTATCATGTGAAGGTTGAAAAAGCATTTTTTTACTAAGGAGTTGAGGTGATCGTTGAAGGACAGTGTAGAGTCGATGATGATTCCCAGGACTTTGCTTGAGTGTTCAAGCTGCAGTTTGGTACCAGAGGATAGTGGGATGAGGGTGGGCAGTTGACCTAATTTTGGGCCTAGCCAGAGTAGTTTTGTTTTGGTCTCATTAAGTTTCATTTGGACGGTGAGAGCCCAGGATTGGAGATTCGTTATACAAGATGAGATGTTGTCAAAGAGGTTGGTGAGGTTGGAATCGGTCTCGAGGAGGATAAGGATGTCGTCGGCGTAGGTTTAAAGTGTTTCAGAGGGGGATAATTGGAGGAGTTTCAGGGAGGACATATAAACATTGAAAAGAATCGGGGATAGAGGTGAACCCTGAGGAACTCCGCAGATCGGTTTCCAGGGGGAGGATGAGGAACTGTTCATGTTAATGCAGTAGGAGCGAGAGCATAGGAATTTTGAGAACCAATCTAAGACTGTGGAGTTTATGCCAATTTCAGAAAGTTGGAGGATTAGTATGTCGTGGTGGACAATGTCAAAGGCTGCAGATAGGTCGAATTGAAGAAGGACAGCGAATTTGTTGCAGGAGTGAAGATGTTGGACTTTTGAAATTAAAGAGGCCAGAAGGGATTCGGTGCTGAAGTTGGGTCTGAAGCCATGTTGGAAGGGTAGTAGAATGGAGAATCTCTCAAGATAGGATGAGAGTTGGGTAGCTATGATGGACTCCAGCATCTTGGTCAGAAGAGGAATGTTAGCTATTGGGCGGTAGCTGGATGGTGTGGAGGGGTTTAGATCAGCTTTTTTGAGTAGAGGGGATAGGGCAATGTGTCCCATTTCTGCAGAAAATAGGCCTGAGAGTAGGGCGGAATTTAAAAGTTTGGTGAGAGATGAGATGGCTTGTGTGGGAATATTTTCGTATAAGTAGGAGGGGAAGGGATCGAAGGTACAGCTGCAGGATTTTAACTTGAGGCAGAGTTTGGAGACCTGGGAGTCGGAGACAGGATCGAAGGCGGTCCAGGATCTGTTGGCTGGGATGTGGTTGGCATCGGTTAGATTAGGGTTGGAGGTGGCAAGCACCAGAGAGTCGTAAGAGGGTGTTGGAGGGAAGGAGCATCGTAAGGTAGTGACTTTCTCATTGAAAAATTTTGCTAGTTCATCAGCAGATGGCGAGGAGGGGGGTGTGGCGGGATCGTGATTGGAGGATATGGAATGCCAGATGTTGAAGAATGTATTGCTTTGGTTGTTGGATCTGGAGATTTTGTTGCCGTAGTAGTTCTTCCTTGATTTTTTTAATTCAGTATTGTAGAACTTAATATTCGCCCTCCAGGACTGTCTGTCAGAGGGGGATTTAGATTTTTTCCATTTGCGTTCCAGTATTCGACATTTCTGCTTCAGTTGTCTGTGGTATGGAAGGGACCAGGGGGCTTTGCGGGAGTAGGAGACAGTTTTAGTGGATAGTGGAGCAAGGGAGTGGTAGGTGGTTTCCGAGAGGGTGATCCAGTTGTGCCAGTTGGATTCAGGGCTTGGAGGGTTGGGAGTGGTGGAACATAGGTTGAGGAATTTGTTCCAGAACAGATCGCTCGCAATTTTTTTGCGGAAGGTAATGGGGCTGGGGGTACGCGGTGTTGGTTCGAGGTGTGACATGAAAATGGGGAGGCAGAAAGTCCCTAGGAAATGGTCGGACCAAGGGACAGGTTCCCAGCGAGCGTCGTCAACCGAAGTATTGTAGTCGGTGAGGTTGAGGAAGCTGATGATGTCTAATGTATGCCCCTTTTCATGGGTTGGGGAGAGAGCCGGGGGGGGGGGGAAAGCCTAAAGAGGTGAGGAAGTTATTGAGATGAATGGCATCCTTGTTGGTGGTATCGTTTATGTGAAGATTGATATCTCCAATGATTAATAGCCTTTGAAATTTGAGGAAGGCGTTAGTAATAGTCTCTAGGACTAGATCAGAGGATTTGTTCCAGGGGGATGGTGGACGGTATAATAGCAGGATACCCAGTGGGTGAGGATGGAGTTCATCATTGACAGAGGCTAGCATGTATTCTAGGGAGGCATGGCTACCCTTTTCTAGAAGCTGGACGTCAAAGAATGATTTGTGAAGGAGTGCCAGGCCACCACCTTTTCGATTAATTCTGGGGGAGAAGAGGCCTTGGTAACCGTGAGAACAGAGTTCGTTTTGAGAGAATATGTCGTCTTTTGTGATCCATGACTCAGTGATGAATAGGAATCCGGGATTAAGATCTTCAAGAAGGTCCTTCAGAATTTGGGTTTTGTTGCATGCAGATCTGGCGTTGCAGTAGAGAGACAGGACTGGGGTGAGGGAGTCAGAGGCGTGGTTGGGGGGATTGGCAGGGGAAACGGGCTTTAAGGAGGCGTGATTGATTCTTCGGGGGATTTTTTTGGAAGGATGACTTCTGGTGCGCAGAAGCGTGGGGATTATGGTACCAGGGCAGGTGGGATTGACAGTAGTGGGGTTCAGTAGGTTAGGAGGGGGAGGTTTCAGGCAGAAGGAGATATTGGAGGATGAGCAGAGAAGGAGAAGAAGGATCCATGGATGGGGTTTCATGGTGGGGTTTGGGAGAGCCTTTAGAGGGGAGAGAGGCGAGTGTAAATGGAAGGCTTGGTAGATGGGCTGAGCTGGACGGTTGAGCAGAATTAAAACACTTAAATATAATCTGGTGAGAACTGGTGGACAGTTGAGTGACAAATACATCACATAAACCAGTTGAGTGACAAATACATCATATAAACCAGGGGTCTCAAAGTCCCTCCTTGAGGGCCGCAATCCAGTCGGGTTTTCAGGATTTCCCCAATAAATATGCATGAGATCTATTTGCATGCACTGCTTTCAATGCATATTAATTGGGGAAATCCTGAAAACCCGACTGGATTGGGGCCCTCAAGGAGGAACTTTGAGATCCCTGACCTAAACAGAATGCTTTGTCCCCCTACAACCCAAAGCAATCTTCAGGCAATCCCTACCCCTCTCACTTTCCCTCCCACTTTCTAACCCTCTTACTTTTCCCTCCACCACCCCTTCTTCTGTAACTTTCCCCTCTTGCATCTGTAATTCACTGAATGTCCAGCCTTCTTTCGATGTTGAACCGCCTAGAAGTCGTCTGACTATGGCGATATAGAAAAATAAAGTTGTTATTATTATTATTATAAATAAAGTTATTATTCAGACTGCCCAACAGTCACATTTATTATCAAGGCAATGTTGAACCAACAGTTTATTTATTTATTTGGTTAGTTTTATATCCCGTCCTCCCCGATGGGCTATTTTCATATATTACAGAACAGCATTATTCGACCCAATATCATTTTGAATTGTCTGGCACTCAAGCTGTTAATTCTTACTTTTGAGTTCCTTGAAAAAAATTTTCGAAACATGGCCCATGTTGGGGACCTGCAGAAATCCCAAAAGTCAAGTGAGAATTTTCCTTTCTTTTTTGATTAGGTGGTGGGTTTGGCTATAGGAGCTTTGGCTCTTGGCCGAATTACACAATTCTGAGTGTATGAGAATTATATTACAATATATATTTAACTATTTATGAGACAAGTAATAGACTAACACATATTAGGAGATCCTTCCTTTGTCAAATTTAGCCAATTTGACCTATTTTTATGCTAGCTTTTGCTTCATCGCTTCCCTACTTTAGCCGTTGTTTATTTTTCTGGTGCCATATGTAGAAGTTAGTCCCAAACATTTCTGTCAAAAGTTTTAGCTTTTTTTTTTTTTTTTTTCTTTCAGTCTTTTATTAACTTCTCTCTTGGTTTGGACACAAGACTGATGCTCCTTTGGAGCACACCGTTAGGGTCTTTGACACTTATCCTCACTTAAAATCTAAAACAGTAGACGGAAAAGTCTCTAATATAACGAGGGGTTGCTGAAAAGTTCTTTGCCCAGCCAAGAAGGGAATGATGTGATGTCATGAAACTTACAAGTTAGTCCACATATGCACCTCTACGTTCAACACATTTGATACATCGTGTCTGAAGTTTCTGTAACCCTTCCAAAATATATTCTGATGTCAAATTGTCACCCTTTCAAACTCTTTTTACATTACATTAGTGATTTCTATTCCGCCTGTACCTTGCGGTTCTAAGCGGATTACATTGGATGATAACTGGACATTTCCAGGAAGTTACATTACATTGGAAGATAGCTGGACATTTCCAGGAAGTTACATTACATTGGAAGATACCTGGACATTTCCAGGAAGTTACATTACATTGGAAGATAGCTGGACATTTCCAGGAAGTTACATTACATTGGAAGATAGCTGGACATTTCCAGGAAGTTACATTACATTGGAAGATACCTGAACATTTCCAGGAAGTTACATTACATTGGAAGATACCTGAACATTTCCAGGAAGTTACATTACATTGGAAGATAGCTGGACATTTCCAGGAAGTTACATTACATTGGAAGATAGCTGGACATTTCCAGGAAGTTACATTACATTGGAAGATACCTGGACATTTCCAGGAAGTTACATTACATTGGAAGATACCTGGACATTTCCAGGAAGTTACATTACATTGGAAGATAGCTGGACATTTCCAGGAAGTTACATTACATTGGAAGATAGCTGGACATTTCCAGGAAGTTACATTACATTGGAAGATAGCTGGACATTTCCAGGAAGTTACATTACATTGGAAGATACCTGGACATTTCCAGGAAGTTACATTACATTGGAAGATAGCTGGATATTTCCATGAAGTTACATTACATTGGAAGGTAGTTGGTTTCAAGATTCATAGTGAGGTTTCAGGGTATATTTTGTGACATAGAGGAGAAGATTCCAACGTGATGGGTTTCAAGTTAGATCAGGTTAGCAGAATGTGTTTTTTTTGAATAGTAGTGTTTTTATTTCTTTTCGGAATGATTTAAAGTCAGTTGTTGCTGTCAATAGGTTGGATATGGTGGGGTCAAGTTTCGCTGCTTTCGTCGCTAGGAGGCTGTCGTACAGTTTTTTTGCGTTGAGTACCTTTGAGTGGTGGTTAGGAGAATGGGGTTTGGGTTCTCATAATTCCGGGTGAAAGGTTTCGATTTAGGCGATTGTTTAGGTAGGTAGGTGCAGTTCCGTTTAATACTTTGTATAATAGACAGTATAATTTGAATTGGATTCTTGCTCGTATAGGTAGCCAGTGTGAGTCTCGGTAGGCATTGGTGATGTGGTCAAATTTTACGAGTGAATAGATTAGTCTGAGAGCTGTGTTCCGAACGGACTATAGTTGTTTAATTAAGTTTGTTGGACATGGTAGGTAGAGGATATTGATTGAATAAAATGATTGAAAACCAAATGGTGTCCAAAGATATAAATGTCAAAATTAAAGTGGAACACCAATAGTGTATATAATGTAATTTAAATCAAGGGAGAAAAGACCTCAAAATACCCCAAGAATGCAATCAATAAGTCACAATCATATTGGGGTTGGGTATCATCATAGGTCAAAAACCCTTGAGTATTTAATTTATATTCTATAATCTCAATTTTATGTGTTTGTTTTATATTATTTTCATAATCGACTGTTTATTCTGTCTACTTTCTATTGTCTACTTTCAGAATATAAATTAAATACTCAAGGGTTTTTGACCTATGATGATACCCAACCCCAATATGATTGTGACTTATTGATTGCATTCTTGGGGTATTTTGAGGTCTTTTCTCCCTTGATTTAAATTACATTATATACACTATTGGTGTTCCACTTTAATTTTGACAGGTAGAGGATATTGCAGTAGTCTACAAGTCCTAGTACAAGGGATTGGACTATGATTCTGTATTGTTCTTTGTTGAAGAATTTTCTTATTTTTCGTAGGTTACGCATGGTGAAGTATGCTTTTTTAAGGTTTGGAAACAGAAAATAGTAAGATCTGGTGCGTAGGGTGAATGGTCTAGGCCAGGGGTGTCAAAGTCCCTCCTCGAGGGCCGGAATCCAGTCGGGTTTTCTGGATTTCCCCAATGAATATGCATTGAAAGCAGTGCATGCAAATAGATCTCATGCAGATTCATTGGGGAAATCCTGAAAACCTGACTGGATTCTGGCCCTCGAGGACCGACTTTGACACCTGTGGTCTAGGCAATGAAACCCCCAACTGCGTCGTAATATTCATTGTTTTTGCCAAAAGAGAACTCTTTTCTGCAGCTTCCATCTCCTTTTTTCTTTTAATGCCTCCTTTTAATCAGCACATCAAGTTACAGTAGTATTCTGCATTAACTGACTGGGTGCTTGGAAGAAAGTCATTCATTACATCTTCCTGATCCCAAAAGACTGTGGCTATGACCTTTCCTGCTGATTTTTGGATCTCGAATTTCCTTGCCCTTGGAGAATCTGAGTGCCGCCATTGCATGGATGGTTGTTTTGTCTCAGGATCATGGTGGTGTAACCATGTTTTATCAACAGTAACTAGTTGTTCCAATACGGCACCAGCTCGATGAAAATACTTTGGTACCTTGGATTACGAGCATAATCCATTCCAGGAGCATGCTCGTAATCCAAAATGCTCGTTTATCAAAGCGAGTTTCCCCATAGGAGATAATGGAAACTTGCTTTGAGAGGTTCCCACCCCCCCCCCGAGGCCAGCAGCGCTGCTCCCCCCCCCCACGAGAACCGGCATTGCTCCCCCCGAAGGCCCCCCCCCGCAAACCGGCACCCTCCCCCCGCAATCCACACACCCCCACCGCCATCGTGCACCCCCCCGCCACCATCGGGCACCCCCCGTCACCATCGGGCACCCCCCCGCCGCGACCTGATGTCCCCCCAACCCACCCGAACCCTCTTTGTACTTTGCTGTAGCCTCCGCAGCGGCACCAGCACCAGCATGTCCTGTGCGTGGTGCCGGTGCCTGAAGATCTGCTTCCTGTGCTGTGCCTTGAGAGTTCACTTTCAACATGAGAGTTCACGTTTGACGTGAACTCTCAGACCTTGAGCATGCGCACATGCTCAAGGCCCAGCACAGGAAGCAGATCTTCAGGCACCGGCACCACGCACAGGACATGCTGGTGCCGGTGCCACTGCGGAGGCTACAGCAAAGTAAGAAGAGTGGGTTGGGGGGACCTCAGGTCACGGCGGGGGGGTGCTCGATGGCGGCAGGGGGGGCCCGATGGCGGTGGGGGGGGTGCTGATTCACAGGGGGGGGCGCTCGCAAATCGAAGCGCGCTCGGTTTCCGAGGCACCGATTTTGCGAATGTTTTGCTCGTCTTGCAAAACACTCGCAAACCGGTGCACTCGTAAACCGAGGTACCACTGTACTAAATAATCAACTTGGAAGTGTCCATTCAACGTCATTTCTCATCAGCATTCAAACATTTGGGCACCCACTACTTGGCTGACAGCTTCTGCATACCCAGCTACTGAAGGATTATACATCCAACACATTTTCTGGATGTCTGTAGTGTCTCAGCAATTGTTTTAACCGATATTCGCTGATCTGCCAAAATCAGGAGTTGACACCGTTTGAAGCCTCCCAGACCTTGCTACATCTTCGGTCTTAAAATCTCCATGATGAAAATTTGCACACCGCTTCTTCACTGTGAACCATGATGGGCATTTGTCACTCAAGGTTTGCATCATACTTTCATGGATTTCCTTTGGAGTTTTATTCTGCAGGAATAGGAACTTCAAGACAGCTCGGAGTTCCACACTTGAAAATTCTTGATAGACGCCAGAGTGTTGGTACGACCAGGCTCATTTTGCAAAAAAAGATTGACGTCCAAAAGATAGCATAAACCAGCACTTTGATGTCTTACTAGTCAAAACATCCAAGTGGACATTCTCAAAACAGACTTTCTAGACGTCTTTCTGATTGTTATGTATCTAGTGTGTCCAAATCTTAAGGGGGCGATTTAGAGGCATGTTTTGGGTACACTTAGGACAGGCTTAGGTCTTGGACACTCATCAGGCATAATCAACCTTTAACAAAAGGTCCTGAGCTTTTTTTTTTTTTTGGGGGGGGGGGGTGTTTGGAGCTAGACCTGTTTTAAAAGTGTCTAAATTTTAAAAAGGTGCCCAGACCAGATGACCACTGGAGGGATTAAGGCATGACTCCCCCCCCTTACTCCCCCAGGGTCACCGACCCCACTCCCACCACCCAAAGATGTTCAAGAAACCCAGTACATTCTAGCCTATATTACGCATGGGTTGTTGAAAAGATCTCAGCCCAAGCAGCTTCCGATGTTAACAGAGTGCCCAGAGAGCAGTGGGGCACTCGCAAGGGCTACGGCAGTGAATTTCACATTAAAAGTTCCAGGTACAGATGTCACCATATCTTGCTTATATTGTATGGTGAACCCTCCAAAACCTAACATTACGATGACACCTGCAGGCAAAAGGGCTATTGTTGTGGTGCACAGGTGGGTTCAGTACGTTTTGGATGGTTTTTGAAGGACTCACCATAAAATATAAGCGGCTTATAATGATGGGTGCCTGGGACTTTGAAATGCGACAGTCACTGCAGTACCCCCTAGAGCACCCCTCTGCTATGCTCAGTTCTCTGTGAACAGTTTGCTAAGAGTGCTGGCTGCTTTGAGTTCGAAAAAAACTTTCTTTAGTGCGTTTTTCATGTGGATGTCTTTATATTCGAGAATGGCCAAAAAAGATAGATGTAATAAGAACCAAAGTGTTTACATAGGTCATTAAAAAAAAAAAAAAGAAAAGATAGACGTCTTGCTGTTGTGAGAATGGACATTTTCTGGATGTATTTCCCAAAATATCCAAACAGTGCTGTAGTAAGAGGGGGGTGGGGTGGTGGCAGTCCGTCCCAGGTGCTGTTTTTCTAAGGGTGCAGTGTCTCTCCTCCTCTCCACTCTCCCCCCCCCCATTCCTCTCCTTGCCGAGTACATACGCCCTTGCCTTTTTTACTAAACATGTCAGCATCGGTGCTCTCTCTGACGTCACTTATGGGACTCCGCGCTTAGGAAGTGACGTCAAAAGGCGAGCCGACACCGACATGGGTATGCTGCTCATGCCGGAGAAGTTATCAAGGTATGGGGAAAGGGAGGGGGGAGGGGCGCCATCACCCCAGGCGCCGTTCACTGTTACTACGTCACTGCTTCCAAACTCAGACTTAATCGTCCTATCGAAAATGCCCCTCCACACCCTTAACTGGGCCTGCCCTAACCATACAGCAGTAGCAGAGTTTTCAAAGTAAAAAGCCATGCATGGGGCTTGTCTGTCTTAGCACTGGGACAGACCCTGCCATGTCCTAGTAACATAGAAAATGACGGCAAATAAAGACCTGAACGGTCCATCCAGTCTCCCCATTAGTTATACCCATTAAAAATACATGATTAAAGTAACTTGTCTCTTCTTTGATATTTCTGGGTCATAGACTGTAAAGTCCACCTGATATTGTCCTAGGTTCCAACTGCTGAAGTTGCCATCTAATCAAGCCATTGTGACATCACTGCTGAGGTTGGCTCTTAGGCATTGGTGGAATGAGGCATTATGACATCACAATCTCAGCTCTGGAATGTTGCTACTCTTTGGGTTTCTGCCGGGTAACAGAGTAAATGACAGCAGATAAAGACCTAAACGGTCCATCCAGTCTGCCCATTAGTTATACCCATTAAAAATACACGATTAAATTAACTTGACTCTTCTTTGATATTTCTGGGTCATAGACTGTAAAGTCCGCCTGGTATTGTCTTAGGTTCCAAATGCTGAAGTTGCCGTCCAAGCTCACTCCAGCTTATCCAACCATCCTGTTTCCAGGATATCAACCATAAAGTCTGGCCAGTAACATCCTCATGTTCCAAGTTAGTGGAGTTCCCGTTGATGCCCTCCCCAGCCCATCCTATACCAAATCACCACATATGGGACACAGACCATGCAAGTCTGTCCAGTACCGGCCTTAGCTCTTTAATTTTCATCCTTCATTTTCTAATTAGAGATCCTCTATGTTTATGCCACACTTTTTTTAAATTCCATCACCATTTCCCTTTCCACCACATCCCTCGGGAGGGCATTCCAGGCATCTACCTACCCTCTTGCCTGGTTTCCATGGTAATGGAAGCTCCTGCAGGAGAAAAGAGGGCAGGGGGGGGGGGCCACAGAGCCTGACGGAATGCTTAGACAGGCAGGCTCCGCACTGGATTTTTACTTTGAATTCTGTGCAACTGCTGTAAGCCTTTGTCCTATGTCCGTCTTGATTAGATTGTAAGCTCTTTCGAGCAGAGACCGACTCTTGCGTGTCTGTTGTACAGGGCTGCGTGCATCTGGTAGCGCTTTATAAATAATTAATGGTAGGTAATTAATGGTTTAAGAGATATTTGGAGCATTGAGATTAAGCATGAAACTACTGCATCTCAATGGCCACGAATTTGGTCTTGGAGGATGAAATGTACGGTGTCAGCATCTATGAGACAAACTTGTTTTTTTCTGTTGCATAGAGCGTTGTGGACCCCTGTTAGGTTACAAACAGGGGTTTGTCTAATAGATGCTGGCATTGTCATCTAGAAGCAGGAACTTTAGATCATTTATTGTTTCATTGCCCGTGTATTATGAATTTTTGGAAATCAATTTGGGACCATATTAATAATTTATTAGATAACCCAGTGGCATTATCCTATGATACTGTGATATTTGGTATGGAAATGAGAGCAAAAAGTCAGATTTCTGCGAATAACAATAAATTATTACTAATAATGACTGGTGTTGCCATTCAGCAAATTACATATAATTGGAAGGATTGGAGGAGATTAAATTATAACTTTTGGTGGAATTCTTTATGCCATATCTATAAAATGGAAAGATTTATTGCTTTACAAAGGGGATATTTTAAGAAATTTCAGGATGTGTGGAAACCATTAACAAAATATTGTAAGGATTAAGTAAAATTGTTTCCCTTATATTTATCAGGGAGGGGGGCATTTTATTATTATATATTTTATATGATAATGGAATATATGGTTGGGAGGGATGGGAAAGGGGAAGGAATAAGAATTTATGTAATGTACCAATGATTGTTTATAAGTGATGTATTTATTTTTACTGTGAATGAATATATTTAACACTTAATGTAATTTTGAAAATGAATAAAGAATTAAAAAAAAAATAATAATAATAATTAATGGTAGGAGTAGTAACAGCAGACCAGACGGTGGGGAAAAGGGGGAAATCAATGGAAGAACGGGAAGGTGGAAAACAGCTACTCCTCTCACCTCTCCCCTCTTTTCTGCCTATAGGTGCTTAAAATCTGGTCTGGCACTGCTGAATATCAACCTCGCCCACTGCTAAAATTATTCATCCTCAACCAATACATTCTTGGTCAATAAAGGAGCCCCTGTTTTTTTCTGAGGGCTCAGCACCTGGCTGGAGCTATTTAAAACACCAGCTCTTAGCAGTTCAATTAAGAAATCCTCATGGATGTGCCCAGCCTCAGTTTAGCATCAGGGAAACATCCATCCATCCCTAAAGAGATGCTCACAGTGCTAGCGCTGTCATTTTATTTTACTCTCTTGTGACATAACACTACCAGAATGTGTAAAGTATTCCAAGAATTATAAATCTATCTATCTATCTATATATTAATAAAATGATCCATTGTTAGCGATCCAAGACCAGGGAAAACTTTCAACTGTGCACAGCTTGCAAATACCAAAGACCCGTACAAACAGCATTAAAGCAAAACTGTAAAACAATCTTTAAAAAGACTGTGAACATATGCGATACTCGTAGAAGAGCCCAAACAGTAAGCGGGAGACTTTGGTGTACCCTGTTAACTTTAGTACCATCTGGGCTCTTCTATGAACATCGCATATGTTCACAGTCTTTTTAAAGATTGTTCTACAATTTTGCTTTCCCGGCACTGCAGTGACACCTAGTGGACCAATAGACACACCCCTGAGGCAGGCCTCCACCTGGGGGCCGAAACACGGACAGCGTTAGGTCATCAACTGGATCCTATCAACACAAGGACATCACATTTATAAGACTTTTTATACATGGTTTTTTATTTGTTTCTGTATTTATTTTGAATTTATATAAATAAAAGATTGTCTCAAGGTTGACGTGTTCTATCCCACTCCCCACTTACTTTAACAGAAAAATAACACATCTTAATAGTAGCCCACACTGATGATTCATCCAAACGTTTAGTCTCATTTTTAAAAAAATGAGCAATAAAGAAAAAAAATTACAAAAAAAGCTCAGTTAGACCCCAGAAAAGGGGAAGAAAGAATAGAAAAGTTAAAGGGAACTATTGAGAAAAATAGAAATTATTTGGCAGTGGCATTTAACACACAATAGCAAACCAACATTACTTAAGCACATATTATGCATTGGTGTGTAGTATTTAACAAAACGTTTACAGGAATAGCTCATTTCTTCACATATAGTTAAAAAAAACACATTTTTATAACATTCCTGCATGAATCTTGCCATATCCAGAAAAATTCAAATTCTATGTCCCATAAATAAATGTGAATATTGCAAAAATAATGGCACAAATTCATATTTAGATCGTGCTCAAAGGCCAATGTCAAATTTACAGGTTTTTTTTTACTAAGAGTACAGCTGAGTGCCACATGGCAAATGCTCCAACACCCAATCCATTCCTGTGGGCATTGGAGCTTTTACTGCACCAGCCTGCGCTGTTGAGCTTAGTCAAATGGGGGTTAATGTTAACCTTGAAATATTATTGCATGGGTGCTATACCAAGTTATTAAATACAGGAAAACTTGAGTCTTTATGAGGAGCTGCTGAAAAAGCTCTCAGCCCAACCAAGAAGAGAATGACATGGAGCCATGAAATTTACACGTTATTACACACTTTTCTTGACACCTTTCATTTCATATCATTGAAACGAACTGTCAAGAAAAGTGTGGAATAACTTGTAAGTTTCATGGCTCCACATCATTCTCTTCTTAGTTGGGATGAGAACTTTTCAGCAGCCCTTGGTATTGTGATGTCATAATGTCTCATTCCACCAATGCCTAAGAGCCAGCCTCATTAGTGATGTCACAATGGCTTGGTTTCCCTACACTTGTGCCCATTTACTAGATGCATTTCCCTCACTGAAATGAAAAGTGTCAAGAAAAGTGTGGAATAACTTGTAAGTTTCATGGCTCCACCTCATTCTCTTCTTGGTTGGGTTAGAACCTTTCAGTGGCCCCTGGTATTGTGATGTCATAATGCCTCATTCCACCAATGCCTATGAGCCATCCTCATCGGTGATGTCAAAACACTTGTGCAAAAGAAGAGCATTATCTCACACCAGATGCAGTGACCAGAGCTGACATTCTTCCACTCACATCGAAAATGAGGCACTTCAGGTCAGTCTATGCAAAAGGTATTTCAGAACTCAATGATGAGACAAATCCTTAGAATAACGTGTAAAATGAAATACACACCAGTGAACAAACAGACTTGACCACTTACTTATGTGAGAAAAGGAATACTATCGAGAAAATAACTGTTGACTACAGAGTGGCAAAATAATTTGGAAGACAGGGACTACCGTATTTTCACGCGTTATACACGATTTTTACAAACCATGCATAACCTTGCGCGTTATATGCGTGAGCGCATTGTACAATTTTTTTTTTTCATTCCGATCCGGCATCCTCCCCCCCGGTCGCGTCACCCCCCCCCCGATCCTACATCCCCCCCAGCACCGCAAAACATCTCTTACCCGATTGGGCACCGGCACCAGCACCAGCACCAATGCACAGGACGTGCCAGTGCCAGTTCCCGAAGATCCTCCCTCGTTGTTGCTGGGCTGGGCTGTGCTGGGCGGTGCGAGGGAGATCCTCCTTCTTCCTCGTGCCGGGGTGGACTGGGCTTTGAGCATTTGCGCATGCTCAAAGCCTTCTGGTCTCGCTCTCTCCGAGATTCTCAGATGCGCAAATGCTCAAAGCCCAGTCCAGCCCGGCACAAGGAAGAAGGAGGATCTCCCTCGCACCGCCCAGCACAGCAACAACGAGGGAGGATCTTCGGGCACTGGCACTGGCACGTCCTGTGCATTGGTGCTGGTGCCGGTGCCCAATCGGGTAAGAGATGTTTTGCGGTGCTGGGGGTGATGTAGGATCGTGGCGGAGGGGGGGTGACGCGAGCGGGGGTGAGGGGGGAGGATGCCGGTTCGCAGGCCAGAAGAGTAAGCGGGAGTGGGAGGAGGTTATAGCAGCATGTGCGGTATACGCGTGTGCGTGCTATATAAAATTTTTTTTACTGAAATGCTTTGGACCCGCGCTCTATACGCGTATGCGGTTATACACGTATGCGCGTTATATGGGTGAAAATACGGTATTACTCAAATATTCAAATTCTGGGAGTTCTTGGGATTGAAGGAAAAGAAGACATACTTATCTTGGATAGTAGCACAGTTAGTTTGGGAATTTAAGGAACAAACCCCCTCTTTTACGAACGCAGAGCAGGAATTTTAGCTACGCATTCATAAAAGAGAAGGGAAAGATGTTTAATGTTCAATAATTTTTTATTGAGTTTTAAAAATAAAATATGCATAACAAAAATCTTACAAAGAATATCATCTCAACTCAGTTAATATATTGTAGATATATAAATTCAAAGAAATCAACAATCAATTATCATCACAATACAAACACGATAAAGTACCTCCCAACACTCCCTCCTCCCTTCCCATCCCATTTCCAAATATTACTAATAAATAGTGCTTCCCTGTATGATTACAAATGTAATGAGTTCACTACAAAACTGTGTGCTTTGACTGATAATTTGTGTATATAAGGTTCTCAGGGCATCCAAAATTTACTCTGTTTTTTATAAGATGGGGAAGTCACCTTAGCTTCCATAATCATAAGAGCATGAAATGCTGCCCTCCAATGCCAAAATGAGGGTGGACTTTCTTCCAACCAATGCTGTAAAATACATTTTTGACCTATAATAAAGGATTTATGAAATAATTCCCTAACCCCTTTCTTAAAAATCCTGCCCCATTGAATAAATAATACCATCTGGGGAGGAAGGAACCACAATTCTAGAAATAATTGATCCAAGAAAAACACAAACAGCATTCTAAAATTTCTGAATTTTGGGACATAACCAAAAAGCATGACCCATTTTTTTTCATTTTAGGCATATTCTTGTCTCAACACAACCAAAACGTAAAGCCTGAACTTGAGAAACATAAGCTCTCATAATCATTCGAAATAGACTCTCTCTAAAGTGCAAGAAATTCTCTGTTATTACCTCCCTAATTTCCACTCCCAATTCATCATAGGGAAAGATGTTTAAATTGGAAAGAGCACACAGAATTTTCCAGAAAGAAAAAACCAGTGCTAAAATACATAAGGTGATTTTGTGTGCTTTCTCGCTTAATTGAAAAACAAAACCTCATGAATAAAATAAGTGAAAAAGAAATGTATAATTTTTAAAGGACACCAGCTTAGAATATTTTCAGATTTATCTCAATAAAACACAGTTTCAAATGCTTACAAATGTTTACTCCAAGGAGTATCAAGTGAGGTTTCCCTTTCTCCTCAATTTATAGTTTCAAGGCAAAACGTATTCTTTCATTGCTTTTGAGGAAGGAACATAATTTTTTAAATAAATGACATTTTCAAATAAATCCACAAAATGGAACTCCCAGTTTAGTGCTGATTGAGTTGAGGTAATTCATAAACATGAAAACTTTGGATGTAAAAAAAGTATCTGGTGAAAAACCTGAGAAAGAGAACTCCTTCCACAGGACCATACAAGCTGAAAGTTAGATATCGAACAAGAAAAAACTTTGGATTTTCCTTAATAAGTTAGATTGAAGAACAATTTGAGGCTAAGCAGCAAACAGATGTTGAGTTTGATCCATGTGTATGGTGGTCAGCAATGGGAATTATCAAAAGGGGATGTATTCAGATTGAATGACATATTTTGTTGATGATGTATTTTAATGTTTGTCTTTTTATATTGTTATATACTAGCCCGAGAGCTTGTCTTGAAGGCGTAAATAATGAGGGGAGGGGAGGCCCGCGCGCAATCGAGTGAAGGAAAGATAGGTAGTGCGAGTGTGATGGGAGGGATTGGCTAGCGGGTCGTCCCCGCCGAAGAAGAGGGACGGGATTGGACAGCTGCCGTTGTCAAGGTGAAAGGGAGAGATCATAAGAGGCGGGACCTTGGAGGACTCAGGGCGTTCCTGGTCCTTCGAGTCAACGTTCCTACCCGCCCTCCCCTGTTGTTTCCGGTTCTGTTGGGTTGAATGATTGGGTAGATTTGTGCAAATAGCGGGAGCGGTATCCCGCTCCCCAACTAGCTGTTGGGTTCATCGGGGGGGGGGGGGGGGGAATGAGCTGTGGGCCGGCGGGGGAGCCTGATGGATCAGGTGACCCTGGAATGGGACATGTGGGATACATGCCACCCTTCAGACGTTTGCTGACATGGCTGGGTCGGGGGCAATATGTTGGTGTTTTAATAGTAGCTCGGGACCATTGCTATGATGGGTCAAGAGTCATTATTATATAGTTGTGGAACTTGAGGGGGGAGGGGTGCACAAGAGGCAAGCAGGCCTATCCTTGTCCCGCTGTTATTTGTTTTATTGATTACATAAGCTTCTTAGTGCTCTGCCTAGATTTATTTTGGGTAAAAATATAAGCAACTAAATTAAACTAATTGAAGTGAAACAGACTCTGTAGAGAAGACATGTGTCCTTTCTCACTCATTGTATATGAATTCATACAAATTGTATTTCTCCACCTCTCCATCTTGTATCGGTAAGTTTATGTTCGTCAGTGAGTTTGATTGTTTGAAACACTGTTTGTAATTTGTTTTTAATGTATGTTTTTACTATACTCTGTTTTTATATTATGTAAAACCGCTTTGAATTTTTAATAAACCTGAAACCTTATGAGTATATGGAGTGCATAATATATAAAATAGATACAGATATCCATATTTATATCTCTCTATATAACCATCTCTTTTATGTATTTCTCTACAGTACCTATATAAAGCGTAATCTGGAAATCTAGAATATAGAAACATAGAAATAGACAGCAGATAAGGGCCACGGCCCATCTAATCTGCCCACCCCAATGACCCTCCCCTATCTTTCTCTGAATAGATCCCACGTGTCTATCCCATTTGGCCTTAAAATCAGGCACGCTGCTGGCCTCAATAACCTGAAGTGGAAGACTATTCCAGCGATCAACCACCCTTTCAGTGAAAAAGAATTTCCTGGTGTCCCCGTGCAGTTTCCCGCCCCTGATTTTCCACAGATGCCCCCTTGTTGCTGCGGGACCCTTGAAAAAGAAGATATCTTCTTCCACCTCGATGTGGCCCGTGAGATACTTGAATGTCTCGATCATGTCACCCCTCTCTCTGCGTTCCTCGAGTGAGTACAGCTGCAACTTATCCAGCCGTTCCTCGTACGGGAGATCCTTGAGTCCCGAGACCATCCGGGTGGCCATTCTCTGGACCGACTCCATTCTCAGCACATCCTTACGGTAATAGATCTGGAGGTGATTTTTGAAGGGTCAGGCGCCATTTACATATGATTTACCTATAAAACATTTATTTATTGGGATTTATTAACTACCTTTATGAAGGCCAGAAGCTGTTCCTGCCTGGTTAAATAGTTTTGAATATTAGCTAAACTGATTTCAGAAAGCCACTATTTACACGTGGACATCTATACCATGCAGAGAGTTCATTGGGTCAATATTCAAATTGATTTAAGAGTCCAGAAATGGTTAATCACTTGTATGGGGGTCATCCACTTAACTGGTATCACCGCTGAAAGCTAGTGGCTTGTGCCCCAATGAAAACTGGCTATTTTGGGGATGCTCCGGGGCAGAGTAATGTAATGTAATTTATTTCTTATATACCGCTACATCCGTTAGGTTCTAAGCGGTTTACAGAAAATATACATTAAGATTAGAAATAAGAAAGGTACTTGAAAAATTCCCTTACTGTCCCGAAGACTCACAATCTAACTAAAGTACCTGGAGGGTAATAGAGAAGTGAAAAGTAGAGTTAGAGGAAAAATAAAAATAAAATAAACATTTTAACAAGACAGCATTGATCTAAATACTTTGGAAGGTAGAAGAGAGGAGAGAAAGGAATAGAAGCAGAAGGGGGAGCCGTTGAACAGTAGAATTCTGGAGAAATTTAAATGATAGAAATAGAACAAAACAAAGACAAAAGGCAAAACAATAGATAAGATTAAAGATAAATCATAAGCTGGAAAGAAAAATAAAATAAAACTTTGTCTTCAATCCACGGTTTCAGCGTCAGTGATGAAGTGGAGCAAGTAAGTTTAGGAGGAGCGATTGACGTTTCCAGAAAGGGCTTCTTCAGGGAAGAGACTTGGCAGACAGTCCCAGGATGCCTATGTCTCTTCCCCTGCGATGTTCTCCCATCCATGCATTCCCTCCCAGACACACTGCCCGTGCCCCAGCCGCTCCAAGGAGGCTGCCCCAGATGAGGCCCACGGTGAATGCAGGATTCTCTCCTCTGCGGGAAAGCCGCCCGGAGCCGACAGTCGATCTTCTTAGCGGATTGCATGGGGGGAAGAGTTCACACTCTTGGTAGGATCGGGTCTGTGTGCTCTCGGTGGTTGTGGCTGGTCTCGTTGCTGCTTAGGTGTAAAAGCAGTTGATCTCCACTGCTGCTGATATTTAAAAGCAGGCAGATTGATCTCTCCAATGGACTGCAAGGGGAGGAGTTCACACTCCTGGCAGGATCGGGTCTGTGGGCTCTTGGTGGTTGCGGTAGGTCTCGCTGCTGCTTGTATGTAAAAGCAGTTGTTTTTCTACTGCTGCTGATATTTAAAGCAGGTAGATTGATCTCTTAAACGGGATATAGGGGGAGGAGCTCACATGCCTTGTTGGATCGGGGCAAGGGCTCCTATTATAGGCTGCTTAGGTGTAAAAGCAGTTGATCTCCTACTTCTGATAAGATTTAAAAGCAAGCATATTGATTTTTCCAACGGAATGCTGGGGGAAGAGCTTACTTGTTTGGCTGGATCAGGGCAAAGGGCTCTCGGTAGTGGTGGTTGGTCCTGTTGCTGCTTAGGTGTAAAAAACAGTTGATCTTCCTAGTGGACTGCAGGGGGAGGTGGAGCTCACACTCTTGGCTGGATCGGGTCTGTGTGCTCTTGGTAGTTGCGGATAGTTCCGCTGCTGCTGAGGTGTAAAAGCAGTTGATTTCCCACTGTTGCTGATATTTAAAAGCAGGTAGATTGATCTCTCCAATGGACTGCAGAGGGAGGAGCTCACATGCCTGGCTGGATCGGGGCAAAGGGCTCTTGGTAGTGGTGGCTGGTCCTGCTACTGCTTAGGTGTAAAAGCAGTTGATTTTCCAAGCGAACTGCAGGGAGGGTGGAGCTCATATTTTTGCAGGACCGGGACTGTGGGTTTTTGGTGGGTTGGTCCCGTTGCTGCTTAGGTGTAAAAGCAATTGATCTCCCACTGCTGCTGATATTTAAAAGCAGGCAGATTGTCCAGGGAGAGGAGCTCTGCACTCAAACTGCCATCCTCCTCGCCTCCAAGTTCCGGATTCAGATTCAGAGTCTACTTCTATTACTATTTATCACTTATATAGTGCTACAAGGCAAATGCAGCACTGCACATTTTGACATTCAATAGATGGTCTCTGCTCAGAAGAGCTTACAATCTAACTTAGTACATGTGGGTTGTTCACAATTGTCCCCAATAATTTCTATAACTTTCTTTAGCCATCTTCTAGGGACTTATTCATTTATTTTTTTAATTCATTTTCTATCCCGTTCTCCCCGAGTTCAGAATGGTGGTAAACAGACAAGTTAGAATTTGCTTTAATTATAGTAGGTAATTGCATTAATGAGACCACATAAAACGCAGTCCTATCTTTGTCCAGCAGTCCAGGGCCGGTTAAGTACTGAATATCGACTTAGCTGGCTCTGCAAAAACTAGACATTCAGGCCCTGATTCTGTATAGGACGCCTGGGAGAGGTGTCCTATACAGAATCAGGCCTACACTAACCCCGATTCTGTAACCGGTGTCCATGTTACAGACGCTGGTTAGAGAATCGGGTTAGAGTAGAGGCGGCCGCTACACTTATCGCCTTAAAACACGCCGAAAAGCCGCCCCCACCCCCCGAAACTGTAGATCTCCGGCAGGAGGGTGCCAAACCCCTCCTGCCGGAACCCCCCCAACTCCCAATCGCCGGTAGGAGGGTGCCCAATCCCTCCTGCCAGAAAGCCGGACCCCCTCCAGACCCCCCATGATAACGACCTCCCCCCCCAATGACTCCCCTAACCTCCCCCCCCAACTAACCTCCTCCCAACTAACCTTTAAATGTTGGCCGGCTGGACGGGTCTTGCTGCCGGCCAGCCAACAGATCCACCTCGTCGAAATGAGATGGGCCCGCCCCTTCCCGGCCCATCCCTGCTAAGTCTAAGGTATAATTGGCCCAGGCTCTAAAAGCCTGGACCAATCAGGCCTTAGGCATAGCAGGTCCGCCCATCCCCACTAACCCTAAGGTGTGATTGGCCCAGGCTCGTAGGCAAAGGTTTTATTCCAGTTGAAAGGCATGCATAGGTTCCCATAAGGTGCCTGTTTTGCTCAGACCCTTACACAGGTTTTAAAGGAGTCATTCTCCTTAATCACAGGTAGTTTAATTCCACCTCCAAACTGAAGCAAATTGGTGGCGCTTATACATGTAGGTGTGAAAGCTGAGCAGCTGTGTTTGAAATTGGACGTGCTGACACCTCCATGCACTATGCTGTTCATTTTTTCCATATGCGTGTTTGTAGAATGTTCCAGCATACACTCCTGCACTTATTTTAGCAAAGCTCTGTGTTGGGAGAGTAAGTGCTCCAGCAGTAGTTAAAAAAAAAATAAAAAAATGGCCACACACCAAGAGGGGCCACTGAAAAGTTCTCAGTCCAACCAAGAAGAGAATGATGTGGAGCCATGAAACTTACAAATTATTCCACACTTTTCTTGGCACTTTTTGTTTCAATGAGGCAAATGCACCTAGTAAATGAGAACCAGTATAGTGAAACCAAACCATTGTGACATCATTGATGAGGTTGGGTCTTAGACACTGGTGGAAAGAGGCATTATGACATCACAATACTTGGGGCCACTGAAAGGTTCTCAGCCCAACCAAGAAGAGAATGATGTGGGGCCATGAAACTTACAAATTATTCCACACTTTTCTTGGCACTTTTTGTTTCAATGAGGCAAATGCACCTAGTAAATGAGAACCAGTATAGTGAAACCAAACCATTGTGACATCATTGATGAGGTTGGGTCTTAAGACACTGGTGGAAAGAGGCATTATGACATCACAATACTTGGGGCCACTGAAAGGTTCTCAGCCCAACCAAGAAGAGAATGATGTGGGGCCATGAAACTTACAAGTTATTCAACACTTTTCTTGACACTTTTCATTTTAATGAGGCAAATGCATCTAGTAAAAGGGCACAAGTATAGGGAAACCAAGCCATTGTGACATCACCAATGAGGTTGGCTCTTAGGCATTGGTGGAATGAGGCATTATGACATCACAATAGGAGGGACTGCTGGAAGGTTCTCAACCCAGCCAAGAAGCGAATGAGGTGGAGCCATGAAACTTACAAGTTATGCCACACTTTTCTGGACACTCTTTGTTTCAATGAAATGAAACAAAAAATATCATGAAAAGTATGGCATAACTTGTAAGTTTCATGGCTCCACATCATTCTCTTCTTCGCTGGGCTGAGAACTTTCAGCAACCTGAGAGAAAAAAAATTGTACACTGCCCTGAACATCTCTAAGATAGGGCAATATACAGTGGTGGGTGGTGCTCAGGGCAGTGGTGCCCTCTTGCTCTCTTCTCCAACCCCCTCCGCCACGTGCGCTCCCCTTCCCTTCCCCCACACCTGTTAAGCTTCATGGCATGAGCAGTATTTCCAACGTGCTGCTTGCGCCAGCGTCGGCCCTCTGACTTCGCTTCCTAGTCATGAGTAACGTCAGAGCGGAGCGCCGAGACCAGCGCGAGCAACGGGTTGGAGCTGCTGCTCGCCGGCGAAGAGCTAGAGGCACACGTGTAGCGGGGAGGAGCGGGGTGGGGTGGGGCAAACAGGAGTGGGGCAAACAGGAGGAGGGCAAACAGGAGCACTAAGATGGTGCTGTGGGTGGTCCGCTCCTCCACCCCTTCCTTACTACATCACTGGCTGTGATACATATGGCCTTGGAAAGATCTGCATTGGGCGTGCTAAGGCCACTTTTTACCGCAGCTTAGTAAAAAGACTAGAAGGACTCCGGGGGTTTTTTAGGGGGGGGAGGGGGGAGTTGTTTTGCTATTACCGCATCCATCTGCTCCAGCAGCTCCTTCACCGGCTTCCGGCTTTGGCTGCACTTGAAAAAGATTGTGGAATTTGTCCTTTCCACTACAGCAAACTTCTTTTCCAAGTCTCACTTGGCCCCACTTCTCTTTACTTTTTTTCCAACTACTGTAAATTGTCCCGTTTATGCTCATCCCTATTTTCTTCATTAGGGTCTCACTTTCCATTCTAAAAGATGTCTGTTTGGCTTTCAGGGGCTGATGCTCAGAACCTAAAAGCAGTGTCAGAGCCGATTAGCACTGGACTAGAGCCAGTGTTCGTCTGTACAGGATGTTCAAAGAGCTTTAGTGCAGGAAACAGCACGTGCACCAAAGATGGACGCAAATTATATTTAAATGTAATCAAATAGATGTTAACCCTTTCAGGCCCATAAGGATCGTAGGCCAATTTTTGTGGTTTTGACGACATTTTTATGGTAAAAAGGGCTTGCAGATGCCAAAAAATTGATTTTTTTTGTGAAATATCATTATTTTTTTTAAAAAAAATCACACTTCTGGCTTATGGACAGTGTGGCAAGTGAATCTTCTCGTCAATCTGGCAACGACGCTAATGAATGAATGTCAGAACCAGTTTGTTTACATAAAGGCAGTATCATATGGAATCCGTACATATCAAATTTAGAACTGTAGACTATCCCAATCAAAATTTATAGGATTTTAAAGTTATGGAACAAATATGTCCCTTGGTCCTGAAAGGGTTAATGAGGTCAGAGAACAGCACACAAACCCTGCTCTTTCCACTGCAAACCTAATGCCAGCTCGGAGCTGGCATTGGGCATTTGAAGAGAGGATTTGTTATGATTTATTTTTTAATAATTTTGTTTAAAATCTGCATGTTTTGGAGATGGAAGGAAGATTGATGCAAGCCTCTAAGCGCAGATCCTGAGGAACAGCGGCGTAGCGAGGGTGAAAGGCGCCTGGGGCAGTGGTACCCCCTCCCCCGCCCTTTTCTCCGCTCCTCCACCTCCACGCGCTCCTTCCGCCGTGCATACGCCGCTTCCCTTCCCCCGTACCGCTGTAACGTTCCTGGTGCGAGCAGCAACCCCTAAGCTACTGTGACGCCAGCGTTGGCTATTCCTCTGATGTCACTTCCTGGGCGCAGGTCTAGAAAATGACATCAGAGGAAGAGCCGACACTGGCGCCACAGCAGCTTGGGGGTTGCTGCTTGCACCAGCAATGATACAGATGTACGGGGGAAGGAAAGCAGTGCGCAGATGTGGCAGTGAGGGGCGGGGAAGGAGCCAGGGGTGGAGAGGAGGACGGGTGACTGCACCCTCACCAAGATGGCGCCCAGTACAGACCGCCCCCCTGCCCCCTCAAATGTGTGCAAGTCCGAGCAAACCTGAAAATGAAAACACACATTGACACTTGTTTTCCATGCTTAAATATAAGCCTTTCAAGTGGGAAATCTTTTTTTTTTTTTTTTTTTAACTTATATTTACAGGCAGAAAGAAAGATCGCATCATTATGCGCTTCACTTCAGAGTTTGCCTGGCCGTGCGCACCAGAGCTGCACTTAACACAAAACTCTTTGGTGCATTTGCCAAGCACAATCCTTCTTACTTTCAATCTCACAGTGTACATATAATTTGAATGCCATTAGCTCTGAGCGCTAGAAGGCTATTTTGCTGCGCTGTTCCTTCGCTATAGGGAAATGTTGTTTGCTATAGTTCCAGATGTTTTGAGCATTGGGGCATCAGTGTCTCTTCTATCTCACCATTAAACCATGCTGGTAGTTGTTTGGCCTGCTTTCAACCTTTGAAATGGATGGATAGGTTTAATCTGGGCTTCTAAGATTATCAATTTAAATACTATCTACACTTCAAGCAAACATTTTGATTCTGGCTACTGCACCTTGTATGTTTATGTTTATTGTAACACTTTTCTAGATTGTACCTTGCAGAGAAGCACTGTAGTAGTTTAGAATTTAAAAAAAAAAACACCCCAAACCCCTAGCTGAGATAGCATGAAGGAAAAGGGAGGGAAAAAAGAGCAAGGGGAAAGAAGAAGGTGGTAAAGGGACTTAGGAGTATAACAAAGGAGAGAAAGGGAAGATGTACTTGTTGACCTATGAGGGGCTGCTGGAAGGTTCTCAGCCCAACCAAGAAGAGAATGATGTGGAGTCATGAAACTTACACGTTATTCCACACTTTTCATTTCAGTGAGGCAAACGAACTTACTACACTTCTTTGAAGGGATAAACAGACAGATGGACAGAGGAGATTCCATAGACATCATTTATCTGGGCTTCCAAAAAGCCTTTGACAAGGTACCCCACGAGCGGCTTCTTAGGAAGCTGTGGAACCACGGGGTGGAAGGTGACGTGCACAGATGGATTAAGCACTGGTTGGCAGGCAGGAAGCAGAGTGTGGGAGTGAAGGGACACTACTCAGCCTGGAGAGAGGTCACAAGCGGTGTTCCACAAGTACTCGGACCGCTGCTGTTCAATGTATTTATTAATGACCTAGAAAAAGGGACAAAGTGTGAAGTTATAAAATTTGCGGATGACATCAAACTCTGTAGCAGGGTAGGAACAGTAGAGGACTGCGAAGAATTACAAAGGGATCTGAACAAGCTGGAGAAGTGGGCCAACAAATGGCAGATGAGCTTCAATGTGGAGAAATGCAAGGTCATGCATGTGGGGAAAAAGAACCCGAGGCTCTGCTACAAAATGGGGGTGGGGGGGTTGGTACTGGGGGAGAGTAACCTTGAAAGGGACTTGGGAGTGCTGGTGGACACCACAATGAAACCATCAGCACAATGTGCAGCAGCGTCAAGGAAAGCAAACAGAATGTTGGGTATCATCAAGAAGGGTATTACGACCAGAACGAAGGAAGTTATCCTGCCGCTGTATTGAGCGATGGTGCAACCGCATCTGGAGTACTGTGTTCAGTACTGGTCGCCGTACCTGAAGAAGGATATGGCGATACTTGAGAGGGTCCAGAGAAGAGCTACACGTATGATAAAGGGTATGGAAAACCTTTCATACGCAGACAGGCTAGAGAAACTGGGGCTCTTCTCCCTGGAAAAGCGGAGACTCAGAGGAGACATGATAGAGACGTATAAGATCATGAAGGGCATTGAGAATGTGGAGAGGGACAGATTCTTCAGCCTACGGGGAACTACAATAACAAGGGAGCACTCGGAGAAACTAAAAGGGGACAGGTTTAGAACCAATGCCAGGAAGTACTTTTTCACTCAGAGGGTGGTGGATACCTGGAATGCACTTCCGGAGGGTGTAATAGGACAGAGTACTTTACAGGGTTTCAAAGAGAAATTGGATATATTCTTGAAAGAAGAAGTTATTGAGGGATATAGATAGGGAAGATATAGGATGAAGAAGGGTACAATTAGAAGGATATAGATAAGGTAGAAAAAAAAAAGGATTGAAGGGATAGAGGGGTACATACAGAAGACTACTACGCAGGTCCAAGACCTGATGGGCCCCCGCGCGAGCGGACTGCTGGGCACGATGGACCTCTGGTCTGACCCAGCAGAGGCACTTCTTATGTTCTTATGTAAATGGGCGCAAGTGTAGGGAAACCAAGCCATTGTGACATCATCGATGAGGATGGCTCTTAGGCATTGGTGGAATTTGGCATTATGACATCAGAATAGGAGGGGCCTCTGAAAAATTCTCAGCCCAACCAAGAAGAGAATGATGTGGAGCCATGAAACTTACACGTTATTCCACACTTTTTTCGACACTTTTCATTTCAGTGAGGCTAATGCATCTGGTAAATGGGCACAAGTGTAGGGAAACCAAGCCATTGTGACATCATCGATGAGGATGGCTCTTAGGCATTGGTGGAATTAGGCTTTATGACATCACAATAGGAGGGGCTGCTGAAAAGTTCTCATCTCAACTAGGAAGAGAATGGTGTGCAGCCATGAAACCTATGAAATGAAATGAAACAAAAAGTGTCAAGAAAAGTGTGGAATAACTCGTAAGTTTCACGGCTCCACATCATTCTCTTCTTGGTTGGGATGAGAACTTTTCAGCGGCCCCTCGTACAGCAGTTGCACACCCAGACCACAGCATTCACTCATTTCATGAAAGACCGGGAAGAATAAAAATGTTATTTTCTAATTTCTTCCCTTTATTGTTGTTTAAAATTAGGTGCCACAGCAAGTAGTATCTTAGTACCTTTCTCCAACTGATGACAAATCTCTTTGTACTGTGATTAGTATTGCCTAGTGACCCCACCACCATTACCCCTTTTTAAGCAGGGGAGACAGGAAAGGGCAGCCGGAGCACCGGCGAGTGAAGGAAATCTCGCTGTATGCTCCAACCGCCTCTTCCTGTACTAAAGTCGGGCCTCACCAATCTTTTACTAATTTGACAAGCAGCTCCTGATTGGTGAGGCCCGACTTTAGTACAGGAAGGGGCAGTCGGAGCCTACCGCGAGT